>NW_027480426.1:8750000-9375000 GCF_051401765.1 Calliopsis andreniformis | reverse complement strand
TTCACACTGGATGCTATTATTCGTTCTATACGATGGAAAAACTGTTATATTTATTATGTATCTTATGCTTCTGGCGTTGACTTCTTAGGCCCTAACAATTCGATCTGGCCGAACAACGCCCTAGAGTGAAGCCTAGGTTGCCTGGAACGTACAAATGACCATCACTTTCACACGGGTTGCAATTATTCCTGTTATAGGATGGAAAGACTGTTGTATTTTTAATGTATTTTATGCTTCAGGCGTTGACTTCTGAGGCCGTAGCTATTCGATGTGGTGGAAGAACGCCATAGAGTGAAGCCTAGGTTGCCCGGAACGTAGAAATGACCATAAGTTTCGTACTGGTTGCAATTATTTGTTTTATACGATGGAAAAACTGTTGTATTTATATTGTATTTTATGCTTCTGGCGTTGACTTCTTAGGCCCTAACTATTCGATCTGGTTGAGCAATGCCTCAGAGTTAAGCCTAGGATTCCCGAAACGCCGAGATGATCATTACTTTAACGCTTGTTGAAATTATTCCTGTTATACGATGAAAAGGCTGTTGAATTTGTATTGTATTTTATGCTTCAGGCGTAGGCTTCGAAGGCCGTAGCTATTCGATATGGTGGAGCACCGCCCTAGCGTGAAGCCTAGGATGCTCGGAACGTAGAGATGACCATTACTTTCGCAATGTTTGCAATTATTCGTTTTATACGATGGAAAAACTGTTGTATTTATATTGTATTTTATGCTTCTGGCGTTGACTTCTAATGCACTAACTATTCGATCTGGCGGAGCAACGCCCTAGAGTGAAGCCGAGGTTTCCCGGAATGTAGAAGTGACCATCACTTTCAAACTGGTTGCAATTATTCCTGTTATATGATGGAAAAACCGTTGTATTTTTATTGCTTTTTATGCTGCTGGCATTCACTTCTTAGGCCCTAACTATTCTATCTGGTCGAACAACGCCCTGTGGTGAAGCTTAGGTTGCCCGGAACGTAGAAATGCCCATAACGTTCACACTTGTTGCTATTATTCGTTTTATGCGATGGAAAAGCTGTTGTATTTATACCGCATTTTATGCTTCTGGCGTTGACTTCTTATGACCTAACTATTCCATCTGGTCGAACAACGCCCTATGGTGATGCCTAGGTTGCCCGGAACGTAGAAGTGGAAATAACTTACACACCGGTAGCAATTATTCGTTTTATACGATGGAAAAACAGTTCTATTTATTTTGTATTTTATGCTTCGGCCGTTGACTTCTAAGGCACTAACTACTCGATCTGTTGGAGCAACGCCCTAGGGTGAAGCCTAGGTTGCCCGGAACGTAGGAATGACCATAACTTTCACACAGGTTGCAATTATCCGTTTTCTACGATGGAAAAGCTGTTGTTTTTATATTGTATTTTATGCTTCCGGTGTTGACTTCTTAGACCCTAACTCTTCGATCTGGTGGAGCAACGCCCTAGGGTGAAGCCTAGCTTGCCCGGAACGTAGAAATGACCGTAACTTTCACACCGGTAGAAATTATACGTTTTATACAATGGAAAAACTGTTCTATTTATTTTGTATTTTATGCTTCGGGCGTTGACTTCTAAGGACCTACCTATTTGATCTGGTGGAGCAACGCCCTAGAGTAAAGCCTAGGATGCCTGGAACGTAGAAGTGACCATCACTTTCAAACTGGTTGCAATTAATCCTTTTATACGATGGAAAAACTGATGTATTTTTATTGCATTTTATGCTTCCGGCGTTGACTTCTAAGGCCCTAACTATTCAATCTGTTGGAGCAACGCCCTAGGGTGAAGCCTAGGTTGCCCGGAACATAGAAATGACGTTAACTTTCGTACTGGTTGCAATTACTCGTTTTATACGATTGAAAAACTGTTGTATTTATATTGTATTTTATGCTTCTGGCGTTGACTTCTTATGCCCTAACTATTCCATCCGGTGGAACAGCGCCATATGGTGAAGCCCAGGTTGCCCGGAACGTAGAAATGACCACAACTTTCACATCGGTACCAATTATTCGTTTTATACGATGGGAAAACTGTTATATTTATATTGTATTTTATGCTTCTGGCGCTGACTTCTTAGGCCCTAACTATTCGATCTGGTGGAACAACGCCGTGGAGTGAAGCCTAGGTTGCCCGGAACGCAGAAATGCCCATAACTTTCACACTGGTTGCTATTATTCGTTTTATGCGATGGAAAAGCTGTTGTATTTATACCGTATTTTATGCTTCTGGCGTTGACTTCTTATGCCCTGACTATTCCATCTGGTGGAACAACGCCCTAGGGTGAAGCCTAGGTTGCCCGGAACGTAGAAATGACCATCACTTTCAAACTGGTTGCAATTAATCCTTTTATACGATGGAAAAACTGTTGCATTTTTATTGCATTCTATGTGTCGGGCGTTGACTTCTAAGGCCCTGACTATTCAATCTGTTGGAGCGACGCCCTAGGGTGAAGCCTAGGTTGCCCGGAACTTCGAAATGACGTTATCTTTCATACTGGTTGCAATTATTCGTTTTATACGATGGAAAAACTGTTGTATTTATATGGTATTTTATGCTTCTGGCGTTGACTTCTAAGGCACTAACTATTCGACCTGGTGGAGCAACGCCCTAGAGTGAAGCCTAAGTTGCCCGGAACGCAGCAATTACCATCACTTTCAAACTGGTTGCAAATATTCCTGTTATATGATGGAGAAACTGTTGTATTTTTATAGCATTTTATGCTTCGGGCATTGACTTGTAAGGCCCTAACTATTCAATCTGTAGGAGCAACGCCCTAGGGTGTAGCCTAGGTTGCCCGTGAAGTAGAAATGACCATAGCTTTCATACTGGTTGCAATTATTCGTTTTATATGATGGAAAAACTGTTGTATTTATATTGTATTTTATGCTTCTGTCGTTGACGTCTAAGGCCGCAGCTATTAGATGTGGTGGAGCAACGCACTAGACTGACGCCTAGGTTGCCCGGAACGTAGAAATGACCATTACTTTCGCAATGTTTGCAATTATACATTTTATAAGATGGAAAAACCGTTGTACTTGTATCGTATTTTATGCTTCTGGCGTTGACTTCTTAGGCCCTAACTATTCCATCTGGTGGAACAACGCCCTAGGGTGATGCCTAGGTTGCGCGGAACGTAGAAATGGAAATAACTTTCACACCGGTAGCAATTATTCGTTTTATACGATGGAAAAACAGTTCTATTTATTTTGTATTTTATGCTTCGGCCGTCGACTGCTAAGGCACTAACTATTCGATCTGTTGAAGCAACGCCCTAGGGTGAAGCCTAGGTTGCCCGGAACGTAGGAATGACCATAACTTTCACACTGGTTGCTATTATTCGTTTTATACGATGGAAAAACTGTTATATTTATATCGTATTGTATGCTTCTGGCGCTGACTTCTTAGGCCCTGACTATTCGATCTGGTGGAACAACGCCGTAGAGTGAAGCCTAGGTAGCCCGGAACGTAGAAATGCCCATAACTTTCACACTGGTTGCTATTATTCGTTTTATGCGATGGAAAATCTGTTGTATTTATACAGTATTTTATGCTTCTGGCGTTGACTTCTTATGCCCTAACTATTCCATCTGGTGGAACAACGCCCTAGGGTGAAGCGTAGGTTGACCGGAACGTAGAAATGACCATCACTTTCAAACTGGTTGAAATTAATCCTTTTATACGATGGAAAAACTGTTATATTTATATTGTATTTTATGCTTCTGGAGTTGCCTTCTTAGGCCCTAACTGTTCGATCTGGTGGAACAACGCCCTAGAGTGATGCCTAGGTTACCCGTAACGTAGAAATGACCAGTACTTTCACACTGTTATCAGTTACTCCTGTTATACGATGGAAAAGTTGTTGCACCTTTATTGAATTTTATGCTTCTGGCGTTGACTTCTAAGGCCCTAACTATTCTATCTGGTGGATCAACGCCCTAGAGTGAAGCCTAGGTTGCTCGGAATGTAAAAATGACCATAACATTCACAGTGGTTGAAATTATTCGTTTTATACGATGGAAAAGCTGTTCCATCTTTATTGTATTTTATGCTTCTGGCGCTGACTTCTAAGGCCCTAACGATTCGATCTGGTGGAGCAACGCCCTAGAGTGAAGCCTAGTTTGCCCGGAACGTATAAATGACCATCACTTTCAAACTGGTTGCAATTAATCCTTTTATACGACGGAAAAACTGTTGTATTTTTATTGCATTTTATGCTTCCGGCGTAGACTTCTAAGGCCCTAACTATTCAATCTGTTGGAGCAACGCCCTAGGGTGAAGCCTAGGTTGCCCGGAAAGTAGAAATGACCACAACTTTCATACTTGTTGCATTTACACGTTTTATATGATGGAAAAACTGTTGTATTTATTTTGTATTTTATGCTTCGGCCGTTGACTTCTAAGGCACTAACTATTCGATCTGGTGGAACAACGCCCTGGGGTGAAGCCTAGGTTGGCCGGAACGTAGAACTGACCATAGCTTATACACTGGTAGCAATTATTCGTTTTATGCAATGGAAAAACTGTTCTGTTTATTTTGTATTTTATGCTTCGGGCGTTGACTTCTAAGGCCCTAACTGTTTGATCTGGCGGAGCAACGCCCTAGAGTGAAGCCTAGGTTGCCCGGAACGTAGAAATGACCATAACTTTCACCCTGGATGCTATTATTCGTTCTATACGATGGAAAAACTGTTATATTTATTGTGTATCTTATGCTTCTGGCGTTGACTTCTTAGGCCCTAACAATTCGATCTGATGGAACAACGCCCTAGAGTGAATCCTAGGTTGCCTGGAACGTACAAATGACCATCACTTTCACACGGGTTGCAATTATTCCTGTTATAGGATGGAAAGACTGTTGTATTTTTAATGTATTTTATGCTTCAGGCGTTGACTTCTGAGGCCGTAGCTATTCGATGTGGTGGAAGAACGCCATAGAGTGAAGCCTAGGTTGCCCGGGACGTAGAAATGACCATAAGTCTCATACTGGTTGCAATTATTTGTTTTATACGATGGAAAAACTGTTGTATTTATATTGTATTTTATGCTTCTGGCGTTGACTTCTTAGGCCCTAACTATTCGATCTGGTGGAGCAATGCCACAGAGTTAAGCCTAGGATGCCCGAAACGCCGAGATGATCATTACTTTAACGCTTGTTGAAATTATTCCTGTTATACGATGAAAGGGCTGTTGTATTTGTATTGTATTTTATGCTTCAGGCGTAGGCTTCTAAGGACGTAGCTATTCGATATGGTGGAGCACCGCCCTAGAGTGAAGCCTAGGATGCTCGGAACGTAGAGATGACCATTACTTTCGCAATGTTTGCAATTATTCGTTTTATACGATGAAAAAACTGTTGTATTTATATTGCATTTTATGCTTCTGGCGTTGACTTCTAATGCACTAACTATTCGATCTGGCGGAGCAACGCCCTAGAGTGAAGCCGAGGTTTCCCGGAACGTAGAAATGACCATCACTTTCAAACTGGTTGCAATTATTCCTGTTATATGATGGAAAAACTGTTGTATTTATATTGCTTTTTATGCTTCGGGTGTTGACTTCTAAGGCCCTAGCTATTCTATCTGTTGGAGCAACGCCCTAGGGTGAAGCCTAGGTTGCCCGGAAAGTAGAAATGACGTTAACTTTCATACTGGTTGCAATTATTCGTTTTATACGATGGAAAAACTGTTGTATTTATACAGTATTTTATGCTTCTGGCGTTGACTTCTTATGCACTAACTATTCGATCTGGTGGAACAACGCCCTAGGGTGAAGCCTAGGTTGCCCGGAACGTAGAAAGGACCATCACTTTCAAACTGGTTGAAATTAATACTTCTATACGATGGAAAAACTGTTATATTTATATTGTATTTAATGCTTCTGGAGTTGCCTTCTTAGGCCCTAACTGTTCGATCTGGTGGAACAACGCCCTAGAGTGAAGCCTAGGTTACCCGGAACGTAGAAATGACCAGTACTTTCACACTGTTCTCAGTTACTCCTGTTATACGATGGAAAAGCTGTTGCACCTTTATTGAATTTTATGCTTCTGGCGTTGACTTCTAAGGACCTAACTATTCTATCTGGTGGATCAACGCCCTAGAGTGAAGCCTAGGTTGCTCGGAATGTAAAAATGACCATAACATTCACACTGGTTGAAATTATTCGTTTTATACGATGGAAAAGCTGTTGCAGCTTTATTGTATTTTATGCTTCTGGCGTTGACTTCTAAGGCCCTACCTATTCGATCTGGTGGAGCAACGCCCTAGAGTGAAGCCTAGGTTGCCCGGAACGTAGAAATGACCACAACTTTCATACTGGTTGCAATTACACGTTTTATATGATGGAAAAACTGTTGTATTTATTTTGTATTTTATGCTTCGGCCGTTGACTTCTAAGGCACTAACTATTCGATCCGGTGGAACAACGCCCTAGGGTGAAGCCTGGGTTGGCCGGAACGTAGAAATGACCATATCTTTACCACTGGTAGCAATTATTCGTTTTATACAATGGAAAAACTGTTCTGTTTATTTTGTATTTTATGCTTCGGGCGTTGACTTCTAAGGCCCTAACTGTTTGGTCTGGAGGAGCAACGCCCTAGAGTGAAGCCTAGGTTACCCGGAACGTAGAAATGACCATAACTTTCACACTGGATGCTATTATTCGTTCTATACGATGGAAAAACTGTTATATTTATTATGTATCTTATGCTTCTGGCGTTGACTTCTTAGGCCCTAACTATTCCATCTGGTGGAACAACGCCCTAGGGTGATGCCTAGGTTGCGCGGAACGTAGAAATGGAAATAACTTTCACACCGGTAGCAATTATTCGTTTTATACGATGGAAAAACAGTTCTATTTATTTTGTATTTTATGCTTCGGCCGTCGACTGCTAAGGCACTAACTATTCGATCTGTTGAAGCAACGCCCTAGGGTGAAGCCTAGGTTGCCCGGAACGTAGGAATGACCATAACTTTCACACTGGTTGCTATTATTCGTTTTATACGATGGAAAAACTGTTATATTTATATCGTATTGTATGCTTCTGGCGCTGACTTCTTAGGCCCTGACTATTCGATCTGGTGGAACAACGCCGTAGAGTGAAGCCTAGGTAGCCCGGAACGTAGAAATGCCCATAACTTTCACACTGGTTGCTATTATTCGTTTTATGCGATGGAAAATCTGTTGTATTTATACAGTATTTTATGCTTCTGGCGTTGACTTCTTATGCCCTAACTATTCCATCTGGTGGAACAACGCCCTAGGGTGAAGCGTAGGTTGACCGGAACGTAGAAATGACCATCACTTTCAAACTGGTTGAAATTAATCCTTTTATACGATGGAAAAACTGTTATATTTATATTGTATTTTATGCTTCTGGAGTTGCCTTCTTAGGCCCTAACTGTTCGATCTGGTGGAACAACGCCCTAGAGTGATGCCTAGGTTACCCGTAACGTAGAAATGACCAGTACTTTCACACTGTTATCAGTTACTCCTGTTATACGATGGAAAAGTTGTTGCACCTTTATTGAATTTTATGCTTCTGGCGTTGACTTCTAAGGCCCTAACTATTCTATCTGGTGGATCAACGCCCTAGAGTGAAGCCTAGGTTGCTCGGAATGTAAAAATGACCATAACATTCACAGTGGTTGAAATTATTCGTTTTATACGATGGAAAAGCTGTTCCATCTTTATTGTATTTTATGCTTCTGGCGCTGACTTCTAAGGCCCTAACGATTCGATCTGGTGGAGCAACGCCCTAGAGTGAAGCCTAGTTCGCCCGGAACGTATAAATGACCATCACTTTCAAACTGGTTGCAATTAATCCTTTTATACGACGGAAAAACTGTTGTATTTTTATTGCATTTTATGCTTCCGGCGTAGACTTCTAAGGCCCTAACTATTCAATCTGTTGGAGCAACGCCCTAGGGTGAAGCCTAGGTTGCCCGGAAAGTAGAAATGACCACAACTTTCATACTTGTTGCATTTACACGTTTTATATGATGGAAAAACTGTTGTATTTATTTTGTATTTTATGCTTCGGCCGTTGACTTCTAAGGCACTAACTATTCGATCTGGTGGAACAACGCCCTGGGGTGAAGCCTAGGTTGGCCGGAACGTAGAACTGACCATAGCTTATACACTGGTAGCAATTATTCGTTTTATGCAATGGAAAAACTGTTCTGTTTATTTTGTATTTTATGCTTCGGGCGTTGACTTCTAAGGCCCTAACTGTTTGATCTGGCGGAGCAACGCCCTAGAGTGAAGCCTAGGTTGCCCGGAACGTAGAAATGACCATAACTTTCACCCTGGATGCTATTATTCGTTCTATACGATGGAAAAACTGTTATATTTATTGTGTATCTTATGCTTCTGGCGTTGACTTCTTAGGCCCTAACAATTCGATCTGATGGAACAACGCCCTAGAGTGAATCCTAGGTTGCCTGGAACGTACAAATGACCATCACTTTCACACGGGTTGCAATTATTCCTGTTATAGGATGGAAAGACTGTTGTATTTTTAATGTATTTTATGCTTCAGGCGTTGACTTCTGAGGCCGTAGCTATTCGATGTGGTGGAAGAACGCCATAGAGTGAAGCCTAGGTTGCCCGGGACGTAGAAATGACCATAAGTCTCATACTGGTTGCAATTATTTGTTTTATACGATGGAAAAACTGTTGTATTTATATTGTATTTTATGCTTCTGGCGTTGACTTCTTAGGCCCTAACTATTCGATCTGGTGGAGCAATGCCACAGAGTTAAGCCTAGGATGCCCGAAACGCCGAGATGATCATTACTTTAACGCTTGTTGAAATTATTCCTGTTATACGATGAAAGGGCTGTTGTATTTGTATTGTATTTTATGCTTCAGGCGTAGGCTTCTAAGGACGTAGCTATTCGATATGGTGGAGCACCGCCCTAGAGTGAAGCCTAGGATGCTCGGAACGTAGAGATGACCATTACTTTCGCAATGTTTGCAATTATTCGTTTTATACGATGAAAAAACTGTTGTATTTATATTGCATTTTATGCTTCTGGCGTTGACTTCTAATGCACTAACTATTCGATCTGGCGGAGCAACGCCCTAGAGTGAAGCCGAGGTTTCCCGGAACGTAGAAATGACCATCACTTTCAAACTGGTTGCAATTATTCCTGTTATATGATGGAAAAACTGTTGTATTTATATTGCTTTTTATGCTTCGGGTGTTGACTTCTAAGGCCCTAGCTATTCTATCTGTTGGAGCAACGCCCTAGGGTGAAGCCTAGGTTGCCCGGAAAGTAGAAATGACGTTAACTTTCATACTGGTTGCAATTATTCGTTTTATACGATGGAAAAACTGTTGTATTTATACAGTATTTTATGCTTCTGGCGTTGACTTCTTATGCACTAACTATTCGATCTGGTGGAACAACGCCCTAGGGTGAAGCCTAGGTTGCCCGGAACGTAGAAAGGACCATCACTTTCAAACTGGTTGAAATTAATACTTCTAGACGATGGAAAAACTGTTATATTTATATTGTATTTAATGCTTCTGGAGTTGCCTTCTTAGGCCGTAACTGTTCGATCTGGTGGAACAACGCCCTAGAGTGAAGCCTAGGTTACCCGGAACGTAGAAATGACCAGTACTTTCACACTGTTCTCAGTTACTCCTGTTATACGATGGAAAAGCTGTTGCACCTTTATTGAATTTTATGCTTCTGGCGTTGACTTCTAAGGACCTAACTATTCTATCTGGTGGATCAACGCCCTAGAGTGAAGCCTAGGTTGCTCGGAATGTAAAAATGACCATAACATTCACACTGGTTGAAATTATTCGTTTTATACGATGGAAAAGCTGTTGCAGCTTTATTGTATTTTATGCTTCTGGCGTTGACTTCTAAGGCCCTACCTATTCGATCTGGTGGAGCAACGCCCTAGAGTGAAGCCTAGGTTGCCCGGAACGTAGAAATGACCACAACTTTCATACTGGTTGCAATTACACGTTTTATATGATGGAAAAACTGTTGTATTTATTTTGTATTTTATGCTTCGGCCGTTGACTTCTAAGGCACTAACTATTCGATCCGGTGGAACAACGCCCTAGGGTGAAGCCTGGGTTGGCCGGAACGTAGAAATGACCATATCTTTACCACTGGTAGCAATTATTCGTTTTATACAATGGAAAAACTGTTCTGTTTATTTTGTATTTTATGCTTCGGGCGTTGACTTCTAAGGCCCTAACTGTTTGGTCTGGAGGAGCAACGCCCTAGAGTGAAGCCTAGGTTACCCGGAACGTAGAAATGACCATAACTTTCACACTGGATGCTATTATTCGTTCTATACGATGGAAAAACTGTTATATTTATTATGTATCTTATGCTTCTGGCGTTGACTTCTTAGGCCCTAACAATTCGATCTGGCGGAACAACGCCCTAGAGTGAAGCCTAGGTTGCCTGGAACGTACAAATGACCATCACTTTCACACGGGTTGCAATTATTCCTGTTATAGGATGGAAAGACTGTTGTATTTTTAATGTATTTTATGCTTCAGGCGTTGACTTCTGAGGCCGTAGCTATTCGATGTGGTGGAAGAACGCCATAGAGTGAAGCCTAGGTTGCCCGGAACGTAGAAATGACCATAAGTTTCATACTGGTTGCAATTATTTGTTTTATACGATGGAAAAACTGTTGTATTTATATTGTATTTTATGCTTCTGGCGTTGACTTCTTAGGCCCTAACTGTTCGATCTGGTGGAACAACGCCCTAGAGTGATGCCTAGGTTACCCGTAACGTAGAAATGACCAGTACTTTCACACTGTTATCAGTTACTCCTGTTATACGATGGAAAAGTTGTTGCACCTTTATTGAATTTTATGCTTCTGGCGTTGACTTCTAAGGCCCTAACTATTCTATCTGGTGGATCAACGCCCTAGAGTGAAGCCTAGGTTGCTCGGAATGTAAAAATGACCATAACATTCACAGTGGTTGAAATTATTCGTTTTATACGATGGAAAAGCTGTTGCATCTTTATTGTATTTTATGCTTCTGGCGTTGACTTCTAAGGCCCTAACGATTCCATCTGGTGGATCAACGCCCTAGAGTGAAGCCTAGGTTGCCCGGAACGTATAAATGACCATCGCTTTCAAACTGGTTGCAATTAATCCTTTTATACGACGGAAAAACTGTTGTATTTTTATTGCATTTTATGCTTCCGGCGTAGACTTCTAAGGCCCTAACTATTCAATCTGGTGGAGCAACGCCCTAGAGTGAAGCCTAGGTTGCCCGGAACGTAGAAATGACCACAACTTTCATACTGGTTGCAATTACACGTTTTATATGATGGAAAAACTGTTGTATTTATTTTGTATTTTATGCTTCGGCCGTTGACTTCTAAGGCACTAACTATTCGATCTGGTGGAACAACGCCCTGGGGTGAAGCCTAGGTTGGCCGGAACGTAGAAATGACCATAACTTATACACTGGTAGCAATTATTCGTTTTATACAATGGAAAAACTGTTCTGTTTATTTTGTATTTTATGCTTCGGGCGTTGACTTCTAAGGCCCTAACTGTTTGATCTGGCGGAGCAACGCCCTAGAGTGAAGCCTAGGTTGCCCGGAACGTAGAAATGACCATAACTTTCACACTGGATGCTATTATTCGTTCTATACGATGGAAAAACTGTTATATTTATTGTGTATCTTATGCTTCTGGCGTTGACTTCTTAGGACCTAACAATTCGATCTGGTGGAACAACGCCCTAGAGTGAAGCCTAGGTTGCCTGGAACGTACAAATGACCATCACTTTAACACGGGTTGCAATTATTCCTGTTATAGGATGGAAAGACTGTTGTATTTTTAATGTATTTTATGCTTCAGGCGTTGACTTCTGAGGCCGTAGCTATTCGATGTGGTGGAAGAACGCCATAGAGTGAAGCCTAGGTTGCCCGGGACGTAGAAATGACCATAAGTCTCATACTGGTTGCAATTATTTGTTTTATACGATGGAAAAACTGTTGTATTTATATTGTATTTTATGCTTCTGGCGTTGACTTCTTAGGCCCTAACTATTCGATCTGGTGGAGCAATGCCACAGAGTTAAGCCTAGGATGCCCGAAACGCCGAGATGATCATTACTTTAACGCTTGTTGAAATTATTCCTGTTATACGATGAAAAGGCTGTTGTATTTGTATTGTATTTTATGCTTCAGGCGTAGGCTTCTAAGGCCGTAGCTATTCGATATGGTGGAGCACCGGCCTAGAGTGAAGCCGAGGTTTCCCGGAACGTAGAAATGACCATCACTTTCAAACTGGTTGCAATTATTCCTGTTATATGATGGAAAAACTGTTGTATTTTTATTGCTTTTTATGCTTCGGGTGTTGACTTCTAAGGCCCTAACTATTCTATCTGTTGGAGCAACGCCCTAGGGTGAAGCCTAGGTTGCCCGGAAAGTAGAAATGACGTTAACTTTCATACTGGTTGCAATTATTCGTTTTATACGATGGAAAAACTGTTGTATTTATACAGTATTTTATGCTTCTGGCGTTGACTTCTTATGCACTAACTATTCCATCTGGTGGTACAACGCCCTACGGTGAAGCCTAGGTTGCCCGGAAAGTAGAAATGACGTTAACTTTCATACTGGTTGCAATTATTCGTTTTATACGATGGAAAAACTGTTGTATTTATAGAGTATTTTATGCTTCTGGCGTTGACTTCTTATGCACTAACTATTCCATCTGGTGGTACAACGCCCTACGGTGAAGCCTAGGTTGCCCGGAACGTAGAAAGGACCATCACTTTCAAACTGGTTGAAATTAATACTTCTATACGATGGAAAAACTGTTATATTTATATTGTATTTAATGCTTCTGGAGTTGCCTTCTTAGGCCCTAACTGTTCGATCTGGTGGAACAACGCCCTAGAGTGAAGCCTAGGTTACCCGGAACGTAGAAATGACCAGTACTTTCATACTGTTTTCAGTTACTCCTGTTATACGATGGAAAAGCTGTTGCACCTTTATTGAATTTTATGCTTCTGGCGTTGACTTCTAAGGACCTAACTAATCTATCTGGTGGATCAACGCCCTAGAGTGAAGCCTAGGTTGCTCGGAATGTAAAAATGACCATAACATTCACACTGGTTGAAATTATTCGTTTTATACGATGGAAAAGCTGTTGCAGCTTTATTGTATTTTATGCTTCTGGCGTTGACTTCTAAGGCCCTACCTATTCGATCTGGTGGAGCAACGCCCTAGAGTGAAGCCTAGGTTGCCCGGAACGTAGAAATGACCACAACTTTCATACTGGTTGCAATTACACGATTTATATGATGAAAAAACTATTGTATTTATTTTGTATTTTATGCTTCGGCCGTTGACTTCTAAGGCACTAACTATTCGATCTGGTGGAACAACGCCCTAGGGTGAAGCCTAGGTTGACCGGAACGTAGAAATGACCATCACTTTCAAACTGGTTGAAATTAATCCTTTTATACGATGGAAAAACTGTTATATTTATATCGTATTTTATGCTTCTGGCGCTGACTTCTTAGGCCCTGACTATTCGATCTGGTGGAACAACGCCGTAGAGTGAAGCCTAGGTAGCCCGGAACGTAGAAATGCCCATAACTTTCACACTGGTTGCTATTATTCGTTTTATGCGATGGAAAATCTGTTGTATTTATACAGTATTTTATGCCTCTGGCGTTGACTTCTTATGCCCTAACTATTCCATCTGGTGGAACAACGCCCTAGGGTGAAGCCTAGGTTGACCGGAACGTAGAAATGACCATCACTTTCAAACTGGTTGAAATTAATCCTTTTATACGATGGAAAAACTGTTATATTTATATTGTATTTTATGCTTCTGGAGGTGCCTTCTTAGGCCCTAACTGTTCGATCTGGTGGAAGAACGCCCTAGAGTGATGCCTAGGTTACCCGTAACGTAGAAATGACCAGTACTTTCACACTGTTATCAGTTACTCCTGTTATACGATGGAAAAGTTGTTGCACCTTTATTGAATTTTATGCTTCTGGCGTTGACTTCTAAGGCCCTAACTATTCTACCTGGTGGATCAACGCCCTAGAGTGAAGCCTAGGTTGCTCGGAATGTAAAAATGACCATAACATTCACAGTGGTTGAAATTATTCGTTTTATACGATGGAAAAGCTGTTGCATCTTTATTGTATTTTATGCTTCTGGCGTTGACTTCTAAGGCCCTAACGATTCGATCTGGTGGAGCAACGCCCTAGAGTGAAGCCTAGGTTGCCCGGAACGTATAAATGACCATCACTTTCAAACTGGTTGCAATTAATCCTTTTATACGACGGAAAAACTGTTGTATTTTTATTGCATTTTATGCTTCCGGCGTAGACTTCTAAGGCCCTAACTATTCGATCTGTTGGAGCAACGCCCTAGGGTGAAGCCTAGGTTGCCCGGAACGTAGGAATGACCATAACTTTCACACTGGTTGCTATTATTCGTTCTATACGATGGAAAAACTGTTATATTTATATTGTATTTTATGCTTCGGGCGTTGACTTCTAAGGCCCTAGCTATTCGATCTGGTAGAGCAACGCCCTAGAGTGAAGCCTAGGTTGCCCGGAACGTAGAAGTGACCATCACTTTCAAAATGGTTGCAAATATTCCTGTTATATGATGGAAAAACTGTTGTATTTTTATTGCATTTTATGCTTCGGGCATTGACTTCTAAGGCCCTAACTATTCAATCTGTAGGAGCAACGCCCTAGGGTGTAGCCTAGGTTGCCCGTAAAGTAGAAATGACCATAGCTTTCATACTGGTTGCAATTATTCGTTTTATATGATGGAAAAACTGTTGTATTTATATTGTATTTTATGCTTCTGTCGTTTGACGTCTAAGGCCGCAGCTATTAGATGTGGTGGAGCAACGCACTAGAGTGACGCCTAGGTTGCCCGGAACGTAGAAATGACCATTACTTTCGCAATGTTTGTAATTATACATTTTATAAGGTGGAAAATCCGTTGTACTTATATCGTATTTTATGCTTCTGGCGTTGACTTCGTAGGCCCTAACTATTCCATCTGGTCGAACAACGCCCTATGGTGATGCCTAGGTTGCCCGGAACGTAGAAATGGAAATAACTTTCACACCGGTAGCAATTATTCGTTTTATACGATGGAAAAACAGTTCTATTTATTTTGTATTTTATGCTTCGGCCGTTGACTTCTAAGGCACTAACTACTCGATCTGTTGGAGCAACGCCCTAGGGTGAAGCCTAGGTTGCCCGGAACGTAGGAATGACCATAACTTTCACACTGGTTGCTATTATTCGTTCTATACGATGGAAAAACTGTTATATTTATATTGTATTTTATGCTTCGGGCGTTGACTTCTAAGGCCCTAGCTATTCGATCTGGTAGAGCAACGCCCTAGAGTGAAGCCTAGGTTGCCCGGAACGTAGAAGTGACCATCACTTTCAAAATGGTTGCAAATATTCCTGTTATATGATGGAAAAACTGTTGTATTTTTATTGCATTTTATGCTTCGGGCATTGACTCCTAAGGCCCTAACTATTCAATCTGTAGGAGCAACGCCCTAGGGTGTAGCCTAGGTTGCCCGTAAAGTAGAAATGACCATAGCTTTCATACTGGTTGCAATTATTCGTTTTATATGATGGAAAAACTGTTGTATTTATATTGTATTTTATGCTTCTGTCGTTTGACGTCTAAGGCCGCAGCTATTAGATGTGGTGGAGCAACGCACTAGAGTGACGCCTAGGTTGCCCGGAACGTAGAAATGACCATTACTTTCGCAATGTTTGTAATTATACATTTTATAAGGTGGAAAAACCGTTGTACTTATATCGTATTTTATGCTTCTGGCGTTGACTTCGTAGGCCCTAACTATTCCATCTTGTCGAACAACGCCCTATGGTGATGCCTAGGTTGCCCGGAACGTAGAAATGGAAATAACTTTCACACCGGTAGCAATTATTCGTTTTATACGATGGAAAAACAGTTCTATTTATTTTGTATTTTATGCTTCGGCCGTTGACTTCTAAGGCACTAACTACTCGATCTGTTGGAGCAACGCCCTAGGGTGAAGCCTAGGTTGCCCGGAACGTAGGAATGACCATAACTTTCACACAGGTTGCAATTATCCGTTTTCTACGATGGAAAAGCTGTTGTTTTTATATTGTATTTTATGCTTCCGGTGTTGACTTCTTAGACCCTAACTCTTCGATCTGGTGGAGCAACGCCTCAGAGTTAAGTCTAGGATGCCCGAAACGTCGAAATGATCGTTACTTTCGCACTGGTTGCAATTGGTCATGCTATACAATGGAAAAACTGTTGTATTTATACTGTATTTTATGCTTCTGGCGTTGACTTCTAAGGCAGTAGCTATTCGACGTGGTGCAGCAACGTCCTAGGGTGAAGCCTAGGTTGCCCGGAACGTAGAAATGACCATAACTTTCACACCGGTAGAAATTATACGTTTTATACAATGGAAAAACTGTTCTATTTATTTTGTATTTTATGCTTCGGGCGTTGACTTCTAAGGACCTACCTATTTGATCTGGTGGAGCAACGCCCTAGAGTAAAGCCTAGGATGCCCGGAACGTAGAAGTGACCATCACTTTCAAACTGGTTGCAATTAATCCTTTTATACGATGGAAAAACTGATGGATTTTTATTGCATTTTATGCTTCCGGCGTTGAATTCTAAGGCCCTAACTATTCAATCTGTTGGAGCAACGCCCTAGGGTGAAGCCTAGGTTGCCCGGAACATAGAAATGACGTTAACTTTCGTACTGGTTGCAATTACTCGTTTTATACGATTGAAAAACTGTTGTATTTATATTGTATTTTATGCTTCTGGCGTTGACTTCTTATGCCCTAACTATTCCATCCGGAGGAACAGCGCCATATGGTGAAGCCCAGGTTGCCCGGAACGTAGAAATGACCACAACTTTCACATCGGTAGCAATTATTCGTTTTATACGATGGAAAAACTGTTATATTTATATTGTATTTTATGCTTCTGGCGCTGACTTCTTAGGCCCTAACTATTCGATCTGGTGGAACAACGCCGTAGAGTGAAGCCTAGGTTGCCCGGAACGCAGAAATGCCCATAACTTTCACACTGGTTGCTATTATTCGTTTTATGCGATGGAAAAGCTGTTGTATTTATACCGTATTTTATGCTTCTGGCGTTGACTTCTTATGCCCTGACTATTCCATCTGGTGGAACAACGCCCTAGGGTGAAGCCTAGGTTGCCCGGAACGTAGAAATGACCATCACTTTCAAACTGGTTGCAATTAATCCTTTTATACGATGGAAAAACTGTTGCATTTTTATTGCATTCTATGTGTCGGGCGTTGACTTCTAAGGCCCTAACTATTGAATCTGTTGGAGCGACGCCCTAGGGTGAAGCCTAGGTTGCCCGGAACTTAGAAATGACCATAACTTTCACACTCATTGCTATTATTCGTTTTATAACATGGAAAAACTGTTATATTTATATTGTATTCTATGCTTCTGGCGGTGCCTTCTTAGGCACTAACTATTCGATCTGTTGGAACAACGCCCTAGAGTGAAGCCTACGTTGCCTGGAACGTAGAAATGACCATCACTTTCACACTGGTTGCAATTATTCCTGATATACGATGGAAAAACTCTTGTATATTTATTGTATTTTATGCTTCGGGCGTAGACTTCTATGGCCCTACCTATTCGATCTGTTGGAGCAACGCCCTAGGGTGAAGCCTAGGTTGCCCGGAACGTAGGAATGACCATAACTTTCACACAGGTTGCAATTATCCGTTTTCTACGATGGAAAAGCTGTTGTTTTTATATTGTATATTATGCTTCCGGTGTTGACTTCTTAGACCCTAACTCTTCGATCTGGTGGAGCAACGCCTCAGAGTTAGGTCTAGGATGCCCGAAACGTCGAAATGATCGTTACTTTCGCACTGGTTGCAATTGGTCATGCTATACAATGGAAAAACTGTTGTATTTATACTGTATTTTATGCTTCTGCCGTTGACTTCTAAGGCAGTAGCTATTCGACGTGGTGCAGCAACGCCCTAGGGTGAAGCCTAGGTTGCCCGGAACGTAGAAATGACCATAACTTTCACACCGGTAGAAATTATACGTTTTATACAATGGAAAAACTGTTCTATTTATTTTGTATTTTATGCTTCGGGCGTTGACTTCTAAGGACCTACCTATTTGATCTGGTGGAGCAACGCCCTAGAGTAAAGCCTAGGATGCCCGGAACGTAGAAGTGACCATCACTTTCAAACTGGTTGCAATTAATCCTTTTATACGATGGAAAAACTGATGCATTTTTATTGCATTTTATGCTTCCGGCGTTGACTTCTAAGGCCCTAACTATTCAATCTGTTGGAGCAACGCCCTAGGGTGAAGCCTAGGTTGCCCGGAACATAGAAATGACGTTAACTTTCGTACTGGTTGCAATTACTCGTTTTATACGATTGAAAAACTGTTGTATTTATATTGTATTTTATGCTTCTGGCGTTGACTTCTTATGCCCTAACTATTCCATCCGGTGGAACAGCGCCATATGGTGAAGCCCAGGTTGCCCGGAACGTAGAAATGACCACAACTTTCACATCGGTAGCAATTATTCGTTTTATACGATGGAAAAACTGTTATATTTATATTGTATTTTATGCTTCTGGCGCTGACTTCTTAGGCCCTAACTATTCGATCTGGTGGAACAACGCCGTAGAGTGAAGCCTAGGTTGCCCGGAACGCAGAAATGCCCATAACTTTCACACTGGTTGCTATTATTCGCTTTATGCGATGGAAAAGCTGTTGTATTTATACCGTATTTTATGCTTCTGGCGTTGACTTCTTATGCCCTGACTATTCCATCTGGTGGAACAACGCCCTAGGGTGAAGCCTAGGTTGCCCGGAACGTAGAAATGACCATCACTTTCAAACTGGTTGCAATTAATCCTTTTATACGATGGAAAAACTGTTGCATTTTTATTGCATTCTATGTGTCGGGCGTTGACTTCTAAGGCCCTAACTATTCAATCTGTTGGAGCGACGCCCTAGGGTGAAGCCTAGGTTGCCCGGAACTTAGAAATGACCATAACTTTCACACTCATTGCTATTATTCGTTTTATAACATGGAAAAACTGTTATATTTATATTGCATTCTATGCTTCTGGCGGTGCCTTCTTAGGCACTAACTATTCGATCTGTTGGAACAACGCCCTAGAGTGAAGCCTACGTTGCCTGGAACGTAGAAATGACCATCACTTTCACACTGGTTGCAATTATTCCTGATATACGATGGAAAAACTCTTGTATATTTATTGTATTTTATGCTTCGGGCGTAGACTTCTATGGCCCTACCTATTCGATCTGGTGGAGCAACAACCTACAGTGAAGCCTAGGTTGCCCGGAAAGTAGAAATGACCATAACTTTCATACTGGTTGCAATTATTCCTTTTATACGATGGAAAAACTGTTGTATTTATACTGTATTTTATGCTTCTGGCGTTGACTTCTAAGGCCCTAGTTATTCGATCTGGTGGAGCAACGCCCTAGAGTGATGCCTAGGTTGCCCGGAACGTAGAAATGACCATCACTTTCAAACTGGTTGCAATTAATCCTTTTATACGATGGAAAATCTGTTGTATTTTTATTGCATTTTATGCTTCCGGCGTTGACTTCTAAGGCCCTAACTATTCAATCTGTTGGAGGAACGCCCTAGGGTGAAGCCTAGGTTGCCCGGAAAGTAGAAATGACGTTATCTTTCATACTGGTTGCAATTATTCGTTTTATACGATGGAAAAACTGTTGTATTTATATGGTATTTTATGCTTCTGGCGTTGACTTCTAAGGCACTAACTATTCGACCTGGTGGAGCAACGCCCTAGAGTGAAGCCTAAGTTGCCCGGAACGCAGCAATTACCATCACTTTCAAACTGGTTGCAAATATTCCTGTTATATGATGGAGAAACTGTTGTATTTTTATAGCATTTTATGCTTCGGGCATTGACTTGTAAGGCCCTAACTATTCAATCTGTAGGAGCAACGCCCTAGGGTGTAGCCTAGGTTGCCCGTGAAGTAGAAATGACCATAGCTTTCATACTGGTTGCAATTATTCGTTTTATATGATGGAAAAACTGTTGTATTTATATTGTATTTTATGCTTCTGTCGTTGACGTCTAAGGCCGCAGCTATTAGATGTGGTGGAGCAACGCACTAGACTGACGCCTAGGTTGCCCGGAACGTAGAAATGACCATTACTTTCGCAATGTTTGCAATTACACATTTTATAAGATGGAAAAACCGTTGTACTTATATCGTATTTTATGCTTCTGGCGTTGACTTCTTAGGCCCTAACTATTCCATCTGGTGGAACAACGCCCTAGGGTGATGCCTAGGTTGCGCGGAACGTAGAAATGGAAATAACTTTCACACGGGTAGCAATTATTCGTTTTATACGATGGAAAAACAGTTCTATTTATTTTGTATTTTATGCTTCGGCCGTCGACTACTAAGGCACTAACTATTCGATCTGTTGAAGCAACGCCCTAGGGTGAAGCCTAGGTTGCCCGGAACGTAGGAATGACCATAACTTTCACACTGGTTGCTATTATTCGTTTTATACGATGGAAAAACTGTTATATTTATATCGTATTGTATGCTTCTGGCGCTGACTTCTTAGGCCCTGACTATTCGATCTGGTGGAACAACGCCCTAGGGTGAAGCCTAGGTTGACCGGAACGTAGAAATGACCACCACTTTCAAACTGGTTGAAATTAATCCTTTTATACGATGGAAAAACTGTTATATTTATATTGTATTTTATGCTTCTGGAGTTGCCTTCTTAGGCCCTAACTGTTCGATCTGGTGGAACAACGCCCTAGAGTGATGCCTAGGTTACCCGTAACGTAGAAATGACCAGTACTTTCACACTGTTATCAGTTACTCCTGTTATACGATGGAAAAGTTGTTGCACCTTTATTGAATTTTATGCTTCTGGCGTTGACTTCTAAGGCCCTAACTATTCTATCTGGTGGATCAACGCCCTAGAGTGAAGCCTAGGTTGCTCGGAATGTAAAAATGACCATAACATTCACAGTGGTTGAAATTATTCGTTTTATACGATGGAAAAGCTGTTGCATCTTTATTGTATTTTATGCTTCTGGCGTTGACTTCTAAGGCCCTAACGATTCGATCTGTTGGAGCAACGCCCTAGGGTGAAGCCTAGGTTGCCCGGAAAGTAGAAATGACGCCAACTTTCATACTTGTTGCATTTACACGTTTTATATGATGGAAAAACTGTTGTATTTATTTTGTATTTTATGCTTCGGCCGTTGACTTCTAAGGCACTAACTATTCGATCTGGTGGAACAACGCCCTGGGGTGAAGCCTAGGTTGGCCGGAACGTAGAAATGACCATAGCTTATACACTGGTAGCAATTATTCGTTTTATACAATGGAAAAACTGTTCTGTTTATTTTGTATTTTATGCTTCGGGCGTTCACTTCTAAGGCCCTAACTGTTTGATCTGGTGGAGCAACGCCCTAGAGTGAAGCCTAGGTTGCCCGGAACGTAGAAATGACCACAACTTTCATACTGGTTGCAATTATTCGTTTTATACGATGGAAAAACTGTTGTATTTATACAGTATTTTATGCTTCTGGCGTTGACTTCTTATGCACTAACTGTTCCATCTGGTGGTACAACGCCCTACGGTGAAGCCTAGGTTGCCCGGAACGTAGAAAGGACCATCACTTTCAAACTGGTTGAAATTAATACTTGTATACGATGGAAAAACTGTTATATTTATATTGTATTTAATGCTTCTGGAGTTGCCTTCTTAGGCCCTAACTGTTCGATCTGGTGGAACAACGCCCTAGAGTGAAGCCTAGGTTACCCGGAACGTAGAAATGACCAGTACTTTCACACTGTTTTCAGTTACTCCTGTTATACGATGGAAAAGCTGTTGCACCTTTATTGAATTTTATGCTTCTGGCGTTGACTTCTAAGGACCTAACTATTCTATCTGGTGGATCAACGCCCTAGAGTGAAGCCTAGGTTGCTCGGAATGTAAAAATGACCATAACATTCACACTGGGTGAAATTATTCGTTTTATACGATGGAAAAGCTGTTGCAGCTTTATTGTATTTTATGCTTCTGGCGTTGACTTCTAAGGCCCTAACTATTCGATCTGGTTGAGCAATGCCTCAGAGTTAAGCCTAGGATTCCCGAAACGCCGAGATGATCATTACTTTAACGCTTGTTGAAATTATTCCTGTTATACGATGAAAAGGCTGTTGAATTTGTATTGTATTTTATGCTTCAGGCGTAGGCTTCGAAGGCCGTAGCTATTCGATATGGTGGAGCACCGCCCTAGAGTGAAGCCTAGGATGCTCGGAACGTAGAGATGACCATTACTTTCGCAATGTTTGCAATTATTCGTTTTATACGATGGAAAAACTGTTGTATTTATATTGTATTTTATGCTTCCGGCGTTGACTTCTAATGCCAGAACTATTCCATCTTGTGGAACCACGCCCTAGGGTGTAGCCTAGGTTGCCCGGAAAGTAGAAATGACCATAACTTTCATACTGGTTGCAATTATTCGTTTTATATGATGGAAAAACTGTTGTATTTATATTGTATTTTATGCTGCTGGCGTCCACTTCTTAGGCCCTAACTATTCGATCTGGTGGAACAACGCCCTGTGGTGAAGCCTAGGTTGCCCGGAACGTAGAAATGCCCATAACGATCACACTGGTTGCTATTATTCGTTTTATGCGATGGAAAAGCTGTTGTATTTATACCGCATTTTATGCTTCTGGCGTTGACTTCTTATGACCTAACTATTCCATCTGGTCGAACAACGCCCTATGGTGATGCCTAGGTTGCCCGGAACGTAGAAATGGAAATAACTTACACACCGGTAGCAATTATTCGTTTTATACGATGGAAAAACAGTTCTATTTATTTTGTATTTTATGCTTCGGCCGTTGACTTCTAAGGCACTAACTACTCGATCTGTTGGAGCAACGCCCTAGGGTGAAGCCTAGGTTGCCCGGAACGTAGGAATGACCATAACTTTCACACAGGTTGCAATTATCCGTTTTCTACGATGGAAAAGCTGTTGTTTTTATATTGTATTTTATGCTTCCGGTGTTGACTTCTTAGACCCTAACTCTTCGATCTGGTGGAGCAACGCCCTAGGGTGAAGCCTAGCTTGCCCAGAACGTAGAAATGACCATAACCTTTACACTGGTAACAATTATTCGTTTTATACAATGGAAAAACTGTTCTGTTTATTTTGTATTTTATGCTTCCGGCGTTGACTTCTAAGGCCATACCTATTCGATCTGGTGGGGTAACACCCTACAGTGAAGCCAAGGTTGCCCGGAACGTAGATATGACCATAACCTTCACACAGGTTGCAATTATTCGATTTCTACGATGGAAAAGCTGTTGTTTTTATATTGTATTTTATGCTTCCGGTGTTGACTTCTTAGACCCTAACTCTTCGATCTGGTGGAATAACGCCTCAGAGTTAAGTCTAGGATGCCCGAAACGTCGAAATGATTGTTACTTTCGCACTGGTTGCAATTGGTCATGCTATACAATGGAAAAACTGTTGTATTTATACGGTATTTTATGCTTCTGGCGTTGACTTCTAAGGCCGTAGCTATTCGACGTGGTGCAGCAACGCCCTAGGGTGAAGCCTAGGTTGCCCGGAACGTAGAAATGACCACAACTTTCACACCGGTAGAAATTATACGTTTTATACAATGGAAAACTGTTCTATTTATTTTGTATTTTATGCTTCGGGCGTTGACTTCTATGGACCTACCTATTTGATCTGGTGGAGCAACGCCCTAGTGTGTAGCCTAGGTTGCCCGGAACGTAGGAATGACCATAACTTTCACACTGGTTGCTATTATTCGTTTTATACGATGGAAAAGCTGTTGTATATATACCGAATTTTATGATTCTGGCGCTGACTTCTTAGGCCCTAACTATTCGATCTGGTGGAACAACGCCGTAGAGTGAAGCCTAGGTTGCCCGGAACGTAGAAATGCCCATAACTTTCACACCGGTAGCAATTATTCGTTTTATACGATGGAAAAACAGTTCTATTTATTTTGTATTTTATGCTTCGGCCGTTGACTTCTAAGGCACTAACTATTCGATCTGTTGGGGCAACGCCCTAGGGTGAAGCCTAGGTTGCCCGGAACGTAGGAATGACCATAACTTTCACACTGGTTGCTATTATTCGTGTTATACGATGGAAAAACTGTTATATTTATATTGTATTTTATGCTTCTGGCGCTGACTTCTTAGGCCCTAACTATTCGATCTGGTGGAACAACGCCGTAGAGTGAAGCCTAGGTAGCCCGGAAGGTAGAAACGCCCATAACTTACACACTGGTTGCTATTATTCGTTTTATGCGATGGAAAATCTGTTGTATTTATACAGTATTTTATGCTTCTGGCGTTGACTTCTTATGCCCTAACTATTCCATCTGGTGGAACAACGCCCTAGGGTGAAGCCTAGGTTGCCCGGAACGTAGAAATGACCATCACTTTCAAACTGGTTGAAATTAATCCTTTTATACGATGGAAAAACTGTTATATTTATATTGTATTTTATGCTTCTGGAGTTGCCTTCTTAGGACCTAACTGTTCGATCTGGTGGAACAACGCCCTAGAGTGAAGCCTAGGTTACCCGGAACGTAGAAATGACCAGTACTTTCACACTGTTTTCAGTTACCCCTGTTATACGATGGAAAAGCTGTAGCACCTTTATTGAATTTTATGCTTCTGGCGTTGACTTCTAAGGCCCTAACTATTCTATCTGGTGGATCAACGCCCTAGAGTGAAGCCTAGGTTGCTCGGAATGTAAAAATGACCATAACATTCACACTGGTTCAAATTATTCGTTTTATACGATGGAAAAGCTGTTGCATCTTTATTGTATTTTATGCTTCTGGCGTTGACTTCTAAGGCCCTAACTATTCGATCTGGTGGAGCAACGCCCTAGAGTGAAGCCTAGGTTGCCCGGAACGTAGAAATGACCATCACTTTCAAACTGGTTGCAATTAATCCTTTTATACGACGGAAAAACTGTTGTATTTTCATTGCATTTTATGCTTCCGGCGTAGACTTCTAAGGCCCTAACTATTCAATCTGTTGGAGCAACGCCCTAGGGTGAAGTCTAGGTTGCCCGGAAAGTAGAAATGACCACAACTTTCATACTGGTTGCAATTACACGTTTTATGTGATGGAAAAACTGTTGTATTTATTTTGTATTTTATGCTTCGGCCGTTGACTTCTAAGGCACTAAGTATTCGATCTGGTGGAACAACGCCCTAGGGTGAAGCCTAGGTTGGCCGGAACGTAGAAATGACCATAACTTATACACTGGTAGCAATTATTCGTTTTATACAATGGAAAAACTGTTCTGTTTATTTTGTATTTTATGCTTCGGGCGTTGACTTCTAAGGCCCTAACTGTTTGATCTGGCGGAGCAACGCCCTAGAGTGAAGCCTAGGATGCTCGGAACGTAGAGATGACCATTACTTTCGCAATGCTTGCAATTATTCGTTTTATACGATGGAAAAACTGTTGTATTTTTATTGCATTTTATGCTTCGGCCATTGACTTCTAAGGCCCTAACTATTCAATCTGTAGGAGCAACGCCCTAGGGTGTAGCCTAGCTTGCCCGTAAAGTAGAAATGACCATAGCTTTCATACTGGTTGCAATTATTCGTTTTATATGATGGAAAAACTGTTGTATTTAAATTGTGTTTTATGCTTCTGTCGTTGACGTCTAAGGCCGTAGCTATTAGATGTGGTGGAGCAACGCACTAGAGTGACGCCTAGGTTGCCCGGAACGTAGAAATGACCATTACTTTCGCAATGTTTGCAATTATACATTTTATAAGATGGAAAAACCGTTGTACTTATATCGTATTTTATGCTTCTGGCGTTGACTTCTTAGGCCCTAACTATTCCATCTGGTGCAACAACGCCCTAGGGTGAAGCCTAGGTTGCCCGGAACGTAGAAATGGAAATAACTTTCACACCGGTAGCAATTATTCGTTTTATACGATGGAAAAACAGTTCTATTTATTTTGTATTGTATGCTTCGGCCGTTGACTTCTAAGGCACTAACTATTCGATCTGTTGGGGCAACGCCCTAGGGTG
The DNA here is from genome assembly GCF_051401765.1 of Calliopsis andreniformis. Taxonomy (NCBI): domain Eukaryota; kingdom Metazoa; phylum Arthropoda; class Insecta; order Hymenoptera; family Andrenidae; genus Calliopsis; species Calliopsis andreniformis. The sequence continues at coordinate 9,348,809 of NW_027480426.1, read as the reverse complement.
AAGCCTAGGTTGCCCGGAACGTAGGAATGACCATAACTTTCATACTGGTTGCTATTATTCGTTTTATACGATGGAAAAACTGTTATATTTATATTGCATTTTATGCTTCTGGCGCTGACTTCTTAGGCCCTAACTATTCGATCTGGTGGACCAACGCCGTAGAGTGAAGCCTAGGTAGCCCGGAAGGTAGAAATGCCCATAACTTTCACACTGGTTGCTATTATTCGTTTTATGCGATGGAAAATCTGTTGTATTTATACAGTATTTTATGCTTCTGGCGTTGACTTCTTATGCCCTAACTATTCCATCTGGTGGAACAACGCCCTAGGGTGAAGCCTAGGTTGTCCGGAACGTAGAAATGACCATCACTTTCAAACTGGTTGAAATTAATCCTTTTATACGATGGAAAAACTGTTATATTTATATTGTATTTTATGCTTCTGGAGTTGCCTTCTTAGGCCCTAACTGTTCGATCTGGTGGAACAACGCCCTAGAGTGATGCCTAGGTTACCCGTAACGTAGAAATGACCAGTACTTTCACACTGTTATCAGTTACTCCTGTTATACGATGGAAAAGTTGTTGCACCTTTATTGAATTTTATGCTTCTGGCGTTGACTTCTAAGGCCCTAACTATTCTATCTGGTGGATCAACGCCCTAGAGTGAAGCCTAGGTTGCTCGGAATGTAAAAATGACCATAACATTCACAGTGGTTGAAATTATTCGTTTTATACGATGGAAAAGCTGTTGCATCTTTATTGTATTTTATGCTTCTGGCGTTGGCTTCTAAGGCCCTAACGATTCGATCTGTTGGAGCAACGCCCTAGGGTGAAGCCTAGGTTGCCCGGAAAGTAGAAATGACCACAACTTTCATACTTGTTGCATTTACACGTTTTATATGATGGAAAAACTGTTGTATTTATTTTGTATTTTATGCTTCGGCCGTTGACTTCTAAGGCACTAACTATTCGATCTGGTGGAACAACGCCCTGGGGTGAAGCCTAGGTTGGCCGGAACGTAGAAATGACCATAGCTTATACACTGGTAGCAATTATTCGTTTTATACAATGGAAAAACTGTTCTGTTTATTTTGTATTTTATGCTTCGGGCGTTGACTTCTAAGGCCCTAACTGTTTGATCTGGTGGAGCAACGCCCTAGAGTGAAGCCTAGGTTGCCCGGAACGTAGAAATGACCACAACTTTCACACTGGTTGCTATTATTCGTGTTATACGATGGAAAAACTGTTATATTTATATTGTATTTTATGCTTCTGGCGCTGACTTCTTAGGCCCTAACTATTCGATCTGGTGGAACAACGCCGCAGAGTGAAGCCTAGGTAGCCCGGAAGGTAGAAACGCCCATAACTTACACACTGGTTGCTATTATTCGTTTTATGCGATGGAAAATCTGTTGTATTTATACAGTATTTTATGCTTCTGGCGTTGACTTCTTATGCCCTAACTATTCCATCTGGTGGAACAACGCCCTAGGGTGAAGCCTAGGTTGCCCGGAACGTAGAAATGACCATCACTTTCAAACTGGTTGAAATTAATCCTTTTATACGATGGAAAAACTGTTATATTTATATTGTATTTTATGCTTCTGGAGTTGCCTTCTTAGGACCTAACTGTTCGATCTGGTGGAACAACGCCCTAGAGTGAAGCCTAGGTTACCCGGAACGTAGAAATGACCAGTACTTTCACACTGTTTTCAGTTACCCCTGTTATACGATGGAAAAGCTGTTGCACCTTTATTGAATTTTATGCTTCTGGCGTTGACTTCTAAGGCCCTAACTATTCTATCTGGTGGATCAACGCCCTAGAGTGAAGCCTATGTTGCTCGGAATGTAAAAATGACCATAACATTCACACTGGTTCAAATTATTCGTTTTATACGATGGAAAAGCTGTTGCATCTTTATTGTATTTTATGCTTCTGGCGTTGACTTCTAAGGCCCTAACTATTCGATCTGGTGGAGCAACGCCCTAGAGTGAAGCCTAGGTTGCCCGGAACGTAGAAATGACCATCACTTTCAAACTGGTTGCAATTAATCCTTTTATACGACGGAAAAACTGTTGTATTTTCATTGCATTTTATGCTTCCGGCGTAGACTTCTAAGGCCCTAACTATTCAATCTGTTGGAGCAACGCCCTAGGGTGAAGTCTAGGTTGCCCGGAAAGTAGAAATGACCACAACTTTCATACTGGTTGCAATTACACGTTTTATGTGATGGAAAAACTGTTGTATTTATTTTGTATTTTATGCTTCGGCCGTTGACTTCTAAGGCACTAAGTATTCGATCTGGTGGAACAACGCCCTAGGGTGAAGCCTAGGTTGGCCGGAACGTAGAAATGACCATAACTTATACACTGGTAGCAATTATTCGTTTTATACAATGGAAAAACTGTTCTGTTTATTTTGTATTTTATGCTTCGGGCGTTGACTTCTAAGGCCCTAACTGTTTGATCTGGCGGAGCAACGCCCTAGAGTGAAGCCTAGGATGCTCGGAACGTAGAGATGACCATTACTTTCGCAATGCTTGCAATTATTCGTTTTATACGATGGAAAAACTGTTGTATTTTTATTGCATTTTATGCTTCGGCCATTGACTTCTAAGGCCCTAACTATTCAATCTGTAGGAGCAACGCCCTAGGGTGTAGCCTAGCTTGCCCGTAAAGTAGAAATGACCATAGCTTTCATACTGGTTGCAATTATTCGTTTTATATGATGGAAAAACTGTTGTATTTAAATTGTGTTTTATGCTTCTGTCGTTGACGTCTAAGGCCGTAGCTATTAGATGTGGTGGAGCAACGCACTAGAGTGACGCCTAGGTTGCCCGGAACGTAGAAATGACCATTACTTTCGCAATGTTTGCAATTATACATTTTATAAGATGGAAAAACCGTTGTACTTATATCGTATTTTATGCTTCTGGCGTTGACTTCTTAGGCCCTAACTATTCCATCTGGTGCAACAACGCCCTAGGGTGAAGCCTAGGTTGCCCGGAACGTAGAAATGGAAATAACTTTCACACCGGTAGCAATTATTCGTTTTATACGATGGAAAAACAGTTCTATTTATTTTGTATTGTATGCTTCGGCCGTTGACTTCTAAGGCACTAACTATTCGATCTGTTGGGGCAACGCCCTAGGGTGAAGCCTAGGTTGCCCGGAACGTAGGAATGACCATAACTTTCATACTGGTTGCTATTATTCGTTTTATACGATGGAAAAACTGTTATATTTATATTGCATTTTATGCTTCTGGCGCTGACTTCTTAGGCCCTAACTATTCGATCTGGTGGACCAACGCCGTAGAGTGAAGCCTAGGTAGCCCGGAAGGTAGAAATGCCCATAACTTTCACACTGGTTGCTATTATTCGTTTTATGCGATGGAAAATCTGTTGTATTTATACAGTATTTTATGCTTCTGGCGTTGACTTCTTATGCCCTAACTATTCCATCTGGTGGAACAACGCCCTAGGGTGAAGCCTAGGTTACCCGGAACGTAGAAATGACCATCACTTTCAAACTGGTTGAAATTAATCCTTTTATACGATGGAAAGACTGTTATATTTATATTGTATTTTATGCTTCTGGAGTTGCCTTCTTAGGACCTAACTGTTCGATCTGGTGGAACAACGCCCTAGAGTGAAGCCTAGGTTACCCGGAACGTAGAAATGACCAGTACTTTCACACTGTTTTCAGTTACTCCTGTTATACGATGGAAAAGCTGTTGCACCTTTATTGAATTTTATGCTTCTGGCGTTGACTTCTAAGGCCCTAACTATTCTATCTGGTGGATCAACGCCCTAGAGTGAAGCCTAGGTTGCTCGGAATGTAAAAATGACCATAACATTCACAGTGGTTGAAATTATTCGTTTTATACGATGGAAAAGCTGTTGCATCTTTATTGTATTTTATGCTTCTGGCGTTGACTTCTAAGGCCCTAACTATTCGATCTGGTGGAGCAACGCCCTAGAGTGAAGCCTAGGTTGCCCGGAACGTAGAAACGACCATCACTTTCAAACTGGTTGCAATTAATCCTTTTATACGACGGAAAAACTGTTGTATTTTTATTGCATTTTATGCTTCCGGCGTAGACTTCTAAGGCCCTAACTATTCAATCTGTTGGAGCAACGCCCTAGGGTGAAATCTAGGTTGCCCGGAAAGTAGAAATGACCACAACTTTCATACTGGTTGCAATTACACGTTTTATATGATGGAAAAACTGTTGTATTTATTTTGTATTTTATGCTTCGGCCGTTGACTTCTAAGGCACTAAGTATTCGATCTGGTGGAACAACGCCCTAGGGTGAAGCCTAGGTTGGCCGGAACGTAGAAATGACCATAACTTATACACTGGTAGCAATTATTCGTTTTATACAATGGAAAAACTGTTCTGTTTATTTTGAATTTTATGCTTCGGGCGTTGACTTCTAAGGCCCTAACTGTTTGATCTGGCAGAGCAACGCCCTAGAGTGAAGCCTAGGATGCTCGGAACGTAGAGATGACCATTACTTTCGCAATGCTTGCAATTATTCGTTTTATGCGATGGAAAAACTGTTGTATTTATATTGTATTTTATGATTCTGGCGTTGACTTCTAATCCACTAGCTATTCGATCTGGCGGAGCAACGCCCTAGAGTGAAGCCGAGGTTTCCCGGAACGTAGAAATGACCATCACTTTCAAACTGGTTGCAATTATTCCTGTTATATGATGGAAAAACTGTTGTACTTTTATTGCTTTTTATGCTTCGGGCATTGACTTCTTAGGCCCTAACTATTCGATCTGGTGGAACAACGCCCTAGGGTGAAGCCTAGATTGCCCAGAACGTAGAAGTGACCATAACCTTTACACTGGTAGCAATTATTCGTTTTATACAATGGAAAAACTGTTCTGTTTATTTTGTATTTTATGCTTCGGGCGTTGACTTCTAAGGCCCTACCTATTCGATCTGGTGGGGCAACTCCCTACAGTGAAGCCAAGGTTGCCCGGAACGTAGATATGACCATAACTTTCACACCGGTAGCAATTATACGTGTTATACAATGGAAAAACTGTACCATTTATTTTATATTTTATGCTTCGGGCGTTGACTTCCAAGGCCCTAACTATTCAATCTGTTGGAGGAACGCCCTAGGGTGAAGCCTAGGTTGCCCGGAAAGTAGAAATGACGTTAATTTTCATACTGGTTGCTATTATTCGTTTTATACGATGGAAAAACTGTTATATTTATATTGTATTTTATGCTTCTGGCGTTGACTTCTTAGGCCCTAACTATTCCATCTGGTGGAACAACGCCCTAGGGTGAAGCCTAGGTTGCCCGGAACGTAGAAATGGAAATAACTTTCACACCGGTAGCAATTATTCGTTTTATACGATGGAAAAACAGTTCTATTTATTTTGTATTTTATGCTTCGGCCGTTGACTTCTAAGGCACTAACTATTCGATCTGTTGGGGCAACGCCCTAGGGTGAAGCCTAGGTTGCCCGGAACGTAGGAATGACTATAACTTTCACACTGGTTGCTATTATTCGTTTTATACGATGGAAAAACTGTTATATTTATATTGTATTTTATGCTTCTGGCGCTGACTTCTTAGGCCCTAACTATTCGATCTGGTGGAACAACGCCGTAGAGTGAAGCCTAGGTAGCCCGGTACGTAGAAATGCCCATAACTTTCACACTGGTTGCTATTATTCGTTTTATGCGATGGAAAAGCTGTTGTATTTATACAGTATTTTATGCTTCTGGCGTTGACTTCATATACCCTAACTATTCCATCTGGTGGAACAACGCCCTAGGGTGAAGCCTAGGTTGCCCGGAACGTAGAAATGACCATCACTTTCAAACTGGTTGAAATTAATCCTTTTATACGATGAAAAAACTGTTATATTTATATTGTATTTTATGCTTCTGGAGTTGCCTTCTTAGGACCTAACTGTTCGATCTGGTGGAACAACGCCCTAGAGTGAAGCCTAGGTTACCCGGAACGTAGAAATGACCAGTACTTTCACACTGTTTTCAGTTACTCCTGTTATACGATGGAAAAGCTGTTGCACCTTTATTGAATTTTATGCTTCTGGCGTTGACTTCTAAGGCCCTAACTAATCTATCTGGTGGATCAACGCCCTAGAGTGAAGCCTAGGTTGCTCGGAATGTAAAAATGACCATAACATTCACACTGGTTGAAATTATTCGTTTTATACGATGGAAAAGCTGTTGCATCTTTATTGTATTTTATGCTTCTGGCGTTGACTTCTAAATCCCTAACTATTCGGTCTGGTGGAGCAACGCCCTAGAGTGAAGCCTAGGTTGCCCGGAACGTAGAAATGACCATCACTTTCAAACTGGTTGCAATTAATCCTTTTATACGACGGAAAAACTGTTGTATTTTTATTGCATTTTATGCTTCCGGCGTAGACTTCTAAGGCCCTATCTATTCAATCTGTTGGAGCAACGCCCTAGGGTGAAGTCTAGGTTGCCCGGAAAGTAGAAATGACCACAACTTTCATACTGGTTGCAATTACACGTTTTATATGATGGAAAAACTGTTGTATTTATTTTGTATTTTATGCTTCGGCCGTTGACTTCTAAGGCACTAACTATTCGATCTGGTGGAACAACGCCCTAGGGTGAAGCCTAGGTTGGCCGGAACGTAGAAATGACCATAACTTATACACTGGTAGCAATTATTCGTTTTATACAATGGAGAAACTGTTCTGTTTATTTTGTATTTTATGCTTCGGGCGTTGACTTCTAAGGCCCTAACTGTTTGATCTGGCGGAGCAACGCCCTAGAGTGAAGCCCAGGATGCTCGGAACGTAGAGATGACCATTACTTTCGCAATGATTGCAATTATTCGTTTTATACGATGGAAAAACTGTTGTATTTATATTGTATTTTATGATTCTGGCGTTGACTTCTAATGCACTAACTATTCGATCTGGCGGAGCAACGCCCTAGAGTGAAGCCGAGGTTTCCCGGAACGTAGAAATGACCATCACTTTCAAACTGGTTGCAATTATTCCTGTTATATGATGGAAAAACTGTTGTATTTTTATTGCTTTTTATGCTTCGGGCATTGACTTCTTAGGCCCTAACTATTCGATCTCGTGGAACAACGCCCTAGGGTGAAGCCTAGATTGCCCAGAACGTAGAAGTGACCATAACCTTTACACTGGTAGCAATTATTCGTTTTATACAATGGAAAAACTGTTCTGTTTATTTTGTATTTTATGCTTCGGGCGTTGACTTCTAAGGCCCTACCTATTCGATCTGGTGGGGCAACTCGCTACAGTGAAGCCAAGGTTGCCCGGAACGTAGATATGACCATAACTTTCACACCGGTAGCAATTATACGTGTTATACAATGGAAAAACTGTACCATTTATTTTATATTTTATGCTTCGGGCGTTGACTTCTAACGCCCTAACTATTCAATCTGTTGGAGCAACGCCCTAGGGTGAAGCCTAGGTTGCCCGGAAAGTAGCAATTACCATCACTTTCAAAATGGTTGCAAATATTCCTGTTATATGATGGAAAAACTGTTGTATTTATATTGTATTTTATGCTTCTGGCGTTGACTTCTAAGGCACTAACTATTCGATCAGGTGGAGCAACGCCCTAGAGTGAAGCCTAGGTTGCCCGGAACGTAGAAGTGACCATCACTTTCAAACTGGTTGCAAATATTCCTGTTATATGATGGAAAAACTGTTGTATTTTTATTGCATTTTATGCGTCGGGCATTGACTTCTAAGGCCCTAACTATTCAATCTGTAGGAGCAACGTCCTAGGGTGTAGCCTAGGTTGCCCGTAAAGTAGAAATGACCATAGCTTTCATACTGGTTGCAATTATTCGTTTTATATGATGGAAAAACTGTTGTATTTATATTGTGTTTTATGCTTCTGTCGTTGACGTCTAAGGCCGTTGCTATTAGATGTGGTGGAGCAACGCACTAGAGTGACGCCTAGGTTGCCCGGAACGTAGAAATGACCATTACTTTCGCAATGTTTGCAATTATACATTTTATAAGATGGAAAAACCGTTGTACTTATATCGTATTTTATGCTTCTGGCGTTGACTTCTTAGGCCCTAACTATTCCATCTGGTGGAACAACGCCCTAGGGTGAAGCCTAGGTTGCCCGGAACGTAGAAATGGAAATAACTTTCACACCGGTAGCAATTATTCGTTTTATACGATGGAAAAACAGTTCTATTTATTTTGTATTTTATGCTTCGGCCGTTGACTTCTAACTCACTAACTATTCGATCTGTTGCGGCAACGCCCTAGGGTGAAGCCTAGGTTGCCCGGAACGTAGGAATGACCATAACTTTCACACTGGTTGCTATTATTCGTTTTATACGATGGAAAAACTGTTATATTTATATTGTATTTTATGCTTCTGGCGCTGACTTCTTAGGCCCTAACTATTCGATCTGGTGGAACAACGCCGTAGAGTGAAGCCTAGGTAGCCCGGAAGGTAGAAATGCCCATAACTTTCACACTGGTTGCTATTATTCGTTTTATGCGATGGAAAATCTGTTGTATTTATACAGTATTTTATGCTTCTGGCGTTGACTTCTTATGCCCTAACTATTCCATCTGGTGGAACAACGCCCTAGGGTGAAGCCTAGGTTGCCCGGAACGTAGAAATGACCATCACTTTCAAACTGGTTGAAATTAATCCTTTTATACGATGGAAAAACTGTTATATTTATATTGTATTTTATGCTTCTGGAGTTGCCTTCTTAGGACCTAACTGTTCGATCTGGTGGAACAACGCCCTAGAGTGAAGCCTAGGTTACCCGGAACGTAGAAATGACCAGTACTTACACACTGTTTTCAGTTACTCCTGTTATACGATGGAAAAGCTGTTGCATCTTTATTGTATTTTATGCTTCTGGCGTTGACTTCTAAGGCCCTAACTATTCGATCTGGTGGAGCAACGCCCTAGAGTGAAGCCTAGGTTGCCCGGAACGTAGAAATGACCATCACTTTCAAACTGGTTGCAATTAATCCTTTTATACGTCGGAAAAACTGTTGTATTTTTATTGCATTTTATGCTTCCAGCGTAGACTTCTAAGGCCCTAACTATTCAATCTGTTGGAGCAACGCCCTAGGGTGAAGTCTAGGTTGCCCGGAAAGTAGAAATGACCACAACTTTCATACTGGTTGCAAATACACGTTTTATATGATGGAAAAACTGTTGTATTTATTTTGTATTTTATGCTTCGGCCGTTGACTTCTAAGGCACTAAGTATTCGATCTGGTGGAACAACGCCCTAGGGTGAAGCCTAGGTTGGCCGGAACGTAGAAATGACCATAACTTATACACTGGTAGCAATTATTCGTTTTATACAATGGAAAAACTGTTATGTTTATTTTGTATTTTATGCTTCGGGCGTTGACTTCTAAGGCCCTACCTATTCGATCTGGTGGGGCAACTCCCTACAGTGAAGCCAAGGTTGCCCGGAACGTAGATATGACCATAACTTTCACACCGGTAGCAATTATACGTGTTATACAATGGAAAAACTGTACCATTTATTTTATATTTTATGCTTCGGGCGTTGACTTCTAAGGCCCTAACTATTCAATCTGTTGGAGCAACGCCCTAGGGTGAAGCCTAGGTTGCCCGGAAAGTAGAAATGACGTTAACTTTCATACTGGTTGCAATTACACGTTTTATACGATTGAAAAACTGTTGTATTTATATTGTATTTTATGCTTCTGGCGTTGACTTCTTATGCCCCAACTATTCAATCTGTTGGAGCAACGCCCTAGGGTGAAGCCTAGGTTGCCCGGAAAGTAGAAATGACGTTAACTTTCATACTGGTTGCAATTATTCGTTTTATACGATGGAAAAACTGTTATATTTATATTGTAGTTTATGCGTCTGGCGTTCACTTCTTAGGCCCTAACTATTCGATCTGGTGGAACAACGCCGTAGAGTGAAGCCTAGGTTGCTCGGAATGTAAAAATGACCATAACATTCACACTGGTTGAAATTATTCGTTTTATACGATGGAAAAGCTGTTGCATCTTTATTGTATTTTATGCTTCTGGCGTTGACTTCTAAATCCCTAACTATTCGGTCTGGTGGAGCAACGCCCTAGAGTGAAGCCTAGGTTGCCCGGAACGTAGAAATGACCATCACTTTCAAACTGGTTGCAATTAATCCTTTTATACGACGGAAAAACTGTTGTATTTTTATTGCATTTTATGCTTCCGGCGTAGACTTCTAAGGCCCTATCTATTCAATCTGTTGGAGCAACGCCCTAGGGTGAAGTCTAGGTTGCCCGGAAAGTAGAAATGACCACAACTTTCATACTGGTTGCAATTACACGTTTTATATGATGGAAAAACTGTTGTATTTATTTTGTATTTTATGCTTCGGCCGTTGACTTCTAAGGCACTAACTATTCGATCTGGTGGAACAACGCCCTAGGGTGAAGCCTAGGTTGGCCGGAACGTAGAAATGACCATACCTTATACACTGGTAGCAATTATTCGTTTTATACAATGGAGAAACTGTTCTGTTTATTTTGTATTTTATGCTTCGGGCGTTGACTTCTAAGGCCCTAACTGTTTGATCTGGCGGAGCAACGCCCTAGAGTGAAGCCCAGGATGCTCGGAACGTAGAGATGACCATTACTTTCGCAATGATTGCAATTATTCGTTTTATACGATGGAAAAACTGTTGTATTTATATTGTATTTTATGATTCTGGCGTTGACTTCTAATGCACTAACTATTCGATCTGGCGGAGCAACGCCCTAGAGTGAAGCCGAGGTTTCCCGGAACGTAGAAATGACCATCACTTTCAAACTGGTTGCAATTATTCCTGTTATATGATGGAAAAACTGTTGTATTTTTATTGCTTTTTATGCTTCGGGCATTGACTTCTTAGGCCCTAACTATTCGATCTCGTGGAACAACGCCCTAGGGTGAAGCCTAGATTGCCCAGAACGTAGAAGTGACCATAACCTTTACACTGGTAGCAATTATTCGTTTTATACAATGGAAAAACTGTTCTGTTTATTTTGTATTTTATGCTTCGGGCGTTGACTTCTAAGGCCCTACCTATTCGATCTGGTGGGGCAACTCGCTACAGTGAAGCCAAGGTTGCCCGGAACGTAGATATGACCATAACTTTCACACCGGTAGCAATTATACGTGTTATACAATGGAAAAACTGTACCATTTATTTTATATTTTATGCTTCGGGCGTTGACTTCTAACGCCCTAACTATTCAATCTGTTGGAGCAACGCCCTAGGGTGAAGCCTAGGTTGCCCGGAAAGTAGCAATTACCATCACTTTCAAAATGGTTGCAAATATTCCTGTTATATGATGGAAAAACTGTTGTATTTATATTGTATTTTATGCTTCTGGCGTTGACTTCTAAGGCACTAACTATTCGATCAGGTGGAGCAACGCCCTAGAGTGAAGCCTAGGTTGCCCGGAACGTAGAAGTGACCATCACTTTCAAACTGGTTGCAAATATTCCTGTTATATGATGGAAAAACTGTTGTATTTTTATTGCATTTTATGCGTCGGGCATTGACTTCTAAGGCCCTAACTATTCAATCTGTAGGAGCAACGTCCTAGGGTGTAGCCTAGGTTGCCCGTAAAGTAGAAATGACCATAGCTTTCATACTGGTTGCAATTATTCGTTTTATATGATGGAAAAACTGTTGTATTTATATTGTGTTTTATGCTTCTGTCGTTGACGTCTAAGGCCGTTGCTATTAGATGTGGTGGAGCAACGCACTAGAGTGACGCCTAGGTTGCCCGGAACGTAGAAATGACCATTACTTTCGCAATGTTTGCAATTATACATTTTATAAGATGGAAAAACCGTTGTACTTATATCGTATTTTATGCTTCTGGCGTTGACTTCTTAGGCCCTAACTATTCCATCTGGTGGAACAACGCCCTAGGGTGAAGCCTAGGTTGCCCGGAACGTAGAAATGGAAATAACTTTCACACCGGTAGCAATTATTCGTTTTATACGATGGAAAAACAGTTCTATTTATTTTGTATTTTATGCTTCGGCCGTTGACTTCTAACTCACTAACTATTCGATCTGTTGCGGCAACGCCCTAGGGTGAAGCCTAGGTTGCCCGGAACGTAGGAATGACCATAACTTTCACACTGGTTGCTATTATTCGTTTTATACGATGGAAAAACTGTTATATTTATATTGTATTTTATGCTTCTGGCGCTGACTTCTTAGGCCCTAACTATTCGATCTGGTGGAACAACGCCGTAGAGTGAAGCCTAGGTAGCCCGGAAGGTAGAAATGCCCATAACTTTCACACTGGTTGCTATTATTCGTTTTATGCGATGGAAAATCTGTTGTATTTATACAGTATTTTATGCTTCTGGCGTTGACTTCTTATGCCCTAACTATTCCATCTGGTGGAACAACGCCCTAGGGTGAAGCCTAGGTTGCCCGGAACGTAGAAATGACCATCACTTTCAAACTGGTTGAAATTAATCCTTTTATACGATGGAAAAACTGTTATATTTATATTGTATTTTATGCTTCTGGAGTTGCCTTCTTAGGACCTAACTGTTCGATCTGGTGGAACAACGCCCTAGAGTGAAGCCTAGGTTACCCGGAACGTAGAAATGACCAGTACTTACACACTGTTTTCAGTTACTCCTGTTATACGATGGAAAAGCTGTTGCATCTTTATTGTATTTTATGCTTCTGGCGTTGACTTCTAAGGCCCTAACTATTCGATCTGGTGGAGCAACGCCCTAGAGTGAAGCCTAGGTTGCCCGGAACGTAGAAATGACCATCACTTTCAAACTGGTTGCAATTAATCCTTTTATACGTCGGAAAAACTGTTGTATTTTTATTGCATTTTATGCTTCCAGCGTAGACTTCTAAGGCCCTAACTATTCAATCTGTTGGAGCAACGCCCTAGGGTGAAGTCTAGGTTGCCCGGAAAGTAGAAATGACCACAACTTTCATACTGGTTGCAAATACACGTTTTATATGATGGAAAAACTGTTGTATTTATTTTGTATTTTATGCTTCGGCCGTTGACTTCTAAGGCACTAAGTATTCGATCTGGTGGAACAACGCCCTAGGGTGAAGCCTAGGTTGGCCGGAACGTAGAAATGACCATAACTTATACACTGGTAGCAATTATTCGTTTTATACAATGGAAAAACTGTTATGTTTATTTTGTATTTTATGCTTCGGGCGTTGACTTCTAAGGCCCTACCTATTCGATCTGGTGGGGCAACTCCCTACAGTGAAGCCAAGGTTGCCCGGAACGTAGATATGACCATAACTTTCACACCGGTAGCAATTATACGTGTTATACAATGGAAAAACTGTACCATTTATTTTATATTTTATGCTTCGGGCGTTGACTTCTAAGGCCCTAACTATTCAATCTGTTGGAGCAACGCCCTAGGGTGAAGCCTAGGTTGCCCGGAAAGTAGAAATGACGTTAACTTTCATACTGGTTGCAATTACACGTTTTATACGATTGAAAAACTGTTGTATTTATATTGTATTTTATGCTTCTGGCGTTGACTTCTTATGCCCCAACTATTCAATCTGTTGGAGCAACGCCCTAGGGTGAAGCCTAGGTTGCCCGGAAAGTAGAAATGACGTTAACTTTCATACTGGTTGCAATTATTCGTTTTATACGATGGAAAAACTGTTATATTTATATTGTAGTTTATGCGTCTGGCGTTCACTTCTTAGGCCCTAACTATTCGATCTGGTGGAACAACGCCGTAGAGTGAAGCCTCGGTTGCCCGGATCGTAGAAATGACCGTTACTTTCACACTGTTTGCAATTATTCCTTTTATACGATGGAAAAGCTGTTGTATTTATATCGTATTTTATGCTTCTGGCGTTGACATCTAAGGACCTAACTATTCGCTCTGGTGGAGCAGCGCCCTAGAGTGAAGCCTAGGTTGCTCTGAATGTAGAAATGACCATAACTTTCACACTGGTTGCTATTATTCGTTTTATACGATGGAAAAACTGTTGTATTTATATTGTATTTTATGCTTCTGTCGTTCACTTCTTAGGCCCTAACTATTCGATCTGGTGGAACAACGCCCTAGAGTGAAGCCTAGGTTGCCCGGAACGTCGAAATGACCATAACTTTCATACTGGTTGCGATTATTCGTTTTATATGATGGAAAAACTGTTGTATTTATATTGTATTTTATGCTTCTGGCGTTCACTTCTTAGGCCCTAACTATTCGATCTGGTGGAACAACGGCGTATGGTGAAGCCTAGGTTGCCCAGAACGTAGAAATGACCATAACTTTTACACTGGTAGCAATTATTCGTTTTATACAATGGAAAAACTGTTCTATTTGTTTTGTGTTTAATGCTTCGGGCAATGGCTTCTAATGCCCTAACTGTTTGATCTTGTGGAGCAACGCCCTAGGGTGAAGCCTAGGTTGCCCGGAAAGAAGAAATGACCATAACTTTCACACTGGCAGCAATTATTCGTTTTATACAATGGAAAAACTGTTCTGTTTATTTTGTATTTTATGGTTCGGGCGTTGACTTCTAAGGCCCTAACTGTTTGATCTGGTGGAGCAACGCCCTAGAGTGAAGCCTAGGTTGCCTGGAACGTAGAAATGACCATCACTTTCAAACTGGTTGCAATTATTCCTGTTATATGATGGAAAAACTGTTGTATTTTTATTGCATTTTATGCTTCGGGCATTGACTTCTAAGGTCCTAGCTATTCAATCTGCTGGAGCAACGCCCTAGCGTGAAGCCTAGGTTGCTCAGAATGTAAAAATGACCATAACATTCACACTGGTTGAAATTATTCGTTTTAAACGATGGAAAAGCTGTTGCATCTTTATTGTATTTTATGCTTCTGGCGTTGACTTCTAAGGCCCTAACTATTCGATCTGTTGGAGCAACGCCCTAGGGTGAAGCCTAGGTTGCCCGGAAAGTAGAAATGACCACAACTTTCATACTGGTTGCAATTACACGTTTTATATGATGGAAAAACTGTTGTATTTATTTTGTATTTTATACTTCGGCCGTTGACTTCTAAGGCACTAACTATTCGATCTGGTGGAACAGCGCCCTAGGGTGAAGCCTAGGTTGGCAGGAACGTAGAAATGACCATAACTTTTACACAGGTTGCAATTATTCGATTTCTACGATGGCAAAGCTGTTGTTTTTATATTGTATTTTATGCTTCCGGTGTTGACTTCTTAGACCCTAACTCTTCGATCTGGTGGAGCAACGCCTCAGAGTTAGGTCTAGGATGCCCGAAACGTCGAAATGATCGTTACTTTCGCACTGGTTGCAATTGGTCATGCTATACAATGGAAAAACTGTTGTATTTATAGTGTATTTTATGCTTCTGGCGTTGACTTCTAAGGCCGTAGCTATTCGATGTGGTGGAGCAACGCCCTAGAGTGAAGCCTAGGTTGCCCGGAACGTAGAAATGACCATAACTTTCAAACCGGTAGCAATTATACGTTTTATACAATGGAAAAACTGTACTATTTATTTTGTATTTTATGCTTCGGGCGTTGACTTCTAAGGCCCTAACTATTCAATCTGTTGGAGCAACGCCCTAGGGTGAAGCCTAGGTTGCCCGGAAAGTAGAAATGACGTTAACTTTCATACTGGTTGCAATTACTCGTTTTATACGATTGAAAAACTGTTGTATTTATATTGTATTTTATGCTTCTGGCGTTGACTTCTAAGGCCCTAACTATTTAATCTGTTGGAGCAACGCCCTAGGGTGAAGCCTAGGTTGCCCGGAACGTAGAAATGACCATAACTTACGCACTGGTTGCTATTATTCGTTCTATAAGATGGAAAAACTGTTATAATTATATTGTATTGTATGCTTCTGGCGGTGCCTTCTTAGGCACTAACTATTCGATCTGTTGGAACAACGCCCTAGAGTGAAGCCTACGTTGCCTGGAACGTAGAAATGACCATCACTTTCACACTGGTTGCAATTATTCCTGATATACGATGGAAAAACTCTTGTATATTTATTGTATTTTATGCTTCGGGCGTAGACTTCTATGGCCCTACCTATTCGATCTGGTGGAGCAACACCCTGCAGTGAAGCCTAGGTTGCCCGGAAAGTAGAAATGACCATAACTTTCATACTGGTTGCAATCATTTGTTTTATACGATGGAAAAACTGTTGTATTTATATTGTATTTTATGCTTCTGGCGTTGACTTCTAAGGCCCTAGTTATTCGATCTGGTGGAGCAACGCCCTAGAGTGATGCCTCGGTTGCCCGGAACGTAGAAATGACCATCACTTTCAAACTGGTTGCAATTAATCCTTTTATACGATGGAAAATCTGTTGGATTTTTATTGCATTTTATGCTTCCGGCGTTGACTTCTAAGGCCCTAGCGATTCAATCTGTTGGAGCAACGCCCCAGGGTGAAGCCTAGGTTGCCCGGAACGTAGGAATGACCATAACTTTTACACTGGTTGCTATTATTCGTTTTATACGATGGAAAAACTGTTATATTTATATTGTATTTTATGCTTCTGGCGCTGACTTCTTAGGCCCCAGCTGTTTGATCTGGTGGAGCAACGCCCTAGAGTGAAGCCTAGGTTGCCGGGACGTAGGAATGTCCATAACTTTCACACTGGATGCTATTATTCGTTCTATACGACGGAAAAACTGTTCTATTTATTTTGTATTTTATGCATCGAGCGTTGACTTCTAAGTCCCTAACTATTCAATCTGTTGGAGCAATGCCCGAGGGTGAAGCCTAGGTTGCCCGGAAAGTAGAAATGACGTTAACTTTCACACTGGTTGGTATTATTCGTTCTATACGATGGAAAAACTGTTATATTTATATTGTATCTTATGCTTCTGGCGTTCACTTCTTAGGCCCTAACAATTCGATCTGGTGGAAAAACGACCTAGAGTGAGGCCTAGGTTGCCCGGAACGTAGAACTGACCATAACTTTTACACTGGTAGCAATTATTCGTTTTATACAATGGAAAAACTGTTCTATTTATTTTGTATTTTATGCTTCGGGCGTTTACTTCTAAGGCCCTAGCTGTTTGATCTGGTCGAGCAACGCCCTAGAGTGAAGCCTAGGTTGCCCGGAACGTAGAAATGACCATAACTTACGCACTGGTTGCTATTATTCGTTCTTTACGATGGAAAAACTGTTATATTTATATTGTATCTTATGCTTCTGGCGTTGACTTCTTAGGCCCTAACAATTCGATCTGGTGGAACAACGCCCTAGAGTAAAGCCTAGGTTGCCTGGAACGTACAAATGACCATCACTTTCACACGGGTTGCAATTATTCCTGTTATATGATGAAAGAACTGTTGTATTTTTAATGTATTTTATGCTTCGGGCATTGACTTCTAAGGCCCTAACTATTCAATCTGTTGCAGCAACGCCCTGGGGTGTAGCCTAGGTTGCCCAGAACTTAGAAATGACCATAACTTTCACACTCATTGCTATTATTCGCTTTATACCATGGAAAAACTGTTATAATTATATTGTTTTGTATGCTTCTGGCGGTGCCTTCTTAGGCACTAACTATTCGATCTGTTGGAACAACGCCCTAGAGTGAAGCCTACGTTGCCTGGAACGTAGAAATGACCATCACTTTCACACTGGTTGCAATTATTCCTGATATACGATGGAAAAACTCTTGTATATTTATCGTATTTTATGCTTCGGGCGTAGACTTCTATGGCCCTACCTATTCGATCTGGTGGAGCAACACCCTGCAGTGAAGCCCAGGTTGCCCGGAAAGTAGAAATGACCATAACATTCATACTGGTTGCAATTATTCGTTTTATACGATGGAAAAACTGTTGTATTTATATTGTATTTTATGCTTCTGGCGTTGACTTCTAAGGCCCTAGTTATTCGATCTGGTGGAGCAACGCCCTAGAGTGATGCCTAGGTTGCCCGGAACGTAGAAATGACCATCACTTTCAAACTGGTTGCAATTAATCCTTTTATACGATGGAAAATCTGTTGTATTTTTATTGCATTTTATGCTTCCGGCGTTGACTTCTAAGGCCCTAACTATTCAATCTGTTGGAGCAACGCCCTAGGGTGAAGCCTAGGTTGCCCGGAACGTAGGAATTACCATAACTTTTACACTGGTTGCTATTATTCGTTTTATACGATGGAAAAACTGTTATATTTATATTGTATCTTATGCTTCTGGCGTTGCCTTCTTAGGCCCTAACAATTCGATCTGGTGGAGAAACGACCTAGAGTGAGGCCTAGGTTGCCCGGAACGTAGAACTGACCATAACTTTTACACTGGTAGCAATTATTCGTTTTATACAATGGAAAAACTGTTCTATTTATTTTGTATTTTATGCTTCGGGCGTTGACTTCTAAGGCTCTAACTATTCGATCTGTTGGAGCAACGCCCTAGAGTGAAGCCTAGGTTGCCCGGAACGTAGAAATGACCGTCACTTTCAAACTGGTTGCAATTATTCCTGTTATATGATGGAAAAACTGTTGTATTTTTATTGCATTTTATGCTTCGGGCATTGACTTCTAAGGTCCTAGCTATTCAGTCTGTTGGAGCAACGCCCTAGGGTGAAGCCTAGGTTGCGCGGAAAGTAGAAATGACCATAACTTTCACACTGGTTGCTATTATTCGTTCTATACGATGGAAAAACTGTTATATTTATATTGTACCTTATGCTTCTGGCGTTGACTTCTTAGGCCCTAACATTTCGATCTGGTGGAACAAGGACCTAGAGTGAGGCCTAGGTAGCCCGGAACGTAGAAATGACCATCACTTCCATACTGGTAGCAATTATTCGTCTTATACTATGGAAAAACTGTTTTATTTATATTGTATTTTATGCTTCTGGCGTTGACTTCTAAGGCTCTAACTATTCGATCTGTTGGAGCAACGCCCTAGAGTGAAGCCTAGGTTGCCCGGAACGTAGAAATGACCATCACTTTCAAACTGGTTGCAATTATTCCTGTTATATGATGGAAAAACTGTTGTATTTTTATTGCATTTTATGCTTCGGGCATTGACTTCTAAGGTCCTAGCTATTCAATCTGTTGGAGCAACGCCCTTGGGTGAAGCCTAGGTAGCGCGGAAAGTAGAAATGACAATAACTTTCACACTGGGTGCAATTATTCGCTTTATACGATGGAAAAGCTGTTGCATCTTTATTGTATTTTATGCTTCTGGCGTTGACTTCTTAGGCCCTAACAATTCGATCTGGTGGAACAACGCCCTAGAGTGAAGCCTAGGTTGCCTGGAACGTACAAATGACCATCACTTTCACACGGGTTGCAATTATTCCTGTTATAGGACGGAAAGACTGTTGTATTTTTATTGTATTTTATGCTTCAGGCGTTGACTTCTGAGGCAGCAGCTATTCGATGTGGTGGAAGAACGCCATAGAGTGAAGCCTAGGTTGCCCGGAACGTAGAAATGACCATAACTTTCATACTGGTTGCAATTATTCGTTTTATATGATGGAAGATCTGTTGTATTTATATTGTATTTTATGCTGCTGGCGTTCACTTCTTAGGCCCTAACTATTCGATCTGGTGGAACAACGCCCTGTGGTGAAGCCTAGGTTGCCGGAACGTAGAAATGACCATAACTATCACACTGGTTGCTATTATTCGTTTTATACGATAGAAAAACTGTTCTATTTATTTTGTATTTTATGCTTCGGGCGTTGACTTCTAAGGCCCTAACTATTCGATCTGGTGGAACAACGGCCTGGAGCGAAGCCTAGGTTGCCGGAACGTAGAAATGACCATAACTTTTACGCTGGTACCAATTATTCGTTTTATACAATGGAAAAACTGTTCTATTTATTTTGTATTTTATGCTTCGGGCGTTGGCTTCTAAGGCCCTAACTGTCTTATCTGGTGGAGCAACGCCCTAGAGTGAAACCTAAGTTGCCCGGAACGTAAAAATGACCATAACTTTCACACTGGTTGCTATTATTCGTTTTATACGATGGAAAAACTGTTATATTTATATTGTATTTTATTCTTCTGGCGTTCACTTCTTAGGCCCGAGCTATTCGATCTGGTGGAACAACGCCCTAGGGTGAAGCCTAGGTAGCCCGGAACGTAGAAATGACCATAACTTTTACACTGGTAGCAATTATTCGTTTTATACAATGGGAAAACTGTTCTATTTATTTCGAATTTTATTCTTCGGGCGTTGACTTCTAAAGCCCTAACTGTGTGATCTGGTGGAGTAACGCGTCAGAGTGAAGCCTAGGTTGCCCGGAACGTAGAAA
This sequence comes from Calliopsis andreniformis, assembly GCF_051401765.1. Classification (NCBI taxonomy): domain Eukaryota; kingdom Metazoa; phylum Arthropoda; class Insecta; order Hymenoptera; family Andrenidae; genus Calliopsis; species Calliopsis andreniformis. The sequence continues at coordinate 9,328,533 of NW_027480426.1, read as the reverse complement.
TGACCATCACTTTCACACTGGTTGCTATTATTCGTTTTATACGATGGAAAAAAGGTTATATTTATATTATATTTTATGCGCCTGGCGTTCACTTCTTAGGCCCTAACTATTCGATCTGGTGGAACAACGCCGTAGAGTGAAGCCTCGGTTGCCCGGATCGTAGAAATGACCATTACTTTCACACTGTTTGCAATTATTCCTTTTATACGATGGAAAAGCTGTTGTGTTTATATCGTATTTTATGCTGCTGGCGTTGACATCTAAGGACCTAACTATTCGATCTGGTGGAGCAGCGCCCTAGAGTGAAGCCTAGGTTGCCCGGAACGTAGAAATGACCATAACTTTTACACTGGTAGCAATTATTCGTTTTATACAATGGAAAAACTGTTCTATTTATTTTGTATTTAATGCTTCGGGCGTTGGCTTCTAAGGCCCTAACTGTCTTATCTGGTGGAGCAACGCCCTAGAGTGAAACCTAAGTTGCCCGGGACGTAAAAATGACCATAACTTTTACACTGGTTGCTATTATTCGTTTTATACGATGGAAAAACTGTTATATTTATATTGTATCTTATGCTTCTGGCGTTGACTTCTTAGGCCCTAACAATTCGATCTGGTGGAAAAACGACCTAGAGTGAGGCCTAGGTTGCCCGGAACGTAGAACTGACCATAACTTTTACACTGGTAGCAATTATTCGTTTTGTACAATGGAAAAACTGTTCTATTTATTTTGTATTTTATGCTTCGGGCGTTGACTTCTAAGGCTCTAACTATTCGATCTGTTGGAGCAACGCCCTAGAGTGAAGCCTAGGTTGCCCGGAACGTAGAAATGACCGTCACTTTCAAACTGGTTGCAATTATTCCTGTTATATGATGGAAAAACTGTTGTATTTTTATTGCATTTTATGCTTCGGGCATTGACTTCTAAGGTCCTAGCTATTCAGTCTGTTGGAGCAACGCCCTAGTGTGAAGCCTAGGTTGCGCGGAAAGTAGAAATGACCATAACTTTCACACTGGTTGCTATTATTCGTTCTATACGATGGAAAAACTGTTATATTTATATTGTACCTTATGCTTCTGTCGTTGACTTCTTAGGCCCTAACATTTCGATCTGGTGGAACAAGGACCTAGAGTGAGGCCTAGGTAGCCCGGAACGTAGAAATGACCATCACTTCCATACTGGTAGCAATTATTCGTCTTATGCTATGGAAAAACTGTTTTATTTATATTGTATTTTATGCTTCTGGCGTTGACTTCTAAGGCTCTAACTATTCGATCTGTTGGAGCAACGCCCTAGAGTGAAGCCTAGGTTGCCCGGAACGTAGAAATGACCATCACTTTCAAACTGGTTGCAATTATTCCTGTTATATGATGGAAAAACTGTTGTATTTTTATTGCATTTTATGCTTCGGGCATTGACTTCTAAGGTCCTAGCTATTCAATCTGTCGGAGCAACGCCCTTGGGTGAAGCCTAGGTAGCGCGGGAAGTAGAAATGACAATAACTTTCACACTGGGTGCAATTATTCGCTTTATACGATGGAAAAGCTGTTGCATCTTTATTGTATTTTATGCTTCTGGCGTTGACTTCTTAGGCCCTAACAATTCGATCTGGTGGAACAACGCCCTAGAGTGAAGCCTAGGTTGCCTGGAACGTACAAATGACCATCACTTTCACACGGGTTGCAATTATTCCTGTTATAGGACGGAAAGACTGTTGTATTTTTATTGTATTTTATGCTTCAGGCGTTGACTTCTGAGGCAGCAGCTATTCGATGTGGTGGAAGAACGCCATAGAGTGAAGCCTAGGCTGCCCGGAACGTAGAAATGACCATAACTTTCATACTGGTTGCAATTATTCGTTTTATATGATGGAAGATCTGTTGTATTTATATTGTATTTTATGCTGCTGGCGTTCACTTCTTAGGCCCTAACTATTCGATCTGGTGGAACAACGCCCTGTGGTGAAGCCTAGGTTGCCGGAACGTAGAAATGACCATAGCTATCACACTGGTTGCTATTATTCGTTTTATACGATAGAAAAACTGTTCTATTTATTTTGTATTTTATGCTTCGGGCGTTGACTTCTAAGGCCCTAACTATTCGATCTGGTGGAACAACGGCCTGGAGCGAAGCCTAGGTTGCCGGAACGTAGAAATGACCATAACTCTCACACAGGTTGCTATTATTCGTTCTATACGATGGAAAAACTGATCTATTTATTTTGTATTTTATGCTTCGGGCGTTGACTTCTAAGGCCCTAACCGTTTGATCTGGTGGAGCAACGCCCTAGAGTGATGCCTAGGTTGCCCGGAACGTAGAAATGACCATAACTTTCACACTGCTTGCTATTATTCGTTTTATACGATGGAAAAAGTGTTATATTTATATTGTATTTTATGCTTCTGGCGTTGACTTCTTAGGCCCTCACTATTCGATCTGGTGGAACAACGCCGTAGAGTGAAGCCTAGGTTGCCCGGATCGTAGAAATGACCATTACTTTCACACTGTTTGCAATTATTCCTTTTATACGATGGAAAAGCTGTTGTATTTATATCGTATTTTATGCTCTGGCGTTGACATCTAAGGACCTAACCATTCGATCTGGTGGAGCAGCGCCCTAGAGTGAAGCCTAGGTTGCTCGGAATGTAGAAATGACCATAACTTTCACACTGGTTGCTATTATTCGTTTTATACGATGGAAAAACTGTTGTATTTATATTGTATTTTATGCTTCTGTCGTTCACTTCTAAGGCCCTAACTATTCGATCTGGTGGAGCAACGCCCTAGAGTGAAGCCTAGGTTGCCCGGTACGTAGAAATGACCATCACCTTCAAACTGGTTGCAATTATTCGTTTTATACGATGGAAAAGCTGTTGTATTTATATCGTATTTTATGCTTCTGGCGTTGACTTCTTAGGCCCTAACTATTCGATCTGGTGGAACAACGGCCTAGGGTGAAGCCTAGGTTGCCCGGAACGTAGAAATGACCATAACTATCACACTGGTTGCTATTATTCGTTTTATACGATAGAAAAACTGTTCTATTTATTTTGTATTTTATGCTTCGGGCGTTGACTTCTAAGGCCCTAACTGTCTTATCTGGTGGAGCAACGCCCTAGAGTGAAACCTAAGTTGCCCGGGACGTAAAAATGACCATAACTTTCACACTGGTTGCTATTATTCGTTTTATACGATGGAAAAACTGTTATATTTATATTGTATTTTATTCTTCTGGCGTTCACTTCTTAGGCCCGAACTATTCGATCTGGTGGAACAACGCCCTAGGGTGAAGCCTAGGTAGCCCGGAACGTAGAATTGACCATAACTTTTACACTGGTAGCAATTATTCGTTTTATACAATGGAAAAACTGTTCTATTTATTTTGTATTTTATGCTTCGGGCGTTGACTTCTAAGGCCCTAACTATTCGATCTGGTGGAGCAACGCCCTCGAGCGAAGCCTAGGTTGCCCGGTACGTAGAAATGACCGTCACTTTCAAATTGGTTGCAATTATTCCTGTTATAGGATGGAAAAACTGTTGTATTTTTATTGCATGTTATGCTTCTGGCATTGACTTCTAAGGCCCTAACTATTCAATCTGTTGGAGCAATGCCCTAGGGTGAAGCCTAGGTTGCACGGAAAGTAGAAATGACCTTAACTTTCATACTGGTTGCAATTATTCGTTTTATATGATGGAAAAACTGTTGTATTTATTTTGTGTTTTATGCTTCGGGCGTTGACTTCTAAGGCCCTAACTGTTTGATCTGGTGGAGCAACGCCCTAGAGTGAAGCCTAGGTTGCCCGGTACGTAGAAATGACCATCACCTTCAAACTGGTTGCAATTATTCGTCTGATACGATGGAAAAGCTGTTGTATTTATATCGTATTTTATGCTTCTGGCGTCGACTTCTTAGGCCCTAACTATTCCATCAGGTGGAACAACGCCCTAGGGTGAAGCCTAGGTGGCCCGGAACGTAGAAATGACTATAACTTTTACACTAGTAGCAATTATTCGTTTTATACAATGGAAAAACTGTTTTATTTATTTTGTATTTTATGCTTCGGGCGTTGACGTCTAAGGCCCTAACTGTTTGATCTGGTGGAGCCATGCCCTAGAGTGAAGCCTTGGTTGCCCGGAACGAAGAAATGACCATAACTTTCACACTGGTTGCTATTATTCGTTTTATACGATGGAAAAACTGTTATATTTATATTGTATTTTATGCCTCTGGCGTTGACTTCTAAGGCCGTAGCTATTAGATGTGGTGGAGCAACGCCATAGAGTGACGCCTAGGGCGTTCGGAACGTAGAAACGACCATTACTTTCACACTGGTTGCAATTATTCGTTTTATACGATGGAAAAGCTGTTGTATTTATATCGTATTTTATGCTTCTGGCGTTGACATCTAAGGACCTAACTATTCGATCTTGTGGAGCAGCGCCCTAGAGTGAAGCCTAGGTTCCTCGGAATGTAGAAATGACCATAACTTTCACACTGGTTGCTATTATTCGTTTTATACGATGGAAAAACTGTTGTATTTATATTGTATTTTATGCTTCTGGCGTTCACTTCCTAGGCCCTAACTGTTTGATCTGGTGGAGCAACGCCCTAGAGTGAAGCCTAGGTTGCCCGCTACGTAGAAATGACCATCACTTGCACACTGGTAGCAATTATTCGATTTATACGATTGAAACACTGCTGTATTTTTATTGCATTTTATGCTTCGGGCGTTGACTTCTAAGGCCCTAACTATTCAATCTGTTGGAGCAACGCCCTAGGGTGAAGCCTAGGTTGCTCGGAAAGTAGATATGACCATAAGTTTCATACTGGTTGCAATTATTCTTTTTATACGATGGAAAAACTGTTCTATTCACTTTGTATTTAATGCTTCGGGCGTTGGCTTCTAAGGGCCTAACTGTCTGATCTGGTGGAATAACGCCCTAGAGTGAAGCCTAGGTTGCCCGGAACGTAGAAATGACCATAACTTTCACACTGGTTGCTATTATTCGTTTTATACGATGGAAAAACTGTTATATTTATATTGTAGTTTATGCGTCTGGCGTTCACTTGTTAGGCCCTAACTATTCGATCTGGTGGAACAACGCCGTAGAGTGAAGCCTCGGTTGCCCGGATCGTAGAAATGACCATTACTTTCACACTGTTTGCAATTATTCCTTTTATACGATGGAAAAGCTGTTGTATTTATATCGTATTTTATGCTTCTGGCGTTGACATCTAAGGACCTAACTATTCGATCTGGTGGAGCAGCGCCCTAGAGTGAAGCCTAGGTTGCCCGGATCGTAGAAATGACCATTACTTTCACACTGTTTGCAATTATTCCTTTTATACGATGGAAAAGCTGTTGTGTTTATATCGTATTTTATGCTTCTGGCGTTGACATCTAAGGACCTAACTATTCGATCTGGTGGAGCAGCACCCTAGAGTGAAGCCTAGGTTGCTCGGAATGTAGAAATGACCATAACTTTCACACTGGTTGCTATTATTCGTTTTATACGATGGAAAAACTGTTGTATTTATATTGTATTTTATGCTTCTGTCGTTCACTTCTAAGGCCCTAACTATTCGATCTGGTGGAGCAACGCCCTAGAGTGAAGCCTAGGTTGCCCGGTACGTAGAAATGACCATCACCTTCAAACTGGTTGCAATTATTCGTTTTATACGATGGAAAAGCTGTTGTATTTATATCGTATTTTATGCTTCTGGCGTTGACTTCTTAGGCCCTAACTATTCGATCTAGTGGAACAACGGCCTAGGGTGAAGCCTAGGTTGCCCGGAACGTAGAAATGACCATAACTTTTACACTGGTAGCAATTATTCCTTTTATACAATGGAAAAACTGTTCTATTTATTTTGTATTTAATGCTTCGGGCGTTGGCTTCTAATGCCCTAACTGTTTGATCTGGTGGAGCAACGCCCTAGGGTGAAGCCTAGGTTGCCCGGAAAGTAGAAATGACCATAACTTTCACACTGGCAGCAATTACTCGTTTTATACGATGGAAAAACTGTTCTATTTATTTTGTATTTTATGCTTCGGGCATTGACTTCTAAGGCCCTAACTATTCAATCTGTCGGAGCAACGCCCTAGGGTGATGCCTAGGTTGCCCTGAAAGTAGAAATGACCATAACTTTCATACTGGTTGCAATTATTCGTTTTATATGATGGAAAAACTGTTGTATTTATATTGTATTTTATGCTTCGGGCATTGACTTCTAAGGCCCTTACTATTCAATCCGTTGGAGCGACGCCCTAGGGTGAAGCCTAGGTTGCCCGGAAAGTAGAAATGACCATAACTTTCACACTGGTAGCAATTATTCGTTTTATACGATAGAAAAGCTGTTCTATTTATTCTGTATTTTATGCTTCGGGCGTTGACTTCTAAGGCCCTAACTATTCGATCTGGTGGAGCAACGCCCTCGAGTGAAGCCTAGGTTGCTCGGTACGTAGAAATGACCATCACTTTCAAATTGGTTGCAATTATTCCTGTTATATGATGGAAAAACTGTTGTATTTTTATTGCATTTTATGCTTCGGGCATTGACTTCTAAGGCCCTAACTATTCAATCTGTTGGAGCAACGCCCTAGGATGAAGCCTCGGCTGCTCGGAAAGTAGGAATGACCATAACTTTCATACTGGTTAAAGTTATTCGTTTTATATGATGGAAAAACTGTTCTATTTATTTTGTATTTAATGCTTCGGGCGTTGGCTTTTAAGGCCCTAACTGTTTGATCTGGTGGAGCAACGCCCTGGAGTGAAACCTAGGTTGCCCGGAACGTAGAAGTGACCATAACTTTTACACTGGTAGCAATTATTCGTTTTATACAATGGAAAAACTGTTCTATTTATTTTGTATTTAATGCTTCGGGCGTTGGCTTCTAATGCCCTAACTGTTTGATCTGGTGGAGCAACGCCCTAGGGTGAAGCCTAGGTTGCCCAGAAAGTAGAAATGACCATAACTTTCACACTGGCAGCAATTATTAGTTTTATACGATGGAAAAACTGTTCTATTTATTTTGTATTTTATGCTTCGGGCGTTGACTTCTAAGTCCCTAACTATTCGATCTAGTCGAGCAACTCCCTCGAGTGAAGCCTTCGTTGCCCGGTAGGTAGAAATGACCATCACTTTCAAACTGGTTGCAATTATTCCTGCTATATGATGGAAAAACTGTTGTATTTTTATTGCATTTTATGCTTCGGGCATTGACTTCTAAGGCCCTAACTATTCAATCTGTCGGAGCAACGCCCTAGGGTGATGCCTAGGTTGCCCGGAAAGTAGAAATGACCATAACTTTCATACTGGTTGCAATTATTCGTTTTATATGATGGAAAAACTGTTGTATTTAGATTGTATTTTATGCTTCGGGCATTGACTTCTAAGGCCCTAACTATTCAATCTGTTGGAGCGACGCCCTAGGGTGAAGCCTAGGTTGCCCGGAAAGTAGAAATGACCATAACTTTCGCACTGGTAGCAATTATTCGTTTTATACGATGGAAAAACTGTTCTATTTATTCTGTATTTTATGCTTCGGGCGTTGACTTCTAAGGCCCTAACTATTCGATCTGGTGGAGCAACGCCCTAGTGTGAAACCTAGGTTGCCCGGAACGTAGAAATGACCATAACTTTCACACTGGTTGCTATTATTCGTTTTATACGATGGAAAAACTGTTATATTTATATTGTATTTTATGCGTCTGGTGTTCACTTCTTAGGCCCTAACTATTCGATCTGGTGGAGCAACGCCCTGGAGTGAAGCCTAGGCTGCTCGGAATGTAGAAATGACCATAACTTTCACATTGGTTGCAATTATTCGTTTTATACGATGGAAAAGCTGTTATATTTATATTGTATTTTATGCCCCCGGCGTTGACTTCTAAGGCCGTAGCTATTAGATGTGGTGGAGCAACGCCCTAGAGTGACGCCTAGGATGCTCGGAACGTAGAAATGACCATTACTTTCACACTGGTTGCAATTATTCGTTTTATACGATGGAAAAGCTGTTGTATTTATATTGTATTTTATGCTTCTGGCGTTGACTTCTAAGGCCCTAGCTATTCGATCTAGTGGAGCAACGCCCTAGAGTGAAGCCTAGGTTGCCCGGAAAGGAGAAATGACCATCACTTTCAAACTGGTTGCAATTATTCCTGTTATATGATGGAAACACTGTTGCATTTTTTTTGTATTTTATGGTTCGGGCGTTGACTTCTAAGGCCCTAACTGTTTGATCTGGTGGAGCAACGCCCTAGAGTGAAGCCTAGCTTGCCCGGAACGTAGAAATGACCATAACTTTAACACTGGTTTCTATTATTCGTTTTATACGATGGAAAGACTGTTATATTTATATTATATTTTATGCGCCTGGCGTTCACTTCTTAGGCCCTAACTATTCGATCTGGTGGAACAACGCCGTAGAGTGAAGCCTCGGTTGCCCGGATCGTAGAAATGACCATTACTTTCACACTGTTTGCAATTATTCCTTTTATACGATGGAAAAGCTGTTGTGTTTATATCGTATTTTATGCTTCTGGCGTTGACATCTAAGGACCTAACTATTCGATCTGGTGGAGCAGCGCCCTAGAGTGAAGCCTAGGTTGCTCGGAATGTAGAAATGACCATAACTTTCACACTGGTTGCTATTATTCGTTTTATACGATGGAAAAACTGTTGTATTTATATTGTATTTTATGCTTCTGTCGTTCACTTCTAAGGCCCTAACTATTCGATCTGGTGGAGCAACGCCCTAGAGTGAAGCCTAGGTTGCCCGGTACGTAGAAATGACCATCACCTTCAAACTGGTTGCAATTATTCGTTTTATACGATGGAAAAGCTGTTGTATTTATATCGTATTTTATGCTTCTGGCGTTGACTTCTTAGGCCCTAACTATTCGATCTGGTGGAACAACGGCCTAGGGTGAAGCCTAGGTTGCCCGGAACGTAGAAATGACCATAACTTTTACACTGGTAGCAATTATTCCTTTTATACAATGGAAAAACTGTTCTATTTATTTTGTATTTAATGCTTCGGGCGTTGGCTTCTAATGCCCTAACTGTTTGATCTGGTGGAGCAACGCCCTAGGGTGAAGCCTAGGTTGCCCGGAAAGTAGAAATGACCATAACTTTCACACTGGCAGCAATTACTCGTTTTATACGATGGAAAAACTGTTCTATTTATTTTGTATTTTATGCTTCGGGCATTGACTTCTAAGGCCCTAACTATTCAATCTGTCGGAGCAACGCCCTAGGGTGATGCCTAGGTTGCCCTGAAAGTAGAAATGACCATAACTTTCATACTGGTTGCAATTATTCGTTTTATATGATGGAAAAACTGTTGTATTTATATTGTATTTTATGCTTCGGGCATTGACTTCTAAGGCCCTTACTATTCAATCCGTTGGAGCGACGCCCTAGGGTGAAGCCTAGGTTGCCCGGAAAGTAGAAATGACCATAACTTTCACACTGGTAGCAATTATTCGTTTTATACGATAGAAAAGCTGTTCTATTTATTCTGTATTTTATGCTTCGGGCGTTGACTTCTAAGGCCCTAACTATTCGATCTGGTGGAGCAACGCCCTCGAGTGAAGCCTAGGTTGCTCGGTACGTAGAAATGACCATCACTTTCAAATTGGTTGCAATTATTCCTGTTATATGATGGAAAAACTGTTGTATTTTTATTGCATTTTATGCTTCGGGCATTGACTTCTAAGGCCCTAACTATTCAATCTGTTGGAGCAACGCCCTAGGATGAAGCCTCGGCTGCTCGGAAAGTAGGAATGACCATAACTTTCATACTGGTTAAAGTTATTCGTTTTATATGATGGAAAAACTGTTCTATTTATTTTGTATTTAATGCTTCGGGCGTTGGCTTTTAAGGCCCTAACTGTTTGATCTGGTGGAGCAACGCCCTGGAGTGAAACCTAGGTTGCCCGGAACGTAGAAGTGACCATAACTTTTACACTGGTAGCAATTATTCGTTTTATACAATGGAAAAACTGTTCTATTTATTTTGTATTTAATGCTTCGGGCGTTGGCTTCTAATGCCCTAACTGTTTGATCTGGTGGAGCAACGCCCTAGGGTGAAGCCTAGGTTGCCCAGAAAGTAGAAATGACCATAACTTTCACACTGGCAGCAATTATTAGTTTTATACGATGGAAAAACTGTTCTATTTATTTTGTATTTTATGCTTCGGGCGTTGACTTCTAAGTCCCTAACTATTCGATCTAGTCGAGCAACTCCCTCGAGTGAAGCCTTCGTTGCCCGGTAGGTAGAAATGACCATCACTTTCAAACTGGTTGCAATTATTCCTGCTATATGATGGAAAAACTGTTGTATTTTTATTGCATTTTATGCTTCGGGCATTGACTTCTAAGGCCCTAACTATTCAATCTGTCGGAGCAACGCCCTAGGGTGATGCCTAGGTTGCCCGGAAAGTAGAAATGACCATAACTTTCATACTGGTTGCAATTATTCGTTTTATATGATGGAAAAACTGTTGTATTTAGATTGTATTTTATGCTTCGGGCATTGACTTCTAAGGCCCTAACTATTCAATCTGTTGGAGCGACGCCCTAGGGTGAAGCCTAGGTTGCCCGGAAAGTAGAAATGACCATAACTTTCGCACTGGTAGCAATTATTCGTTTTATACGATGGAAAAACTGTTCTATTTATTCTGTATTTTATGCTTCGGGCGTTGACTTCTAAGGCCCTAACTATTCGATCTGGTGGAGCAACGCCCTAGTGTGAAACCTAGGTTGCCCGGAACGTAGAAATGACCATAACTTTCACACTGGTTGCTATTATTCGTTTTATACGATGGAAAAACTGTTATATTTATATTGTATTTTATGCGTCTGGTGTTCACTTCTTAGGCCCTAACTATTCGATCTGGTGGAGCAACGCCCTGGAGTGAAGCCTAGGCTGCTCGGAATGTAGAAATGACCATAACTTTCACATTGGTTGCAATTATTCGTTTTATACGATGGAAAAGCTGTTATATTTATATTGTATTTTATGCCCCCGGCGTTGACTTCTAAGGCCGTAGCTATTAGATGTGGTGGAGCAACGCCCTAGAGTGACGCCTAGGATGCTCGGAACGTAGAAATGACCATTACTTTCACACTGGTTGCAATTATTCGTTTTATACGATGGAAAAGCTGTTGTATTTATATTGTATTTTATGCTTCTGGCGTTGACTTCTAAGGCCCTAGCTATTCGATCTAGTGGAGCAACGCCCTAGAGTGAAGCCTAGGTTGCCCGGAAAGGAGAAATGACCATCACTTTCAAACTGGTTGCAATTATTCCTGTTATATGATGGAAACACTGTTGCATTTTTTTTGTATTTTATGGTTCGGGCGTTGACTTCTAAGGCCCTAACTGTTTGATCTGGTGGAGCAACGCCCTAGAGTGAAGCCTAGCTTGCCCGGAACGTAGAAATGACCATAACTTTAACACTGGTTTCTATTATTCGTTTTATACGATGGAAAGACTGTTATATTTATATTATATTTTATGCGCCTGGCGTTCACTTCTTAGGCCCTAACTATTCGATCTGGTGGAACAACGCCGTAGAGTGAAGCCTAGGTTGCCCGGTACGTAGAAATGACCATCACCTTCAAACTGGTTGCAATTATTCGTTTTATACGATGGAAAAGCTGTTGTATTTATATCGTATTTTATGCTTCTGGCGTTGACTTCTTAGGCCCTAACTATTCGATCTAGTGGAACAACGGCCTAGGGTGAAGCCTAGGTTGCCCGGAACGTAGAAATGACCATAACTTTTACACTGGTAGCAATTATTCGTTTTATACAATGGAAAAACTGTTCTATTTATTTTGTATTTAATGCTTCGGGCGTTGGCTTCTAATGCCCTAACTGTTTGATCTGGTGGAGCAACGCCCTAGGGTGAAGCCTAGGTTGCCCGGAAAGTAGAAATGACCATAACTTTCACACTGGCAGCAATTACTCGTTTTATACGATGGAAAAACTGTTCTATTTATTTTGTATTTTATGCTTCGGGCATTGACTTCTAAGGCCCTAACTATTCAATCTGTCGGAGCAACGCCCTAGGGTGATGCCTAGGTTGCCCGGAAAGTAGAAATGACCATAACTTTCATACTGGTTGCAATTATTCGTTTTATATGATGGAAAAACTGTTGTATTTATATTGTATTTTATGCTTCGGGCATTGACTTCTAAGGCCCTTACTATTCAATCCGTTGGAGCGACGCCCTAGGGTGAAGCCTAGGTTGCCCGGAAAGTAGAAATGACCATAACTTTCACACTGGTAGCAATTATTCGTTTTATACGATAGAAAAACTGTTCTATTTATTCTGTATTTTATGCTTCGGGCGTTGACTTCTAAGGCCCTAACTATTCGATCTGGTGGAGCAACGCCCTCGAGTGAAGCCTAGGTTGCTCGGTACGTAGAAATGACCATCACTTTCAAATTGGTTGCAATTATTCCTGTTATATGATGGAAAAACTGTTGTATTTTTATTGCATTTTATGCTTCGGGCATTGACTTCTAAGGCCCTAACTATTCAATCTGTTGGAGCAACGCCCTAGGGTGAAGCCTCGGCTGCTCGGAAAGTAGAAATGACCATAACTTTCATACTGGTTAAAGTTATTCGTTTTATATGATGGAAAAACTGTTCTATTTATTTTGTATTTAATGCTTCGGGCGTTGGCTTTTAAGGCCCTAACTGTTTGATCTGGTGGAGCAACGCCCTGGAGTGAAACCTAGGTTGCCCGGAACGTAGAAATGACCATAACTTTTACACTGGTAGCAATTATTCGTTTTATACAATGGAAAAACTGTTCTATTTATTTTGTATTTAATGCTTCGGGCGTTGGCTTCTAATGCCCTAACTGTTTGATCTGGTGGAGCAACGCCCTAGGGTGAAGCCTAGGTTGCCCAGAAAGTAGAAATGACCATAACCTTCACACTGGCAGCAATTATTAGTTTTATACGATGGAAAAACTGTTCTATTTATTTTGTATTTTATGCTTCGGGCGTTGACTTCTAAGTCCCTAACTATTCGATCTAGTCGAGCAACTCCCTCGAGTGAAGCCTTCGTTGCCCGGTAGGTAGAAATGACCATCACTTTCAAACTGGTTGCAATTATTCCTGCTATATGATGGAAAAACTGTTGTATTTTTATTGCATTTTATGCTTCGGGCATTGACTTCTAAGGCCCTAACTATTCAATCTGTCGGAGCAACGCCCTAGGGTGATGCCTAGGTTGCCCGGAAAGTAGAAATGACCATAACTTTCATACTGGTTGCAATTATTCGTTTTATATGATGGAAAAACTGTTGTATTTAGATTGTATTTTATGCTTCGGGCATTGACTTCTAAGGCCCTAACTATTCAATCTGTTGGAGCGACGCCCTAGGGTGAAGCCTAGGTTGCCCGGAAAGTAGAAATGACCATAACTTTCGCACTGGTAGCAATTATTCGTTTTATACGATGGAAAAACTGTTCTATTTATTCTGTATTTTATGCTTCGGGCGTTGACTTCTAAGGCCCTAACTATTCGATCTGGTGGAGCAACGCCCTCGAGTGAAGCCTAGGTTGCCCGGTACGTAGAAATGACCATCACTTTCAAATTGGTTGCAATTATTCCTGTTATATGATGGAAAAACTGTTGTATTTTTATTGCATTTTATGCTTTGGGCATTGACTTCTAAGGCCGTACCTGTCCGATGTGGTGGAAGAACGCCATAGAGTGAAGCCTAGGTTGCCCGGAACGTAGAAATGACCATAAGTTTCATAGTGGTTGCAATTATTCGTTTTATACGATGGGAAAACTGTTGTATTTATTTTGTATTTTATGCTTCTGGCGATCACTTCTTAGGCCCGAACTATACGATCTGGTGGAACAACGCCCTAGGGTCAAGTCTAGGTTGCCCGGAACGTTGAAATGACCATAACTTTTACACTGGTAGCAATTATTCGTTTTATACAATGGAAAATCTGTTCTATTTATTTTGTATTTTATGCTTCGGGCGTTGACTTCTAAGGCCCTAACTGTTTGATCTGGTGGAGCAACGCCCTAGAGTGAAGCCTAGGTTGCCCGGTACGTAGAAATGACCATCACTTTCAAACTGGTTGCAATTATTCGTTTTATACAATGGAAAAACTGTTCTATTTATTTTGTATTTTATGCTTCGGGCGTTGACTTCTAAGGCCCTAACTGTCTGATCTGGTGAAGCAACGCCCTAGTGTGAAACCTAGGTTGCCCGGAACGTAGAAATGACCATAACTTTCACACTGGTTGCTATTATTAGTTTTATACGATGGAAAAACTGTTCTATTTATTCTGTATTTTATGCTTCGGGCGTTGACTTCTAAGGCCCTAACTATTCGATCTGGTGGAGCAACGCCCTCGAGTGAAGCCTAGGTTGCCCGGTACGTAGAAATGACCATCACTTTCAAACTGGTTGCAATTATTCCTGTTATATGATGGAAACACTGTTGCATTTTTTTTGTATTTTATGGTTCGGGCGTTGACTTCTAAGGCCCTAACTGTTTGATCTGGTGGAGCAACGCCCTAGAGTGAAGCCTAGCTTGCCCGGAACGTAGAAATGACCATAACTTTAACACTGGTTTCTATTATTCGTTTTATACGATGGAAAGACTGTTATATTTATATTATATTTTATGCGCCTGGCGTTCACTTCTTAGGCCCTAACTATTCGATCTGGTGGAACAACGCCGTAGAGTGAAGCCTAGGTTGCCCGGTACGTAGAAATGACCATCACCTTCAAACTGGTTGCAATTATTCGTTTTATACGATGGAAAAGCTGTTGTATTTATATCGTATTTTATGCTTCTGGCGTTGACTTCTTAGGCCCTAACTATTCGATCTAGTGGAACAACGGCCTAGGGTGAAGCCTAGGTTGCCCGGAACGTAGAAATGACCATAACTTTTACACTGGTAGCAATTATTCGTTTTATACAATGGAAAAACTGTTCTATTTATTTTGTATTTAATGCTTCGGGCGTTGGCTTCTAATGCCCTAACTGTTTGATCTGGTGGAGCAACGCCCTAGGGTGAAGCCTAGGTTGCCCGGAAAGTAGAAATGACCATAACTTTCACACTGGCAGCAATTACTCGTTTTATACGATGGAAAAACTGTTCTATTTATTTTGTATTTTATGCTTCGGGCATTGACTTCTAAGGCCCTAACTATTCAATCTGTCGGAGCAACGCCCTAGGGTGATGCCTAGGTTGCCCGGAAAGTAGAAATGACCATAACTTTCATACTGGTTGCAATTATTCGTTTTATATGATGGAAAAACTGTTGTATTTATATTGTATTTTATGCTTCGGGCATTGACTTCTAAGGCCCTTACTATTCAATCCGTTGGAGCGACGCCCTAGGGTGAAGCCTAGGTTGCCCGGAAAGTAGAAATGACCATAACTTTCACACTGGTAGCAATTATTCGTTTTATACGATAGAAAAACTGTTCTATTTATTCTGTATTTTATGCTTCGGGCGTTGACTTCTAAGGCCCTAACTATTCGATCTGGTGGAGCAACGCCCTCGAGTGAAGCCTAGGTTGCTCGGTACGTAGAAATGACCATCACTTTCAAATTGGTTGCAATTATTCCTGTTATATGATGGAAAAACTGTTGTATTTTTATTGCATTTTATGCTTCGGGCATTGACTTCTAAGGCCCTAACTATTCAATCTGTTGGAGCAACGCCCTAGGGTGAAGCCTCGGCTGCTCGGAAAGTAGAAATGACCATAACTTTCATACTGGTTAAAGTTATTCGTTTTATATGATGGAAAAACTGTTCTATTTATTTTGTATTTAATGCTTCGGGCGTTGGCTTTTAAGGCCCTAACTGTTTGATCTGGTGGAGCAACGCCCTGGAGTGAAACCTAGGTTGCCCGGAACGTAGAAATGACCATAACTTTTACACTGGTAGCAATTATTCGTTTTATACAATGGAAAAACTGTTCTATTTATTTTGTATTTAATGGTTCGGGCGTTGGCTTCTAATGCCCTAACTGTTTGATCTGGTGGAGCAACGCCCTAGGGTGAAGCCTAGGTTGCCCAGAAAGTAGAAATGACCATAACCTTCACACTGGCAGCAATTATTAGTTTTATACGATGGAAAAACTGTTCTATTTATTTTGTATTTTATGCTTCGGGCGTTGACTTCTAAGTCCCTAACTATTCGATCTAGTCGAGCAACTCCCTCGAGTGAAGCCTTCGTTGCCCGGTAGGTAGAAATGACCATCACTTTCAAACTGGTTGCAATTATTCCTGCTATATGATGGAAAAACTGTTGTATTTTTATTGCATTTTATGCTTCGGGCATTGACTTCTAAGGCCCTAACTATTCAATCTGTCGGAGCAACGCCCTAGGGTGATGCCTAGGTTGCCCGGAAAGTAGAAATGACCATAACTTTCATACTGGTTGCAATTATTCGTTTTATATGATGGAAAAACTGTTGTATTTAGATTGTATTTTATGCTTCGGGCATTGACTTCTAAGGCCCTAACTATTCAATCTGTTGGAGCGACGCCCTAGGGTGAAGCCTAGGTTGCCCGGAAAGTAGAAATGACCATAACTTTCGCACTGGTAGCAATTATTCGTTTTATACGATGGAAAAACTGTTCTATTTATTCTGTATTTTATGCTTCGGGCGTTGACTTCTAAGGCCCTAACTATTCGATCTGGTGGAGCAACGCCCTCGAGTGAAGCCTAGGTTGCCCGGTACGTAGAAATGACCATCACTTTCAAATTGGTTGCAATTATTCCTGTTATATGATGGAAAAACTGTTGTATTTTTATTGCATTTTATGCTTTGGGCATTGACTTCTAAGGCCGTACCTGTCCGATGTGGTGGAAGAACGCCATAGAGTGAAGCCTAGGTTGCCCGGAACGTAGAAATGACCATAAGTTTCATAGTGGTTGCAATTATTCGTTTTATACGATGGGAAAACTGTTGTATTTATTTTGTATTTTATGCTTCTGGCGATCACTTCTTAGGCCCGAACTATACGATCTGGTGGAACAACGCCCTAGGGTCAAGTCTAGGTTGCCCGGAACGTTGAAATGACCATAACTTTTACACTGGTAGCAATTATTCGTTTTATACAATGGAAAATCTGTTCTATTTATTTTGTATTTTATGCTTCGGGCGTTGACTTCTAAGGCCCTAACTGTTTGATCTGGTGGAGCAACGCCCTAGAGTGAAGTCTAGGTTGCCCGGTACGTAGAAATGACCATCACTTTCAAACTGGTTGCAATTATTCGTTTTATACAATGGAAAAACTGTTCTATTTATTTTGTATTTTATGCTTCGGGCGTTGACTTCTAAGGCCCTAACTGTCTGATCTGGTGAAGCAACGCCCTAGTGTGAAACCTAGGTTGCCCGGAACGTAGAAATGACCATAACTTTCACACTGGTTGCTATTATTCGTTTTATACGATGGAAAAACTGTTATATTTATATTGTATTTTATGCGTCTGGTGTTCACTTCTTAGGCCCTAACTATTCGATCTGGTGGAGCAACGCCCTGGAGTGAGGCCTAGGCTGCTCGGAATGTAGAAATGACCATAACTTTCACATTGGTTGCAATTATTCGTTTTATACGATGGAAAAGCTGTTATATTTATATTGTATTTTATGCCTCCGGCGTTGACTTCTAAGGCCGTAGCTATTAGATGTGGTGGAGCAACGCCCAGGAGTGACGCCTAGGGTGCTCGGAACGTAGAAATGACCATTACTTTCACACTGGTTGCAATTATTCGTTTTATACGATGGAAAAGCTGTTGTATTTATATTGTATTTTATGCTTCTGGCGTTGACTTCTAAGGCCCTAGCTATTCGATCTAGTGGAGCAACGCCCTAGGGTGAAGCCTAGGTTGCCCGGAAAGGAGAAATGACCATCACTTTCAAACTGGTTGCAATTATTCCTGTTATATGATGGAAACACTGTTGCATTTTTTTTGTATTTTATGGTTCGGGCGTTGACTTCTAAGGCCCTAACTGTTTGATCTGGTGGAGCAACGCCCTAGAGTGAAGCCTAGCTTGCCCGGAACGTAGAAATGACCATAACTTTAACACTGGTTTCTATTATTCGTTTTATACGATGGAAAGACTGTTATATTTATATTATATTTTATGCTTCTTGCGTTCACTTCTTAGGCCCTAACTATTCGATCTGGTGGCACAACACCTTAGAGTGAAGCCTAGGTTGCCCGGAACGTAGAAATGACCATACCTTTCACACTGTTTGCAATTATTCGTTTTATATAATGGAAAAGCTGTTGTATTTATATCGTATTTTATGCTTCTGGCGTTGACATCTAAGGACCTAACTATTCGATCCGGTGGAGCAGCGCCCTAGAGAGAAGCCTAGGTTTCTCGGAATGTAGAAATGACCATTACTTTCACACTGGTTGCAATCATTCGTTTTATACGATGGAAAAGCTGTTGTATTTATATTGTATTTTATGCCTCTGGCGTTGACTTCTAAGGCCGTAGCTATTAGATGTGGTGGAGCAACGCCCTAGAGTGACGGCTAGGGTGCTCGGAACGTAGAAATGACCATTACTTTCACACTGGTTGCAACTATTCGTTTTATACAATGGAAAAACTGTTGCATTTATATTGTATTTTATTCTTCTGGCGATTACTTCTTAGGCCCGAACTATTCGATCTGGTGGAACAACGCCCTAGGGTGAAGCCTAGGTTGCCCGGCAAGTAGAAATGACCATAACCTTCATACTGGTTGCAATTATTCGTTTTATATGATGGAAGAACTGTTGTATTTATATTGTATTTTATTCTTCTGGCGATCACTTCTTAGGCCCGAACTCTTCGATCTGGTGGAACAACGCCCTAGGGTGATGCCTAGGTTGCCCGGAACGTAGAAATGACCATAACTTTTACACTGGTAGCAATTATTCGTTTTATACAATGGAAAATCTGTTCTATTTATTTTGTATTTTATGCTTCGGGCGTTGACTTCTAAGGCCCTAACTGTATGATCTGGTGGAGCAACGCCCTAGAGTGAAACCTAGGTTGCCCGGAACGTAGAAATGACCATAACTTTCACACTGGTTGCTATTATTCGTCTTATACGATGGAAAAACTGTTATATTTATATTGTATTTTATGCTTCTGGCGTTGTCTTCTTAGGCCCTAACTATTCGATCTGGTGGAACAACGCCCTAGAGTGAAGCCTAGGTTGCCCGGAACGTAGAAATGACCATAAGTTTCATAGTGGTTGTAATTATTCGTTTTATACGATGGAAAAACTGTTGTATTTATATTGTATTTTATGCTTCTGGCGATCACTTCTTAGGCCCGAACTATTCGATCTGGAGGATTAACTCCCTAGGGTGAAGCCTAGGTTGCCCGGAACGTTGAAATGACCATAACTTTTACACTGGTAGCAATTATTCGTTTTATACAATGGAAAATCTGTTTTATTTATTTTGTATTTTATGCTTCGGGCGTTGACTTCTAAGGCCCTAACTGTTTGATCTGGTGGAGCAACGCCCTAGAGTGAAGCCTAGGTTGCCCGGTACGTAGAAATGAACATCACATTCAAACAGGTTGCAATTATTCGTTTTATACAATGGAAAAACTGTTCTATTTATTTTGTATTTTATGCTTCGGGCGTTGACATCTAAGGACCTAACTATTAGATCTGGTGGAGCAGCGCCCTAGAGTGAAGCCTAGGTTGCTCGGAACGTAGAAATGACCATAACTTTCACACTGGTTGCTATTATTCGTTTTATACGATGGAAAAACTGTTGTATTTATATTGTATTTTATGCTTCTGGCGTTCACTTCTTAGGCCCTAACTATTCGATCTGGTGGAGCAACGCCCTAGAGCGAAGCCTAGGTTGCCCGGAACGTAGAAATGACCATCACTTTCAAACTGGTTGCATTTAATCCTGTTATACCATGGAAAAACTGTTGTATTTTTATTGCATTTTATGCTTCGGGCCTTGACTTCTAAGGCCCTAACTATTCAATCTGTTGGAGCAACGCCCTAGGGTGAAGCCTAGGTTGCCCGCAAAGTAGAAATGACCATAACTTTCATACTGGTTGCAATTATTCGTTTTATATGATGGAAAAACTGTTGTATTTATATTGTATTTTATGCTTCTGGCGTTCACTTCTTAGGCCCTAACTATTCGATCTGGTGGAACAACGGCCTAGGGTGAAGCCTAGGTTGCCAGGAACGTAGAAATGACCATAACTTTTACACTGGTAGCAATTATCCGTTTTATACAATGGAAAAACTGTTCTATTTATTTTGTGTTTAATGCTTCGGGCGTCGGCTTCTAATGCCCTAACTGTTTGATCTGGTGGAGCAACGCCCTAGGGTGTAGCCTAGGTTGCCCGGAAAGTAGAAATGACCATAACTTTCACACTGGCAGCAATTATTCGTTTTATACGATGGAAAAACTGTTCTATTTATTTTGTATTTTATGCTTCGGGCATTGACTTCTAAGGCCCTAACTATTCAATCTGTTGGAGCGACGCCCTAGGGTGAAGCCTAGGTTGCCCGGAAAGTAGAAATGACCATAACTTTCTAACTGGTAGCAATTATTCGTTTTATACGATGGAAAAACTGTTCTATTTATTCTGTATTTTATGCTTCGGGCGTTGACTTCTAAGTCCCTAACTATTCGATCTAGTCGAGCAACTCCCTCGAGTGAAGCCTTCGTTGCCCGGTAGGTAGAAATGACCATCACTTTCAAACTGGTTGCAATTATTCCTGTTATATGATGGAAAAACTGTTGTATTTTTATTGCATTTTATGCTTCGGGCATTGACTTCTAAGGCCCTAACTATTCAATCTGTCGGAGCAACGCCCTAGGGTGATGCCTAGGTTGCCCGGAAAGTAGAAATGACCATAACTTTCATACTGGTTGCAATTATTCGTTTTATATGATGGAAGAACTGTTGTATTTAGATTGTATTTTATGCTTCGGGCATTGACTTCTAAGGCCCTAACTATTCAATCTGTTGGAGCGACGCCCTAGGGTGAAGCCTAGGTTGCCCGGAAAGTAGAAATGACCATAACTTTCGCACTGGTAGCAATTATTCGTTTTATACGATGGAAAAACTGTTCTATTTATTCTGTATTTTATGCTTCGGGCGTTGACTTCTAAGGCCCTAACTATTCGATCTGGTGGAGCAACGCCCTCGAGTGAAGCCTAGGTTGCCCGGTACGTAGAAATGACCATCACTTTCAAATTGGTTGCAATTATTCCTGTTATATGATGGAAACACTGTTGCATTTTTTTTGTATTTTATGGTTCGGGCGTTGACTTCTAAGGCCCTAACTGTTTGATCTGGTGGAGCAACGCCCTAGAGTGAAGCCTAGCTTGCCCGGAACGTAGAAATGACCATAACTTTAACACTGGTTTCTATTATTCGTTTTATACGATGGAAAGACTGTTATATTTATATTATATTTTATGCTTCTGGCGTTCACTTCTTAGGCCCTAACTATTCGATCTGGTGGAACAACACCGTAGAGTGAAGCCTAGGTTGCCCGGAACGTAGAAATGACCATACCTTTCACACTGTTTGCAATTATTCGTTTTATACAATGGAAAAGCTGTTGTATTTATATCGTATTTTATGCTTCTGGCGTTGACATCTAAGGACCTAACTATTCGATCCGGTGGAGCAGCGCCCTAGAGAGAAGCCTAGGTTTCTCGGAATGTAGAAATGACCATTACTTTCACACTGGTTGCAATCATTCGTTTTATACGATGGAAAAGCTGTTGTATTTATATTGTATTTTATGCCTCTGGCGTTGACTTCTAAGGCCGTAGCTATTAGATGTGGTGGAGCAACGCCCTAGAGTGACGGCTAGGGTGCTCGGAACGTAGAAATGACCATTACTTTCACACTGGTTGCAATTATTCGTTTTATACGATGGAAAAACTGTTGCATTTATATTGTATTTTATTCTTCTGGCGATTACTTCTTAGGCCCGAACTATTCGATCTGGTGGAACAACGCCCTAGGGTGAAGCCTAGGTTGCCCGGCAAGTAGAAATGACCATAACCTTCATACTGGTTGCAATTATTCGTTTTATATGATGGAAGAACTGTTGTATTTATATTGTATTTTATTCTTCTGGCGATCACTTCTTAGGCCCGAACTATTCGATCTGGTGGAACAACGCTCTAGGGTGATGCCTAGGTTGCCCGGAACGTAGAAATGACCATAACTTTTACACTGGTAGCAATTATTCGTTTTATACAATGGAAAATCTGTTCTATTTATTTTGTATTTTATGCTTCGGGCGTTGACTTCTAAGGCCCTAACTGTTTGATCTGGCGGAGCAACGCCCTAGAGTGAAACCTAGGTTGCCCGGAACGTAGAAATGACCATGACTTTCACACTGTTTGCAATTATTCCTTTTATACGATGGAAAAGCTGTTGTATTTATATCGTATTTTATGCTTCTGGCGTTGCCTTCTAAGGACCTAACTATTCGATCTGGTGGAGCAACGCCCTGGAGTGAAGCCTAGGCTGCTCGGAATGTAGAAATGACCATAACTTTCACATTGGTTGCAATTATTCGTTTTATACGATGGAAAAGCTGTTGTATTTATATTGTATTTTATGCCTCTGGCGTTGACTTCGAAGGCCGTAGCTATTAGATGTGGTGGAGCAACGCCCTAGAGTGACGCCTAGGGTGCTCGGAACGTAGAAATGACCATTACTTTCACACTGGTTGCAATTATTCGTTTTATGCGATGGAAAAGCTGTTGTGTTTATATTGTATTTTATGCTTCTGGCGTTAACTTCTAAGGCCCTAGCTATTCGATCTAGTGGAGCAACGCCCTAGGGTGATGCCTAGGTTGCCCGGAAAGTAGAAATGACCATAACTTTCATACTGGTTGCAATTATTCGTTTTATATGATGGAAAAACTGTTGTATTTAGATTGTATTTTATGCTTCGGGCATTGACTTCTAAGGCCCTAACTATTCAATCTGTTGGAGCGACGCCCTAGGGTGAAGCCTAGGTTGCCCGGAAAGTAGAAATGACCATAACTTTCGCACTGGTAGCAATTATTCGTTTTATACGATGGAAAAACTGTTCTATTTATTCTGTATTTTATGCTTCGGGCGTTGACTTCTAAGGCCCTAACTATTCGATCTGGTGGAGCAACGCCCTCGAGTGAAGCCTAGGTTGCCCGGTACGTAGAAATGACCATCACTTTCAAATTGGTTGCAATTATTCCTGTTATATGATGGAAAAACTGTTGTATTTTTATTGCATTTTATGCTTTGGGCATTGACTTCTAAGGCCCTAACTATTCAATCTGTTGGTGCAACGCCCTAGGGTGAAGCCTAGGTTGCCCGGAAAGTAGAAATGACCATAACTTTCATACTGGATGCAGTTATTCGTTTTATATGATGGAAAAACTGTTGTATTTATTTTGTGTTTAATGCTTCGGGCGTTGGCTTTTAAGGCCCTAACTGTTTGATCTGGTGGATCAACGCCTGAGAGTGAAGCGTAGGTTGCCTGGAACGCAGATATGACCATCACCTTCACACGGGTTGCAATTATTCCTGTTATAGGATTGAAAGACTGTTGTAGTTTGATTGTATTTTAGACTTCAGGTGTTGACTTCTGAGGCCGTACCTGTCCGATGTGGTGGAAGAACGCCATAGAGTGAAGCCTAGGTTGCCCGGAACGTAGAAATGACCATAAGTTTCATAGTGGTTGCAATTATTCGTTTTATACGATGGGAAAACTGTTGTATTTATTTTGTATTTTATGCTTCTGGCGATCACTTCTTAGGCCCGAACTATACGATCTGGTGGCACAACACCGTAGAGTGAAGCCTAGGTTGCCCGGAACGTAGAAATGACCATACCTTTCACACTGTTTGCAATTATTCGTTTTATATAATGGAAAAGCTGTTGTATTTATATCGTATTTTATGCTTCTGGCGTTGACATCTATGGACCTAACTATTCGATCCGGTGGAGCAGCGCCCTAGAGAGAAGCCTAGGTTTCTCGGAATGTAGAAATGACCATTACTTTCACACTGGTTGCAATCATTCGTTTTATACGATGGAAAAGCTGTTGTATTTATATTGTATTTTATGCCTCTGGCGTTGACTTCTAAGGCCGTAGCTATTAGATGTGGTGGAGCAACGCCCTAGAGTGACGGCTAGGGTGCTCGGAACGTAGAAATGACCATTACTTTCACACTGGTTGCAACTATTCGTTTTATACGATGGAAAAACTGTTGCATTTATATTGTATTTTATTCTTCTGGCGATTACTTCTTAGGCCCGAACTATTCGATCTGGTGGAACAACGCCCTAGGGTGAAGCCTAGGTTGCCCGGCAAGTAGAAATGACCATAACCTTCATACTGGTTGCAATTATTCGTTTTATATGATGGAAGAACTGTTGTATTTATATTGTATTTTATTCTTCTGGCGATCACTTCTTAGGCCCGAACTCTTCGATCTGGTGGAACAACGCCCTAGGGTGATGCCTAGGTTGCCCGGAACGTAGAAATGACCATAACTTTTACACTGGTAGCAATTATTCGTTTTATACAATGGAAAATCTGTTCTATTTATTTTGTATTTTATGCTTCGGGCGTTGACTTCTAAGGCCCTAACTGTTTGATCTGGTGGAGCAACGACCTAGAGTGAAACCTAGGTTGCCCGGAACGTAGAAATGACCATAACTTTCACACTGGTTGCTATTATTCGTCTTATACGATGGAAAAACTGTTATATTTATATTGTATTTTATGCTTCTGGCGTTGTCTTCTTAGGCCCTAACTATTCGATCTGGTGGCACAACGCCCTAGAGTGAAGCCTAGGTTGCCCGGAACGTAGAAATGACCATAAGTTTCATAGTGGTTGTAATTATTCGTTTTATACGATGGAAAAACTGTTGTATTTATATTGTATTTTATGCTTCTGGCGATCACTTCTTAGGCCCGAACTATTCGATCTGGAGGATCAACTCCCTAGGGTGAAGCCTAGGTTGCCCGGAACGTTCAAATGACCATAACTTTTACACTGGTAGCAATTATTCGTTTTATACAATGGAAAATCTGTTCTATTTATTTTGTATTTTATGCTTCGGGCGTTGACTTCTAAGGCCCTAACTGTTTGATCTGGTGGAGCAACGCCCTAGAGTGAAGCCTAGGTTGCCCGGTACGTAGAAATGAACATCACATTCAAACAGGTTGCAATTATTCGTTTTATACAATGGAAAAACTGTTCTATTTATTTTGTATTTTATGCTTCGGGCGTTGACATCTAAGGACCTAACTATTAGATCTGGTGGAGCAGCGCCCTAGAGTGAAGCCTAGGTTGCTCGGAACGTAGAAATGACCATAACTTTCACACTGGTTGCTATTATTCGTTTTATACGATGGAAAAACTGTTGTATTTATATTGTATTTTATGCTTCTGGCGTTCACTTCTTAGGCCCTAACTATTCGATCTGGTGGCGCAACGCCCTAGAGCGAAGCCTAGGTTGCCCGGAACGTAGAAATGACCATCACTTTCAAACTGGTTGCATTTAATCCTGTTATACGATGGAAAAACTGTTGTATTTTTATTGCATTTTATGCTTCGGGCCTTGACTTCTAAGGCCCTAACTATTCAATCTGTTGGAGCAACGCCCTAGGGTGAAGCCTAGGTTGCCCGCAAAGTAGAAATGACCATAACTTTCATACTGGTTGCAATTATTCGTTTTATATGATGGAAAAACTGTTGTATTTATATTGTATTTTATGCTTCTGGCGTTCACTTCTTAGGCCCTAACTATTCGATCTGGTGGAACAACGGCCTAGGGTGAAGCCTAGGTTGCCAGGAACGTAGAAATGACCATAACTTTTACACTGGTAGCAATTATCCGTTTTATACAATGGAAAAACTGTTCTATTTATTTTGTGTTTAATGCTTCGGGCGTCGGCTTCTAATGCCCTAACTGTTTGATCTGGTGGAGCAACGCCCTAGGGTGTAGCCTAGGTTGCCCGGAAAGTAGAAATGACCATAACTTTCACACTGGCAGCAATTATTCGTTTTATACGATGGAAAAACTGTTCTATTTATTTTGTATTTTATGCTTCGGGCATTGACTTCTAAGGCCCTAACTATTCAATCTGTTGGAGCGACGCCCTAGGGTGAAGCCTAGGTTGCCCGGAAAGTAGAAATGACCATAACTTTCTAACTGGTAGCAATTATTCGTTTTATACGATGGAAAAACTGTTCTATTTATTCTGTATTTTATGCTTCGGGCGTTGACTTCTAAGTCCCTAACTATTCGATCTAGTCGAGCAACTCCCTCGAGTGAAGCCTTCGTTGCCCGGTAGGTAGAAATGACCATCACTTTCAAACTGGTTGCAATTATTCCTGTTATATGATGGAAAAACTGTTGTATTTTTATTGCATTTTATGCTTCGGGCATTGACTTCTAAGGCCCTAACTATTCAATCTGTCGGAGCAACGCCCTAGGGTGATGCCTAGGTTGCCCGGAAAGTAGAAATGACCATAACTTTCATACTGGTTGCAATTATTCGTTTTATATGATGGAAGAACTGTTGTATTTAGATTGTATTTTATGCTTCGGGCATTGACTTCTAAGGCCCTAACTATTCAATCTGTTGGAGCGACGCCCTAGGGTGAAGCCTAGGTTGCCCGGAAAGTATAAATGACCATAACTTTCGCACTGGTAGCAATTATTCGTTTTATACGATGGAAAAACTGTTCTATTTATTCTGTATTTTATGCTTCGGGCGTTGACTTCTAAGGCCCTAACTATTCGATCTGGTGGAGCAACGCCCTCGAGTGAAGCCTAGGTTGCCCGGTACGTAGAAATGACCATCACTTTCAAATTGGTTGCAATTATTCCTGTTATATGATGGAAACATTGTTGCATTTTTTTTGTATTTTATGGTTCGGGCGTTGACTTCTAAGGCCCTAACTGTTTGATCTGGTGGAGCAACGCCCTAGAGTGAAGCCTAGCTTGCCCGGAACGTAGAAATGACCATAACTTTAACACTGGTTTCTATTATTCGTTTTATACGATGGAAAGACTGTTATATTTATATTATATTTTATGCTTCTGGCGTTCACTTCTTAGGCCCTAACTATTCGATCTGGTGGAACAACACCGTAGAGTGAAGCCTAGGTTGCCCGGAACGTAGAAATGACCATACCTTTCACACTGTTTGCAATTATTCGTTTTATACAATGGAAAAGCTGTTGTATTTATATCGTATTTTATGCTTCTGGCGTTGACATCTAAGGACCTAACTATTCGATCCGGTGGAGCAGCGCCCTAGAGAGAAGCCTAGGTTTCTCGGAATGTAGAAATGACCATTACTTTCACACTGGTTGCAATCATTCGTTTTATACGATGGAAAAGCTGTTGTATTTATATTGTATTTTATGCCTCTGGCGTTGACTTCTAAGGCCGTAGCTATTAGATGTGGTGGAGCAACGCCCTAGAGTGACGGCTAGGGTGCTCGGAACGTAGAAATGACCATTACTTTCACACTGGTTGCAATTATTCGTTTTATACGATGGAAAAACTGTTGCATTTATATTGTATTTTATTCTTCTGGCGATTACTTCTTAGGCCCGAACTATTCGATCTGGTGGAACAACGCCCTAGGGTGAAGCCTAGGTTGCCCGGCAAGTAGAAATGACCATAACCTTCATACTGGTTGCAATTATTCGTTTTATATGATGGAAGAACTGTTGTATTTATATTGTATTTTATTCTTCTGGCGATCACTTCTTAGGCCCGAACTATTCGATCTGGTGGAACAACGCTCTAGGGTGATGCCTAGGTTGCCCGGAACGTAGAAATGACCATAACTTTTACACTGGTAGCAATTATTCGTTTTATACAATGGAAAATCTGTTCTATTTATTTTGTATTTTATGCTTCGGGCGTTGACTTCTAAGGCCCTAACTGTTTGATCTGGCGGAGCAACGCCCTAGAGTGAAACCTAGGTTGCCCGGAACGTAGAAATGACCATAACTTTCACACTGGTTGCTATTATTCGTCTTATACGATGGAAAAACTGTTATATTTATATTGTATTTTATGCTTCTGGCGTTGTCTTCTTAGGCCCTAACTATTCGATCTGGTGGCACAACGCCCTAGAGTGAAGCCTAGGTTGCCCGGAACGTAGAAATGACCATAAGTTTCATAGTGGTTGTAATTATTCGTTTTATACGATCTAAAAACTGTTGTATTTATATTGTATTTTATGCTTCTGGCGATCACTTCTTAGGCCCGAACTATTCGATCTGGAGGATCAACGCCCTAGGGTGAAGCCTAGGTTGCCCGGAACGTTGAAATGACCATAACTTTTACACTGGTAGCAATTATTCGTTTTATACAATGGAAAATCTGTTCTATTTATTTTGTATTTTATGCTTCGGGCGTTGACTTCTAAGGCCCTAACTGTTTCATCTGGTGGAGCAACGCCCTAGAGTGAAGGCTAGGTTGCCCGGTACGTAGAAATGACCATCACTTTCAAACAGGTTGCAATTATTCGTTTTATACAATGGAAAAACTGTTCTATTTATTTTGTATTTTATGCTTCGGGCGTTGACATCTAAGGACCTAACTATTAGATCTGGTGGAGCAGCGCCCTAGAGCGAAGCCTAGGTTGCCCGGAACGTAGAAATGACCATCACTTTCAAACTGGTTGCATTTAATCCTGTTATACGATGGAAAAACTGTTGTATTTTTATTGCATTTTATGCTTCGGGCCTTGACTTCTAAGGCCCTAACTATTCAATCTGTTGGAGCAACGCCCTAGGGTGAAGCCTAGGTTGCCCGCAAAGTAGAAATGACCATAACTTTCATACTGGTTGCAATTATTCGTTTTATACGATGGAAAAACTGTTGTATTTATATTGTATTTTATGCTTCTGGCGTTCACTTCTTAGGCCCTAACTATTCGATCTGGTGGAACAACGGCCTAGGGTGAAGCCTAGGTTGCCAGGAACGTAGAAATGACCATAACTTTTACACTGGTAGCAATTATCCGTTTTATACTATGGAAAAACTGTTCTATTTATTTTGTGTTTAATGCTTCGGGCGTTGGCTTCTAATGCCCTAACTGTTTGATCTGGTGGAGCAACGCCCTAGGGTGTAGCCTAGGTTGCCCGGAAAGTAGAAATGACCATAACTTTCACACTGGCAGCAATTATTCGTTTTATACGATGGAAAAACTGTTCTATTTATTTTGTATTTTATGCTTCGGGCATTGACTTCTAAGGCCCTAACTATTCAATCTGTTGGAGCGACGCCCTAGGGTGAAGCCTAGGTTGCCCGGAAAGTAGAAATGACCATAACTTTCTAACTGGTAGCAATTATTCGTTTTATACGATGGAAAAACTGTTCTATTTATTCTGCATTTTATGCTTGGGGCATTGACTTCTAAGGCCCTAACTATTCAATCTGTCGGGGCAACGCCCTAGGGTGATGCCTAGGTTGCCCGGAAAGTAGAAATGACCATAACTTTCATACTGGTTGCAATTATTCGTTTTATATGATGGAAAAACTGTTGTATTTATATTGTATTTTATGCTTCGGGCACTGACTTCTAAGGCCCTAACTATTCAATCCGTTGGAGCGACGCCCTAGGGTGAAACCTACGTTGCACGGTACGTAGAAATGACCATCACTTTCAAACTGGTTGCAATTATTCCTGTTATATGATGGAAAAACTGTTGTATTTATATTGTATTTTATGCTTCTGGCGATCACTTGTTAGGCCCGAACTATACGATCTGGTGGAACAACGCCCTAGGGTGAAGCATACGTTGCCCGGATCGTTGAAATGACCATAACTTTTACACTGGTTGCTATTATTCGTTTTATACGATGGAAAAACTGTTGTATTTATATTGTATTTTATGCTTCTGGCGTTCACTTCTTAGGCCCTAACTATTCGATCTGGTGGCGCAACGCCCTAGAGCGAAGCCTAGGTTGCCCGGAACGTAGAAATGACCATCACTTTCAAACTGGTTGCATTTAATCCTGTTATACGATGGAAAAACTGTTGTATTTTTATTGCATTTTATGCTTCGGGCCTTGACTTCTAAGGCCCTAACTATTCAATCTGTTGGAGCAACGCCCTAGGGTGAAGCCTAGGTTGCCCGCAAAGTAGAAATGACCATAACTTTCATACTGGTTGCAATTATTCGTTTTATATGATGGAAAAACTGTTGTATTTATATTGTATTTTATGCTTCTGGCGTTCACTTCTTAGGCCCTAACTATTCGATCTGGTGGAACAACGGCCTAGGGTGAAGCCTAGGTTGCCAGGAACGTAGAAATGACCATAACTTTTACACTGGTAGCAATTATCCGTTTTATACAATGGAAAAACTGTTCTATTTATTTTGTGTTTAATGCTTCGGGCGTCGGCTTCTAATGCCCTAACTGTTTGATCTGGTGGAGCAACGCCCTAGGGTGTAGCCTAGGTTGCCCGGAAAGTAGAAATGACCATAACTTTCACACTGGCAGCAATTATTCGTTTTATACGATGGAAAAACTGTTCTATTTATTTTGTATTTTATGCTTCGGGCATTGACTTCTAAGGCCCTAACTATTCAATCTGTTGGAGCGACGCCCTAGGGTGAAGCCTAGGTTGCCCGGAAAGTAGAAATGACCATAACTTTCTAACTGGTAGCAATTATTCGTTTTATACGATGGAAAAACTGTTCTATTTATTCTGTATTTTATGCTTCGGGCGTTGACTTCTAAGTCCCTAACTATTCGATCTAGTCGAGCAACTCCCTCGAGTGAAGCCTTCGTTGCCCGGTAGGTAGAAATGACCATCACTTTCAAACTGGTTGCAATTATTCCTGTTATATGATGGAAAAACTGTTGTATTTTTATTGCATTTTATGCTTCGGGCATTGACTTCTAAGGCCCTAACTATTCAATCTGTCGGAGCAACGCCCTAGGGTGATGCCTAGGTTGCCCGGAAAGTAGAAATGACCATAACTTTCATACTGGTTGCAATTATTCGTTTTATATGATGGAAGAACTGTTGTATTTAGATTGTATTTTATGCTTCGGGCATTGACTTCTAAGGCCCTAACTATTCAATCTGTTGGAGCGACGCCCTAGGGTGAAGCCTAGGTTGCCCGGAAAGTATAAATGACCATAACTTTCGCACTGGTAGCAATTATTCGTTTTATACGATGGAAAAACTGTTCTATTTATTCTGTATTTTATGCTTCGGGCGTTGACTTCTAAGGCCCTAACTATTCGATCTGGTGGAGCAACGCCCTCGAGTGAAGCCTAGGTTGCCCGGTACGTAGAAATGACCATCACTTTCAAATTGGTTGCAATTATTCCTGTTATATGATGGAAACATTGTTGCATTTTTTTTGTATTTTATGGTTCGGGCGTTGACTTCTAAGGCCCTAACTGTTTGATCTGGTGGAGCAACGCCCTAGAGTGAAGCCTAGCTTGCCCGGAACGTAGAAATGACCATAACTTTAACACTGGTTTCTATTATTCGTTTTATACGATGGAAAGACTGTTATATTTATATTATATTTTATGCTTCTGGCGTTCACTTCTTAGGCCCTAACTATTCGATCTGGTGGAACAACACCGTAGAGTGAAGCCTAGGTTGCCCGGAACGTAGAAATGACCATACCTTTCACACTGTTTGCAATTATTCGTTTTATACAATGGAAAAGCTGTTGTATTTATATCGTATTTTATGCTTCTGGCGTTGACATCTAAGGACCTAACTATTCGATCCGGTGGAGCAGCGCCCTAGAGAGAAGCCTAGGTTTCTCGGAATGTAGAAATGACCATTACTTTCACACTGGTTGCAATCATTCGTTTTATACGATGGAAAAGCTGTTGTATTTATATTGTATTTTATGCCTCTGGCGTTGACTTCTAAGGCCGTAGCTATTAGATGTGGTGGAGCAACGCCCTAGAGTGACGGCTAGGGTGCTCGGAACGTAGAAATGACCATTACTTTCACACTGGTTGCAATTATTCGTTTTATACGATGGAAAAACTGTTGCATTTATATTGTATTTTATTCTTCTGGCGATTACTTCTTAGGCCCGAACTATTCGATCTGGTGGAACAACGCCCTAGGGTGAAGCCTAGGTTGCCCGGCAAGTAGAAATGACCATAACCTTCATACTGGTTGCAATTATTCGTTTTATATGATGGAAGAACTGTTGTATTTATATTGTATTTTATTCTTCTGGCGATCACTTCTTAGGCCCGAACTATTCGATCTGGTGGAACAACGCTCTAGGGTGATGCCTAGGTTGCCCGGAACGTAGAAATGACCATAACTTTTACACTGGTAGCAATTATTCGTTTTATACAATGGAAAATCTGTTCTATTTATTTTGTATTTTATGCTTCGGGCGTTGACTTCTAAGGCCCTAACTGTTTGATCTGGCGGAGCAACGCCCTAGAGTGAAACCTAGGTTGCCCGGAACGTAGAAATGACCATAACTTTCACACTGGTTGCTATTATTCGTCTTATACGATGGAAAAACTGTTATATTTATATTGTATTTTATGCTTCTGGCGTTGTCTTCTTAGGCCCTAACTATTCGATCTGGTGGCACAACGCCCTAGAGTGAAGCCTAGGTTGCCCGGAACGTAGAAATGACCATAAGTTTCATAGTGGTTGTAATTATTCGTTTTATACGATCTAAAAACTGTTGTATTTATATTGTATTTTATGCTTCTGGCGATCACTTCTTAGGCCCGAACTATTCGATCTGGAGGATCAACGCCCTAGGGTGAAGCCTAGGTTGCCCGGAACGTTGAAATGACCATAACTTTTACACTGGTAGCAATTATTCGTTTTATACAATGGAAAATCTGTTCTATTTATTTTGTATTTTATGCTTCGGGCGTTGACTTCTAAGGCCCTAACTGTTTCATCTGGTGGAGCAACGCCCTAGAGTGAAGGCTAGGTTGCCCGGTACGTAGAAATGACCATCACTTTCAAACAGGTTGCAATTATTCGTTTTATACAATGGAAAAACTGTTCTATTTATTTTGTATTTTATGCTTCGGGCGTTGACATCTAAGGACCTAACTATTAGATCTGGTGGAGCAGCGCCCTAGAGCGAAGCCTAGGTTGCCCGGAACGTAGAAATGACCATCACTTTCAAACTGGTTGCATTTAATCCTGTTATACGATGGAAAAACTGTTGTATTTTTATTGCATTTTATGCTTCGGGCCTTGACTTCTAAGGCCCTAACTATTCAATCTGTTGGAGCAACGCCCTAGGGTGAAGCCTAGGTTGCCCGCAAAGTAGAAATGACCATAACTTTCATACTGGTTGCAATTATTCGTTTTATACGATGGAAAAACTGTTGTATTTATATTGTATTTTATGCTTCTGGCGTTCACTTCTTAGGCCCTAACTATTCGATCTGGTGGAACAACGGCCTAGGGTGAAGCCTAGGTTGCCAGGAACGTAGAAATGACCATAACTTTTACACTGGTAGCAATTATCCGTTTTATACTATGGAAAAACTGTTCTATTTATTTTGTGTTTAATGCTTCGGGCGTTGGCTTCTAATGCCCTAACTGTTTGATCTGGTGGAGCAACGCCCTAGGGTGTAGCCTAGGTTGCCCGGAAAGTAGAAATGACCATAACTTTCACACTGGCAGCAATTATTCGTTTTATACGATGGAAAAACTGTTCTATTTATTTTGTATTTTATGCTTCGGGCATTGACTTCTAAGGCCCTAACTATTCAATCTGTTGGAGCGACGCCCTAGGGTGAAGCCTAGGTTGCCCGGAAAGTAGAAATGACCATAACTTTCTAACTGGTAGCAATTATTCGTTTTATACGATGGAAAAACTGTTCTATTTATTCTGCATTTTATGCTTGGGGCATTGACTTCTAAGGCCCTAACTATTCAATCTGTCGGGGCAACGCCCTAGGGTGATGCCTAGGTTGCCCGGAAAGTAGAAATGACCATAACTTTCATACTGGTTGCAATTATTCGTTTTATATGATGGAAAAACTGTTGTATTTATATTGTATTTTATGCTTCGGGCACTGACTTCTAAGGCCCTAACTATTCAATCCGTTGGAGCGACGCCCTAGGGTGAAACCTACGTTGCACGGTACGTAGAAATGACCATCACTTTCAAACTGGTTGCAATTATTCCTGTTATATGATGGAAAAACTGTTGTATTTATATTGTATTTTATGCTTCTGGCGATCACTTGTTAGGCCCGAACTATACGATCTGGTGGAACAACGCCCTAGGGTGAAGCATACGTTGCCCGGATCGTTGAAATGACCATAACTTTTACACTGGTAGCAATTATTCGTTTTATACAATGGAAAATCTGTTCTATTTATTTTGTATTTTATGCTTCGGGCGTTGACTTCTAAGGCCCTAACTGTTTGATCTGGTGGAGCAACGCCCTAGAGTGAAGCCTAGGTTGCCCGATACGTAGAAATGACCATCACTTTCAAACTGCTTGCAATTATTCGTTTTATACAATGGAAAAACTGTTCATTTTATTTTGTATTTTATGCTCCGGGCGTTAACTTCTAAGGCCCTAACTGTCTGATCTGGTGGAGCAACGCCCTAGAGTGAAACCTAGGTTGCCCGGAACGTAGAAATGACCATTACTTTCACACTGTTTGCAATTACTCCTTTTATACAATGGAAAAGCTGTTGTATTTATATCGTATCTTATGCTTCTGGCTTTGACATCTAAGGACCTAACTATTCGATCTGGTGCAGCAGCGCCCTAGCGTGAAGCCTAGGTTGCTCGGAATGTAGAAATGACCAATACCTTCACACTGGTTGCAATCATTCGTTTTATACGATGGAAAAGCTGTTGTATTTATACTGTATTTGATGCCTCTGGCGTTGACTTCTAAGGCCGTAGCTATTAGATCTGGTGGAGCAACGCCCTAGAGTGACGCCTAGGGTGCTCGGAACGTAGAAATGACCATTACTTTCACACTGGTTGCAATTATTCGTTTTATACGATGGAAAAACTGTCGCATTTATATTGTATTTTATTCTTCTGGCGATCACTTCTTAGGCCCGAACTATTCGATCTGGTGGAACAACGCCCTAGGGTGAAGCCTAGGTTGCCCGGAAAGTAGAAATGACCATAACTTTCATACTGGTTGCAATTATTCGTTTTATATGATGGAAGAACTGTTGTATTTATATTGTATTTTATTCTTCTGGCGATCACTTCTTAGGCTCGAACTATTCGATCTAGTGGAACAACGCCCTAGAGTGAAGCCTAGGTTGCCCGGAACGTTGAAATGACCATAACTTTTACACTGGTAGCAATTATTCGTTTTATACAATGGAAAATCTGTTCTATTTATTTTGTATTTTATGCTTCGGGCGTTGACTTCTAAGGCCCTAACTGTTTGATCTGGTGGAGCAACGCCCTAGAGTGAAGCCTAGGTTGCCCGGTACGTAGAAATGACCATCACTTTCAAACTGGTTGCAATTATTCGTTTTATACAATGGAAAAACTGTTCTATTTATTATGTATTTTATGCCTCGGGCGTTGACTTCTAAGGCCCTAACTGTCTGATCTAGTGGAGCAACGCCCTAGAGTGAAACCTAGGTTGCCCGTACGTAGAAATGACCATAACTTTCACACTGGTTGCTATTATTCGTTTTATACGATGGAAAAATTGTTATATTTATATTGTATTTTATGCGTCTGGCGTTCACTTCTTAGGCCCTAACTATTCGATATGGTGGAGCACCGCCATAGAGTGAAGCCTAGGATGCTCGGAACGTAGAAATGACCACTACTTTCACACTGTTTGCAATTATTCATTTAATACGATGGAAAGGCTGTTGTATTTATATCGTATTTTATGCTTCGGGCGTTGACTTCTTAGGCCCTAACATTTCGATCTGGTGGAGCAACGCCCTACAGTGAAGCCTAGGCTGCCCGGAACGTAGATATGACCATAACCTTCACACAGGTTGCAATTATTCGTTTTATACGCTGTAAAGGCTGTTGTATTTATTTTGTATTTTATTCTTCTGGTGTTGACTTCTTAGGCCCTAACTATCCGATCTGGTGGAACAACGCCGTAGAGTGAAGCCTAGGTTGCCCGGAACGTAGAAATGACCATGACTTTCACACTGTTTGCAATTATTCCTTTTATACGATGGAAAAGCTGTTGTATTTATATCGTATTTTATGCTTCTGGCGTTGCCTTCTAAGGACCTAACTATTCGATCTGGTGGAGCAACGCCCTGGAGTGAAGCCTAGGCTGCTCGGAATGTAGAAATGACCATAACTTTCACATTGGTTGCAATTATTCGTTTTATACGATGGAAAAGCTGTTGTATTTATATTGTATTTTATGCCTCTGGCGTTGACTTCGAAGGCCGTAGCTATTAGATGTGGTGGAGCAACGCCCTAGAGTGACGCCTAGGGTGCTCGGAACGTAGAAATGACCATTACTTTCACACTGGTTGCAATTATTCGTTTTATGCGATGGAAAAGCTGTTGTGTTTATATTGTATTTTATGCTTCTGGCGTTAACTTCTAAGGCCCTAGCTATTCGATCTAGTGGAGCAACGCCCTAGAGTGAAGCCTAGGTTGCCCGGAAAGGAGAAATGACCATCACTTTCAAACTGGTTGCAATTATTCCTGTTATATGATGGAAAAACTGTTGCATTTTTTTTGTATTTTATGGTTCGGGCGTTGACTTCTAAGGCCCTAACTGTTTGATCTGGTGGAGCAACGCCCTAGAGTGAAGCCTAGCTTGCCCGGAACGTAGAAATGACCATCACTTTCAAACTGGTTGCAATTATTCGTTTTATACAATGGAAACACTGTTCTATTTATTTTGTATTTTATGCTTCGGGCGTTGACTTCTAAGGCCCTAACTGTCTGATCTGGTGGAGCAACGCCCTAGAGTGAAACCTAGGTTGCCCGGAACGTAGAAATGACCATAACTTTCACACTGGTTGCTATTATTCGTTTTATACGATGGAAAAACTGTTATATTTATATTGTATTTTATGCGTCTGGCGTTCACTTCTGAGGCCCTAACTATTCGATATGGTGGAGCACCGCCATAGAGTGAAGCCTAGGATGCTCGGAACGTAGAAATGACCACTACTTTCACACTGTTTGCAATTATTCATTTAATACGATGGAAAGGCTGTTGTATTTATATCGTATTTTATGCTTCGGGCGTTGACTTCTTAGGCCCTAACATTTCGATCTGGCGGAGCAACGCCCTACAGTGAAGCCTAGGTTGCCCGGAACGTAGATATGACCATAACCTTCACACAGGTTGCAATTACTCGTTTTATACGGTGTAAAGGCTGTTGTATTTATTTTGTATTTTATTCTTCTGGTGTTGACTTCTTAGGCCCTAACTATCCGATCTGGTGGAACAACGCCGTAGAGTGAAGCCTAGGTTGCCCGGAACGTAGAAATAACCACTACTTTCACACTGTTTGCAATTATTCATTTAATACGATGGAAAGGCTGTTGTATTTATATCGTATTTTATGCTTCTGGCGTTGCCTTCTAAGGACCTAACTATTCGATCTGGTGGAGCAACGCCCTGGAGTGAAGCCTAGGCTGCTCGGAATGTAGAAATGACCATAACCTTCACATTGGTTGCAATTATTCGTTTTATACGATGGAAAAGCTGTTGTATTTATATTGTATTTTATGCCTCTGGCGTTGACTTCTAAGGCCGTAGCTATTAGATGTGGTGGAGCAACGCCCTAGAGTGACGCCTAGGGTGCTCGGAACGTAGAAATGACCATTACTTTCACACTGGTTGCAATTATTAGTTTATACGATGGAAAAGCTGTTGTATTTATATTGTATTTTATGCTTCTGGCGTTAACTTCTAAGGCCCTAGCTATTCGATCTAGTGGAGCAACGCCCTAGAGTGAAGCCTAGGTTGCCCGGAAAGGAGAAATGGCCATCACTTTCAAACTGGTTGCAATTATTCCTGTTATATGATGGAAAAACTGTTGCATTTTTTTTGTATTTTATGGTTCGGGCGTTGACTTCTAAGGCCCTAACTGTTTGATCTGGTGGAGCAACGCCCTAGAGTGAAGCCTAGGTTGCCGGGACGTAGAAATGTCCATAACTTTCACACTGGATGCTATTATTCGTTCTATACGATGGAAAAACTGTTCTATTTATTTTGTATTTTATGCATCGAGCGTTGACTTCTAAGTCCCTAACTATTCAATCTGTTGGAGCAACGCCCGAGGGTGAAGCCTAGGTTGCCGGAAAGTAGAAATGACGTTAACTTTCACACTGGTTGGTATTATTCGTTCTATACAATGGAAAAACTGTTATATTTATATTGTATCTTATGCTTCTGGCGTTGACTTCTTAGGCCCTAACAATTCGATCTGGTGGAAAAACGACCTAGAGTGAGGCCTAGGTTGCCCGGAACGTAGAACTGACCATAACTTTTACACTGGTAGCAATTATTCGTTTTATACAATGGAAAAACTGTTCTATTTATTTTGTATTTTATGCTTCGGGCGTTTACTTCTAAGGCCCTAGCTGTTTGATCTGGTGGAGCAACGCCCTAGAGTGAAGCCTAGGTTGCCCGGAACGTAGAAATGACCATAACTTACGCACTGGTTGCTATTATTCGTTCTATCCGGTGGAAAAACTGTTATAATTATATTGTATTGTATGCTTCTGGCGGTGCCTTCTTAGGCACTAACTATTCGATCTGTTGGAACAACGCCCTAGAGTGAAGCCTACGTTGCCTGGAACGTAGAAATGACCATCACTTTCACACTGGTTGCAATTATTCCTGATATACGATGGAAAAACTCTTGTATATTTATTGTATTTTATGCTTCGGGCGTAGACTTCTATGGCCCTACCTATTCGATCTGGTGGAGCAACACCCAGCAGTGAAGCCTAGGTTGCCCGGAAAGTAGAAATGACCATAACTTTCATACTGGTTGCAATTATTTGTTTTATACGATGGAAAAGCTGTTGTATTTATATTGTATTTTATGCTTCTGGCGTTGACTTCTAAGGCCCTAGTTATTCGATCTGGTGGAGCAACGCCCTAGAGTGATGCCTAGGTTGCCCGGAACGTAGAAATGACCATCACTTTCAAACTGGTTGCAATTAATCCTTTTATACGATGGAAAATCTGTTGTATTTTTATTGCATTTTATGCTTCCGGCGTTGACTTCTAAGGCCCTAACTATTCAATCTGTTGGAGCAACGCCCTAGGGTGAAGCCTAGGTTGCCCGGAACGTAGGAATGACCATAACTTTTACACTGGTTGCTATTATTCGTTTTATACGATGGAAAAACTGTTACATTTATATTGTATTTTATGCTTCTGGCGCTGACTTCTTAGGCCCTAGCTGTTTGATCTGGTGGAGCAACGCCCTAGAGTGAAGCCTAGGTTGCCCGGAACGTAGAAAAGACCATCACTTTCAAACTGGTTGCAATTATTCCTGTTATATGATGGAAAAACTGTTGTATTTTCATTGCATTTTATGCTTCGGGCCTTGACTTCTAAGGCCCAAACTATTCAATCTGTTGGAGCAACGCCCTAGGGTGAAGCCTAGGTTGCCCGGAAAGTAGAAATGACCATAACTTTCATACTGGTTGCAATTATTCGTTTTATATGATGGAAAAACTGTTGTGTTTATATTGTATTTTATGCTTCTGGCGTTCACTTCTTAGGCCCTAACTATTCGATCTGGTGGAACAACGGCCTAGGGTGAAGCCTAGGTTGCCCGGAACGTAGAAATGACCATAACTTTTACACTGGTAGCAATTATTCGTTTTATACAATGGAAAAACTGTTCTATTTATTTTGTATTTAATGCTTCGGGCGTTGGCTTCTAATGCCCTAACTGTTTGATCTGGTGGAGCAACGCCCTAGGGTGAAGCCTAGGTTGCACGGAAAGTAGAAATGCCCATAACTTTCACACTGGCACCAATTATTCGTTTTATACGATGGAAGAACTGTTCTATTTATTTTGTATTTTATGCTTCGGGCGTTGACTTCTAAGGCCCTAACTATTCGATCTGGTCGAGCAACGCCCTCGAGTGAAGCCTAGGTTGCCCGGTACGTAGAAATGACCATCACTTTCAAACTGGTTGCAATTATTCCTGTTATATGATGGAAAAACTGTTGTATTTATATTGTATTTTATGCCTCTGGCGTTGACTTCTAAGGCCGTAGCTATTAGATGTGGTGGAGCAACGCCCTAGAGTGACGCCTAGGGTGCTCGGAACGTAGAAATGACCATTACTTTCACACTGGTTGCAATTATTCGTTTTATACGATGGAAAAGCTGTTGTATTTATATTGCATTTCATGCTTCTGGCGTTGACTTCTAAGGCCCTAGCTATTCGATCTAGTGGAGCAACGCCCTAGAGTGAAGCCTAGATTGCCCGGAAAGGAGAAATGACCATCACTTTCAAACAGGTTGCAATTATTCCTGTTATATGATGGAATCACTGTTGAATTTTTTTTGTATTTTATGGTTCGGGCGTTGACTTCTAAGGCCCTAACTGTCTGATCTGGTGGAGCAACGCCCTAGAGTGAAGCCTAGGTTGCCCGGAACGTAGAAATGACCATAACTTTCACACTGGTTGCTATTATTCGTTTTATACGATGGAAAAACTGTTATATTTATATTGTATTTTATGCGTCTGGCGTTCACTTCTTAGGCCCTAACTATTCGATCTGGTGGAACAACGCCGTAGAGTGAAGCCTCGGTTGCCCGTATCGTAGAAATGACCATTACTTTCACACTGTTTGCAATTATTCCCTTTATACGATGGAAAAGCTGTTGTATTTATATTGTATTTTATGCTTCTGGCGTTCACTTCTTAGGCCCTAACTATTCGATCTGGTCGAGCAACGCCCTCGAGTGAAGCCTAGGTTGCCCGGTACGTAGAAATGACCATCACTTTCAAACTGGTTGCAATTATTCCTGTTATATGATGGAAAAACTGTTGTATTTTTATTGCATTTTATGCTTCGGGCATTGACTTCTAAGGCCCTAACTATTCAATCTGTTGGAGCAACGCCCTAGGGTGAAGCCTAGGTTGCCCGGAAACTAGAAATGACCATAACTTTCATACTGGTTGCAGTTATTCGTTTTATATGATGGAAAAACTGTTCTATTTATTTTGTATTTAATGCTTCGGTCGTTGGCTATTAAGGCCCTAACTGTTTGATCTGGTGGAGCAACGCCCTAGAGTGAAACCTAGGTTGCCCGGGACGTAAAAATGACCATAACTTTCACACTGGTTGCTATTATTCGTTTTATACGATGGAAAAACTGTTATATATATATTGTATTTTATGCTTCGGGCGTTGGCTTCTAATGCCCTAACTGTTTGATCTGGTGGAGCAACGCCCTAGGGTGAAGCCTAGGTTGCCCGGAAAGTAGAAATGACGTTAACTTTCATACTGGTTGCAATTACTCGTTTTATACGATTGAAAAACTGTTGTATTTATATTGTATTTTATGCTTCTGGCGTTGACTTTCTTATGCCCTAACTATTCCATCTGGTGGAACAACGCCCTATGGTGAAGCCTAGGTTGCCCGGAACGTAGAAATGACCATAACTTTCACACCGGTAGCAATTATTCGTTTTATACGATGGAAAAGCTGTTCTATTTATTTTGTATTTTATGCTTCGGGTGTTGACTTCTAAGGCCCTAACTATTCAATCTGTTGGAGCAGCGCCCTAGGGTGAAGCCTAGATTGCCCGGAAAGTAGAAATGACGTTAACTTTCATACTGGTTGCAATTATACGTTTTACACGATGGAAAATCTGCTGTATTTATATTGTATTTTATGCTTCTGGCGTTGACTTGTTAGGCCCTAACAATTCGACCTGGTGGAACAACGACCTAGAGTGAGGCCTAGGTAGCCCGGAACGTAGAAATGACCATCACTTTCAAACTGGTTGCAATTAATCCTTTTATACGATGGAAAAACTGTTGTATTTTTATTGCATTTTATGCTTCCGGCGTTGACTTCTAAGGCCCTAACGATTCAATCTTTGGAGCAACGCCCTAGGGTGAAGCCTAGGTTGCCCGGAATGTAGAAATGACCACAACTTTCATACTGGTTGCAATTACTCGTTTTATATGATGGAAAAACTGTTGTATTTATATTGTATTTTATGCTTCTGGCGTTCACTTCTTAGGCCCTAACTATTCGACCTGGTGGAACAACGA
Organism: Calliopsis andreniformis; assembly: GCF_051401765.1. Taxonomy (NCBI): domain Eukaryota; kingdom Metazoa; phylum Arthropoda; class Insecta; order Hymenoptera; family Andrenidae; genus Calliopsis; species Calliopsis andreniformis. The sequence goes on along the minus strand of NW_027480426.1, from coordinate 9,286,246 downwards.
CCTAGGGTGAAGACTAGGTTGCTCTGAACGTAGAAATGACCATAACTTTTACACTGGTAGCAATTATTCGTTTTATACAATGGAAAAACTGTTCTGTTTATTTTGTATTTTATGGTTCGGGCGTTGACTTCTAAGGCCCTAACTGTTTGATCTGGTGGAGCAACGCCCTAGAGTGAAGCCTAGGTTGCCCGGAACGTAGAAATGACCATCACTGTCAAACTGGTTGCAATTATTCCTGTTATATGATGGAAAAACTGTTGTATTTTTTTTGCATTTTATGCTTCGGGCATTGACTTCTAAGGTCCTAGCTATTCAATCTGTTGGAGCAACGCCCTAGCGTGAAGCCTAGGTTGCTCAGAATGTAAAAATGACCATAACATTCACACTGGTTGAAATTATTCGTTTTAAACGATGGAAAAGCTGTTGCATCTTTATTGTATTTTATGCTTCTGGCGTTGACTTCTAATGCACTAACTATTCGATCTGGCGGAGCAACGCCCTAGAGTGAAGCCGAGGTTTCCCGGAACGTAGAAATGACCATCACTTTCAAACTGGTTGCAATTATTCCTGTTATATGATGGAAAAGCTGTTGTATTTTTATTGCATTTTATGCTTCGGGCATTGACTTCTAAGGCCCTAACTATTCAATCTGTTGGAGCAACGCCCTAGGGTGTAGCCTAGGTTGCCCGTAAGTAGAAATGACCACAACTTTCATACTGGTTGCAATTACTCGTTTTATATGATGGAAAAACTGTTGTATTTATATTGTATTTTATGCTTCTGGCGTTCACTTCTTAGGCCCTAACTATTCGACCTGGTGGAACAACGACCTAGGGTGAAGACTAGGTTGCTCTGAACGTAGAAATGACCATAACTTTTACACTGGTAGCAATTATTCGTTTTATACAATGGAAAAACTGTTCTGTTTATTTTGTATTTTATGGTTCGGGCGTTGACTTCTAAGGCCCTAACTGTTTGATCTGGTGGAGCAACGCCCTAGAGTGAAGCCTAGGTTGCCCGGAACGTAGAAATGACCATCACTGTCAAACTGGTTGCAATTATTCCTGTTATATGATGGAAAAACTGTTGTATTTTTTTTGCATTTTATGCTTCGGGCATTGACTTCTAAGGTCCTAGCTATTCAATCTGTTGGAGCAACGCCCTAGCGTGAAGCCTAGGTTGCTCAGAATGTAAAAATGACCATAACATTCACACTGGTTGAAATTATTCGTTTTAAACGATGGAAAAGCTGTTGCATCTTTATTGTATTTTATGCTTCTGGCGTTGACTTCTAATGCACTAACTATTCGATCTGGCGGAGCAACGCCCTAGAGTGAAGCCGAGGTTTCCCGGAACGTAGAAATGACCATCACTTTCAAACTGGTTGCAATTATTCCTGTTATATGATGGAAAAGCTGTTGTATTTTTATTGCATTTTATGCTTCGGGCATTGACTTCTAAGGCCCTAACTATTCAATCTGTTGGAGCAACGCCCTAGGGTGTAGCCTAGGTTGCCCGTAAGTAGAAATGACCATAACTTTCATACTGGTTGCAATTATTCGTTTTATGCGATGGAAAAGCTGTTATATTTATATTGTATTTTATGCTTCTGGCGCTGACTTCTTAGGCCCTAGCTGTTTGATCTGGTGGAGCAACGCTCTAGAGTGAAGCCTAGGTTGCCGGGACGTAGAAATGTCCATAACTTTCACACTGGATGCTATTATTCGTTCTATACGATGGAAAAACTGTTCTATTTATTTTGTATTTTATGCATCGAGCGTTGACTTCTAAGTCCCTAACTATTCAATCTGTTGGAGCAACGCCCGAGGGTGAAGCCTAGGTTGCCGGAAAGTAGAAATGACGTTAACTTTCACACTGGTTGGTATTATTCGTTCTATACAATGGAAAAACTGTTATATTTATATTGTATCTTATGCTTCTGGCGTTGACTTCTTAGGCCCTAACAATTCGATCTGGTGGAAAAACGACCTAGAGTGAGGCCTAGGTTGCCCGGAACGTAGAACTGACCATAACTTTTACACTGGTAGCAATTATTCGTTTTATACAATGGAAAAACTGTTCTATTTATTTTGTATTTTATGCTTCGGGCGTTTACTTCTAAGGCCCTAGCTGTTTGATCTGGTGGAGCAACGCCCTAGAGTGAAGCCTAGGTTGCCCGGAACGTAGAAATGACCATAACTTACGCACTGGTTGCTATTATTCGTTCTATCCGGTGGAAAAACTGTTATAATTATATTGTATTGTATGCTTCTGGCGGTGCCTTCTTAGGCACTAACTATTCGATCTGTTGGAACAACGCCCTAGAGTGAAGCCTACGTTGCCTGGAACGTAGAAATGACCATCACTTTCACACTGGTTGCAATTATTCCTGATATACGATGGAAAAACTCTTGTATATTTATTGTATTTTATGCTTCGGGCGTAGACTTCTATGGCCCTACCTATTCGATCTGGTGGACCAACACCCAGCAGTGAAGCCTAGGTTGCCCGGAAAGTAGAAATGACCATAACTTTCATACTGGTTGCAATTATTTGTTTTATACGATGGAAAAGCTGTTGTATTTATATTGTATTTTATGCTTCTGGCGTTGACTTCTAAGGCCCTAACTATTCAATCTGTTGGAGCAACGCCCTAGGGTGAAGCCTAGGTTGCCCGGAACGTAGGAATGACCATAACTTTTACACTGGTTGCTATTATTCGTTTTATACGATGGAAAAACTGTTACATTTATATTGTATTTTATGCTTCTGGCGCTGACTTCTTAGGCCCTAGCTGTTTGATCTGGTGGAGCAACGCCCTAGAGTGAAGCCTAGGTTGCCCGGAACGTAGAAAAGACCATCACTTTCAAACTGGTTGCAATTATTCCTGTTATATGATGGAAAAACTGTTGTATTTTTATTGCATTTTATGCTTCGGGCATTGACTTCTAAGGTCCTAGCTATTCAATCTGTTGGAGCAGCGCCCTAGGGTGAAGCCTAGGTTGCGCGGAAAGTAGAAATGACCATAACTTTCACACTGGTTGCTATTATTCGTTCTATACGATGGAAAAACTGTTATATTTATATTGTACCTTATGCTTCTGGCGTTGACTTCTTAGGCCCTAACATTTCGATCTGGTGGAACAAGGACCTAGAGTGAGGCCTAGGTAGCCCGGAACGTAGAAATGACCATCACTTCCATACTGGTAGCAATTATTCGTCTTATACTATGGAAAAACTGTTTTATTTATATTGTATTTTATGCTTCTGGCGTTGACTTCTAAGGCTCTAACTATTCGATCTGTTGGAGCAACGCCCTAGAGTGAAGCCTAGGTTGCCCGGAACGTAGAAATGACCATCACTTTCAAACTGGTTGCAATTATTCCTGTTATATGATGGAAAAACTGTTGTATTTTTATTGCATTTTATGCTTCGGGCATTGACTTCTAAGGTCCTAGCTATTCAATCTGTTGGAGCAACGCCCTTGGGTGAAGCCTAGGTAGCGCGGAAAGTAGAAATGACAATAACTTTCACACTGGGTGCAATTATTCGCTTTATACGATGGAAAAGCTGTTGCATCTTTATTGTATTTTATGCTTCTGGCGTTGACTTCTTAGGCCCTAACAATTCGATCTGGTGGAACAACGCCCTAGAGTGAAGCCTAGGTTGCCTGGAACGTACAAATGACCATCACTTTCACACGGGTTGCAATTATTCCTGTTATAGGACGGAAAGACTGTTGTATTTTTATTGTATTTTATGCTTCAGGCGTTGACTTCTGAGGCAGCAGCTATTCGATGTGGTGGAAGAACGCCATAGAGTGAAGCCTAGGTTGCCCGGAACGTAGAAATGACCATAACTTTCATACTGGTTGCAATTATTCGTTTTATATGATGGAAGATCTGTTGTATTTATATTGTATTTTATGCTGCTGGCGTTCACTTCTTAGGCCCTAACTATTCGATCTGGTGGAACAACGCCCTGTGGTGAAGCCTAGGTTGCCGGAACGGAGAAATGACCATAACTATCACACTGGTTGCTATTATTCGTTTTATACGATAGAAAAACTGTTCTATTTATTTTGTATTTTATGCTTCGGGCGTTGACTTCTAAGGCCCTAACTATTCGATCTGGTGGAACAACGGCCTGGAGCGAAGCCTAGGTTGCCGGAACGTAGAAATGACCATAACTTTCACACTGGTTGCTATTATTCGTTCTATACGATGGAAAAACTGATCTATTTATTTTGTATTTTATGCTTCGGGAGTTGACTTCTAAGGCCCTAACCGTTTGATCTAGTGGAGCAACGCCCTAGAGTGATGCCTAGGTTGCCCGGAACGTAGAAATGACCATAACTTTCACACTGCTTGCTATTATTCGTTTTATACGATGGAAAAACTGTTATATTTATATTGTATTTTATGCTTCTGGCGTTGACTTCTTAGGCCCTAACTATTCGATCTGGTGGAACAACGCCGTAGAGTGAAGCCTAGGTTGCCCGGATCGTAGAAATGACCATTACTTTCACACTGTTTGCAATTATTCCTTTTATACGATGGAAAAGCTGTTGTATTTATATCGTATTTTATGCTTCTGGCGTTGACATCTAAGGACCTAACTATTCGATCTGGTGGAACAACGGCCTAGGGTGAAGCCTAGGTTGCCCGGAACGTAGAAATGACCATAACTTTTAGACTGGTAGCAATTATTCGTTTTATACAATGGAAAAACTGTTCTATTTATTTTGTATTTAATGCTGCGGGCGTTGGCTTCTAAGGCCCTAACTGTCTTATCTGGTGGAGCAACGCCCTAGAGTGAAACCTAAGTTGCCCGGAACGTAAAAATGACCATAACTTGCACACTGGTTGCTATTATTCGTTTTATACGATGGAAAAACTGTTATATTTATATTGTATTTTATTCTTCTGGCGTTCACTTCTTAGGCCCGAGCTATTCGATCTGGTGGAACAACGCCCTAGGGTGAAGCCTAGGTAGCCCGGAACGTAGAAATGACCATAACTTTTACACTGGTAGCAATTATTCGTTTTATACAATGGAAAAACTGTTCTATTTATTTTGTATTTTATGCTTCGGGCGTTGACTTCTAAGGCCCTAACTATTCGATCTGGTGGAGCAACGCCCTCGAGTGAAGCCTAGGTTGTCCGGTACGTAGAAATGACCGTCACTTTCAAATTGGTTGCAATTATTCCTGTTATAGGATGGAAAAACTGTTGTATTTTTATTGCATTTTATGCTTCTGGCATTGACTTCTAAGGCCCTAACTATTCAATCTGTTGGAGCAACGCCCTAGGGTGAAGCCTAGGTTGCCCGGAAAGTAGAAATGACCATAACTTTCATACTGGTTGCAATTATTCGTTTTATGTGATGGAAAAACTGTTGTATTTATATTGTATTTTATGCTTCTGGCGTTCACTTCTTAGGCCCTCACTATTCGATCTGGTGGAACAACGGCCTAGGGTGAAGCCTAGGTTGCTCGGAATGTAGAAATGACCATAACTTTCGCACTGGTTGCTATTATTCGTTTTATACGATGGAAAAACTGTTGTATTTATATTGTATTTTATGCTTCTGGCGTCCACTTCTTAGGCCCTAACTATTCGATCTGGTGGAGCAACGCCCTAGAGTGAAGCCTAGCTTGCCCGGAACGTAGATATGACCATAACATTAACACTGGTTGCTATTATTCGTTTTATACGATGGAAAAACTGTTATATTTATGTTGTATTTTATGCTTCTGGCGTTCAGTTCTTAGGCCCTAACTATTCGATCTGGTGGAACAACACCGTAGAGTGAAGCCTAGGTTGCACGGAACGTAGAAATGACCATTACTTTCACACTGTTTGCAATTACTCCTTTTATACAATGGAAAAGCTGTTGTATTTATATCGTATTTTATGCTTCTGGCTTTGACATCTAAGGACCTAACTATTCGATCTGGTGCAGCAGCGCCCTAGCGTGAAGCCTAGGTTGCTCGGAATGTAGAAATGACCATTACCTTCACACTGGTTGCAATCATTCGTTTTATACGATGGAAGAGCTGTTGTATTTATACTGTATTTTATGCCTCTGGCGTTGACTTCTAAGGCCGTAGCTATTAGATGTGGTGGAGCAACGCCCTAGAGTGACGCCTAGGGTGCTCGGAACGTAGAAATGTCCATAACTTTTACACTGGTAGCAATTATTCGTTTTATACAATGGAAAATCTGTTCTATTTATTTTGTATTTTATGCTTCGGGCGTTTACTTCTAAGGCCCTAGCTGTTTGATCTGGTGGAGCAACGCCCTAGAGTGAAGCCTAGGTTGCCCGGAACGTAGAAATGACCATAACTTACGCACTGGTTGCTATTATTCGTTCTATCCGGTGGAAAAACTGTTATAATTATATTGTATTGTATGCTTCTGGCGGTGCCTTCTTAGGCACTAACTATTCGATCTGTTGGAACAACGCCCTAGAGTGAAGCCTACGTTGCCTGGAACGTAGAAATGACCATCACTTTCACACTGGTTGCAATTATTCCTGATATACGATGGAAAAACTCTTGTATATTTATTGTATTTTATGCTTCGGGCGTAGACTTCTATGGCCCTACCTATTCGATCTGGTGGAGCAACACCCAGCAGTGAAGCCTAGGTTGCCCGGAAAGTAGAAATGACCATAACTTTCATACTGGTTGCAATTATTTGTTTTATACGATGGAAAAGCTGTTGTATTTATATTGTATTTTATGCTTCTGGCGTTGACTTCTAAGGCCCTAGTTATTCGATCTGGTGGAGCAACGCCCTAGAGTGATGCCTAGGTTGCCCGGAACGTAGAAATGACCATCACTTTCAAACTGGTTGCAATTAATCCTTTTATACGATGGAAAATCTGTTGTATTTTTATTGCATGTTATGCTTCCGGCGTTGACTTCTAAGGCCCTAACTATTCAACCTGTTGGAGCAACGCCCTAGGGTGAAGCCTAGGTTGCCCGGAACGTAGGAATGACCATAACTTTTACACTGGTTGCTATTATTCGTTTTATACGATGGAAAAACTGTTACATTTATATTGTATTTTATGCTTCTGGCGCTGACTTCTTAGGCCCTAGCTGTTTGATCTGGTGGAGCAACGCCCTAGAGTGAAGCCTAGGTTGCCCGGAACGTAGAAAAGACCATCACTTTCAAACTGGTTGCAATTATTCCTGTTATATGATGGAAAAACTGTTGTATTTTTATTGCATTTTATGCTTCGGGCATTGACTTCTAAGGTCCTAGCTATTCAATCTGTTGGAGCAGCGCCCTAGGGTGAAGCCTAGGTTGCGCGGAAAGTAGAAATGACCATAACTTTCACACTGGTTGCTATTATTCGTTCTATACGATGGAAAAACTGTTATATTTATATTGTACCTTATGCTTCTGGCGTTGACTTCTTAGGCCCTAACATTTCGATCTGGTGGAACAAGGACCTAGAGTGAGGCCTAGGTAGCCCGGAACGTAGAAATGACCATCACTTCCATACTGGTAGCAATTATTCGTCTTATACTATGGAAAAACTGTTTTATTTATATTGTATTTTATGCTTCTGGCGTTGACTTCTAAGGCTCTAACTATTCGATCTGTTGGAGCAACGCCCTAGAGTGAAGCCTAGGTTGCCCGGAACGTAGAAATGACCATCACTTTCAAACTGGTTGCAATTATTCCTGTTATATGATGGAAAAACTGTTGTATTTTTATTGCATTTTATGCTTCGGGCATTGACTTCTAAGGTCCTAGCTATTCAATCTGTTGGAGCAACGCCCTTGGGTGAAGCCTAGGTAGCGCGGAAAGTAGAAATGACAATAACTTTCACACTGGGTGCAATTATTCGCTTTATACGATGGAAAAGCTGTTGCATCTTTATTGTATTTTATGCTTCTGGCGTTGACTTCTTAGGCCCTAACAATTCGATCTGGTGGAACAACGCCCTAGAGTGAAGCCTAGGTTGCCTGGAACGTACAAATGACCATCACTTTCACACGGGTTGCAATTATTCCTGTTATAGGACGGAAAGACTGTTGTATTTTTATTGTATTTTATGCTTCAGGCGTTGACTTCTGAGGCAGCAGCTATTCGATGTGGTGGAAGAACGCCATAGAGTGAAGCCTAGGTTGCCCGGAACGTAGAAATGACCATAACTTTCATACTGGTTGCAATTATTCGTTTTATATGATGGAAGATCTGTTGTATTTATATTGTATTTTATGCTGCTGGCGTTCACTTCTTAGGCCCTAACTATTCGATCTGGTGGAACAACGCCCTGTGGTGAAGCCTAGGTTGCCGGAACGTAGAAATGACCATAACTATCACACTGGTTGCTATTATTCGTTTTATACGATAGAAAAACTGTTCTATTTATTTTGTATTTTATGCTTCGGGCGTTGACTTCTAAGGCCCTAACTATTCGATCTGGTGGAACAACGGCCTGGAGCGAAGCCTAGGTTGCCGGAACGTAGAAATGACCATAACTTTCACACTGGTTGCTATTATTCGTTCTATACGATGGAAAAACTGATCTATTTATTTTGTATTTTATGCTTCGGGAGTTGACTTCTAAGGCCCTAACCGTTTGATCTAGTGGAGCAACGCCCTAGAGTGATGCCTAGGTTGCCCGGAACGTAGAAATGACCATAACTTTCACACTGCTTGCTATTATTCGTTTTATACGATGGAAAAACTGTTATATTTATATTGTATTTTATGCTTCTGGCGTTGACTTCTTAGGCCCTAACTATTCGATCTGGTGGAACAACGCCGTAGAGTGAAGCCTAGGTTGCCCGGATCGTAGAAATGACCATTACTTTCACACTGTTTGCAATTATTCCTTTTATACGATGGAAAAGCTGTTGTATTTATATCGTATTTTATGCTCTGGCGTTGACATCTAAGGACCTAACCATTCGATCTGGTGGAGCAGCGCCCTAGAGTGAAGCCTAGGTTGCTCGGAATGTAGAAATGACCATTACTTTCACACTGGTTGCAATCATTCGTTTTATACGATGGAAAAGCTGTTGTATTTATATTGTATTTTATGCCTCTGGCGTTGACTTCTACGGCCGTAGCTATTAGATGTGGTGGAGCAACGCCCTAGAGTGACGCCTAGGGTGCTCGGAACGTCGAAATGACCATTACTTTCACACTGGTTGCAATTATTCGTTTTATACGATGGAAAAGCTGTTGTATTTATATCGTATTTTATGCTTCTGGCGTTGACTTCTTAGGCCGTAACTATTCGATCTGGTGGAGCAACGCCCTGGAGTGAAACCTAGGTTGCCCGGAACGTAGAATTGGCCATCACTTTCAAACTGGTGGCAATTATTCCTGTTATATGATGGAAACACTGTCGTATTTTTTTTGCATTTTATGGTTGGGGCGTTGACTTCTAAGTCCGTAAGTATTCAATCTGTTGGAGCAACGCCCTGGGGTGATGCCTAGGTTGCTCGGAACGTAGAAATGACCATAACTTTTACGCTGGTACCAATTATTCGTTTTATACAATGGAAAAACTGTTCTATTTATTTTGTATTTTATGCTTCGGGCGTTGACTTCTAAAGCCCTAACTCTGTGATCTGGTGGAGCAACGCCCTAGAGTGAAGCCTAGGTTGCCCGGAACGTAGAAATGACCATAACTTTCACACTGGTTGCTATTATTCCTGTTACATAATGCAAACACTATTGAATTTTTTTTTCATTTTATGGTTCGGGCGTTGACTTCTAAGGCCCTAACTATTCAATCTGGTGGAACAACGCCGTAGAGTGAAGCCTCGGTTGCCCGGATCGTAGAAATGACCATTACTTTCACACTGTTTGCAATTATTCCTTTTATAGGATGGAAAAGCTGTTGTATTTATATCGTATTTTATGCTTCTGGCGTTGACATCTAAGGACCTAACTATTCGATCTGGTGGAACAACGGCCTAGGGTGAAGCCTAGGTTGCCCGGAACGTAGAAATGACCATAACTTTTAGACTGGTAGCAATTATTCGTTTTATACAATGGAAAAACTGTTCTATTTATTTTGTATTTAATGCTGCGGGCGTTGGCTTCTAAGGCCCTAACTGTCTTATCTGGTGGAGCAACGCCCTAGAGTGAAACCTAAGTTGCCCGGAACGTAAAAATGACCATAACTTGCACACTGGTTGCTATTATTCGTTTTATACGATGGAAAAACTGTTATATTTATATTGTATTTTATTCTTCTGGCGTTCACTTCTTAGGCCCGAGCTATTCGATCTGGTGGAACAACGCCCTAGGGTGAAGCCTAGGTAGCCCGGAACGTAGAAATGACCATAACTTTTACATTGGTAGCAATTATTCGTTTTATACAATGGAAAAACTGTTCTATTTATTTTGTATTTTATGCTTCGGGCGTTGACTTCTAAGGCCCTAACTATTCGATCTGGTGGAGCAACGCCCTCGAGTGAAGCCTAGGTTGTCCGGTACGTAGAAATGACCGTCACTTTCAAATTGGTTGCAATTATTCCTGTTATAGGATGGAAAAACTGTTGTATTTTTATTGCATTTTATGCTTCTGGCATTGACTTCTAAGGCCCTAACTATTCAATCTGTTGGAGCAACGCCCTAGGGTGAAGCCTAGGTTGCCCGGAAAGTAGAAATGACCATAACTTTCATACTGGTTGCAATTATTCGTTTTATGTGATGGAAAAACTGTTGTATTTATATTGTATTTTATGCTTCTGGCGTTCACTTCTTAGGCCCTCACTATTCGATCTGGTGGAACAACGGCCTAGGGTGAAGCCTAGGTTGCTCGGAATGTAGAAATGACCATAACTTTCGCACTGGTTGCTATTATTCGTTTTATACGATGGAAAAACTGTTGTATTTATATTGTATTTTATGCTTCTGGCGTCCACTTCTTAGGCCCTAACTATTCGATCAGGTGGAGCAACGCCCTAGAGTGAAGCCTAGCTTGCCCGGAACGTAGATATGACCATAACATTAACACTGGTTGCTATTATTCGTTTTATACGATGGAAAAACTGTTATATTTATATTGTATTTTATGCTTCTGGCGTTCACTTCTTAGGCCCTAACTATTCGATCTGGTGGAACAACACCGTAGAGTGAAGCCTAGGTTGCACGGAACGTAGAAATGACCATTACTTTCACACTGTTTGCAATTACTCCTTTTATACAATGGAAAAGCTGTTGTATTTATATCGTATTTTATGCTTCTGGCTTTGACATCTAAGGACCTAACTATTCGATCTGGTGCAGCAGCGCCCTAGCGTGAAGCCTAGGTTGCTCGGAATGTAGAAATGACCATTACCTTCACACTGGTTGCAATCATTCGTTTTATACGATGGAAGAGCTGTTGTATTTATACTGTATTTTATGCCTCTGGCGTTGACTTCTAAGGCCGTAGCTATTAGATGTGGTGGAGCAACGCCCTAGAGTGACGCCTAGGGTGCTCGGAACGTAGAAATGTCCATAACTTTTACACTGGTAGCAATTATTCGTTTTATACAATGGAAAATCTGTTCTATTTATTATGTATATTATGCTTCGGGCGTTGACTTCTAAGGCCCTAACTGTTTGATCTGGTGGAGCAACGCCCTAGAGTGAAACCTAGGTTGCCCGGAACGTAGAAATGACCATAACTTTCACACTGGTTGCTATTATTCGTTTTATACGATGGAAAAACTGTTATATTTATATTGTATTTTATGCTTCTGGCGTTGTCTTCTTAGGCCCTAACTAATCGATCTGGTGGTACAACGCCCTAGAGTGAAGCCTAGGTTGCCCGGAACGTAGAAATGACCATAAGTTTCATAGTGGTTGTAATTATTCGTTTTATACGATGGAAAAACTGTTGTATTTATATTGTATTTTATGCTTCTGGCGATCACTTCTTAGGCCCGAACTATTCGATCTGGAGGATCAACGCCCTAGGGTGATGCCTAGGTTGCCCGGAAAGTAGAAATGACCATAACTTTCATACTGGTTGCAATTATTCGTTTTATATGATGGAAAAACTGTTGTATATATATTGTATTTTATGCTTCGGGCATTGACTTCTAAGGCCCTAACTATTCAATCTGTTGGAGCGACGCCCTAGGGTGAAGCCTAGGTTGCCCGGAAAGTAGAAATGACCATAACTTTCACACTGGTAGCAATTATTCGTTTTATACGATGGAAAAACTGTTCTATTTATTCTGTATTTTATGCTTCGGGCGTTGACTTCTAAGGCCCTAACTATTCGATCTGGTGGAGCAACGCCCTCGAGTGAAGCCTAGGTTGCCCGGTACGTAGAAATGACCATCACTTTCAAATTGGTTGCAATTATTCCTGTTATATGATGAAAAAACTGTTGTATTTTTATTGCATTTTATGCTGCGGGCATTGACTTCTAAGGCCCTAACTATTCAATCTGTTGGAGCAACGCCCTAGGGTGAAGCCTAGGCTGCCCGGAAAGTAGAAATGACCATAACTTTCATACTGGTTGCAGTTATTCGTTTTATATGATGGAAAAACTGTTCTATTTATTTTGTATTTAATGCTTCGGGCGTTGGCTTCTAATGCCCTAACTGTTTGATCTGGTGGAGCAACGCCCTAGGGTGAAGCCTAGGTTGCCCGGAAAGTAGAAATGACCATAACTTTCACACTGGCAGCAATTATTCGTTTTATACGATGGAAAAACTGTTCTATTTATTTTGTATTTTATGCTTCGGGCGTTGACTTCTAAGTCCCTAACTATTCGATCTAGTCGAGCAACTCCCTCGAGTGAAGCCTACGTTGCACGGTACGTAGAAATGACCATCACTTTCAAACTGGTTGCAATTATTCCTGTTATATGATGGAACAACTGTTGTATTTTTATTGCATTTTATGCTTCGGGCATTGACTTCTAAGGCCCTAACTATTCAATCTGTCGGAGCAACGCCCTAGGGTGATGCCTAGGTTGCCCGGAAAGTAGAAATGACCATAACTTTCATACTGGTTGCAATTATTCGTTTTATATGATGGAAAAACTGTTGTATTTATATTGTATTTTATGCTTCGGCCACTGACTTCTAAGGCCCTAACTATTCAATCCGTTGGAGCGACGCCCTAGGGTGAAGCCTACGTTGCACGGTACGTAGAAATGACCATCACTTTCAAACTGGTTGCAATTATTCCTGTTATATGATGGAAAAACTGTTGTATTTATATTGTATTTTATGCTTCTGGCGATCACTTCTTAGGCCCGAACTATACGATCTGGTGGAACAACGCCCTAGGGTGAAGCCTAGGTTGCCCGGAACGTTGAAATGACCATAACTTTTACTCTGGTAGCAATTATTCGTTTTATACAATGGAAAATCTGTTCTATTTATTTTGTATTTTATGCTTCGGGCGTTGACTTCTAAGGCCCTAACTGTTTGATCTGGTGGAGCAACGCCCTAGAGTGAAGCCTAGGTTGCCCGATACGTAGAAATGACCATCACTTTCAAACTGGTTGCAATTATTCGTTTTATACAATGGAAAAACTGTTCAATTTATTTTGTATTTTATGCTCCGGGCGTTGACTTCTAAGGCCCTAACTGTCTGATCTGGTGGAGCATCGCCCTAGAGTGAAACCTAGGTTGCCCGGAACGTAGAAATGACCATTACTTTCACACTGTTTGCAATTACTCCTTTTATACAATGGAAAAGCTGTTGTATTTACATCGTATTTTATGCTTCTGGCTTTGACATCTAAGGACCTAACTATTCGATCTGGTGCAGCAGCGCCCTAGCGTGAAGCCTAGGTTGCTCGGAATGTAGAAATGACCATTACCTTCACACTGGTTGCAATCATTCGTTTTATACGATGGAACAGCTGTTGTATTTATACTGTATTTTATGCCTCTGGCGTTGACTTCTAAGGCCGTAGCTATTAGATGTGTTGGAGCAACGCCCTAGAGTGACGCCTAGGGTGCTCGGAACGAAGAAATGACCATTACTTTCACACTGGTTGCAATTATTCGTTTTATACGATGGAAAAACTGTCGCATTTATATTGTATTTTATTCTTCTGGCGATCACTTCTTAGGCCCGAACTATTCGATCTGGTGGAACAACGCCCTAGGGAGAAGCCTAGGTTGCCCGGAAAGTAGAAATGACCATAACTTTCATACTGGTTGCAATTATTCGTTTTATATGATGGAAGAACTGTTGTATTTATATTGTATTTTATTCTTCTGGCGATCACTTCTTAGGCTCGAACTATTCGATCTGGTGGAACAACGCCCTAGAGTGAAGCCTAGGTTGCCCGGAACGTTGAAATGACCATAACTTTTACACTGGTAGCAATTATTCGTTTTATACAATGGAAAATCTGTTCTATTTATTTTGTATTTTATGCTTCGGGCGTTGACTTCTAAGGCCCTAACTGTTTGATCTGGTGGAGCAACGCCATAGAGTGAAGCCTAGGTTGCCCGGTACGTAGAAATGACCATCACTTTCAAACTGGTTGCAATTATTCGTTTTATACAATGGAAAAACTGTTCTATTTATTTTGTATTTTATGCTTCGGGCGTTGACTTCTAAGGCCCTAACTGTCTGATCTAGTGGAGCAACGCCCTAGAGTGAAACCTAGGTTGCACGGAACGTAGAAATGACCATAACTTTCACACTGGTTGCTATTATTCGTTTTATACGATGGAAAAATTGTTATATTTATATTGTATTTTATGCGTCTGGCGTTCACTCCTTAGGCACTAACTATTCGATATGGTGGAGCACCGCCATAGAGTGAAGCCTAGGATGCTCGGAACGTAGAAATGACCACTACTTTCACACTGTTTGCAATTATTCATTTAATACGATGGAAAGGCTGTTGTATTTATATCGTATTTTATGTTTCGGGCGTTGACTTCTTAGGCCCTAACATTTCGATCTGGTGGAGCAACGCCCTACAGTGAAGCCTAGGTTGCCCGGAACGTAGATATGACCATAACCTTCACACAGGTTGCAATTATTCGTTTTATACGATGGAAAAGCTGTTGTATTTATATCGTATTTTATGCTTCTGGCGTTGCCTTCTAAGGACCTAACTATTCGATCTGGTGGAGCAACGCCCTGGAGTGAAGCCTAGGCTGCTCGGAATGTAGAGATGACCATAACTTTCACATTGGTTGCAATTATTCGTTTTATACGATGGAAAAGCTGTTGTATTTATATTGTATTTTATGCCTCTGGCGTTGACTTCTAAGGCCGTAGCTATCAGATGTGGTGGAGCAACGCCCTAGAGTGACGCCTAGGGTGCTCGGAACGTAGAAATGACCATTACTTTCACACTGGTTGCAATTATTCGTTTTATACGATGGAAAAGCTGTTGTATTTATATTGTATTTTATGCTTCTGGCGTTAACTTCTAAGGCCCTAGCTATTCGATCTAGTGGAGCAACGCCCTAGAGTGAAGCCTAGGTTGCCCGGAAAGGAGAAATGACCATCATTTTCAAACTGGTTGCAATTATTCCTGTTATATGATGGAAAAACTGTTGCATTTTTTTTGTATTTTATGGTTCGGGCGTTGACTTCTAAGGCCCTAACTGTTTGATCTGGTGGAGCAACGCCCTAGGGTAAAACCTAGCTTGCCCGGAACGTAGAAATGACCATAACTTTCAAACTGGTTGCAATTATTCGTTTTATACAATGGAAAAACTGTTCTATTTATTTAGTATTTTATGCTTCGGGCGTTGACTTCTAAGGCCCTAACTGTCTGATCTGGTGGAGCAACGCCCTAGAGTGAAACCTAGGTTGCCCGGAACGTAGAAATGACCATAACTTTCACACAGGTTGCAATTATTCGTTTATTCGGTGTAAAGGCTGTTGTATTTATTTTGTATTTTATTCTTCTGGTGTTGACTTCTTAGGCCCTAACTATCCGATCTGGTGGAACAACACCCTAGAGCGAAGCCTCGGTTGCCCGGAACGTAGAAATGACCATCACTTTCAAACTGGTTGCAATTAATCCTGTTATACGATGGAAAAACTGTTGTATTTTTATTGCATTTTATGCTTCGGGCCTTGACTTCTAAGGCCCTAACTATACAGTCTGTTGGAGCAACGCCCTAGGGTGAAGCCTAGGTTGCCCGGAAAGTAGAAATGACCATAACTTTCATACTGGTTGTATTTATTCGTTTTATATGATGGAAAAACTGTTGTATTTATATTGTATTTTATGCTTCTGGCGTTCACTTCTTAGGCCCTAACTATTCGATCTGGTGGAACAACGGCCTAGGGTGAAGCCTAGGTTGCCCGGAACGTAGAAATGACCATAACTTTTACACTGGTAGCAATTATTCGTTTTATACAATGGAAAAACTGTTCTATTTATTTTGTATTTAATGCTTCGGGCGTTGGCTTCTAATGCCCTAACTGTTTGATCTGGTGGAGCAACGCCCTGGGGTGAAGCCTAGGTTGCCCGGAAAGTAGAAATGACCATAACTTTCACACTGGCAGCAATTATTCGTTTTATATGATGGAAAAACTGTTGCATTTATATTGTATTTTATGCTTCGGGCATTGACTTCTAAGGCCCTAACTATTCAATCTGTTGGAGCAACGCCCTAGGGTGATGCCTAGGTTGCCCGGAAAGTAGAAATGACCATAACTTTCACACTGGTAGCAATTATTCGTTTTATACTATGGAAAAACAGTTCTATTTATTCTGTATTTTATGCTTCGGGCGTTGACTTCTAAGGCCCTAACTATTCGATCTGGTGGAGCAACGCCCTCGAGTGAAGCCTAGGTTGCCCGGTACGTAGAAATGACCATCACTTTCAAATTGGTTGCAATTATTCCTGTTATATGATGGAAAAACTGTTGTATTTTTATTGCATTTTATGCTTCGGGCATTGACTTCTAAGGCCCTAACTATTCAATCTGTTGGAGCAACGCCCTGGCGTGAAGCCTAGGTTGCCCGGAAAGTAGAAATGACCATAACTTTCATACTGGTTGCAGTTATTCGTTTTATATGATGGAAAAACTGTTCTATTTATTTTGTATTTAATGCTTCGGGCGTTGGCTTTTAAGGCCCTAACTGTTTGATCTGGTGGAGCAACGCCCTAGAGTGAAACCTAGGTTGCCCGAGACGTAGAAATGACCATAACTTTCACACTGGTTGCTATTATTCGTTTTATACGATGGAAAAACTGTTATATTTATTTTGTATTTTATGCTTCGGGCGTTGACATCTAAGGCCCTAACTATTCGATCTGGTGGAGCAACGCCCTAGAGTGAAGCCTAGGTTGCCCGGTACGTAGAAATGACTATCACTTTCAAACTGGTTGCAGTTATTCGTTTTATACGATGGAAGAGCTGTTGTATTTATATCGTATTTTATGCTTCTGGCGTTCATTTCTTAGGCCCTAACTATTCGATCTGGTGGAGCAACACCATAGAGCGAAGCCTAGGTTGCCCGGAACGTAGAAATGACCATCACTTTCAAACTGGTTGCAATTAATCCTGTTATACTATGGAAAAACTGTTATATTTATATTGTATTTTATTCGTCTGGCGTTCACTTCTTAGGCCCTAACTATTCGATATGGTGGAGCACCGCCCTAGAGTGAAGCCTAGGATGCTCGGAACGTAGAAATGACCATCACTTTCAAATTGGTTGCAATTATTCCTGTTACATGATGGAAAAACTGTTGTATTTTTATTGCATTTTATGCTTCGGGCACTGACTTCTAAGGCCCTAGCTATTCAATCTGTTGGAGCAACGCCCTAGGGTGAAGCCTAGGTTGCCCGGAAAGTAGAAATGACCATAACTTTCATACTGGTTGCAGTTATTCGTCTTATACAATGGAAAAACTGTTCTATTTATTTTGTATTTTATGCTTCGGGCGTTGACTTCTATGGCCCTAACTGTCTGATCTGGTGGAGCAGCGCCCTAGAGTGAAGCCCAGGTTGCTCGGAATGTAGAAATGACTATATCTTTCACACTTGTTGCTATTATTCGTTTTATACGATGGAAAAACTGTTGAATTTATATTGTATTTTATGCGTCTGGCGTTCACTCCTTAGGCACTAACTATTCGATATGGTGGAGCACCGCCATAGAGTGAAGCCTAGGATGCTCGGAACGTAGAAATGACCACTACTTTCACACTGTTTGCAATTATTCATTTAATACGATGGAAAGGCTGTTGTATTTATATCGTATTTTATGTTTCGGGCGTTGACTTCTTAGGCCCTAACATTTCGATCTGGTGGAGCAACGCCCTACAGTGAAGCCTAGGTTGCCCGGAACGTAGATATGACCATAACCTTCACACAGGTTGCAATTATTCGTTTTATACGATGGAAAAGCTGTTGTATTTATATCGTATTTTATGCTTCTGGCGTTGCCTTCTAAGGACCTAACTATTCGATCTGGTGGAGCAACGCCCTGGAGTGAAGCCTAGGCTGCTCGGAATGTAGAGATGACCATAACTTTCACATTGGTTGCAATTATTCGTTTTATACGATGGAAAAGCTGTTGTATTTATATTGTATTTTATGCCTCTGGCGTTGACTTCTAAGGCCGTAGCTATCAGATGTGGTGGAGCAACGCCCTAGAGTGACGCCTAGGGTGCTCGGAACGTAGAAATGACCATTACTTTCACACTGGTTGCAATTATTCGTTTTATACGATGGAAAAGCTGTTGTATTTATATTGTATTTTATGCTTCTGGCGTTAACTTCTAAGGCCCTAGCTATTCGATCTAGTGGAGCAACGCCCTAGAGTGAAGCCTAGGTTGCCCGGAAAGGAGAAATGACCATCATTTTCAAACTGGTTGCAATTATTCCTGTTATATGATGGAAAAACTGTTGCATTTTTTTTGTATTTTATGGTTCGGGCGTTGACTTCTAAGGCCCTAACTGTTTGATCTGGTGGAGCAACGCCCTAGGGTAAAACCTAGCTTGCCCGGAACGTAGAAATGACCATAACTTTCAAACTGGTTGCAATTATTCGTTTTATACAATGGAAAAACTGTTCTATTTATTTAGTATTTTATGCTTCGGGCGTTGACTTCTAAGGCCCTAACTGTCTGATCTGGTGGAGCAACGCCCTAGAGTGAAACCTAGGTTGCCCGGAACGTAGAAATGACCATAACTTTCACACAGGTTGCAATTATTCGTTTATTCGGTGTAAAGGCTGTTGTATTTATTTTGTATTTTATTCTTCTGGTGTTGACTTCTTAGGCCCTAACTATCCGATCTGGTGGAACAACACCCTAGAGCGAAGCCTCGGTTGCCCGGAACGTAGAAATGACCATCACTTTCAAACTGGTTGCAATTAATCCTGTTATACGATGGAAAAACTGTTGTATTTTTATTGCATTTTATGCTTCGGGCCTTGACTTCTAAGGCCCTAACTATACAGTCTGTTGGAGCAACGCCCTAGGGTGAAGCCTAGGTTGCCCGGAAAGTAGAAATGACCATAACTTTCATACTGGTTGTATTTATTCGTTTTATATGATGGAAAAACTGTTGTATTTATATTGTATTTTATGCTTCTGGCGTTCACTTCTTAGGCCCTAACTATTCGATCTGGTGGAACAACGGCCTAGGGTGAAGCCTAGGTTGCCCGGAACGTAGAAATGACCATAACTTTTACACTGGTAGCAATTATTCGTTTTATACAATGGAAAAACTGTTCTATTTATTTTGTATTTAATGCTTCGGGCGTTGGCTTCTAATGCCCTAACTGTTTGATCTGGTGGAGCAACGCCCTGGGGTGAAGCCTAGGTTGCCCGGAAAGTAGAAATGACCATAACTTTCACACTGGCAGCAATTATTCGTTTTATATGATGGAAAAACTGTTGCATTTATATTGTATTTTATGCTTCGGGCATTGACTTCTAAGGCCCTAACTATTCAATCTGTTGGAGCAACGCCCTAGGGTGATGCCTAGGTTGCCCGGAAAGTAGAAATGACCATAACTTTCACACTGGTAGCAATTATTCGTTTTATACTATGGAAAAACAGTTCTATTTATTCTGTATTTTATGCTTCGGGCGTTGACTTCTAAGGCCCTAACTATTCGATCTGGTGGAGCAACGCCCTCGAGTGAAGCCTAGGTTGCCCGGTACGTAGAAATGACCATCACTTTCAAATTGGTTGCAATTATTCCTGTTATATGATGGAAAAACTGTTGTATTTTTATTGCATTTTATGCTTCGGGCATTGACTTCTAAGGCCCTAACTATTCAATCTGTTGGAGCAACGCCCTGGCGTGAAGCCTAGGTTGCCCGGAAAGTAGAAATGACCATAACTTTCATACTGGTTGCAGTTATTCGTTTTATATGATGGAAAAACTGTTCTATTTATTTTGTATTTAATGCTTCGGGCGTTGGCTTTTAAGGCCCTAACTGTTTGATCTGGTGGAGCAACGCCCTAGAGTGAAACCTAGGTTGCCCGAGACGTAGAAATGACCATAACTTTCACACTGGTTGCTATTATTCGTTTTATACGATGGAAAAACTGTTATATTTATTTTGTATTTTATGCTTCGGGCGTTGACATCTAAGGCCCTAACTATTCGATCTGGTGGAGCAACGCCCTAGAGTGAAGCCTAGGTTGCCCGGTACGTAGAAATGACTATCACTTTCAAACTGGTTGCAGTTATTCGTTTTATACGATGGAAGAGCTGTTGTATTTATATCGTATTTTATGCTTCTGGCGTTCATTTCTTAGGCCCTAACTATTCGATCTGGTGGAGCAACACCATAGAGCGAAGCCTAGGTTGCCCGGAACGTAGAAATGACCATCACTTTCAAACTGGTTGCAATTAATCCTGTTATACTATGGAAAAACTGTTATATTTATATTGTATTTTATTCGTCTGGCGTTCACTTCTTAGGCCCTAACTATTCGATATGGTGGAGCACCGCCCTAGAGTGAAGCCTAGGATGCTCGGAACGTAGAAATGACCATCACTTTCAAATTGGTTGCAATTATTCCTGTTACATGATGGAAAAACTGTTGTATTTTTATTGCATTTTATGCTTCGGGCACTGACTTCTAAGGCCCTAGCTATTCAATCTGTTGGAGCAACGCCCTAGGGTGAAGCCTAGGTTGCCCGGAAAGTAGAAATGACCATAACTTTCATACTGGTTGCAGTTATTCGTCTTATACAATGGAAAAACTGTTCTATTTATTTTGTATTTTATGCTTCGGGCGTTGACTTCTATGGCCCTAACTGTCTGATCTGGTGGAGCAGCGCCCTAGAGTGAAGCCCAGGTTGCTCGGAATGTAGAAATGACTATATCTTTCACACTTGTTGCTATTATTCGTTTTATACGATGGAAAAACTGTTGAATTTATATTGTATTTTATGCATCTGGCGTTCACTTCTTAGGCCCTAACTATTCGACCTGGTGGAGCAACGCCCTAGGGTGAAGCCTAGGTTGCCCGGAAAGTAGAAATGACCATAACTTTCACACTGGCAGCAATTATGCGTTTTATACGATGGAAAAACTGTTCTTTTTATTTTGTATTTTATGCTTCGGGCGTTGAATTCTAAGACCCTAACTATTCGATCTGGTCGAGCAACGCCCTCTCGTGAAGCCTAGGTTGCCCGGAAAGTAGAAATGACCATAACTTTCTTACTGGTTGCAGTTATTCGTTTTATATGATGGAAAAACTGTTCTATTTATTTTGTATTTAATGCTTCGGGCGTTGGCTTTTAAGGCCCGAACTGTTTGATCTGGTGGAGCAACGCCCTAGGGTGAAGCCTAGGTTGCCCGGAAAGTAGAAATGACCATAACTTTCATACTGGTTGCAATTATTCGTCTTATATGATGGAAAAACTGTTGTATTTATATTGTATTTTATGCTTCGGGCATTGACTTCTAAGGCCCTAACTATTCAATCTGTTGGAGCAACGCCCGAGGGTGAAGCCTAGGTTGCCCGGAAAGTAGAAATGACCATAACTTTCACACTGGTAGCAATTATTCGTTTTATACGATGGAAATGTGTTCTATTTATTCTGTATTTTATGCTTCGGCCGTTGACTTCTAAGGCCCTAACTATTCGATCTGGTGGAGCAACGCCCTCGAGTGAAGCCTAGGTTGCCCGGTACGTAGAAATGACCATCACTTTCAAATTGGTTGCAATTATTCCTGTTATATAATGGAAAAACTGTTGTATTTTTATTGCATTTTATGCTTCGGGCATGACTTCTAAGGCCCTAACTATTCAATCTGTTGGAGCAACGCCCTAGGGTGAAGCCTAGGTTGCCCGGAAAGTAGAAATGACAATAAGTTTCATAGTGGTTGCAATTATTCGTTTTATACGATGGAAAAACTGTTGAATTTATATTGTATTTTATGCTTCTGGCGATCACTTCTTAGGCCCGAACTATTCGATCTGGTGGAACAACGCCCTAGGGTGAAGTCTAGGTTGCCCGGAACGTTGAAATGACCATACCTTTCACACTGTTTGCAATTATTCGTTTTATACAATGGAAAAGCTGTTGTATTTATATCGTATTTTATGCTTCTGGCGTTGACATCTAAGGACGTAACTATTCGATCCGGTGGAGCACCGCCGTAGAGTGAAGCCTAGGATGCTCGGAACGTAGAAATGACCACTACTTTCACACTGTTTGCAATTATACATTTAATACGATGGAAAAGCTGTTGTATTTATATCGTATTTTATGCTTCGGGCATAGACTTCTTAGGCCCTAACATTTCGATCAGGTGCAGCAACGCCCTACAGTGAACCCTAGGTTGCCCGGAACGTAGATATGACCATAACCTTCACACAGGTTGCAATTATTCGTTTTATACGGTGTAAAGGCTGTTGTATTTATATTGTATTTTATGCCTCTGGCGTTGACTTCTAAGGCCGTAGCTATTAGATGTGGTGGAGCAACGCACTAGAGTGACGCCTAGGGTGCTCGGAACGTAGAAATGACCATTACTTTCACACTGATTGCAATTATTCGTTTTATACGATGGAAAAGCTGTTGTATTTATATTGTATTATATGCTTCTGGCGTTGACTTCTAAGGCCCTAGCTATTCGGTCTAGTGGAGCAACGCCCTAGAGTGAAGCCTAGGTTGCCCGGAAAGGAGAAATGACCATCACTTTCAAACTGGTTGCAATTATTCCTGTTGTATGATGGAAACACTGTTGCATTTTTTTTGTATTTTATGGTTCGGGCGTTGACTTCTAAGACCCTAACTGTTTGATCTGGTGGAGCAACGCCCTAGAGTGAAGCCTAGCTTGCCCGGAACGTAGAAATGACCATAACTGTAACACTGGTTTCTATTATTCGTTTTATACGATGGAAAAACTGTTATATTTATATTGTATTTTATGCTTCTGGCGTTCACTTCTTAGGCCCTAACTATTCGATTTGGTGGAACAACACCGTAGAGTGAAGCCTAGGTTGCCCGGAACGTAGAAATGACCATACCTTTCACACTGTTTGCAATTATTCGTTTTATACAATGGAAAAGCTGTTGTATTTATATCGTATTTTATGCTTCTGGCGTTGACATCTAAGGACGTAACTATTCGATCCGGTGGAGCAGCGCCCTAGAGTGAAGCCCAGGTTTCTCGGAACGTAGAAATGACCATTACTTTCACACTGGTTGCAATCATTCGTTTTATACGATGGAAAAGCTGTTGTATTTATATTGTATTTTATGCCTCTGGCGTTGACTTCTAAGGCCCTAACTGTTTGATCTGGTGGAGCAACGCCCTAGGGTGAAGGCTAGGTTGCCCGGTACGTAGAAATGACCATCACTTTCAAACTGGTTGCAATTATTCGTTTTATACGAAGGAAAAGCTGTTGTATTTATATCGTATTTTATGCTTCTGGCGTTCACTTCTTAGGCCCTAACTATTCGATCTGGTGGAGCAACACCCTAGAGCGAAGCCTAGGTTGCCCGGAACGTAGAAATGACCATCACTTTCAAACTGGTTGCAATTAATCCTGTTATACGATGGAAAAACTGTTGTATTTTTATTGCATTTTATGCTTCGGGCCTTGACTTCTAAGGCCCTAACTATTCAATCTGTTGGAGCAACGCCCTAGGGTGAAGCCTAGGTTGCCCGGAAAGTAGAAATGACCATAACTTTCATACTGGTTGCAATTATTCGTTTTATATGATGGAAAAGCTGTTATATTTATATTGTATTTTATTCTTCTGGCGTTCACTTCTTAGGCCCTAACTATTCGATCTGGTGGGACAACGCCCTAGCGTGAAGCGTAGGTTGCCTGGAACGCAGATATGACCATCACCTTCACACGGGTTGCAACTATTCCTGTTATAGGATGGAAAGACTGTTGTATTTTCATTGTATTTTAGACTTCAGGTGTTGACTTCTGAGGCCGTAGCTGTTCGATGTGGTGGAAGAACGCCATAGAGTGAAGCCTAGGTTGCCCGGAACGTAGAAATGACAATAAGTTTCATAGTGGTTGCAATTATTCGTTTTATACGATGGAAAAACTGTTGAATTTATATTCTATTTTATGCTTCTGGCGATCACTTCTTAGGCCCGAACTATTCGATCTGGTGGAACAACGCCCTAGGGTGAAGCCTAGGTTGCCCGGAACGTTGAAATGACCATAACTTTTACACTGGTAGCAATTATTCGTTTTATACAATGGAAAATCTGTTCTATTTATATTGTATTTTATGCGTCTGGCGTTCACTTCTTAGGCCGTAACTATTCGATATGGTGGAGCACCGCCCTAGAGTGAAGCCTAGGATGCTCGGAACGTAGAAATGACCACTACTTTCACACTGTTTGCAATTATACATTTAATACGATGGAAAAGCTGTTGTATTTATATCGTATTTTATGCTTCGGGCGTAGACTTCTTAGGCCCTAACATTTCGATCAGGTGCAGCAACGCCCTACAGTGAACCCTAGGTTGCCCGGAACGTAGATATGACCATAACCTTCACACAGGTTGCAATTATTCGTTTTGTACGGTGTAAAGGCTGTTGTATTTATTTTGTACTTTATTCTTCTGGTGTTGACTTCTTAGGCCCTAACTATCCGATCTGGTGGAACAACGCCGTAGAGTGAAGCCTAGGTTGCCCGGAACGTAGAAATGACCATTACTTTCACACTGTTTGCAATTATTCCTTTTATACGATGGAAAAGCTGTTGTATTTATATCGTATTTTATGCTTCTGGCGTTGCCTTCTAAGGACCTAACTATTCGATCTGGTGGAGCAACGCCCTGGAGTGAAGCCTAGGCTGCTCGGAATGTAGAAATGACCATAACTTTCACATTGGTTGCAATTATTCGTTTTATACGATGGAAAAGCTATTGTATTTATATGGTATTTTATGCCTCTGGCGTTGACTTCTAAGGCCGTAGCTATTAGATGTGGTGGAGCAACGCACTAGTGTGACGCCTAGGGTGCTCGGAACGTAGAAATGACCATTACTTTCACACTGGTTGCAATTATTCCTTTTATACGATGGAAAAGCTGTTGTATTTATATTGTATTTTATGCTTCTGGCGTTGACTTCTAAGGCCCTAGCTATTCGATCTAGTGGAGCAACGCCCTAGAGTGAAGCCTAGGTTGCCCGGAAAGGAGAAATGACCATCACTTTCAAACTGGTTGCAATTATTCCTGTTGTATGATGGAAACACTGTTGCATTTTTTTTGTATTTTATGGTTCGGGCGTTGACTTCTAAGACCCTAACTGTTTGATCTGGTGGAGCAACGCCCTAGAGTGAAGCCTAGCTTGCCCGGAACGTAGAAATGACCATAACTGTAACACTGGTTTCTATTATTCGTTTTATACGATGGAAGAACTGTTATATTTATATTGTATTTTATGCTTCGGGCATTGACTTCTAAGGCCCTAACTATTCAATCTGTCGGAGCAACGCCCTAGGGTGATGCCTAGGTTGCCCGGAAAGTAGAAATGACCATAACTTTCATACTGGTTGCAATTATTCCTTTTATATGATGGAAAAACTGTTGTATTTATATTGTATTTTATGTTTCGGGCATTGACTTCTAAGGCCCTAACTATTCAATCTGTTGGAGCAACGCCCTAGGGTGAAGCCTAG
Organism: Calliopsis andreniformis; assembly: GCF_051401765.1. Taxonomy (NCBI): domain Eukaryota; kingdom Metazoa; phylum Arthropoda; class Insecta; order Hymenoptera; family Andrenidae; genus Calliopsis; species Calliopsis andreniformis. The sequence goes on along the minus strand of NW_027480426.1, from coordinate 9,260,180 downwards.
GTTGCCCGGAAAGTAGATATGACCATATCTTTCACACTGGTAGCAATTATTCGTTTTATACGATGGAAAAACTGTTCTATTTATTCTGTATTTTATGCTTCGGGCATTGACTTCTAAGGCCCTAACTATTCAATCTGTTGGAGCAACGCCCTATGGTGAAGCCTAGGTTGCCCGGAAAGTAGAAATGACCATAACTTTTACACTGGTAGCAATTATTCGTTTTATACAATGGAAAAACTGTTCTATTTATTTTGTATTTAATGCTTCGGGCGTTGGCTTCTAGGGCCCTAACAGTTTGATCTGGTGGAGCGACGCCCTAGAGTGAAACCTAGGTTGCCCGGAACGTAGCAATGACCACAACCTTCACACTGGTTGCTATTATTCGTTTTATAGGATGGAAAAACTGTTATATTTATATTGTATTTTATTCTTCTGGCGTTCACTTCTTAGCCCGAACTATTCGATCTGGTGGAACAACGCCCTAGGGTCAAGCCTAGGTTGCCCGGAACGTAGAATTGACCATAACGTTTACACTGGTAGCAATTATTCGTTTTATACAATGGAAAAACTGTTCTATTTATTTTGTATTTTCTGCTTCGGGCGTTGACTTCTAAGGCCCTAACTGTTTGATCTGTTGGTGCAACGCCCTAGGATGAAGCCTAGGTTGCCCGGAAAGTAGAAATGACCATAACTTTCACACTGGTAGCAATTATTCGTTTTATACAATGGAAAAACTGTTCTATTTATTCTGTATTTTATGGTTCGGGCGTTGACTTCTAAGCCCTAACTGTTTGATCTGGTGGAGCAACGCCCTAGAGTGAAGCCTAGCTTGCCCGGAACGTAGAAATGTCCATAACATTAACACTGGTTGCTATTATTCGTTTTATACGATGGCAAAACTGTTATATTTATATTGTATTTTATGCTTCTGGCGTTCACATCTTAGGCCCTAACTATTCGATATGGTGGAACAACACCGTAGAGTGAAGCCTAGGTTGCCCGGAACGTAGAAATGACCATACCTTTCACACTGTTTGCAATTACTCCTTTTATACAATGGAAAAGCTGTTGTATTTATATCGTATTTTATGCTTCTGGCGTTGACATCTAAGGACCTAACTATTCGATCCGGTGGAGCAGCGCCCTAGAGTGAAGCCTAGGTTTCTCGGAATGTAGAAATGACCATCACTTTCAAACTGGTTGCAATTATTCGTTTTATACGAAGGAAAAGCTGTTGTATTTATATCGTATTTTATGCTTCTGGCGTTCACTTCTTAGGCCCTAACTATTCGATCTGGTGGAGCAACACCCTAGAGCGAAGCCTAGGTTGCCCGGAACGTAGAAATGACCATCACTTTCAAACTGGTTGCAATTAATCCTGTTATACGATGGAAAAACTGTTGTATTTTTATTGCATTTTATGCTTCGGGCCTTGACTTCTAAGGCCCTAACTATTCAATCTGTTGGAGCAACGCCCTAGGGTGAAGCCTAGGTTGCCCGGAAAGTAGAAATGACCATAACTTTCATACTGGTTGCAATTATTCGTTTTATATGATGGAAAAGCTGTTATATTTATATTGTATTTTATTCTTCTGGCGTTCACTTCTTAGGCCCTAACTATTCGATCTGGTGGGACAACGCCCTAGCGTGAAGCGTAGGTTGCCTGGAACGCAGATATGACCATCACCTTCACACGGGTTGCAACTATTCCTGTTATAGGATGGAAAGACTGTTGTATTTTCATTGTATTTTAGACTTCAGGTGTTGACTTCTGAGGCCGTAGCTGTTCGATGTGGTGGAAGAACGCCATAGAGTGAAGCCTAGGTTGCCCGGAACGTAGAAATGACAATAAGTTTCATAGTGGTTGCAATTATTCGTTTTATACGATGGAAAAACTGTTGAATTTATATTCTATTTTATGCTTCTGGCGATCACTTCTTAGGCCCGAACTATTCGATCTGGTGGAACAACGCCCTAGGGTGAAGCCTAGGTTGCCCGGAACGTTGAAATGACCATAACTTTTACACTGGTAGCAATTATTCGTTTTATACAATGGAAAATCTGTTCTATTTATATTGTATTTTATGCGTCTGGCGTTCACTTCTTAGGCCGTAACTATTCGATATGGTGGAGCACCGCCCTAGAGTGAAGCCTAGGATGCTCGGAACGTAGAAATGACCACTACTTTCACACTGTTTGCAATTATACATTTAATACGATGGAAAAGCTGTTGTATTTATATCGTATTTTATGCTTCGGGCGTAGACTTCTTAGGCCCTAACATTTCGATCAGGTGCAGCAACGCCCTACAGTGAACCCTAGGTTGCCCGGAACGTAGATATGACCATAACCTTCACACAGGTTGCAATTATTCGTTTTGTACGGTGTAAAGGCTGTTGTATTTATTTTGTACTTTATTCTTCTGGTGTTGACTTCTTAGGCCCTAACTATCCGATCTGGTGGAACAACGCCGTAGAGTGAAGCCTAGGTTGCCCGGAACGTAGAAATGACCATTACTTTCACACTGTTTGCAATTATTCCTTTTATACGATGGAAAAGCTGTTGTATTTATATCGTATTTTATGCTTCTGGCGTTGCCTTCTAAGGACCTAACTATTCGATCTGGTGGAGCAACGCCCTGGAGTGAAGCCTAGGCTGCTCGGAATGTAGAAATGACCATAACTTTCACATTGGTTGCAATTATTCGTTTTATACGATGGAAAAGCTATTGTATTTATATGGTATTTTATGCCTCTGGCGTTGACTTCTAAGGCCGTAGCTATTAGATGTGGTGGAGCAACGCACTAGTGTGACGCCTAGGGTGCTCGGAACGTAGAAATGACCATTACTTTCACACTGGTTGCAATTATTCCTTTTATACGATGGAAAAGCTGTTGTATTTATATTGTATTTTATGCTTCTGGCGTTGACTTCTAAGGCCCTAGCTATTCGATCTAGTGGAGCAACGCCCTAGAGTGAAGCCTAGGTTGCCCGGAAAGGAGAAATGACCATCACTTTCAAACTGGTTGCAATTATTCCTGTTGTATGATGGAAACACTGTTGCATTTTTTTTGTATTTTATGGTTCGGGCGTTGACTTCTAAGACCCTAACTGTTTGATCTGGTGGAGCAACGCCCTAGAGTGAAGCCTAGCTTGCCCGGAACGTAGAAATGACCATAACTGTAACACTGGTTTCTATTATTCGTTTTATACGATGGAAGAACTGTTATATTTATATTGTATTTTATGCTTCGGGCATTGACTTCTAAGGCCCTAACTATTCAATCTGTCGGAGCAACGCCCTAGGGTGATGCCTAGGTTGCCCGGAAAGTAGAAATGACCATAACTTTCATACTGGTTGCAATTATTCCTTTTATATGATGGAAAAACTGTTGTATTTATATAGTATTTTATGTTTCGGGCATTGACTTCTAAGGCCCTAACTATTCAATCTGTTGGAGCAACGCCCTAGGGTGAAGCCTAGGTTGCCCGGAAAGTAGATATGACCATATCTTTCACACTGGTAGCAATTATTCGTTTTATACGATGGAAAAACTGTTCTATTTATTCTGTATTTTATGCTTCGGGCATTGACTTCTAAGGCCCTAACTATTCAATCTGTTGGAGCAACGCCCTATGGTGAAGCCTAGGTTGCCCGGAAAGTAGAAATGACCATAACTTTTACACTGGTAGCAATTATTCGTTTTATACAATGGAAAAACTGTTCTATTTATTTTGTATTTAATGCTTCGGGCGTTGGCTTCTAGGGCCCTAACAGTTTGATCTGGTGGAGCGACGCCCTAGAGTGAAACCTAGGTTGCCCGGAACGTAGCAATGACCACAACCTTCACACTGGTTGCTATTATTCGTTTTATAGGATGGAAAAACTGTTATATTTATATTGTATTTTATTCTTCTGGCGTTCACTTCTTAGCCCGAACTATTCGATCTGGTGGAACAACGCCCTAGGGTCAAGCCTAGGTTGCCCGGAACGTAGAATTGACCATAACGTTTACACTGGTAGCAATTATTCGTTTTATACAATGGAAAAACTGTTCTATTTATTTTGTATTTTCTGCTTCGGGCGTTGACTTCTAAGGCCCTAACTGTTTGATCTGTTGGTGCAACGCCCTAGGATGAAGCCTAGGTTGCCCGGAAAGTAGAAATGACCATAACTTTCACACTGGTAGCAATTATTCGTTTTATACAATGGAAAAACTGTTCTATTTATTCTGTATTTTATGGTTCGGGCGTTGACTTCTAAGCCCTAACTGTTTGATCTGGTGGAGCAACGCCCTAGAGTGAAGCCTAGCTTGCCCGGAACGTAGAAATGTCCATAACATTAACACTGGTTGCTATTATTCGTTTTATACGATGGCAAAACTGTTATATTTATATTGTATTTTATGCTTCTGGCGTTCACATCTTAGGCCCTAACTATTCGATATGGTGGAACAACACCGTAGAGTGAAGCCTAGGTTGCCCGGAACGTAGAAATGACCATACCTTTCACACTGTTTGCAATTACTTCTTTTATACAATGGAAAAGCTGTTGTATTTATATCGTATTTTATGCTTCTGGCGTTGACATCTAAGGACCTAACTATTCGATCCGGTGGAGCAGCGCCCTAGAGTGAAGCCTAGGTTTCTCGGAATGTAGAAATGACCATTACTTTCACACTGGTTGCAATCATTCGTTTTATACGATGGAAGAGCTGTTGTATTTATATTGTATTTTATGCCTCTGGCGTTGACTTCTAAGGCCGTAGCTATTAGATGTGGTGGAGCAACGCCCTAGAGTGAAGCCTAGGTTGCCCGGAAAGGAGAAATGACCATCACTTTCAAACAGGTGGCAATTATTCCTGTTATATGATGGAAACACTGTTGTATTTTTTTTGTATTTTATGGTTCGGGCGTTGACTTCTAAGGCCCTAACTGTTTGATCTGTTGGAGCAACGCCCTAGAGTGAAGCCTAGCTTGCCCGGAACGTAGAAATGACCATAACATTAACACTGGTTGCTATTATGCGTTTTATACGATGGAAAAACTGTTAGATTTATATTGTATTTTATGCTTCTGGCGTTCACTTCTTAGGCCCTAACTATTCGATCTGGTGGAACAACACCGTAGAGTGAAGCCTAGGTTGCCCGGAACGTAGAAATGACCATTACTTTCACACTGTTTGCAATTACTCCTTTTATACAATGGAAAAGCTGTTGTATTTATATCGTATTTTATGCTTCTGGCGTTGACATCTAAGGACCTAACTATTCGATCTGGTGCAGCAGCGCCCTAGCGTGAAGCCTAGGTTGCTCGGAATGTAGAAATGATCATTACTTTCACACTGGTTGCAATCATTCGTTTTATACGATGGAAAAGCTGTTGTATTTATACTGTATTTTATGCCTCTGGCGTTGACTTCTAAGGCCGTAGCTTTTAGATGTGGTGGAGCAACGCCCTAGAGTGACGCCTAGGGTGCTCGGAACGTAGAAATGACCATTACTTTCACACTGGTTGCAATTTTCGTTTTATACGATGGAAAAACTGTTGCATTTATATTGTATTTTATGCTTCTGGCGTTCACTTCTTAGGCCCTAACTATTCGATCTGGTGGAGCAACGCCCTAGAGTGAAGCCTAGGTTGCACGGAAAGTAGAAATGACCATAACTTTCATACTGGTTGCAATTATTCGTTTTATATGATGGAAAAACTGTTGTATTTATATTGTATTTTATGCTTCTGGCGTTCACTTCTTAGGCCCTAACTATTCGATCTGGTGGAACAACGGCCTGGGGTGAAGCCTAGGTTGCCCGGAACGTAGAAATGACCATAACTTTTACACTGGTAGCAATTATTCGTTTTATACAATGGAAAAACTGTTCTATTTATTTTGTATTTAATGCTTCGGGTGTTGGCTTCTAGGGCCCTAACAGTTTGACCTGGTGGAGCGACGCCCTAGAGTGAAACCTAGGTTGCCCGGAACGTAGCAATGACCACAACCTTCACACTGGTTGCTATTATTCGTTTTATACGATGGAAAAACTGTTATATTTATATTGTATTTTATTCTTCTGGCGTTCACTTCTTAGGCCCGAACTATTCGATCTGGTGGAACAACGCCCTAGGGTGAAGCCTAGGTTGCCCGGAATGTAGAATTGACCATAACGTTTACACTGGTAGCAATTATTCGTTTTATACAATGGAAAAACTGTTCTATTTATCTTGTATTTTATGCTTCGGGCGTTGACTTCTAAGGCCCTAACTGTTTGATCTGGTGGAGCAACGCCCTAGAGTGAAGGCTAGGTTGCCCGGTACGTAGAAATGACCATCACTATCACACTGTTTGCAATCATTCGTTTTATATGATGGAAAAGCTGTTGTATTTATACTGTATTTTATGCCTCTGGCGTTGACTTCTAAGGCCGTAGCTATTAGATGTGGTGGAGCAACGCCCTAGAGTGACGCCTAGGGTGCTCGGAACGTAGAAATGACCATTACTTTCACACTGGTTGCAATTTTCGTTTTATACGATGGAAAAACTGTTGCATTTATATTGTATTTTATGCTTCTGGCGTTCACTTCTTAGGCCCTAACTATTCGATCTGGTGGAGCAACGCCCTAGAGTGAAACCTAGGTTGCCCGGAACGTAGCAATGACCTCAACCTTCACACTGGTTGCTATTATTCGTTTTATACGATGGAAAAACTGTTATATTTATATTGTATTTTATTCTTCTGGCGTTCACTTCTTAGGCCCGAACTATTCGATCTGGTGGAACAACGCCCTGGGGTGAAGCCTAGGTTGCCCGGAATGTAGAATTGGCCATAACGTTTACACTGGTAGCAATTATTCGTTTTATACAATGGAAAAACTGTTCTATTTATTTTGTATTTTATGCTTCGGGCGTTGACTTCTAAGGCCCTGACTGTTTGATCTGGTGGAGCAACGCCCTAGAGTGATACCTAGGTTGCCCGGAACGTAGAAATGACCACAACTTTCGCACTGGTTGCTATTATTCGTTTTATACGATGGAAAGACTGTTATATTTAAATTGTACTTTACTCTTCTGGCGTTCACTTCTTAGGCCCGAACTATTCGATCTGGTGGAACAACGCCCTAGGGTGAAGCCTAGGTTGCCCGGAACGTAGAATTGACCATAAATTTTACACTGGTAGCAATTATTCGTTTTATACAATGGAAAAACTGTTCTATTTATTTTGTATTTTATGCTTCGGGCGTTGACTTCTAAGGCCCTAACTATTCCATCAGGTGGAACAACGCCCTAGGGTGAAGCCTATGTTGCCCGGCAAGTAGAAATGACCGTAACTTTCACACTGGCAGAAATTATTCGTTTTATACGATGGAAAAACTGTTCTATTTATCTTGTATTTTATGCTTCGGGCGTTGACTTCTAAGGCCCTAGCTATTCGATCTGGTGGAGCAACGACCTGGAGTGAAGCGTAGGTTGCCCGGTACGTAGAAATGACCATCACTTTCAAACTGGTTGCAATTATTCCTGTTATATGATGGAAAAACTGTTGTATTTTTATTGCGTTTTATGCTTCGGGCATTGACTTCTAAGGCCCTAACAATTCAGTCTGTTGGAGCAACGCCCTAGGGTGAAGCCTAGGTTGCCCGGCAAGTAGAAATAACCATCACTTTCAAACTGGTTGCAATTATTCGTTTTATACGATGGAAAAGGTGTTGTATTTATATCGTATTCTATGCTTCTGGCGTTGACTTCTTGGGCCCTAACTATTCCATCAGGTGGAACAAAGCCCTAGGGTGAAGCCTAAGTTGCCCGGAAAGTAGAAATGACCATAACTTTCACACTGGTAGCAATTATTCGTTTTATACGATGGAAAAGCTGTTGTATTTATATCGTATTTTATGCTTCTGACGTTGACTTCTTGGGCCCTAACTATTCCATCAGGTGGAACAAAGCCCTAGGGTGAAGCCTAAGTTGCCCGGAAAGTAGAAATGACCATAACTTTCACACTGGTAGCAATTATTCGTTTTATATGATGGAAAAGCTGTTGTATTTATATCGTATTTTATGCTTCTGGCGTTGACTTCTTGGACCCTAACTATTCCATCAGGTGGAACAACGCCCTAGGGTGAAGCCTAAGTTGCCCGGAAAGTAGAAATGACCATAACTTTCACACTGGTAGCAATTATTCGTTTTATACGATGGAAAAGCTGTTGTATTTATATCGTATTTTATGCTTCTGGCGTTGACTTCTAAGGCCGTAACTATTTGATCTGGTGGAGCAACGCCCTAGAGTGACGCCTAGGGTGCTCGGAACGTAGAAATGTCCATCACTTTCAAACTGGTTGCAATTACTCCTGTTATATGATGGAAACACTGTTGTATTTTTTTTGCATTTTATGGTTGGGGCGTTGACTTCCCAGTCCCTAACTATTCAATCTGTTGGAGCAGCGCCCTAGGGTGAAGCCTAGGTTGCCCGGAAAGTAGAAATTACCATAACTTTCATACTGGTTGCAATTATTCGTTTTATATCATGGAAAAACTGTTGTATTTATATTGTATTTTATGCTTCTGGCGTTCACTTCTTAGGCCCTAACTATTCGATCTGGTGGAACAACGGCCTGGGGTGAAGCCTAGGTTGCCCGGAACGTAGAAATGACCATAACTTTTACACTGGTAGCAATTATTCGTTTTATACAATGGAAAAACTGTTCTATTTATTTTGTATTTAATGCTTCGGGCGTTGGCTTCTAGGGCCCTAACAGTTTGACCTGGTGGAGCTACGCCCTAGAGTGAAACCTAGGTTGCCCGGAACGTAGCAATGACCACAACCTTCACACTGGTTGCTATTATTCGTTTTATACGATGGAAATACTGTTATATTTATATTGTATTTTATTCTTCTGGCGTTCACTTCTTAGGCCCGAACTATTCGATCTGGTGGAGCAACGCCCTAGGGTGAAGCCTAGGTTGACCGGAACGTAGAATTGACCATAACGTTTACACTGGTAGCAATTATTCGTTTTATACAATGGAAAAACTGTTCTATTTATTTTGTATTTTATGCTTCGGGCGTTGACTTCTAAGGCCCTAACTGTTTGATCTGGTGGAGCAACGCCCTAGAGTGAAGGCTAGGTTGCTCGGTACGTAGAAATGACCATCACGTTCAAACTGGTTGCAATTATTCCTGTTATAGGATGGAAAGACTGTTGTATTTTTATTGTATTTTAGACTTCAGGTGTTGACTTCTGAGGCCGTAGCTATTCGATGAGGTGGAAGAACGCCGTAGAGTGAAGCCTAGGTTGCCCGGAACGTAGAAATGACCATAAGTTTCATTGTGGTTGCAATTATTCGTTTTAAACGATGGAAAAACTGTTGTATTTGTATTGTATTTTATGCTTCTGGCGATCACTTCTTCGGCCCGAACTATTCGATCTGGTGGAACAACACCCTAGGGTGAAGCCTAGGTAGCCCGGAAAGTAGAAATGACCATAACTTTCATACTGGTTGCAATTATTCGTTTTATATGATGGAAAAACTGTTGTATTTATATTGTATTTTATGCTTCTGGCGTTCACTTCTTAGGCCCTACCTATACGATCTGGTGGAACAACGCCCTAGAGTGAAGCCTAGGTTGCTCGAAATGTACAAATGACCATAACTTTCACACTGGTAGCAATTATTCGTTTTATACGATGGAAAAACTGTTCTATTTATTCTGTACTTTATGCTTCGGGCGTTGACTTCTAAGGCCCTAACTATCCGATCTGGTGGAGCAACGCCCTAGAGTGAAGCCTAGGTTGCCCGGAACGTAGAATTGGCCATCACTTTCAAACTGGTTGCAATTATTCCTGTTATATGATGGAAACACTGTTGTATTTTTATTGCATTTTATGCTTCGGGCGTTGACTTCTAAGGCCCTAACTATTCAATCTGTTGGAGCATCGCCCTAGGGTGAAGTGTAGGTTGCTCGGAAAGTAGAAATGACCGTAAGTTTCATACTGGTTGCAATTATTCGCTTTATACGATGGAAAATGTGTTGTATTTATATTGTATTTTATGCTTCTGGCGTTGACTTCTAAGGCCCTAGCTATTCGATCTAGTGGAGCAACGCCCTAGTGTGAAGCCTGGGTTGCCCGGAACGTAGAAATGACCATAACTTTCAAACTGGTTGCAATTAACCGTGTTATACGATGGAAAAACTGTTGTATTTTTATTGCATTTTATGCCTCGGGCATTGACTTCTAAGGCCCTAACTACGCAATCTGTTGGAGCAACGCCCTAGGGTGAAGCCTTGGTTGCCCGGCAAGTAGAAATGACCATAACCTTCATACTGGTTGCAATTATTCGTTTTATATGATGGAAAAACTGTTGTATTTATATTGTATTTTATGCTTTGGGCATTGACTTCTAAGGTCCTAACTATTCAATCTGTTGGAGCAACGCCCTAGGGTGAAGCCTAGGTTGCCCGGAAAGTAGAAATGACCATAACTTTCACACTGGTAGCAATTATTCGTTTTATGCAATGGAAAAACAGTTCTATTTATTCTGTATTTTACGCTTCGGGCGTTGACTTCTAAGGCCCTAACAATTCGATCTGGTGGAGCAACGCCCTAGAGTGAAGGCTAGGTTGCCCGGTACGTAGAAATGACCATCACTATCACACTGTTTGCAATCATTCGTTTTATACGATGGAAAAACTGTTATATTTATATTGTATTTTATTCTTCTGGCGTTCACTTCTTAGGCCCGAACTATTCGATCTGGTGGAACAACGCCCTGGGGTGAAGCCTAGGTTGCCCGGAATGTAGAATTGGCCATAACGTTTACACTGGTAGCAATTATTCGTTTTATACAATGGAAAAACTGTTCTATTTATTTTGTATTTTATGCTTCGGGCGTTGACTTCTAAGGCCCTGACTGTTTGATCTGGTGGAGCAACGCCCTAGAGTGATACCTAGGTTGCCCGGAACGTAGAAATGACCACAACTTTCACACTGGTTGCTATTATTCGTTTTATACGATGGAAAGACTGTTATATTTAAATTGTACTTTACTCTTCTGGCGTTCACTTCTTAGGCCCGAACTATTCGATCTGGTGGAACAACGCCCTAGGGTGAAGCCTAGGTTGCCCGGAACGTAGAATTGACCATAAATTTTACACTGGTTGCAATTATTCGTTTTATATGATGGAAAAACTGTTGTATTTATATTGTATTTTATGCTTTGGGCATTGACTTCTAAGGCCCTAACTATTCAATCTGTTGGAGCAACGCCCTAGGGTGAAGCCTAGGTTGCCCGGAAAGTAGAAATGACCATAACTTTCACACTGGTAGCAATTATTCGTTTTATGCAATGGAAAAACAGTTCTATTTATTCTGTATTTTACGCTTCGGGCGTTGACTTCTAAGGCCCTAACAATTCGATCTGGTGGAGCAACGCCCTCGAGTGAAGCCTAGGTTGCCCGGTACGTATAAATGACCATAACTTTCATACTGGTTGCAATTATTCGTTTTATATGATGGAAAAACTGATGTATTTATATTGTATTTTATGCTTCTGGCGTTCACTTCTTAGGCCCTAACTATTCGATCTGGTGGAACAACGGCCTAGGGTGAAGCCTAGGTCGCCCGGAACATAGAAATGACCATAACTTTTACACTGGTAGCAATTATTCGTTTTATACAATGGAAAAACTGTTCTATTTATTTTGTATTTAATGCTTCGGGCGTTGGCTTCTAGGGCCCTAACAGTTTGACCTGGTGGAGCTACGCCCTAGAGTGAAACCTAGGTTGCCCGGAACGTAGCAATGACCACAACCTTCACACTGGTTGCTATTATTCGTTTTATACGATGGAAATACTGTTATATTTATATTGTATTTTATTCTTCTGGCGTTCACTTCTTAGGCCCGAACTATTCGATCTGGTGGAGCAACGCCCTAGGGTGAAGCCTAGGTTGACCGGAACGTAGAATTGACCATAACGTTTACACTGGTAGCAATTATTCGTTTTATACAATGGAAAAACTGTTCTATTTATTTTGTATTTTATGCTTCGGGCGTTGACTTCTAAGGCCCTAACTGTTTGATCTGGTGGAGCAACGCCCTAGAGTGAAGGCTAGGTTGCTCGGTACGTAGAAATGACCATCACGTTCAAACTGGTTGCAATTATTCCTGTTATAGGATGGAAAGACTGTTGTATTTTTATTGTATTTTAGACTTCAGGTGTTGACTTCTGAGGCCGTAGCTATTCGATGAGGTGGAAGAACGCCGTAGAGTGAAGCCTAGGTTGCCCGGAACGTAGAAATGACCATAAGTTTCATTGTGGTTGCAATTATTCGTTTTAAACGATGGAAAAACTGTTGTATTTGTATTGTATTTTATGCTTCTGGCGATCACTTCTTCGGCCCGAACTATTCGATCTGGTGGAACAACACCCTAGGGTGAAGCCTAGGTAGCCCGGAAAGTAGAAATGACCATAACTTTCATACTGGTTGCAATTATTCGTTTTATATGATGGAAAAACTGTTGTATTTATATTGTATTTTATGCTTCTGGCGTTCACTTCTTAGGCCCTACCTATACGATCTGGTGGAACAACGCCCTAGAGTGAAGCCTAGGTTGCTCGAAATGTACAAATGACCATAACTTTCACACTGGTAGCAATTATTCGTTTTATACGATGGAAAAACTGTTCTATTTATTCTGTACTTTATGCTTCGGGCGTTGACTTCTAAGGCCCTAACTATCCGATCTGGTGGAGCAACGCCCTAGAGTGAAGCCTAGGTTGCCCGGAACGTAGAATTGGCCATCACTTTCAAACTGGTTGCAATTATTCCTGTTATATGATGGAAACACTGTTGTATTTTTATTGCATTTTATGCTTCGGGCGTTGACTTCTAAGGCCCTAACTATTCAATCTGTTGGAGCATCGCCCTAGGGTGAAGTGTAGGTTGCTCGGAAAGTAGAAATGACCGTAAGTTTCATACTGGTTGCAATTATTCGCTTTATACGATGGAAAATGTGTTGTATTTATATTGTATTTTATGCTTCTGGCGTTGACTTCTAAGGCCCTAGCTATTCGATCTAGTGGAGCAACGCCCTAGTGTGAAGCCTGGGTTGCCCGGAACGTAGAAATGACCATAACTTTCAAACTGGTTGCAATTAACCGTGTTATACGATGGAAAAACTGTTGTATTTTTATTGCATTTTATGCCTCGGGCATTGACTTCTAAGGCCCTAACTACGCAATCTGTTGGAGCAACGCCCTAGGGTGAAGCCTTGGTTGCCCGGCAAGTAGAAATGACCATAACCTTCATACTGGTTGCAATTATTCGTTTTATATGATGGAAAAACTGTTGTATTTATATTGTATTTTATGCTTTGGGCATTGACTTCTAAGGCCCTAACTATTCAATCTGTTGGAGCAACGCCCTAGGGTGAAGCCTAGGTTGCCCGGAAAGTAGAAATGACCATAACTTTCACACTGGTAGCAATTATTCGTTTTATGCAATGGAAAAACAGTTCTATTTATTCTGTATTTTACGCTTCGGGCGTTGACTTCTAAGGCCCTAACAATTCGATCTGGTGGAGCAACGCCCTAGAGTGAAGGCTAGGTTGCCCGGTACGTAGAAATGACCATCACTATCACACTGTTTGCAATCATTCGTTTTATACGATGGAAAAACTGTTATATTTATATTGTATTTTATTCTTCTGGCGTTCACTTCTTAGGCCCGAACTATTCGATCTGGTGGAACAACGCCCTGGGGTGAAGCCTAGGTTGCCCGGAATGTAGAATTGGCCATAACGTTTACACTGGTAGCAATTATTCGTTTTATACAATGGAAAAACTGTTCTATTTATTTTGTATTTTATGCTTCGGGCGTTGACTTCTAAGGCCCTGACTGTTTGATCTGGTGGAGCAACGCCCTAGAGTGATACCTAGGTTGCCCGGAACGTAGAAATGACCACAACTTTCACACTGGTTGCTATTATTCGTTTTATACGATGGAAAGACTGTTATATTTAAATTGTACTTTACTCTTCTGGCGTTCACTTCTTAGGCCCGAACTATTCGATCTGGTGGAACAACGCCCTAGGGTGAAGCCTAGGTTGCCCGGAACGTAGAATTGACCATAAATTTTACACTGGTTGCAATTATTCGTTTTATATGATGGAAAAACTGTTGTATTTATATTGTATTTTATGCTTTGGGCATTGACTTCTAAGGCCCTAACTATTCAATCTGTTGGAGCAACGCCCTAGGGTGAAGCCTAGGTTGCCCGGAAAGTAGAAATGACCATAACTTTCACACTGGTAGCAATTATTCGTTTTATGCAATGGAAAAACAGTTCTATTTATTCTGTATTTTACGCTTCGGGCGTTGACTTCTAAGGCCCTAACAATTCGATCTGGTGGAGCAACGCCCTCGAGTGAAGCCTAGGTTGCCCGGTACGTATAAATGACCATAACTTTCATACTGGTTGCAATTATTCGTTTTATATGATGGAAAAACTGTTGTATTTATATTGTATTTTATGCTTCTGGCGTTCACTTCTTAGGCCCTAACTATTCGATCTGGTGGAACAACGGCCTATGGTGAAGCCTAGGTCGCCCGGAACATAGAAATGACCATAACTTTTACACTGGTAGCAATTATTCGTTTTATACAATGGAAAAACTGTTCTATTTATTTTGTATTTAATGCTTCGGGCGTTGGCTTCTAAGGCCCTAACTGTTTGACCTGGAGGAGCAACGCCCTATAGTGAAGCCTAGGTTGCTCGGTACGTAGAAATGACCATCACTTTCAAACTGGTTTCAATTATACGTTTTATACGATGGAAAAGCTGTTGTATTTATTTCGTATTTTATGCTTCTGGCGTTGACTTCTTGGGCCCTAGCTATTCCATCAGGTGGAACAACGGCCTAGGGTGAAGCCTAGGTTGCCCGGAAAGTAGAAATGACCATAACTTTCACACTGGTAGCAATTATTCGTTTTATACGATGGAAAAGCTGTTGTATTTATATCGTATTTTATGCTTCTGGCGATGACTTCTAAGTCCATAACTATTCGATCTGGTGGAGCAACGCCCTAGAGTGACGCCTAGGGTGCTCGGAACGTAGAAATGACCATAACTTTCATACTGGTTCCAATTATTCGTTTTATATGTTGGAAAACTGTTGTATTTATATTGTATTTTATGCTTCTGGCGTTCACTTCTTAGGCCCTAACTATTCGACCTGGTGGAACAACTGCCTAGGGTGAAGCCTAGGTTGCCCGGAACGTAGACATGACCATAACTTTTACACTGGTAGCAATTATCCGTTTTATACAATGGAAAAACTCTTCTATTTATTTTGTATTTAATGCTTCGGGCGTTGGCTTCTAAGGCCCTAACTATTCGATCTGGTGGAACAACGGCTTAGGGTGAAGCCTAGGTAGCCCGGAAAGTAGAAATGACCATAACTTTCATACTGGTTGCAATTATTCGTTTTATATGATGGAAAGCTGTTGTATTTATATTGTATTTTATGCTTCTGGCGTTCACTTCTTAGGCCCTAACTATTCGATCTGGTGGAACAACGGCTTAGGGTGAAGCCTAGGTAGCCCGGAACGTAGAAATGACCATAACTTTTACACTGGTAGCAATTATCCGTTTTATACAATGGAAAAACTCATCTATTTATTTTGTATTTAATGCTTCGGGCGTTGGCTTCTAAGGCCCTAACTGTTTGCCCTGGTGGAGCAACGCCCTATAGCGACGCCTAGGTTGCACGGTACGTAGAAATGACCATCACTTTCAAACTGGTTGCAATTATTCGTTTTATACGATGGAAAAGCTGTTGTATTTATATCGTATTCTATGCTTCTGGCGTTGACTTCTTGGGCCCTAACTATTCCATCAGGTGGAACAACGCCCTAGGGTGAAGCCTAAGTTGCCCGGAAAGTAGAAATGACCATAACTTTCACACTGGTAGCAATTATTCGTTTTATACGATGGAAAAGCTGTTGTATTTATATCGAATTTTATGCTTCTGGCGTTGACTTCTAAGGCCGTAACTATTCGATCTGGTGGAGCAACGCCCTAGAGTGACGCCTAGGGTGCTCGGAACGTAGAAATGACCATCACTTTCAAACTGGTTGCAATTATTCCTGTTATATGATGGAAACACTGTTGTATTTTTTTTGCATTTTATGGTTGGGGCGTTGACTTCCAAGTCCCTAACTATTCAATCTGTTGGAGCAACGCCCTAGGGTGAAGCCTAGGTTGCTCGGAAAGTAGAAATGACGATAAGTTTCATACTGGTTGCAATTATTCGTTTTATACGGTGGAAAAACTGTTGTATTTATATTGTATTTTATGCTTCTGGCGTTGACATCTAAGGCCCTAGCTTTTCGATCTAGTGGAGCAACGCCCTAGAGTGAAGCCTAGGTTGCCCGGAACGTAGAAATGACCATCACTTTCAAACTGGTTGCAATTAATCCTGTTATACGATGGAAAAACTGTTGTATTTTTATTGCATTTTATGCTTCGGGCATTGACTTCTAAGGCCCAAACTATTCAATCTGTTGGAGCAACGCCCCAGGGTGAAGCCTAGGTTGCCCGAAAAGTGGAAATGACCATCACTTTCGTACTGGTTGCAATTATTCGTTTTATATGATGGAAAAACTGTTGTATTTATATTGTATTTTATGCTTCTGGCGTTCACTCCTTAGGCCCTAACTATTCGATCTGGTGGAACAACGGCTTAGGGTGAAGCCTAAGTAGCCCGGAACGTAGAAATGACCATAACTTTTACACTGGTAGCAATTATTCGTTTTATACAATGGAAAAACTCTTCTATTTATCTTGTATTTTATGCTTCGGGCGTTGACTTCTAAGGCCCTAACTGTTGGATCTGGTGGAGCAACGCCCTAGAGTGAAGCCTAGGTTATCCGGAACGTAGAAATGACCAGTACATTCACACTGGTTGCAGTTATTCCTGTAAAACGATGGAAAAACTGTTGCATCTTTACTGTATTTTAAGCTTCTGGCGTTGACTTCTAAGGCCCTAACTATTCGATCTGGTGGAGCAACGCCCTAGGGTGAAGCCTAGGTTGGCCGGAATGTAGAAATGACCATAACTTTCACACTGGTTGCCATTATTCATTTTATACGATGGAAAATCTGTTGCACTTATATTGTATTTTATTCTTATGGCGTTGAATTCTAAGTCCCTAGCTATTCCATCTCGTGGAACAACGCCCTAGGGTAAAGCCCAGGTTGCGCGGAACGTAGAACTGACCGTAACTTTCACACTGGTAGCAATTATTCGTTTTATACGATGGAAAAACTGTTTTATTTATTTTGTATTTTATGCTTCTGGCGTTGACTTCTTAGGCCCTAACTATTCCATCTGGTGGAACAACGCCCTAGGGTGAAGCCTAGGTTGCCCGGAAAGTAGAAATGACCATAACTTTCACACTGGTAGCAATTATTCGTTTTATACGATGGAAAAACTGTTGTATTTATTTTGTATTTTATGCTTCGGGCGTTGACTTCTAAGGCCCTAACTATTCGATCTGGTAGAGCAACGCCCTAGAGTGAAGCCTAGGTTGCCCGGTACGTAGAAATGACCATAAGTTTCATACTGGTTGCAATTATGCGTTTTATACGATGGAAAAACTGTTGTATTTATATTGTATTTTATGCTTCTGGCGTTCACTTCATAGGCCCTAACTATTCGATCTGGTGGTACAACGCCCTAGTGTGAAGCCTAGGTTGCCCGGAACGTAGAAATGACCATAAGTTTCATACTGGTTGCAATTATTCGTTTTATACGATGGAAAAACTGTTGTATTTATATTGTATTTTATGCTTCTGGCGTTCACTTCATAGGCCCTAACTATTCGATCTGGTGGTACAACGCCCTAGGGTGAAGCCTAGCTTGCCCGGAACGTAGAAATGACCATAACTTTTACACTGGCAGCAATTATTCGTTTTATACAATGGAAAAACCGTTCTATTTATTTGGTATTTAATGCTTCGGGCGTTGGCTTCTAAGGCCCTAACTGTTTGATCGGGTGGAGCAACGCCCCAGAGTGACGCCTAGGGTGCTCGGAACGTAGAAATGTCCATAACTTTAACACTGGTTGCAATTGCTCGTTTTATACGATGGAAAACCTGTTGTATTTATATTGTATTTTATGCTTCTGGCGTTGACTTCTAAGGCACTAGCCACTCGATCTAGTGGAGCAACGCCCTAGAGTGAAGCCTAGGTTTCCCGGAACGTAGAAATGACCATCACTTTCATACTGGTTGCAATTAATCCTGTTATACGATGGAAAAACTGTTGTATCTTTATTGCATTTTATGCTTCGGGCGTTGACTTCTAAGGCCCTAACCATACGATCTGGTGGACTAACGCCCTAGGGAGAAGCCTAGGTTGCCCGGAACGTAGAAATGACCATAACTTTCATACTGGTTGCAATTCTTCGTTTTATACGATGGAATAGCTGTTGTATTTATATTGTATTTTATGCCCCTGGCGTCGACTTCTTGCGCCCTAACTATTCGATCAGGTGGAACAACGCCCTAGAGTGAAGCCTAGGTTGCCCTGATCGTAGAAATGACCATCACTTTCACACTGGTTGCTATAATTCGTTTTATACGATGGAAAAACTGTTGTATTTATATTGTATTTTTTGTTTCGGGCGTTGACTTCAAAGATTCTAGCTATTCGATCTGGTGGAGGAACGCCCTAGAGTGAAGCCTATGTTGCCCGGAACGTAGAAATGACCATTACTTTCACACTGGTTGCAGTTATTCCTGTTATACGATGGAAAAACTGTGGCATTTTAATTGTATTTTATTCTTCTGGCGTTGAATTCTAAGTCCCTAATTATTCGATCTCGTGGAGCAACGCCGTAGAGTGAAGCCTAGGTTGCCCGAAACGTAGAAATGACCATCACTTTCAAACTGGTTCAATTATTCCTGTTATATGATGGAAAAGCTGTTGTATTTTTATTGCATTATATACTTCGGGCATTGACTTCTAAGGCCCTAGCTATTCAATCTGTTGGAGCAACGCCCTAGGGTGAAGCCTAGGTTGCCCGGAAAGTAGAAATGACCATAAGTTTCATACTGCTTGCAATTATTCGTTTTAGGCGATGGAAAAACTGTTGTATTTATATTGTATTTTATGCTTCTGGCGTTGACTTCTAAGGCCCTGGCTATTCGATCTATTGGAGCAACGCCCTAGAGTGAAGCCTAGGTTGCCCGGAAAGGAGAAATGACCATAACTTTTACACTGGTAGCAATTAATCGCTTTATACAATGGAAAAACTGTTCTATTTATTTTGTATTTAATGCTTCGGGCGTTGGCTTCTAAGGCCCTAACTGTTTGATCTGGTGGAGCAACGCCCTAGAGTGAAGCCTAGGTTGCCTGGAACGTAGAAATGACCATCACTTTCACACGGGTTGCTTTTATTCCGGTTATAGGATGGAAAGACTGTTGTATTTTTATTGTATTTTATACTTCAGGCGTTGACTTCTGAGGCCGTAGCTATTCGATGTGGTGGAAGAATGCCATAGAGTGAAGCCTAGGTTGCCCGGAACGTAGAAATGACCATAACTTTTACACTGGTAGCAATTATTCGTTTTATACAATGGAAAAACTGTTCTATTTATTTTGTATTTTATGTTTCGGGCGTTGACTTCTAAGGCCCTAACTGTTTGATCTGGTGGAGCGACGCCCTAGAGTGAAGCCTATGTTGCCCGGAACGTAGAATTGGCCATCACTTTCAAACTGGTAGCAATTATTCGTTTTATACAATGGAAAAACTGTTCTATTTATTTGGTATTTAATGCTTCGGGCGTTGGCTTCTAAGGCCCTAACTGTTTGATCGGGTGGAGCAACGCCCCAGAGTGACGCCTAGGGTGCTCGGAACGTAGAAATGTCCATAACTTTAACACTGGTTGCAATTGCTCGTTTTATACGATGGAAAACCTGTTGTATTTATATTGTATTTTATGCTTCTGGCGTTGACTTCTAAGGCTCTAGCCACTCGATCTAGTGGAGCAACGCCCTAGAGTGAAGCCTAGGTTTCCCGGAACGTAGAAATGACCATTACCTTCACACTGGTTGCAATTATTCCTGTTATACGATGGAAAAACTGTTGCATCTTGATTGTATTTTATGCTTCTGGCGTTGACTTCTAAGGCCCTAACTGTTTGATCTGGTGGAGCAACGCCCTAGGGTGAAGCCTAGGTTTCCCGGAACGTAGAAATGACCATAACTTTTACACTGGTAGCAATTATTCGTTTTATACAATGGAAAAACTGTTCTATTTATTTTGTATTTTATGCTTCGGGCGTTGACTTCTAAGGCCCTAACTGTTTGATCTGGTGGAGCAACGCCCTAGAGTGAAGCCTATGTTGCCCGGAACGTAGAATTGGCCATCACTTTCAAACTGGTAGCAATTATTCGTTTTATAGAATGGAAAAACTGTTCTATTTATTTGGTATTTAATGCTTCGGGCGTTGGCTTCTAAGGCCCTAACTGTTTGATCGGGTGGAGCAACGCCCTAGAGTGAAGCCTAGGTTGCCCGGAACGAAGAAATGACCATAACTTTCACACTGGCTGCTATTATTCGTTTTATACGATGGAAAAACTGATATATTTATATTGTATTTTATGCTTCTGGCGCTGACTTCTAAGGCCCTAGCTATTCGATCTAGTAGAGCAACGCCCTAGAGTGTAGACTAGGTTGCCCGGAAAGGAGAAATGACCATCACTTTCAAACTGGTTGCAATTAATCCAGTTATAAGATGGAAAAACTGTTGTATTTTTATTGCATTTTATGCTTCTGGCGTTCACTTCTTAGGCCCTAACTATTCGATCTGGTGGAACAACGGCTTAGGGTGAAGCCTAGGTTGCCCGGAACGTAGAAATGACCATAACTTTTACACTGGTAGCAATTATTCGTTTTATACAATGGAAAAACTGTTCTATTTATTTGGTATTTAATGCTTCGAGCGTTGGCTTCTAAGGCCCTAACTGTTTGATCTGGTGGAGCAACGCCCTAGTGTGAAGCCTAGGTTGCCCGGAATGTAGAAATGACCATAACTTTCACACTGGCTAGTATTATTCGTTTTATACGATGGAAAAACTGATATATTTATATTGTATTTTATGCTTCTGGCGTTGACTTCTTAGGCCCTAACTATTCGATCTGGTGGAACAACGCCCTAGAGTGAAGCCTAGGTTGCCTGGAACGTAGAAATGACCATCACTTTCACACGGGTTGCAATTATTCCCGTTATAGGATGGAAAGACTGTTGTATTTTTATTGTATTTTATACTTCAGGCGTTAACTTCTGAGGCCGTAGCCATTCGATGTGGTGGAAGAACGCCATGGAGTGAAACCTAGGTTGCCCGGAACGTAGAAATGACCATAACTTTCATACTGGTTGCAATTATACGTTTTATACGTTCGAAAAGCTGTTGTATTTATACTGTATTATATGCTTCTGGCGTTGGCTTCTAAGGCACTAACTATGCGATTTTGCGGAACAACGCCCTGGGGTGAAACCTAGGTTGCCCGGAACGTAGAATTGGCCATCACTTTCAAACTGGTTGCAATTATTCCTGTTGTATGGTGGAAACACTGTTGTATTTTTTTTGCATTTTATGGTTCGGGCGTTGGCATCTAAGGCCCTAACTATTCAATCTGTTGGAGCAACGCCCTAGGGTGAAGCCTAGGTTGCTCGGAAAGTAGAAATGACCATAAGTTTCATACTGGTTGCAATTATTCGTTTTATACGGTGAAAAATCTGTTGTATTTATATTGTATTTTATGCTTCTGGCGTTGACTTCTAAGGCACTAACTATTCGATCTGGTGGAGCAACGCCCTAGAGTGAATCCTAGGTTGCCCGGAACGTAGAATTGGCCATCACTTTCAAACTGGCTGCTATTATTCGTTTTATACGATGGAAAAACTGTTATATTTATATTGCATTTTATGCTTCTGGCGTTGACTTCTTGGGCCCCAACTATTCGATCTGGTGGAACAACGCCCTAGAGTGAAGCCTAGGTTGCCTGGAACGTAGAAATGACCATCACTTTCACACGGGTTGCAATTATTCCCGTTATAGGATGGAAAGACTGTTGTATTTTTATTGTATTTTATACTTCAGGCGTTAACTTCTGAGGCCGTAGCTATTCGATGTGGTGGAAGAACGCCATGGAGTGGAGCCTAGGTTGCCCGGAACGTAGAAATGACCATAAGTTTCATACTGGTTGCAATTATTCGTTTTATACGTTGGAAAAACTGTTGTATTTATATTGTATTATATGCTTCTGGCGTTGACTTCTAAGGCACTAACTATGCGATCTTGCGGAACAACGCCCTGGGGTGAAACCTAGGTTGCCCGGAACGTAGAATTGGCCATCATTTTCAAACTGGTTGCAATTAATCCAGTTATACGATGGAAAAACTGTTCTATTTATATTGTATTTTATGCTTCGGGCGTTGACTTCTAAGGCCCTAACTGTTTAATCTGGTGGAGCAACGCCCTAGGGTGAAGCCTAGGTAGCCCGGAACGTAGAAATGACCATTACTTTCACACTGTTTGCAATTATTCCTTTTATACGACTGAAACGCTGTTGTATTTATATCGTATTTTATGCTTCTGGCGTTGACTTCTATGGCCCTAACTATTCGATCTAGTGGAGCGACGCCCTAGAGTGAAGCCTAGGTTGCCCGGAACGTAGAAATGACCATCGCTTTCAAACTGGTTGCAATTAATCCGGTTATACGATGGAAAAACTGTTGTATTTTTGTTGCATTTTATGCTTCGGGCGTTGACTTCTAAGGCCCTAACTATTCAATCTGTTGGAGCAACGCCCTAGAGTGAAGCCTAGGTTGCTCGGAATGTAGAAGTGACCATAACTTTCACACTGGTTGCAATTATTAGTTGTATACGATGGAAAAACTGTTGTATTTATATTGTATTTAATGCTTCTGGCGTTGACTTCTTAGGCCCTAACACTTCGATCTGGTGGAGCAACGCCCTACAGTGAAGTCTAGGTTGCCCGGAACGTAGGTATGACCATAACCTTCACCCAGGTTGCAATTATTCGTTTTATACGGTGTAAAGGCTGTTGTATTTATTTTGTATTCTATTCTTCTGGTGTTGACTTCTTAGGCCCTAACTATTCGATCTGGTAGAACAACGCCGTAGAGTGAAGCCTAGGTTGCCCGGAACGTAGAAATGACCATTACTTTCACACTGTTTGCAATTATCCCTTTTATACGATGGAAATGCTGCTGTATTTATATCGTATTTTATGCTTCTGGCGTTGACTTCTAAGGATCTAACTATTCGATCTGGTGGAGCAACGCCCTAGAGAGAAGCCTAGGTTGCTCGGAATGTAGAAATGACCATAACTTTTACACTGGTAGCAATTATTCGTTTTATACAATGGAAAAACTGTTGTATTTATACTGTATTTTATGCTTCTGGCGTTGACTTCTTAGGCCCTAACTATACGATCTGGTGGAGCAATGCCTCAGAGTTAAGTCTAGGATGCCCGAAACGCCCAAATGATCATTACTTTCACACTTGTTGCAATTATTCCTGTTATACGATGAAAAGACCGTTGTATTTTTATTGTATTTTATGCTTCAGGCGTAGGCTTCTAAGGCCGTAGCTATTCGATATGGTGCAGCACCGCCCTAGAGTGAAGCCTAGGTTGCCCGGAACGTAGAAATGACCATAACTTTTACACTGGTAGCAATTATTCGTTTAATACAATGGAAAAAATGTTCTATTTATTTTGTATTTTATGCTTCGGGCGATGACTTCTAAGGCCCTAACTGTTTGATCTGGTGGAGCAACGACCTAGAGTGAAGCCTAGGTTGCCCGGAACGTAGAAATGACCATTACTTTAACACTGGTTGCAATTATTCGTTTTATACGATGGAGAAACTGTTCTATTTATTTTGTATTTTATGCTTCTGGCGTTGACTTCTAAGGCCCTAGCTATTCGATCTAGTGGAGCAACGCCTTAGAGTGAAGCCAAGGCTGCCCGGAACGTAGAAATGACCATTACTTTCACATTGTTTGCAATTATTCCTTTTATACGATGGAGAAACTGTTCTATTTATTTTGTATTTTATGCTTCGGGCGTTAACTTCTTTGGCCCTAACAATTCGATCTGGTGGAGCAACGCCCTAGAGTGAAGCCTAGGTTGCCTGGAACGTACAAATGACCATCACTTTCACACGGATTGCAATTATTCCTGTTATAGGATGGAAAGACTGTTGTATTTTTATTGCATTTTATGCTTCTGGCGTTCACTTCTTAGGCCCTAACTATTCCATCTGGTGGAACAACGCCCTAGAGTAAAGCCCAGGTTGCGCGGAACGTAGAAATGACCATAACTTTCACACTGGTAGCAATTATTCGTTTTATACAATGGAAAAACTGTTCTATTTATTTTGTATTTAATGCTTCAGGCGTGGACTTCTAAGGCCCTAACTATTCGATCAGGTGGAGCAACGCCCTAGAGTGAAGCCTAGGTTGCTCGAAATGTAGAAATGACCATAACTTTCACACTGGTTGCAATTATTCATTTTATACGATGGAAAAACTGTTGTACTTATATTGTATTTTATTCTTATGGCGTTGAATTCTAAGTCCCTAGCTATTCGATCTGGTGGATCAACGCCCTAGAGTGAAACCTAGGTTACCCGGAACGTAGAAATGACAAGTACTTTCATACTGTTTGCAGTTATTCCTGTTATACGATGGAAAAGCATTTGCATCTTTATTGTATTTTATGCTTCTGGCGCTGACTTCTAAGGCCCTAGCTACTCGATTTGGTGGAGCACCGCCCTAGAGAGAAGCCTAGGTTGCCCGGAACGTAGAAATGACCATAACTTCCACACTGGTTGCAATTATTCGTTTTATACGATGGAAAAGCTGTTGTATTTATATCGTTTTTTATGCTCCTGGCGTTGACTTCTTAGGCCATAACTATTCCATCTGGTGGAACTACGCCCTAAGGTGAAGCCTAGGTTGCCCGGATCGTAGAAATGACCAGTACTTTCACACTGGTTGCAGTTATTCGTTTTATACGATGGAAAAACTGTTCTATTTATTTTGCATTTTATGCTTCGGGCGTTGAGTTCTAAGGCGCTAACTATTCAATCTGTTGGAGAAACGCCCTAGGGTGTATCCTAGGTTGCCCGGAAAGTAGAAATGACCATAACTTTCATACTGGTTGCAATTATTCGTTTTATATGATGGAAAAACTGTTGTATTTATATTGTATTTTAAGCTTCTGGCGTTCACTTCTTAGGCCCTAACTATTCGATCTGGTGGAACAACGGCCTAAGGTGAAGCCTAGGTTGCCCGCAACGTAGAAATGGCCATAACTTTTACACTGGTAGCAATTATTCGTTTTACACAATGGAAAAACTGTTCTATTTATTTTGTATTTAATGCTTCGGGCGTTGGCTTCTAAGGCCCTAACTGTTTGATCTGGTGGAGCAACGCCCTAGAGTGAAGCCTAGGTTGCCC
Source organism: Calliopsis andreniformis (assembly GCF_051401765.1). Lineage (NCBI taxonomy): Eukaryota > Metazoa > Arthropoda > Insecta > Hymenoptera > Andrenidae > Calliopsis > Calliopsis andreniformis. The sequence goes on along the minus strand of NW_027480426.1, from coordinate 9,234,618 downwards.
GGAACGTAGAAATGAACATAGCTTTCACACTGGTTGCTATTATTCGTTTTATACGATGGAAAAACTGTTATATTTATATTGTATTTTATGCTTCAGGCGCTGACTTCTGAGGCCGTAGCTATTCGATGTGGTGGACGAACGCCATAGAGTGAAGCCTAGGTTGCCCGGAACGTAGAAATGTCCATATCTTTCACACTGTTTGCAATTATTCATTTTATTCGGTGGCAAAGCTGTTGCATTTATATTGTATTTTATGCTTCTGGCGTTGACTCCTTAGGCCCTAACTATTCGATCTGGTGGAGCAATGCCTCAGAGTTAAGTCTAGGATGCCCGAAACGCCGAAATGATCATTACTTTCACGCATGTTGCAATTATTCCTGTTATACGATGAAAAGACTGTTGTATTTTTATTGTATTTTATGCATCAGGCGTAGGCTTCTAAGGCCGTAGCCGTTCGATATGGTGGAGCACCGCCCTAGAGTGAAGCCTAGGTTGCTCGGAACGCAGAAATGACCACTACTTTCACACTGTTTGCAATTATTCATTTAATACGATGGAAAAGCTGTTGTATTTATATCGTATTTTATGCTTCGGGCGTTGACTGCTTAGGCCCTAACACTTCGATCTGGTGGAGCAACGCCCTACAGTGAAGCCTAGGTTGCCCGGAACGTAGATATGACCATAACCTTCACACAGGTTGCAATTATTCGTTTTATACGGTGTAAAGGCTGTTGTATTTATTTTGTATTTTATTCTTCTGGTTTTGACTTCTTAGGCCCTAACTATTCGATCTGGTGGAACAACGCCGTAGAGTGAAGCCTAGGTTTCCCGGAACGTAGAAATGACCATTGCTTTCACACTGTTTGCAATTATTCCTTTTATACCATGGAAAAGCTGTTGTATTTATATCGTATTTTATGCTTCTGGCGTTGACTTCTAAGGACCTAACTATTCGATCTGGTAGAGCAACGCCCTAGAGTGAAGCCTAGGTTGCTCGGAATATAGAAATGACCATAACTTTCACACTGGTTGCAATTATTCGTTTTCTCCGATGGAAAAACTGTTGTATTTATATTGTACTTTATGCTTCTGTCGTTCACTTCTTAGGGCCTAACTATTCGATCTGATGGAACAATGCCCTAGGGTGAAGCCTAGGTTGCCCTGAACGTAGAAATGACCATAACTTTTACACTGGTAGCAATTATTCGTTTTATACAATGGAAAAACTGTTCTATTTATTTTGTATTTTATGATTCGGGCGTTGACTTCTTTGGCCCTAACAATTCGATCTGGTGGAGCAACGCCCTAGTGTGAAGCCTAGGTTCCCTGGAACGTACAAATGACATTCACTTTCACACGGGTTGCAATTATTCGTTTTATACAATGGAAAAACTGTTATATTTATATTGTATTTTATGCTTCTGGCGTTGACTTCTCAGGCCCTAACTATTCGATCTGGTGGAACAACGCCCTAGAGTGAAGCCTAGGTTGCCTGGAACGTAGAAATGACCATCACTTTCACACGGGTTGCAATTATTCCTGTTATAGGATGGAAAGACTGTTGCATTTTTATTGTATTTTATGCTTCAGGCGTTGACTTCTGAGGCCATAGCTATTCGATGTGGTGGAAGAACGCCATAGAGTGAAGCCTAGGTTGCCCGGAACGTAGAAATGACCATAGGTTTCATAGTGGTTGCAATTATTCGTTTTATACGATGGAAAAACTGTTGTATTTCTATTGTATTTTATGCTTCGAGCGTTGACTTCTTAGGCCCTAACACTTCAATCTGGTGGAGCAACGCCCTACAGTGAAGCCTAGGTTGCCCGGAACGTAGATATGACCATAGCGTTCACACAGGTTGCAATTATTCGTTTTATACGGTGTAAAGGCTGTTGTATTTATTTTGTATTTTATTCTTCTGGTGTTGACTTCCAAGGCCGTAACTATTCTATCTGGTGGAACAACGCCGTAGAGTGAAGCCTAGGTTGCCCGCAACGTAGAAGTGACCATTACTTTCACACTGGTTGCAATTATTCGTTTTATACAATGGAAAAACCGTTCTATTTATTTTGTATTTTATGCTTCGGGCGTTGACTTCTAAGGCGCTAACTGTTTGATCTGGTGCAGCATCGCCGTAGAGTGAAGCCTATGTTGCCCGGAACGTAGAAATGACCATAACTTTCACACTGGTTGCTATTATTCGTTTTATACGATGGAAAAACTGTTCTATTTATTTTGTACTTTATGCTTCGGGCGTTGACTTCTAAGGCCCTAACTATTCGATCTGGTGGAGCAACGCCCTAGAGTGAAGCCTAGGTTGCTCGGAAAGTAGAAATGACCATAACTTTCACACTGGTAGCAATTATTCGTTTTATACGATGGAAAAACTGTTGTATTTTTATTGCATTTTATGCTTCTGGCGTTCACTTCTTAGGCCCTAACTATTCAATCTGGTGGAACAACGCCCTAGGGTGAAGCCTAGGTTGACCGGAACGTAGAAATGACCATAACTTTTACACTGGTAGCAATTATTCGTTCGATACAATGGAAAAACTGTTGTATTTATATGGTATTTTATGCTTCTGGCGTTGACATCTTAGGCCCTAACTATTCGATCTGGTGGAGCAATGCCTCAGAGTTAAGTCTAGGATGCCCGAAACGCCAAAATGATCATTACTTTCACGCTTGTTGCAATTATTCCTGTTACACGATGAAAAGACCGTTGTATTTTTATTGTATTTTATGCTTCAGGCGTAGGCTTCTAAGGCCGTCACTATTCGATATGGTGGAGCACCGCCCTAGAGTGAAGCCTATGTTTCCCGGAACGTAGAAATGACCATCACTTTCAAACTGGTTGCAATTAATCCTGTTATACGATGGAAAAACTGTTGTATTTATATTGTATTTTATGCTTCTGGCGTTCACTTGTTAGTCCCTAACTATTCGATCTGGTGGAACAACGCTCTAGGGTGAAGCCTAGGTTGCCCGGAACGTAGAAATGACCATCACTCTCACACGGGTTGCAATTATTCCTGTTATAGGATGGAAAAGCTGTTGTATTTATATCGTATTTTATGCTTCTGGCGTTGACTTCTAAGGCCCTAGCTATTCGATCTAGTGGAGCAACGCCCTAGAGTGAAGCCTATGTTGCCCGGAACGTAGAAATGACCATCACATTCACACGGGTTTCAATTATTCCTGTTATAGGATGGAAAGACTGTTGCATTTTTATTGTATTTTATGCTTCAGGCGTTGACTTCTGAGGCCGTAGCTATTCGAAGTGGTGGAAGAACGCCATAGAGTGAAGCGTAGGTTGCCCGGAACGTAGAAATGTCCATATCTTTCTCACTGTTTGCAATTGTTCATTTTACACGATGGCAAAGCTGTTGTATTTATATTGTATTCTATGCTTCTAGCGTTGACTTCTTAGGCCCTAACTATTCGATCTGGTGGAGCAATTCCTCAGAGTTAAGTCTAGGATGCCCGAAACGCCGAAATGATCATTACTTTCACGCTTGATGCAATTATTCCTGTTATACGATGAAAAGACCGTTGTATTTTTATTGTATTTTATGCTTCAGGCGTAGGCTTCTAAGGCCGTAGCTATTCGATATGGTGGAGCACCGCCCTAGATTGAGGCCTAGGTTGCTCGGAACGTAGAAATGACCACTACCTTCACACTGTTTGCAATTATTCATTTCATACGATGGAAAAGCTGTTGTATTTATATCGTATTTTATGCTTCGGGCGTTGACTTCTTAGGCCCTAACATTTCGATCTGGTGGAGCAACGCCCTACAGTGAAGCCTAGGTTGCCCGTAACGTAGATATGACCATAACCTTCACACAGGTTGCAATTATTCTTTTATACGGTGTAAAGGCTGTTGTACTTATTTTGTATTTTATTCTTCTGGTGTTGATTTCTGAGGCCCTAACTATTCGATCTGGTTGAACAACGCCGTAGAGAGATGCCTAGGTTGCCCGGAACGTAGGAATGACCATTACTTTCACACTGGCTGCAATTATTCGTTTTATACGATGGAAAAACTGTTGTATTTATATTGTATTTTATGCTTCTGGCGTTCACATCTTAGGCCCTAACTATTCGATCTGGTGGAGCACCGCCCTAGAGTGAAGCCTAGGTTGCTCGGAATATACAAATGACCATAACTTTCACACTGGTTGCAATTATTCGTTTTCTACGATGGAAAAACTGTTGTATTTATATTGTATTTTATGCTTCTGGCGTTCACTTCTTAGGGCTTAACTGTTCGATCTGATGGAACAGTGCCCTAGGATGAAGCCTAGGTTGCCCGGAACGTAGAAATGACCATAACTTTTACACTGGTAGCAATTATTCGTTTTATACAATGGAAAAACTGTTCTATTTATTTTGTATTTTATGCTTCGGGCGTTGACTTCTTGGGCCGTAACAATTCGACCTGGTAGAGCAACGCCCTAGAGTGAAGCCAAGGTTGCTCGGAATATAGAAATGACCATAACTTTCACACTGGTTGCAATTATTCGTTTTCTGCGATGGAAATCTGTTCTATTTATTTTATATTTAATGCTTCCGGCGTTGACTTCTAAGGCCCTAACTGTTTGATCTGGTGGAGCAACGCCCTAGAGTGTAGCCTAGGTTGCCGGGAACGTAGAAATGACAATTACTTTCACACTGTTTGCAATTATTCCTTTTATACGATGCAAAAGCTGTTGTATTTATATCGTATTTTATGCTTCTGGCGTTGACTTCTAAGGACCTAACTATTCGATCTGGTGGAGCAACGCCCTAGAGTGAAGCCTAGGTTGCTCGGAATGTAGAAATAACCATAACTTTCACACTGGTTGCAATTATACGTTCGATACAATGGAAAAACTGTTGTATTTATATGGTATTTTATGCTTCTGGCGTTGACTTCTTAGGCCCTAACTATTCGATCTGGTGGAGCTATGCCTCAGAGTTAAGTCTAGGATGCCCGAAACGCCGAAATGATCATTACTTTCACGCTTGTTGCAATTATTCCTGTTATACGATGAAAAGACCGTTGTATTTTTATTGTATTTTATGCTTCAGGCGTAGGCTTCTAAGGCCGTAACTATTCGATATGGTGGAGCACCGCCCTAGAGTGAAGCCTAGGTTGCCCGGAACGTAGAAATGACCATAACTTTTACACTGGTAGCAATTATTCGTTTTATACGATGGAAAAGCTGTTGTATTTATATTGTATTTTATGCTTCTGGCGTTCACTTCTTAGGCCCTAACTGTTTGATCTGGTGGAACAACACCCTAGTGTGAAGCCTAGGTTGCCCGGAACGTAGAAATGACCATTACTTTCACACTGTTTGCAATTATTCCTTTTATACGATGGAAAAACTGTTGTATTTATATCGCATTTTATGCTTCTGGCGTTGACTTCTTAGGCCCTAACTATTCCATCTGGTGGAACAACGCCCTAGGGTGAAGCCTAGGTCGCCCGGAAAGCAGAAATGACCATAACTTTCATACTGGTTGCAATTATTCGATTTATACGATGGAAAAACTGTTGTATTTATATTGTATTTTATGCTTCTGGCGTTCACTTGTTAGTCCCTAACTATTCGATCTGGTGGAACAACGCCCTAGGGTGAAGCCTAGGTTGCCCGGAACGTAGAAATGACCATCACTCTCACACGGGTTGCAATTATTCCTGTTATAGGATGGAAAAGCTGTTGTATTTATATCGTATTTTATGCTTCTGGCGCTGACTTCTAAGGCCCTAGCTATTCGATCTAGTGGAGCAACGCCCTAGAGTGAAGCCTATGTTGCCCGGAACGTAGAAATGACCATCACTTTCAAACTGGTTGCAATTAATCCTGTTATACGATGGAAAAACTGTTGTATCTTTATTGCATTTTATGCTTCGGGCGTTAACTTCTAAGGCCCTAACTATTCCATCTGTTGGTGCAACGCCCTAGGGTGAAGCCTAGGTTGCTCGGAATGTAGAAATGACCATTACTTTCACACTGGTTGCAATTATTCGTTTTATACGATGGAAAAACTGTTGTATTTATATTGTATTTTATGCTTCTGGCGTTCACTTGTTAGGCCCTAACTATTCGATCTGGTGGAACAACGCCCTAAGGTGAAGCCTAGGCTGCCCGGAACGTAGAAATGACCATCTCTTTCACACGGGTTGCAATTATTCCTGTTATAGGATGGAAAAGCTGTTGTATTTATATCGCATTTTATGCTTCTGGCGTTCACTTCTTAGGCCCTAACTATTCAATCTGGTGGAACAACGCCCTAGGGTGAAGCCTAGGTTGACCGGAACGTAGAAATGACCATAACTTTTACACTGGTAGCAATTATTCGTTCGATACAATGGAAAAACTGTTGTATTTATATGGTATTTTATGCTTCTGGCGTTGACTTCTTAGGCCCTAACTATTCGATCTGGTGGAGCAATGCCTCAGAGTTAAGTCTAGGATGCCCGAAACGCCGAAATGATCATTACTTTCACGCTTGTTGCAATTATTCCTGTTATACGATGAAAAGACCGTTGTATTTTTATTGTATTTTATGCTTCAGGCGTAGGCTTCTAAGGCCGTAACTATTCGATATGGTGGAGCACCGCCCTAGAGTGAAGCCTAGGTTGCCCGGAACGTAGAAATGACCATAACTTTTACACTGGTAGCAATTATTCGTTTTATACGATGGAAAAGCTGTTGTATTTATATTGTATTTTATGCTTCGGGCGTTGACTTCTTAGGCCCTAACATTTCGATCTGGTGGAGCAACGCCCTACAGTGAAGCCTAGGTTGCCCGGAACGTAGAAATGACCATTACTTTCACACTGTTTGCAATTATTCCTTTTATACGATGGAAAAGCTGTTGTATTTATATCGCATTTTATGCTTCTGGCGTTGACTTCTTAGGCCCTAACTATTCCATCTGGTGGAACAACGCCCTAGGGTGAAGCCTAGGTTGCCCGGAAAGCAGAAATGACCATAACTTTCATACTGGTTGCAATTATTCGATTTATACGATGGAAAAACTGTTGTATTTATATTGTATTTTATGCTTCTGGCGTTCACTTGTTAGTCCCTCACTATTCGATCTGGTGGAACAACGCCCTAGGCTGAAGCCTAGGTTGCCCGGAACGTAGAAATGACCATCACTCTCACACGGGTTGCAATTATTCCTGTTATAGGATGGAAAAGCTGTTGTATTTATATCGTATTTTATGCTTCTGGCGTTGACTTCTAAGGCCCTAGCTATTCGATCTAGTGGAGCAACGCCCTAGAGTGAAGCCTATGTTGCCCGGTACGTAGAAATGACCATCACTTTCACACGGGTTGCAATTATTCCTGTTATAGGATGGAAAGGCTGTTGCATTTTTATTGTATTTTATGCTTCAGGCGTTGACTTCTGAGGCCGTAGCTATCCGAAGTGGTGGAAGAACGCCATAGAGTGAAGCGTAGGTTGCCCGGAACGTAGAAATGTCCATATCTTTCTCACTGTTTGCAATTGTTCATTTTATACGACGGCAAAGCTGTTGTATCTATATTGTATTCTATGCTTCTGGCGTTGACTTCTTAGGCCCTAACTATTCGATCTGGTGGAGCAATTCCTCAGAGTTAAGTCTAGGATGCCCGAAACGCCGAAATGATCATTACTTTCACGCTTGATGCAATTATTCCTGTTATACGATGAAAAGACCGTTGTATTTTTATTGTATTTTATGCTTCAGGCGTAGGCTTCTAAGGCCGTAGCTATTCGATATGGTGGAGCACCGCCCAAGATTGAGGCCTAGGTTGCTCGGAACGTAGAAATGACCACTACCTTCACACTGTTTGCAATTATTCATTTCATACGATGGAAAAGCTGTTGTATTTATATCGTATTTTATGCTTCGGGCGTTGACTTCTTAGGCCCTAACATTTCGATCTGGTGGAGCAACGCCCTACAGTGAAGCCTAGGTTGCCCGTAACGTAGATATGACCATAACCTTCACACAGGTTGCAATTATTCTTTTATACGGTGTAAAGGCTGTTGTACTTATTTTGTATTTTATTCTTCTGGTGTTGATTTCTGAGGCACTAACTATTCGATCTGGTTGAACAACGCCGTAGAGAGATGCCTAGGTTGCCCGGAACGTAGGAATGACCATTACTTTCACACTGGCTGCAATTATTCGTTTTATACCATGGAAAAACTGTTGTATTTATATTGTATTTTATGCTTCTGGCGTTCACATCTTAGGCCCTAACTATTCGATCTGGTGGAACAACGCCCTAGGGTGAAGCCTAGGTTGCCCCGAACGTAGAAATGACCATAACTTTTACACTGGTAGCGTTTTATACAATGGAAAAACTGTTGTATTTATATTGTATTTTATGCTTCAGGCGTAGGCTTCTAAGGCCGTAGCTATTCGATATGGTGGAGCACCGCCCTAGAGTGAAGCCTAGGTTGCTCGGAATATACAAATGACCATAACTTTCACACTGGTTGCAATTATTCGTTTTCTACGATGGAAAAACTGTTGTATTTATATTGTATTTTATGCTTCTGGCGTTCACTTCTTAGGCCCTAACTGTTTGATCTGGTGGAGCAACACCCTAGAGTGAAGCCTAGGTTGCCCGGAACGTAGAAATGACCATTACTTTCACACTGTTTGCAATTATCCATTTTATTCGATGGAAAAGCTGTTGTATTTATATCGCATTTTATGCTTCTCGCGTTGACTTCTTAGGCCCTAACTATTCCATCTGGTGGAACAACGCCCTAGGGTGAAGCCTAAGTTGCCCGGAAAGCAGAAATGACCATAACTTTCATACTGGTTGCAATTATTCGATTTATACGATGGAAAAACTGTTGTATTTATATTGTATTTTATGCTTCTGGCGTTCACTTGTTAGTCCCTGACTGTTCGATCTGGTGGAACAACGCCCTAGGGTGAAGCCTAGGTTGCCCGGAACGTAGAAATGACCATCACTCTCACACGGGTTGCAATTATTCCTGTTATAGGATGGAAAAGCTGTTGTATTTATATCGTATTTTATGCTTCTGGCGTTGACTTCTAAGGCCCTAGCTATTCGATCTAGTGGAGCAACGCCCTAGAGTGAAGCCTATGTTGCCCGGAACGTAGAAATGACCATCACTTTCACACGGGTTGCAATTATTCCTGTTATAGGATGGAAAGACTGTAGCATTTTTATTGTATTTTATGCTTCAGGCGTTGACTTCTGAGGCCGTAGCTATTCGAAGTGGTGGAAGAACGCCATAGAGTGAAGCGTAGGTTGCCCGGAACGTAGAAATGTCCATATCTTTCTCACTGTTTGCAATTGTTCATTTTATACGATGGCAAAGCTGTTGTATTTATATTGTATTCTATGCTTCTGGCGTTGACTTCTTAGGCCCTAACTATTCGATCTGGTGGAGCAATTCCTCAGAGTTAAGTCTAGGATGCCCGAAACGCCGAAATGATCATTACTTTCACGCTTGATGCAATTATTCCTGTTATACGATGAAAAGACCGTTGTATTTTTATTGTATTTTATGCTTCAGGCGTAGGCTTCTAAGGCCGTAGCTTTTCGATATGGTGGAGCACCGCCCTAGATTGAGGCCTAGGTTGCTCGGAACGTAGAAATGACCACTACCTTCACACTGTTTGCAATTATTCGTTTCATACGATGGAAAGGCTGTTGTATTTATATCGTATTTTATGCTTCGGGCGTTGACTTCTTAGGCCCTAACATTTCGATCTGGTGGAGCAACGCCCTACAGTGAAGCCTAGGTTGCCCGTAACGTAGATATGACCATTACTTTCACACTGGCTGCAATTATTCGTTTTATACGATGGAAAAACTGTTGTATTTATATTGTATTTTATGCTTTTGGCGTTCACATCTTAGGCCCTAACTATTCGATCTGGTGGAACAACGCCCTAGGATGAAGCCTAGGTTGCCCGGAACGTAGAAATGACCATAACTTTTACACTGGTAGCAATTATTCGTTTTATACAATGGAAAAACTGTTCTATTTATTTTGTATTTTATGCTTCGGGCGTTCAGTTCTTAGGCCCTAACTATTCGATCTGGTGGAACAACGCCCTAGGGTGAAGCCTAGGTTGCCCGGAACGTAGAAATGACCATAACATTTACACTGGTAGCAATTATTCGTTTTATACAATGGAAAAACTGTTCTATTTATTTTGTATTTTATGCTTCGGGCGTTGACTTCTAAGGCCCTAACTTTTTAATCTGGTGGAGCAACGCCCTAGGGTGAAGCCTAGGTTGCCCGGAACGTAGAAATGACCATTACTTTCACACTGTTTGCAATTATTCCTTTTATACGATTGAAAAGCTGTTGTATTTATATCGTATTTTATGCTCCTGGCGTTGACTTCTATGGCCCTAACTATTCGATCTAGTGGAGCAACGCCCTAGAGTGAAGCCTATGTTGCCCGGAACGTAGGTATGACCATAACCTTCACACAGGTTGCAATTATTCGTTTTATACGGTGTAAAGGCTGTTGTATTTATTTTGTATTTTATTCTTCTGGTGTTGACTTCTTAGGCCCTAACTATTCGATCTGGTAGAACAACGCCGTAGAGTGAAGCCTAGGTTGCCCGGAACGTAGAAATGACCATAAGTTTCATAATTGTTGCAATTATTCGTTTTATACGATGGAAAAACTGTTGTATTTCTATTGTATTTTATGCTTCGGGCGTTGACTTCTTAGGCCCTAACACTTCGATCTGGTGGAGCAACGCCCTACAGTGAAGCCTAGGTTGCCCGGAACGTAGATATGACCATAACCTTCACACAGGTTGCAATTATTCGTTTTATACGGTGTAAAGGCTGTTGTATTTATTTTGTATTTTATTCTTCTGGTGTTGACTTCTTAGGCCCTAACTATTCGATCTGGTGGAACAACGCCGTAGGGTGAAGCCTAGGTTGCCCGGAACGTATGAATGACCATTACTTTCACACTGTTTGTAATTATTCCTTTTATACGATGGAAAAGCTGCTGTATTTATATCGTATTTTATGCGTCTCGCGTTGACTTCTAAGGACCTAACTATTCGATCTGGTGGAACAACGCCCTAGGGTGAAGCCTAGGTTGCCCGGAACGTAGAAATGACCATAACATTTACACTGGTAGCAATTATTCGTTTTATACAATGGAAAAACTGTTCTTTTTATTTTGTATTTTATGCTTCGGGCGTTGACTTCTAAGGCCTTCACTGTTTGATCTGGTGGAGCAACGCCCTAGAGTGAAGCCTAGGTTGCCCGGAACGAAGAAATGACAATTACTTTCACACTGTTTGCAATTATTCGTTTTTTACGATGGAAAAGCTGTTGTATTTATATTGTATGATATGCCTCTGGCGTTGACTTCTAAGGCACTAGCTATTCGATCTAGTGCAGCAACGCCCTAGAGTGAAGCCTAGGTGGCCCGGAACGTAGAAATGACCATCACTTTCAAACTGGTTGCAATTAATCCTGTTATACGATGGAAAAACTGTTGTATTTTTATTGCATTTTATGCTTCGGGCGTTGACTTCTAAGGCCCTAACTATTCAATCTGTTGGAGCAACGCCCTAGAGTGAAGCCTAGGTTGCTCGGAATGTAGAAATGATCATTACTTTCACACTGGTTGCAATTATTCGTTTTATACGATGGAAAAACTGTTGTATTTATATTGTATTTTATGCGTCTGGCGTTCACTTCTTATGCCTTAACTATTCGACCTGGTAGAGCAACGCCCTAGAGTGAATCCTAGGTTGCTCGGAATATAGAAATGACCATAACTTTCACACTGGTTGCAATTATTCGTTTTCTGCGATTGAAAAACTGTTCTATTTATTTTGTATTTTATGCTTCGGGCGTTGACTTCTAAGGCCCTAACTGTTTGATCTGGTGGAGCAACGCCCTAGAGTGTAGCCTGGGTTGCCCGGAACGTAGAAATGACAATTACTTTCACACTGTTTGCAATTATTCCTTTTATACGATGCAAAAGCTGTTGTATTTATATCGTATTTTATGCTTCTCGCGTTGACTTCTAAGGACCTAACTATTCGATCTGTTGGAGCAACGCCCTAGAGTGAAGCCTAGGTTGCTCGGAATGTAGAAATAACCATAGCTTTCACACTGGTTGCAATTATACGTTCTTTACGATGGAAAAGCTGTTGTATTTATATTGTATTTTATGACTCTGGCGTTGACTTCTAAGGCCCTAGCTATTCGATCTAGTGTAGCAACGCCCTAGTGTGAAGCCTAGGTTGCCCGGAACGTAGAAGTGAACATCACTTTCAAACTGGTTGCAATTAATCCTGTTATAGGATGGAAAAACTGTTGTATTTTTATTGTATTTAATGCTTCTGGCGTTCACTTCTTAGGCCCTAACTATTCGAGCTGGTGGAACAACGCCCTAGAGTGAAGCCTAGGTTGCTCGGAATGTAGAAATAACCATAACTTTCACACTGGTTGCAATTATTCGTTTTATACGATGGAAAAGCTGCTGTATTTATATCGTATTTTATGCGTCTGGCGTTGACTTCTAAGGACCTAACTATTCGATTTGGTGGAACAACGCCCTAGGGTGAAGCCTAGGTTGCCCGGAACGTAGAAATGACCATAACATTTACACTGGTAGCAATTATTCGTTTTATACAATGGAAAAACTGTTCTTTTTATTTTGTATTATATGCTTCGGGCGTTGACTTCTAAGGCCCTAACTGTTTGATCTGGTGGAGCAACGCCCTAGAGTGTAGCCTGGGTTGCCCGGAACGTAGAAATGACAATTACTTTCACACTGTTTGCAATTACTCCTTTTATACGATGCAAAAGCTGTTGTATTTATATCGTATTTTATGCTTCTCGCGTTGACTTCTAAGGCCCTAGCTATTCGATCTAGTGGAGCAACGCCCTAGAGTGAAGCATATGTTGCCCGGAACGTAGAAATGACCATCACTTTCACACGGGTTGCAATTATTCCTGTTATAGGATGGAAAGACTGTTGCATTTTTATTGTATTTTATGCTTCAGGCGTTGACTTCTGAGGCCGTAGCTATTCGAAGTGGTGGAAGAACGCCATAGAGTGAAGCGTAGGTTGCCCGGAACGTAGAAATGTCCATATCTTTCTCACTGTTTGCAATTGTTCATTTTATACGATGGCAAAGCTGTTGTATTTATATTGTATTCTATGCTTCTGGCGTTGACTTCTTAGGCCCTAACTATTCGATCTGGTGGAGCAATTCCTCAGAGTTAAGTCTAGGATTCCCGAAACGCCGAAATGATCATTACTTTCACGCTTGATGCAATTATTCCTGTTATACGATGAAAAGACCGTTGTATTTTTATTGTATTTTATGCTTCAGGCGTAGGCTTCTAAGGCCGTAGCTATTCGATATGGTGGAGCACCGCCATAGATTGAGGCCTAGGTTGCTCGGAACGTAGAAATGACCACTACCTTCACACTGTTTGCAATTATTCATTTCATACGATGGAAAAGCTGTTGTATTTATATCGTATTTTATGCTTCGGGCGTTGACTTCTTAGGCCCTAACATTTCGATCTGGTGGAGCAACGCCCTACAGTGAAGCCTAGGTTGCCCGTAACGTAGATATGACCATAACCTTCACACAGGTTGCAATTATTCTTTTATACGGTGTAAAGGCTGTTGTACTTATTTTGTATTTTATTCTTCTCGTGTTGATTTCTGAGGCCCTAACTATTCGATCTGGTTGAACAACGCCATAGAGAGATGCCTAGGTTGCCCGGAACGTAGGAATGACCATTACTTTCACACTGGCTGCAATTATTCGTTTTATACGATGGAAAAACTGTTGTATTTATATTGTATTTTATGCTTCTGGCGTTCACATCTTAGGCCCTAACTATTCGATCTGGTGGAGCAACGCCCTAGAGTGAAGCCTAGGTGGCCCGGAACGTAGAAATGACCATCACTTTCAAACTGGTTGCAATTAATCCTGTTATACGATGGAAAAACTGTTGTATTTTTATTGCATTTTATGCTTCGGGCGTTGACTTCTAAGGCCCTAACTATTCAATCTGTTGGAGCAACGCCCTAGAGTGAAGCCTAGGTTGCTCGGAATGTAGAAATGATCATTACTTTCACACTGGTTGCAATTATTCGTTTTATACGATGGAAAAACTGTTGTATTTATATTGTATTTTATGCGTCTGGCGTTCACTTCTTATGCCTTAACTATTCGACCTGGTAGAGCAACGCCCTAGAGTGAATCCTAGGTTGCTCGGAATATAGAAATGACCATAACTTTCACACTGGTTGCAATTATTCGTATTCTGCGATTGAAAAACTGTTCTATTTATTTTGTATTTTATGCTTCGGGCGTTGACTTCTAAGGCCCTAACTGTTTGATCTGGTGGAGCAACGCCCTAGAGTGTAGCCTGGGTTGCCCGGAACGTAGAAATGACCATTACTTTCACACTGTTTGCAATTATTCCTTTTATACGATTGAAAAGCTGTTGTATTTATATCGTATTTTATGCTTCTGGCGTTGACTTCTATGGCCCTAACTATTCGATCTAGTGGAGCAACGCCCTAGAGTGATGCCTAGGTTGCCCGGAACGTAGAAATGACCATCGCTTTCAAACTGGTTGCAATTAATCCTGTTATACGATGGAAAAACTGTTGTATTTTTATTGCATTTTATGCTTCGGGCGTTGACTTCTAAGGCCCTAACTATTCAATCTGTTGGAGCAACGCCCTAGAGTGAAGCCTAGGTTGCTCGGAATGTAGAAATGACCATAACTTTCACACTGGTTGCAATTAATAGTTTTATACGATGGAAAAACTGTTGTATTTATATTGTATTTAATGCTTCTGGCGCTGACTTCTTAGGCCCTAACAATTCGATCTGGTGGAGCAACGCCCTACAGTGAAGCCTAGGTTGCCCGGAACGTAGGTATGAACATAACCTTCACACAGGTTGCAATTATTCGTTTTATACGGTGTAAAGGCTGTTGTATTTATTTTGTATTTTATTCTTCTGGTGTTGACTTCTTAGGCCCTAACTATTCGATCTGGTGGAACAACGCCGTAGAGTGAAGCCTAGGTTGCCCGGAACGTATAAATGACCATTACTTTCACACTGTTTGCAATTATTCCTTTTATACGATGGAAAAGCTGCTGTATTTATATCGTATTTTATGCGTCTGGCGTTGACTTCTAAGGACCTAACTATTCGATCTGGTGGAACAACGCCCTAGGGTGAAGTCTAGGTTGCCCGGAACGTAGAAATGACCATAACATTTACACTGGTAGCAATTATTCGTTTTATACAATGGAAAAACTGTTCTTTTTATTTTGTATTTTATGCTTCGGGCGTTGACTTCTAAGGCCCTAACTGTTTGATCTGGTGGAGCAACGCCCTAGAGTGAAGCCTAGGTTGCCCGGAACGAAGAAATGACAATTACTTTCACACTGTTTGCAATTATTCGTTTTTTATGATGGAAAAGCTGTTGTATTTATATTGTATTATATGCCTCTGGCGTTGACTTCTAAGGCCCTAGCTATTCGATCTAGTGGAGCAACGCCCTAGAGTGAAGCCTAGGTGGCCCGGAACGTAGAAATGACCATCACTTTCAAACTGGTTGCAATTAATCCTGTTATACGACGGAAAGACTGTTGTATTTTTATTGCATTTTATGCTTCGGGCGTTGACTTCTAAGGCCCTAACTATTCAATCTGTTGGAGCAACGCCCTAGAGTGAAGCCTAGGTTGCTCGGAATGTAGAAATGATCATTACTTTCACACTGGTTGCAATTATTCGTTTTATACGATGGAAAAACTGTTGTATTTATATTGTATTTTATGCTTCTGGCGTTCACTTCTTATGCCTTAACTATTCGACCTGGTAGAGCAACGCCCTAGAGTGAATCCTAGGTTGCTCGGAATATAGAAATGACCATAACTTTCACACTGGTTGCAATTATTCGTTTTCTGCGATTGAAAAACTGTTCTATTTATTTTGTATTTTATGCTTCGGGCGTTGACTTCTAAGGCCCTAACTGTTTGATCTGGTGGAGCAACGCCCTAGAGTGTAGCCTGGGTTGCCCGAACGTAGAAATGACAATTACTTTCACACTGTTTGCAATTATTCCTTTTATACGATGCAAAAGCTGTTGTATTTATATCGTACTTTATGCTTCTCGCGTTGAATTCTAAGGACCTAACTATTCGATTCGGTGGAGCAACGCCCTAGAGTGAAGCCTAGGTTGCTCGGAATGTAGAAATAACCATAGCTTTCACACTGGTTGCAATTATACGTTCTTTACGATGGAAAAGCTGTTGTATTTATATTGTATTTTATGACTCTGGCGTTGACTTCTAAGGCCCTAGCTATTCGATCTAGTGTAGCAACGCCCTAGTGTGAAGCCTAGGTTGCCCGGAACGTAGAAGTGACCATCACTTTCAAACTGGTTGCAATTAATCCTGTTATAGGATGGAAAAACTGTTGTGTTTTTATTGTATTTAATGCTTCTGGCGTTCACTTCTTAGGCCCTAACTATTCGAGCTGGTGGAACAACGCCCTAGAGTGAAGCCTAGGTTGCCCGGAACGTAGGTATGAACATAACCTGCACACAGGTTGCAATTATCCCTTTTATACGATGGAAAAGCTGCTGCATTTATATCGTATTTTATGCTTCTGGCGTTGACTTCTAAGGACCTAACTATTCGATCTGGTGGAGCAACGCCCTAGGCTGAAGCCTAGGTTGCCCGCAACGTAGAAATGACCATAACTTTTACACTGGTAGCAATTATTCGTTTTATACAATGGAAAAACTGTTGTATTTTTATTGTATTTTATGCTTCAGGCGTAGGCTTCTAAGGCCGTAGCTATTCGATATGGTGCAGCACCGCCCTAGAGTGAAGCCTAGGTTGCCCGGCTCGTAGAAATGACCATAACTTTTACACTGGTAGCAATTATTCGTTTTAAAGAATGGAAAAACTGTTCTATTTATTTTGTATTTTATGCTTCGGGCGTTGACTTCTAAGGCCCTAACTGTTTGATCTGGTGGAGCAACGCCCTAGAGTGAAGCCTAGGTTGCCCGGAACGAAGAAATGATCATAACTTTTACACTGGTAGCAATTATTCGCTTTATACAATGGAAAAACTGTTGTATTTATATTGTATTTTATGCTTCTGGCGTTGACTTCTTAGGCTCTAACTATTCGATCTGGTGGAGCAATGCCTCAGAGTTAAGTCTAGGATGCACGGAACGAAGAAATGACAATTACTTTCACACTGTTTGTAATTATTCGTTTTTTACGATGGAAAAGCTGAATATTTATATTGTATTATATGCCTCTGGCGTTGACATCTAAGGCCCTAGTTATTCGATCTAGTGGAGCAACGCCCTAGAGTGAAGCCTAGGTTGCCCGGAACGTAGAAATGACCATCACTTTCAAACTGGTTGCAATTAATCCTATTATACGATGGAAAAACTGTTGTATTTTTATTGCATTTTATGCTTCGGGCGTTGACTTCTAAGGCCCTAACTATTCAATCTGTTGGAGCAACGCCCTAGAGTGAGGCCTAGGTTGCTCGGAATGTAGAAATGATCATTACTTTCACACTGGTTGCAATTATTCGTTTTATACGATGGAAAAACTGTTGTATTTATATTGTATTTTATGCTTCTGGCGTTCACTTCTTAGGCCCTAACTATTCGACCTGGTAGAGCAACGCCCTAGAGTGTAGCCTGGGTTGCCCGGAACGCAGAAATGACAATTACTTTCACACTGTTTGCAATTATTCCTTTTATACGATGGAAAAGCTGTTGTATTTATATCGTATTTTATGCTTCTGGCGTTGACTTCTTAGGCCCTAACTATTCGATCTGGTGGAGCAACGCCCTAGAGTGAAGCCTAGGTTGCCCGGAACGTAGAAATGACCATAACTTTTACACTGGTAGCAATTATTCGTTTTTTACAATGGAAAAACTGTTCTATTTATTTTGTACTTTATGCTTCGGGCGTTGACTTCTATGGCCCTAACTGTTTGATCTGGTGGAGCAACGCCCTAGAGTGAAGCCTAGGTTGCCCGGAACGTAGAAATGACCATCACTTTCAAACTGGTCGCAATTAATCCTGTTATACGATGGAAAAACTGTTGTATTTTTATTGCATTTTATGCTTCGGGCGTTGACTTCTAAGGCCCTAACTATTCAATCTGTTGGAGCAACGCCCTAGAGTGAAGCCTAGGTTGCTCGGAATGTAGAAATTATCATTACTTTCACACTGGTTGCAATTATTCGTTTTATACGATGGAAAAACTGTTGTATTTATATTGTGTTTTATGCTTCTGGCGTTCACTTTTTAGGCCCTAACTATTCGACCTGGTGGAACAACGCCCTAGGCTGAAGCCTAGGTTGCCCGGAACGTAGAAATGACCATAACTTTTACACTGGTAGCAATTATTCGTTTTATACAATGGAAAAACTGTTGTATTTTTATTGCATTTTATGCTTCTGGCGTTGACTTCTTAGGCTCTAACTATTCGATCTGGTGGAGCAATGCCTCAGAGTTAAGTCTAGGATGTCCGAAACGCCGAAATGATCATTACTTTCACGCTTGTTGCAATTATTCCTGTTATACGATGAAAAGACCGTTGTATTTTTATTGTATTTTATGCTTCAGGCGTAGGCTTCTAAGGCCGTAGCTATTCGATATGGTGGAGCACCGCCCTAGAGTGAAGCCTAGGTTGCACGGAACGTAGAAATGACCATAACATTTACAATGGTAGCAATTATACGTTCTTTACGATGGAAAAGCTGTTGTATTTATATTGTATTTTATGCTTCGGGCGTTGACTTCTTAGGCCCTAACACTTCGATCTGGTGGAGCAACGCCCTTCAGTGAAGCCTAGGTTGCCCGGAACGTAGATATGACCATGAACTTCACACAGGTTGCAATTATTCGTTTTATACGGTGTAAAGGCTGTTGTATTTATTTTGTATTTTATTCTTCTGGTGTTGACTTCTTAGGCCCTAACTATTCGATCTGGTGGAACAACGCCGTAGAGTGAAGCCTAGGTTGCCCGGAACGTATAAATGACCATTACTTTCACACTGTTTGCAATTATTCCTTTTATACGATGGAAAAGCTGCTGTATTTATATCGTATTTTATGCTTCTGGCGTTGACTTCTAAGGACTTAACTATTCGATCTGGTGGAACAACGCCCTAGGGTGAAGCCTAGGTTGCCCGGAACGTAGAAATGACCATAACATTCACACTGGTAGCAATTATTCGTTTTATACAATGGAAAAACTGTTCTTTTTATTTTGTATTTTATGCTTCGGGCGTTGACTTCTAAGGCCCTAACTGTTTGATCTGGTGGAGCAACGCCCTAGAGTGAAGCCTAGGTTGCACGGAACGAAGAAATGACAATTACTTTCACACTGTTTGTAATTATTCGTTTTTTACGATGGAAAAGCTGAAGTATTTATATTGTATTATATGCCTCTGGCGTTGACTTCTAAGGCCCTAGCTATTCGATCTAGTGGAGCAACGCCCTAGAGTGAAGCCTAGGTTGCCCGGAACGTAGAAATGACCATCACTTTCAAACTGGTTCAATTAATCCTATTATACGATGGAAAAACTGTTGTATTTTTATTGCATTTTATGCTTCGGGCGTTGACTTCTAAGGCCCTGACTATTCAATCTGTTGGAGCAACGCCCTAGAGTGAAGCCTAGGTTGCTCGGAATGTAGAAATGATCATTACTTTCACACTGGTTGCAATTATTCGTTTTATACGATGGAAAAACTGTTGTATTTATATTGTATTTTATGCTTCTGGCGTTCACTTCTTAGGCCCTAACTATTCGACCTGGTAGAGCAACGCCCTAGAGTGTAGCCTGGGTTGCCCGGAACGTAGAAATGACAATTAATTCACACTGTTTGCAATTATTCCTTTTATACGATGCAAAAGCTGTTGTATTTATATCGTATTTTATGCTTCTGGCGTTGACTTCTAAGGACCTAACTATTCGATCTGGTGGAGCAACGCCCTAGAGTGAAGCCTAGGTTGCTCGGAATGTAGAAATAACCATAGCTTTCACACTGGTTGCAATTATACGTTCTTTACGATGGAAAAGCTGTTGTATTTATATTGTATTTTATGAATCTGGCGTTGACTTCTAAGGCCCTAGCTATTCGATCTAGTGTAGCAACGCCCTAGAGTGAAGCCTAGGTTGCCCGGAACGTAGAAGTGACCATCACTATCAAACTGGTTGCAATTAATCCTGTTATAGGATGGAAAAACTGTTGTATTTTTATTGTATTTAATGCTTCTGGCGTTCACTTCTTAGGCCCTAACTATTCGAGCTGGTGGAACAACGTCCTAGAGTGAAGCCTAGGTTGCTCGGAATGTAGAAATAACCATAACTTTCACACTGGTTGCAATTATTCGTTTTATACGATGGAAAAACTGTTGTATTTATATTGTATTTTATGCTTCTGGCGTTCACTTCTTAGGCCCTAAATATTCGATCTGGTGGAACAACGCCCAAGGGTGAAGCCTAGGTTGCCCGGAACGTAGAAATGACCATAACTTTTACACTGGTAGCAATTATTCGTTTTATACAATGGAAAAACTGTTCTATTTATTTTGTATTTTATGCTTCGGGCGTTGACTTCTAAGGCCCTAACTGTTTAATCTGGTGGAGCAACGCCCTAGGGTGAAGCCTATGTTGCCCGGAACGTAGAAATGGCCATTACTTTCACACTGTTTGCAATTATTCCTTTTATACGATTGAAAAGCTGTTGTATTTATATCGTATTTTATGCTTCTGGCGTTGACTTCTTAGGCCCTAACTATTCGATCTGGTGGAGCAATGCCTCAGAGTTAAGTCTAGGATGCCCGAAACGCCCAAATGATCATTACTTTCACGCTTGTTGCAATTATTCCTGTTATACGATGAAAAGACCGTTGTATTTTTATTGTATTTTTTGCTTCAGGCGTAGGCTTCTAAGGCCGTAGCTATTCGATATGGAGCAGCACCGCCCTAGAGTGAAGCCTAGGTTGCCCGGAACGTAGAAATGACCATAACTTTTACACTGGTAGCAATTATTCGTTTTATACAATGGAAAAAATGTTCTATTTATTTTGTATTTTATGCTTCGGGCGTTGACTTCTTTGGCCCTAACAATTCGATCTCGTGGAGCAACGCCCTAGAGTGAAGCCTAGGTTGCCTGGAACGTACAAATGACCATCACTTTCACACGGATTGCAATTATTCCTGTTATAGGATGGAAAGACTGTTGTATTTTTATTGCATTTTATGCTTCTGGAGTTCACTTCTTAGGCCCTAACTATTCGATCTTGTGGAATAACGCCCTAGGGTGAAGCCTAGGTTGCCCGGAACGTAGAAATGACCATAACTTTTACACTGGTAGCAATTATTCGTTTTATACAATGGAAAAACTGTTGTATTTTTATTGCATTTTATGCTTCTGGCGTTGACTTCTTAGGCTCTAACTATTCGATCTGGTGGAGCAATGCCTCAGAGTTAAGTCTAGGATGTCCGAAACGCCGAAATGATCATTACTTTCACGCTTGTTGCAATTATTCCTGTTATACGATGAAAAGACCGTTGTATTTTTATTGTATTTTATGCTTCAGGCGTAGGCTTCTAAGGCCGTAGCTATTCGATATGGTGGAGCACCGCCCTAGAGTGAAGCCTAGGTTGCACGGAACGTAGAAATGACCATAACATTCACAATGGTAGCAATTATACGTTCTTTACGATGGAAAAGCTGTTGTATTTATATTGTATTTTATGCTTCGGGCGTTGACTTCTTAAGCCCTAACACTTCGATCTGGTGGAGCAACGCCCTGCAGTGAAGCCTAGGTTGCCCGGAACGTAGATATGACCATGAACTTCACACAGGTTGCAATTATTCGTTTTACACGGTGTAAAGGCTGTTGTATTTATTTTGTATTTTATTCTTCTGGTGTTGACTTCTTAGGCCCTAACTATTCGATCTGGTGGAACAACGCCGTAGAGTGAAGCCTAGGTTGCCCGGAACGTATAAATGACCATTACTTTCACACTGTTTGCAATTATTCCTTTTATACGATGGAAAAGCTGCTGTATTTATATCGTATTTTATGCTTCTGGCGTTGACTTCTAAGGACTTAACTATTCGATCTGGTGGAACAACGCCCTAGGGTGAAGCCTAGGTTGCCCGGAACGTAGAAATGACCATAACATTCACACTGGTAGCAATTATTCGTTTTATACAATGGAAAAACTGTTCTTTTTATTTTGTATTTTATGCTTCGGGCGTTGACTTCTAAGGCCCTAACTGTTTGATCTGGTGGAGCAACGCCCTAGAGTGAAGCCTAGGTTGCACGGAACGAAGAAATGACAATTACTTTCACACTGTTTGTAATTATTCGTTTTTTACGATGGAAAAGCTGAAGTATTTATATTGTATTATATGCCTCTGGCGTTGACTTCTAAGGCCCTAGCTATTCGATCTAGTGGAGCAACGCCCTAGAGTGAAGCCTAGGTTGCCCGGAACGTAGAAATGACCATCACTTTCAAACTGGTTGCAATTAATCCTATTATACGATGGAAAAACTGTTGTATTTTTATTGCATTTTATGCTTCGGGCGTTGACTTCTAAGGCCCTAACTATTCAATCTGTTGGAGCAACGCCCTAGAGTGAAGCCTAGGTTGCTCGGAATGTAGAAATGATCATTACTTTCACACTGGTTGCAATTATTCGTTTTATACGATGGAAAAACTGTTGTATTTATATTGTATTTTATGCTTCTGGCGTTCACTTCTTAGGCCCTAACTATTCGACCTGGTAGAGCAACGCCCTAGAGTGTAGCCTGGGTTGCCCGGAACGTAGAAATGACAATTACTTTCACACTGTTTGCAATTATTCCTTTTATACGATGCAAAAGCTGTTGTATTTATATCGTATTTTATGCTTCTGGCGTTGACTTCTTAGGCCCTAACTATTCGATCTGGTGGAGCAATGCCTCAGAGTTAAGTCTAGGATGCCCGAAACGCCCAAATGATCATTACTTTCACGCTTGTTGCAATTATTCCTGTTATACAATGAAAAGACCGTTGTATTTTTATTGTATTTTTTGCTTCAGGCGTAGGCTTCTAAGGACGTAGCTATTCGATATGGTGCAGCACCGCCCTAGAGTGAAGCCTAGGTTGCCCGGAACGTAGAAATGACCATAACTTTTACACTGGTAGCAATTATTCGTTTTTTACAATGGAAAAACTGTTCTATTTATTTTGTACTTTATGCTTCGCGCGTTGACTTCTATGGCCCTAACTGTTTGATCTGGTGGAGCAACGCCCTAGAGTGAAGCCTAGGTTGCCCGGAACGTAGAAATGACCATCACTTTCAAACTGGTCGCAATTAATCCTGTTATACGATGGAAAAACTGTTGTATTTTTATTGCATTTTATGCTTCGGGCGTTGACTTCTAAGGCCCTAACTATTCAATCTGTTGGAGCAACGCCCTAGAGTGAAGCCTAGGTTGCTCGGAATGTAGAAATGATCATTACTTTCACACTGGTTGCAATTATTCGTTTTATACGATGGAAAAACTGTTGTATTTATATTGTGTTTTATGCTTCTGGCGTTCACTTCTTAGGCCCTAACTATTCGACCTGGTGGAACAACGCCCTAGGCTGAAGCCTAGGTTGCCCGGAACGTAGAAATGACCATAACTTTTACACTGGTAGCAATTATTCGTTTTATACAATGGAAAAACTGTTGTATTTTTATTGCATTTTATGCTTCGGGCGTTGACTTCTAAGGCCCTAACTATTCAATCTGTTGGAGGAACACCCTAGAGTGAAGCCTAGGTTGCTCGGAATGTAGAAATGACCATAACCTTCACACTGGTTGCAATTATTCGTTTTATACGATGGAAAAACTGTTGTATTTATATTGTATTTTATGCTTCTGGCGTTCACTTCCTAGGCCCTAACTATTCGATCTGTTGGAACAACGCCCTAGGGTGAAGCCTAGGTTGCCCGGAACGAAGAAATGATCATAACTTTTACACTGGTAGCAATTATTCGCCTTATACAATGGAAAAACTGTTGTATTTATATTGTATTTTATGCTTCTGGCGTTGACTTCTTAGGCTCTAACTATTCGATCTGGTGGAGCAATGCCTCAGAGTTAAGTCTAGGATGACCGAAACGCCGAAATGATCATTACTTTCACGCTTGTTGCAATTATTCCTGTTATACGATGAAAAGACCGTTGTATTTTTATTGTATTTTATGCTTCAGGCGTAGGCTTCTAAGGCCGTAGCTATTCGATATGGTGGAGCACCGCCCTAGAGTGAAGCCTAGGTTGCACGGAACGTAGAAATGACCATAACATTTACAATGGTAGCAATTATACGTTCTTTACGATGGAAAAGCTGTTGTATTTATATTGTATTTTATGCTTCGGGCGTTGACTTCTTAGGCCCTAACACTTCGATCTGGTGGAGCAACGCCCTTCAGTGAAGCCTAGGTTGCCCGGAACGTAGATATGACCATGAACTTCACACAGGTTGCAATTATTCGTTTTATACGGTGTAAAGGCTGTTGTATTTATTTTGTATTTTATTCTTCTGGTGTTGACTTCTTAGGCCCTAACTATTCGATCTGGTGGAACAACGCCGTAGAGTGAAGCCTAGGTTGCCCGGAACGTATAAATGACCATTACTTTCACACTGTTTGCAATTATTCCTTTTATACGATGGAAAAGCTGCTGTATTTATATCGTATTTTATGCTTCTGGCGTTGACTTCTAAGGACTTAACTATTCGATCTGGTGGAACAACGCCCTAGGGTGAAGCCTAGGTTGCCCGGAACGTAGAAATGACCATAACATTCACACTGGTAGCAATTATTCGTTTTATACAATGGAAAAACTGTTCTTTTTATTTTGTATTTTATGCTTCGGGCATTGACTTCTAAGGCCCTAACTGTTTGATCTGGCGGAGCAACGCCCTAGAGTGAAGCCTAGGTTGCACGGAACGAAGAAATGACAATTACTTTCACACTGTTTGTAATTATTCGTTTTTTACGATGGAAAAGCTGAAGTATTTATATTGTATTATATGCCTCTGGCGTTGACTTCTAAGGCCCTAGCTATTCGATCTAGTGGAGCAACGCCCTAGAGTGAAGCCTAGGTTGCCCGGAACGTAGAAATGACCATCACTTTCAAACTGGTTCAATTAATCCTATTATACGATGGAAAAACTGTTGTATTTTTATTGCATTTTATGCTTCGGGCGTTGACTTCTAAGGCCCTAACTATTCAATCTGTTGGAGCAACGCCCTAGAGTGAAGCCTAGGTTGCTCGGAATGTAGAAATGATCATTACTTTCACACTGGTTGCAATTATTCGTTTTATACGATGGAAAAACTGTTGTATTTATATTGTATTTTATGCTTCTGGCGTTCACTTCTTAGGCCCTAACTATTCGACCTGGTAGAGCAACGCCCTAGATTGTAGCCTGGGTTGCCCGGAACGTAGAAATGACAATTAATTCACACTGTTTGCAATTATTCCTTTTATACGATGCAAAAGCTGTTGTATTTATATCGTATTTTATGCTTCTGGCGTTGACTTCTAAGGACCTAACTATTCGATCTGGTGGAGCAACGCCCTAGAGTGAAGCCTAGGTTGCTCGGAATGTAGAAATAACCATAGCTTTCACACTGGTTGCAATTATACGTTCTTTACGATGGAAAAGCTGTTGTATTTATATTGTATTTTATGAATCTGGCGTTGACTTCTAAGGCCCTAGCTATTCGATCTAGTGTAGCAACGCCCTAGAGTGAAGCCTAGGTTGCCCGGAACGTAGAAGTGACCATCACTATCAAACTGGTTGCAATTAATCCTGTCATAGGATGGAAAAACTGTTGTATTTTTATTGTATTTAATGCTTCTGGCGTTCACTTCTTAGGCCCTAACTATTCGAGCTGGTGGAACAACGTCCTAGAGTGAAGCCTAGGTTGCTCGGAATGTAGAAATAACCATAACTTTCACACTGGTTGCAATTATTCGTTTTATACGATGGAAAAACTGTTGTATTTATATTGTATTTTATGCTTCTGGCGTTCACTTCTTAGGCCCTAAATATTCGATCTGGTGGAACAACGCCCAAGGGTGAAGCCTAGGTTGCCCGGAACGTAGAAATGACCATAACATTTACACTGGTAGCAATTATTCGTTTTATACAATGGAAAAACTGTTCTATTTATTTTGTATTTTATGCTTCGGGCGTTGACTTCTAAGGCCCTAACTGTTTAATCTGGTGGAGCAACGCCCTAGGGTGAAGCCTATGTTGCCCGGAACGTAGAAATGACCATTACTTTCACACTGTTTGCAATTATTCCTTTTATACGATTGAAAAGCTGTTGTATTTATATCGTATTTTATGCTTCTGGCGTTGACTTCTTAGGCCCTAACTATTCGATCTGGTGGAGCAATGCCTCAGAGTTAAGTCTAGGATGCCCGAAACGCCCAAATGATCATTACTTTCACGCTTGTTGCAATTATTCCTGTTATACGATGAAAAGACCGTTGTATTTTTATTGTATTTTTTGCTTCAGGCGTAGGCTTCTAAGGCCGTAGCTATTCGATATGGAGCAGCACCGCCCTAGAGTGAAGCCTAGGTTGCCCGGAACGTAGAAATGACCATAACTTTTACACTGGTAGCAATTATTCGTTTTATACAATGGAAAAAATGTTCTATTTATTTTGTATTTTATGCTTCGGGCGTTGACTTCTTTGGCCCTAACAATTCGATCTCGTGGAGCAACGCCCTAGAGTGAAGCCTAGGTTGCCTGGAACGTACAAATGACCATCACTTTCACACGGATTGCAATTATTCCTGTTATAGGATGGAAAGACTGTTGTATTTTTATTGCATTTTATGCTTCTGGAGTTCACTTCTTAGGCCCTAACTATTCGATCTTGTGGAATAACGCCCTAGGGTGAAGCCTAGGTTGCCCGGAACGTAGAAATGACCATAACATTCACACTGGTAGCAATTATTCGTTTTATACGGTGTAAAGGCTGTTGTATTTATTTTGTATTTTATTCTTCTGGTGTTGACTTCTAAGGCCCTAACTGTTTGATCTGGTGGAGGAACGCCCTAGAGTGAAGCCTAGGTTGCCCGGAACGTAGATATGACCATAAGCTTCACACAGATTGCAATTATTCGTTTTATACGGTGTAAAGGCTGTTGTATTTATTTTGTATTTTATTCTTCTGGTGTTGACTTCTTAGGCCCTAACTATTCGATCTGGTGGAACAACGCCGTAGAGTGAGGCCTAGGTTGCCCGGAACGTAGAAATGACCATAGCTTTCACACTGGTTGCAATTATACGTTCTTTACGATGGAAAAGCTGTTGTATTTATATTGTATTTTATGACTCTGGCGTTGACTTCTAAGGCCCTAGCTATTCGATCTAGTGTAGCAACGCCCTAGAGTGAAGCCTAGGTTGCCCGGAACGTAGAAGTGACCATCACTTTCAAACTGGTTGCAATTAATCCTGTTATAGGATGGAAAAACTGTTGTATTTTTATTGTATTTAATGCTTCTGGCGTTCACTTCTTAGGCCCTAACTATTCGAGCTGGTGGAACAACGCCCTAGAGTGAAGCCTAGGTTGCTCGGAATGTAGAAATAACCATAACTTTCACACTGGTTGCAATTATTCGTTTTATACGATGGAAAAACTGTTGTATTTATATTGTATTTTATGCTTCTGGCGTTCACTTCTTAGGCCCTAAATATTCGATCTGGTGGAACAACGCCCAAGGGTGAAGCCTAGGTTGCCCGGAACGTAGAAATGACCATAACTTTCACACTGGTTGCAATTAATAGTTTTATACGATGGAAAAACTGTTGTATTTATATTGTATTTAATGCTTCTGGCGTTGACTTCTTATGCCCTAACAATTCGATCTGGTGGAGCAACGCCCTACAGTGAAGCCTAGGTTGCCCGGAACGTAGGTATGAACATAACCTTCACACAGGTTGCAATTATCCCTTTTATACGATGGAAAAGCTGCTGTATTTATATCGTATTTTATGCTTCTGGCGTTGACTTCTTAGGCCCTAACTATTCGATCTGGTGGAGCAATGCCTCAGAGTTAAGTCTAGGATGCCCGAAACGCCGAAATGATCATTACTTTCACGCTTGTTGCAATTATTCCTGTTATACGATGAAAAGACCGTTGTATTTTTATTGTATTTTATGCTTCAGGCGTAGGCTTCTAAGGCCGTAGCTATTCGATATGGTGGAGCACCGCCCTAGAGTGAAGCCTAGGTTGCACGGAACGTAGAAATGACCATAACATTTACAATGGTAGCAATTATACGTTCTTTACGATGGAAAAGCTGTTGTATTTATATTGTATTTTATGCTTCGGGCGTTGACTTCTTAGGCCCTAACACTTCGATCTGGTGGAGCAACGCCCTTCAGTGAAGCCTAGGTTGCCCGGAACGTAAATATGACCATGAACTTCACACAGGTTGCAATTATTCGTTTTATACGGTGTAAAGGCTGTTGTATTTATTTTGTATTTTATTCTTCTGGTGTTGACTTCTTAGGCCCTAGCTATTCGATCTGGTGGAACAACGCCGTAGAGTGAAGCCTAGGTTGCCCGGAACGTATAAATGACCATTACTTTCACACTGTTTGCAATTATTCCTTTTATACGATGGAAAAGCTGCTGTATTTATATCGTATTTTATGCTTCTGGCGTTGACTTCTAAGGACTTAACTATTCGTTCTGGTGGAACAACGCCCTAGGGTGAAGCCTAGGTTGCCCGGAACGTAGAAATGACCATAACATTCACACTGGTAGCAATTATTCGTTTTATACAATGGAAAAACTGTTCTTTTTATTTTGTATTTTATGCTTCGGGCGTTGACTTCTAAGGCCCTAACTGTTTGATCTGGTGGAGCAACGCCCTAGAGTGAAGCCTAGGTTGCACGGAACGAAGAAATGACAATTACTTTCACACTGTTTGTAATTATTCGTTTTTTACGATGGAAAAGCTGAAGTATTTATATTGTATTATATGCCTCTGGCGTTGACTTCTAAGGCCCTAGCTATTCGATCTAGTGGAGCAACGCCCTAGAGTGAAGCCTAGGTTGCCCGGAACGTAGAAATGACCATCACTTTCAAACTGGTTGCAATTAATCCTATTATACGATGGAAAAACTGTTGTATTTTTATTGCATTTTATGCTTCGGGCGTTGACATCTAAGGCCCTAACTATTCAATCTGTTGGAGCAACGCCCTAGAGTGAAGCCTAGGTTGCTCGGAATGTAGAAATGATCATTACTTTCACACTGGTTGCAATTATTCGTTTTATACGATGGAAAAACTGTTGTATTTATATTGTATTTTATGCTTCTGGCGTTCACTTCTTAGGCCCTAACTATTCGACCTGGTAGAGCAACGCCCTAGAGTGTAGCCTGGGTTGCCCGGAACGTAGAAATGACAATTAATTCACACTGTTTGCAATTATTCCTTTTATACGATGCAAAAGCTGTTGTATTTATATCGTATTTTATGCTTCTGGCGTTGACTTCTAAGGACCTAACTATTCGATCTGGTGGAGCAACGCCCTAGAGTGAAGCCTAGGTTGCTCGGAATGTAGAAATAACCATAGCTTTCACACTGGTTGCAATTATACGTTCTTTACGATGGAAAAGCTGTTGTATTTATATTGTATTTTATGAATCTGGCGTTGACTTCTAAGGCCCTAGCTATTCGATCTAGTGTAGCAACGCCCTAGAGTGAAGCCTAGGTTGCCCGGAAGGTAGAAGTGACCATCACTATCAAACTGGTTGCAATTAATCCTGTTATAGGATGGAAAAACTGTTGTATTTTTATTGTATTTAATGCTTCTGGCGTTCACTTCTTAGGCCCTAACTATTCGAGCTGGTGGAACAACGTCCTAGAGTGAAGCCTAGGTTGCTCGGAATGTAGAAATAACCATAACTTTCACACTGGTTGCAATTATTCGTTTTATACGATGGAAAAACTGTTGTATTTATATTGTATTTTATGCTTCTGGCGTTCACTTCTTAGGCCCTAAATATTCGATCTGGTGGAACAACGCCCAAGGGTGAAGCCTAGGTTGCCCGGAACGTAGAAATGACCATAACATTTACACTGGTAGCAATTATTCGTTTTATACAATGGAAAAACTGTTCTATTTATTTTGTATTTTATGCTTCGGGCGTTGACTTCTAAGGCCCTAACTGTTTAATCTGGTGGAGCAACGCCCTAGGGTGAAGCCTATGTTGCCCGGAACGTAGAAATGACCATTACTTTCACACTGTTTGCAATTATTCCTTTTATACGATTGAAAAGCTGTTGTATTTATATCGTATTTTATGCTTCTGGCGTTGACTTCTTAGGCCCTAACTATTCGATCTGGTGGAGCAATGCCTCAGAGTTAAGTCTAGGATGCCCGAAACGCCCAAATGATCATTACTTTCACGCTTGTTGCAATTATTCCTGTTATACGATGAAAAGACCGTTGTATTTTTATTGTATTTTTTGCTTCAGGCGTAGGCTTCTAAGGCCGTAGCTATTCGATATGGAGCAGCACCGCCCTAGAGTGAAGCCTAGGTTGCCCGGAACGTAGAAATGACCATAACTTTTACACTGGTAGCAATTATTCGTTTTATACAATGGAAAAAATGTTCTATTTATTTTGTATTTTATGCTTCGGGCGTTGACTTCTTTGGCCCTAACAATTCGATCTCGTGGAGCAACGCCCTAGAGTGAAGCCTAGGTTGCCTGGAACGTACAAATGACCATCACTTTCACACGGATTGCAATTATTCCTGTTATAGGATGGAAAGACTGTTGTATTTTTATTGCATTTTATGCTTCTGGAGTTCACTTCTTAGGCCCTAACTATTCGATCTTGTGGAATAACGCCCTAGGGTGAAGCCTAGGTTGCCCGGAACGTAGAAATGACCATAACATTCACACTGGTAGCAATTATTCGTTTTATACGGTGTAAAGGCTGTTGTATTTATTTTGTATTTTATTCTTCTGGTGTTGACTTCTAAGGCCCTAACTGTTTGATCTGGTGGAGGAACGCCCTAGAGTGAAGCCTAGGTTGCCCGGAACGTAGATATGACCATAAGCTTCACACAGATTGCAATTATTCGTTTTATACGGTGTAAAGGCTGTTGTATTTATTTTGTATTTTATTCTTCTGGTGTTGACTTCTTAGGCCCTAACTATTCGATCTGGTGGAACAACGCCGTAGAGTGAGGCCTAGGTTGCCCGGAACGTAGAAATGACCATAGCTTTCACACTGGTTGCAATTATACGTTCTTTACGATGGAAAAGCTGTTGTATTTATATTGTATTTTATGACTCTGGCGTTGACTTCTAAGGCCCTAGCTATTCGATCTAGTGTAGCAACGCCCTAGAGTGAAGCCTAGGTTGCCCGGAACGTAGAAGTGACCATCACTTTCAAACTGGTTGCAATTAATCCTGTTATAGGATGGAAAAACTGTTGTATTTTTATTGTATTTAATGCTTCTGGCGTTCACTTCTTAGGCCCTAACTATTCGAGCTGGTGGAACAACGCCCTAGAGTGAAGCCTAGGTTGCTCGGAATGTAGAAATAACCATAACTTTCACACTGGTTGCAATTATTCGTTTTATACGATGGAAAAACTGTTGTATTTATATTGTATTTTATGCTTCTGGCGTTCACTTCTTAGGCCCTAAATATTCGATCTGGTGGAACAACGCCCAAGGGTGAAGCCTAGGTTGCCCGGAACGTAGAAATGACCATAACTTTCACACTGGTTGCAATTAATAGTTTTATACGATGGAAAAACTGTTGTATTTATATTGTATTTAATGCTTCTGGCGTTGACTTCTTATGCCCTAACAATTCGATCTGGTGGAGCAACGCCCTACAGTGAAGCCTAGGTTGCCCGGAACGTAGGTATGAACATAACCTTCACACAGGTTGCAATTATCCCTTTTATACGATGGAAAAGCTGCTGTATTTATATCGTATTTTATGCTTCTGGCGTTGACTTCTTAGGCCCTAACTATTCGATCTGGTGGAGCAATGCCTCAGAGTTAAGTCTAGGATGCCCGAAACGCCGAAATGATCATTACTTTCACGCTTGTTGCAATTATTCCTGTTATACGATGAAAAGACCGTTGTATTTTTATTGTATTTTATGCTTCAGGCGTAGGCTTCTAAGGCCGTAGCTATTCGATATGGTGGAGCACCGCCCTAGAGTGAAGCCTAGGTTGCACGGAACGTAGAAATGACCATAACATTTACAATGGTAGCAATTATACGTTCTTTACGATGGAAAAGCTGTTGTATTTATATTGTATTTTATGCTTCGGGCGTTGACTTCTTAGGCCCTAACACTTCGATCTGGTGGAGCAACGCCCTTCAGTGAAGCCTAGGTTGCCCGGAACGTAGATATGACCATGAACTTCACACAGGTTGCAATTATTCGTTTTATACGGTGTAAAGGCTGTTGTATTTATTTTGTATTTTATTCTTCTGGTGTTGACTTCTTAGGCCCTAACTATTCGATCTGGTGGAACAACGCCGTAGAGTGAAGCCTAGGTTGCCCGGAACGTATAAATGACCATTACTTTCACACTGTTTGCAATTATTCCTTTTATACGATGGAAAAGCTGCTGTATTTATATCGTATTTTATGCTTCTGGCGTTGACTTCTAAGGACTTAACTATTCGTTCTGGTGGAACAACGCCCTAGGGTGAAGCCTAGGTTGCCCGGAACGTAGAAATGACCATAACATTCACACTGGTAGCAATTATTCGTTTTATACAATGGAAAAACTGTTCTTTTTATTTTGTATTTTATGCTTCGGGCGTTGACTTCTAAGGCCCTAACTGTTTGATCTGGTGGAGCAACGCCCTAGAGTGAAGCCTAGGTTGCACGGAACGAAGAAATGACAATTACTTTCACACTGTTTGTAATTATTCGTTTTTTACGATGGAAAAGCTGAAGTATTTATATTGTATTATATGCCTCTGGCGTTGACTTCTAAGGCCCTAGCTATTCGATCTAGTGGAGCAACGCCCTAGAGTGAAGCCTAGGTTGCCCGGAACGTAGAAATGACCATCACTTTCAAACTGGTTGCAATTAATCCTATTATACGATGGAAAAACTGTTGTATTTTTATTGCATTTTATGCTTCGGGCGTTGACATCTAAGGCCCTAACTATTCAATCTGTTGGAGCAACGCCCTAGAGTGAAGCCTAGGTTGCTCGGAATGTAGAAATGATCATTACTTTCACACTGGTTGCAATTATTCGTTTTATACGATGGAAAAACTGTTGTATTTATATTGTATTTTATGCTTCTGGCGTTCACTTCTTAGGCCCTAACTATTCGACCTGGTAGAGCAACGCCCTAGAGTGAAGCCTAGGTTGCCCGGAACGTAGAAGTGACCATCACTTTCAAACTGGTTGCAATTAATCCTGTTATAGGATGGAAAAACTGTTGTATTTTTATTGTATTTAATGCTTCTGGCGTTCACTTCTTAGGCCCTAACTATTCGAGCTGGTGGAACAACGTCCTAGAGTGAAGCCTAGGTTGTTCGGAATGTAGAAATAACCATAACTTTCACACTGGTTGCAATTATTCGTTTTATACGATGGAAAAACTGTTGTATTTATATTGTATTTTATGCTTCTGGCGTTCACTTCTTAGGCCCTAAATATTCTTTCTGGTGGAACAACGCCCAAGGGTGAAGCCTAGGTTGCCCGGAACGTAGAAATGACCATAACTTTTACACTGGTAGCAATTATTCGTTTTATACAATGGAAAAACTGTTCTATTTATTTTGTATTTTATGCTTCGGGCGTTGACTTCTAAGGCCCTAACTGTTTAATCTGGTGGAGCAACGCCCTAGGGTGAAGCCTAGGTTGCCCGGAACGTAGAAATGACCATTACTTTCACACTGTTTGCAATTATTCCTTTTATACGATTGAAAAGCTGTTGTATTTATATCGTATTTTATGCTTCTGGCGTTGACTTCTTAGGCCCTAACTATTCGATCTCGTGGAGCAATGCCTCAGAGTTAAGTCTAGGATGCCCGAAACGCCCAAATGATCATTACTTTCACGCTTGTTGCAATTATTCCTGTTATACGATGAAAAGACCGTTGTATTTTTATTGTATTTTTTGCTTCAGGCGTAGGCTTCTAAGGCCGTAGCTATTCGATATGGTGCAGCACCGCCCTAGAGTGAAGCCTAGGTTGCCCGGAACGTAGAAATGACCATAACTTTTACACTGGTAGCAATTATTCGTTTTATACAATGGAAAAAATGTTCTATTTATTTTGTATTTTATGCTTCGGGCGTTGACTTCTTTGGCCCTAACAATTCGATCTCGTGGAGCAACGCCCTAGAGTGAAGCCTAGGTTGCCTGGAACGTACAAATGTCCATCACTTTCACACGGATTGCAATTATTCCTGTTATAGGATGGAAAGACTGTTGTATTTTTATTGCATTTTATGCTTCTGGAGTTCACTTCTTAGGCCCTAACTATTCGATCTTGTGGAATAACGCCCTAGGGTGAAGCCTAGGTTGCCCGGAACGTAGAAATGACCATAACTTTTACACTTGTCGCAATTATTCGTTTTATACAATGGAAAAACTGTTCTATTTATTTTGTATTTTATGCTTCGGGCGTTGACTTCTAAGGCCCTAGCTGTTTGGTCTGGTGGTGCAACGCCCTAGAGTGAAGCCTAGGTTGCCCGGAACGTAGATATGACCATAACCTTCACACAGATTGCAATTATTCGTTTTATACCGTGTAAAGGCTGTTGTATTTATTTTGTATTTTATTCTTCTGGTGTTGACTTCTTAGGCCCTAACTATTCGATCTGGTGGAACAACGCCGTAGAGTGAGGCCTAGGTTGCCCGGAACGTAGAAATGACCATTACTTTCACACTGCTTGCAATTATTCCTTTTATACGATGGAAAAACTGTTCTATTTATTTTGTAGCTTATTCTTCGGGCGTTGACTTCTTTGGCCCTAACAATTCGGTCTGGTGGAGCAACGCCCTAGAGTGAAGCCTAGGTTGC
Organism: Calliopsis andreniformis; assembly: GCF_051401765.1. Taxonomy (NCBI): domain Eukaryota; kingdom Metazoa; phylum Arthropoda; class Insecta; order Hymenoptera; family Andrenidae; genus Calliopsis; species Calliopsis andreniformis. Next base: position 9,199,447 of record NW_027480426.1, on the reverse strand, counting down.
CTGGAACGTACAAATGACCATCACTTTCACACGGATTGCAATTATTCCTGTTATAGGATGGAAAGACTGTTGTATTTTTATTGCATTTTATGCTTCTGGCGTTCACTTCTTAGGCCCTAACTATTCGATCTGGTGGAACAACGCCCTAGGGTGAAGCCTAGGTTGCCCGGAACGTAGAAATGACCATAACTTTTACACTGGTAGCAATTATTCGTTTTTTACAATGGAAAAACTGTTCTATTTATTTTGTACTTTATGCTTCGGGCGTTGACTTCTAAGGCCCTAACTGTTTGATCTGGTGGAGCAACGCCCTAGAGTGAAGCCTAGGTTGCCCGAAACGTAGAAATGACCATCACTTTCAAACTGGTTGCAATTAATCCTGTTATACGATGGAAAAACTGTTGTATTTTTATTGCATTTTATGCTTCGGGCGTTGACTTCTAAGGCCCTAACTATTCAATCTGTTGGAGCAACGCCCTAGAGTGAAGCCTAGGTTGCTCGGAATGTAGAAATGATCATTACTTTCACACTGGTTGCAATTATTCGTTTTATACGATGGAAAAACTGTTGTATTTATATTGTGTTTTATGCTTCTGGCGTTCACTTCTTAGGCCCTAACTATACGACCTGGTACAGCAACGCCCTAGAGTGAAGCCTAGGTTGCTCGGAATATAGAAATGACCATAACTTTCACACTGGTTGCAATTATTCGTTTTCTGCGATGGAAAAACTGTTCTATTTATTTTGTATTTTACGCTTCGGGCGTTGACTTCTAAGGCCCTAACTGTTTGATCTGGTGGAGCAACGCCCTAGAGTGTAGCCTAGGTTGCCCGGAACGTAGAAATGACAATTACTTTCACACTGTTTGCAATTATTCCTTTTATACGATGCAAAAGCTGTTGTATTTATATCGTATTTTATGCTTCTGGCGTTGACTTCTAAGGACCTAACTATTCGATCTGGTGGAGCAACGCCCTAGAGTGAAGCCTAGGTTGCTCGGAATGTAGAAATAACCATAACTTTCACACTGGTTGCAATTATACGTTCTTTACGATGGAAAAGCTGTTGTATTTATATTGTATTTTATGACTCTGGCGTTGACTTCTAAGGCCCTAGCTATTCGATCTAGTGTACCAACGCCCTAGAGTGAAGCCTGGGTTGCCCGGAACGTAGAAGTGACCATAAGCTTCATAATGGTTGCAATTATTCGTTTTATACGATGGAAAAACTGTTGTATTTCTATTGTATTTTATGCTTCGGGCGTTGACTGCTTAGGCCCTAACACTTCGATCTGGTGGAGCAACGCCCTACAGTGAAGCCTAGGTTGCCCGGAACGTAGATATGACCATAACCTTCACACAGGTTGCAATTATTCGTTTTATACGGTGTAAAGTCTGTTGTATTTATTTTGTATTTTATTCTTCTGGTGTTGACTTCTTAGGCCCTAACTATTCGATCTGGTGGAACAACTCCGTAGAGTGAAGCCTAGGTTGCCCGGAACGTATAAATGACCATTACTTTCACACTGTTTGCAATTATTCCTTTTATACGATGGAAAAGTTGCTGTATTTATATCGTATTTTATGCTTCTGGCGTTGACTTCTAAGGACCTAACTATTCGATCTGGTGGAACAACGCCCTAGGGTGAAGCCTAGGTTGCCCGGAACGTAGAAATGACCATAACATTTACACTGGTAGCAATTATTCGTTTTATACAATGGAAAAACTGTTCTTTTTATTTTGTATTTTATGCTTCGGGCGTTGACTTCTAAGGCCCTAACTGTTTGATCTGGAGGAGCAACGTCCTAGAGTGAAGCCTAGGTTGCCCGAAACGAAGAAATGACAATTACTTTCACACTGTTTGCAATTATTCGTTTTTTACGATGGAAAAGCTGTTGTATTTATATTGTATTATATGCCTCTGGCGTTGACTTCTAAGGCCCTAACTATTCGACCTGGTAGAGCAACGCCCTAGAGTGAAGCCTAGGTTGCTCGGAATATAGAAATGACCATAACTTTCACACTGGTTGCAATTATTCGTTTTCTGCGACGGAAAAACTGTTCTATTTATTTTGTATTTTATGCTTCGGGCGTTGACTTCTTAGGCCCTAACACTTCGATCTGGTGGAGCAACGCCCTACAGTGAAGCCTAGGTTGCCCGGAACGTAGATATGACCATAACCTTCACAGAGATTGCAATTATTCGTTTTATACGGTGTAAAGGCTGTTGTATTTATTTTGTATTTTATTCTTCTGGTGTTGACTTCGTAGGCCCTAACTATTCGATCTGGTGGAACAACGTCGTAGAGTGAAGCCTAGGTTGCCCAGAACGTAGAAATGACCATTACTTTCACACGGATTGCAATTATTCCTGTTATAGGATGGAAAGACTGTTGTATTTTTATTGCATTTTATGCTTCTGGCGTTCACTTCTTAGGCCCTAACTATTCGATCTGGTGGAGCAACGCCCTAGAGTGAAGCCTAGGTTGCTCGGAATGTAGAAATAACCATAGCTTTCACACTGGTTGCAATTATACGTTCTTTACGATGGAAAAGCTGTTGTATTTATATTGTATTTTATGACCCTGGCGTTGACTTCTAAGGCCCTAGCTATTCGATCTAGTGTAGCAACGCCCTCGAGTGAAGCCTAGGTTGCCCGGAACGTAGAAATGACCATCACTTTCACACGGATTGCAATTATTCCTGTTATAGGATGGAAAGACTGTTGTATTTTTATTGCATTTTATGCTTCTGGCGTTCACTTCTTAGGCCCTAACTATTCGATCTGGTGGAACAACGCCCTAGGGTGAAGCCTAGGTTGCCCGGAACGTAGAAATGACCATAACTTTTACACTGGTAGCAATTATTCGTTTTTTACAATGGAAAAACTGTTCTATTTATTTTGTACTTTATGCTTCGGGCGTTGACTTCTAAGGCCCTAAGTGTTTGATCTGGTGGAGCAACGCCCTAGAGTGAAGCCTAGGTTGCCCGGAACGTAGAAATGACCATCACTTTCAAACTGGTTGCAATTAATCCTGTTATACGATGGAAAAACTGTTGTATTTTTATTGCATTTTATGCTTCGGGCGTTGACTTCTAAGGCCCTAACTATTCAATCTGTTGGAGCAACGCCCTAGAGTGAAGCCTAGGTTGCTCGGAATGTGGAAATGATCATTACTTTCACACTGGTTGCAATTATTCGTTTTATACGATGGAAAAACTGTTGCATTTATATTGTGTTTTATGCTTCTGGCGTTCACTTCTTAGGCCCTAACTATTCGACCTGGTAGAGCAACGCCCTAGAGTGAAGCCTAGGTTGCTCGGAATATAGAAATGACCATAACTTTCACACTGGTTGCAATTATTCGTTTTCTGCGATGGAAAAACTGTTCTATTTATTTTGTGTTTTACGCTTCGGGCGTTGACTTCTAAGGCCCTATCTGTTTGATCTGGTGGAGCAACGCCCTAGAGTGTAGCCTAGGTTGCCCGGAACGTAGAAATGACAATTACTTTCAAACTGTTTGCAATTATTCCTTTTATACGATGCAAAAGCTGTTGTATTTATATCGTATTTTATGCTTCTGGCGTTGACTTCTAAGGACCTAACTATTCGATCTGGTGGAGCAACGCCCTAGAGTGAAGCCTAGGCTGCTCGGAATGTAGAAATAACCATAACTTTCACACTGGTTGCAATTATACGTTCTTTACGATGGAAAAGCTGTTGTATTTATATTGTATTTTATGACTCTGGCGTTGACTTCTAAGGCCCTAGCTATTCGATCTAGTGTACCAACGCCCTAGAGTGAAGCCTGGGTTGCCCGGAACGTAGAAGTGACCATCACTTTCAAACTGGTTGCAATTAATCCTGTTATACGATGGAAAAACTGTTGTATTTTTATTGTATTTAATGCTTCTGGCGTTCACTTCTTAGGCCCTAACTATTCGAGCTGGTGGAACAACGCCCTAGAGTGAAGCCTAGGTTGCTCGGATTCTAGAAATAACCATAACTTTCACGCGGGTTGCAATTATTCCTGTCATAGAATGGAAAGACTGTTGTATTTTTATTGCATTTTATGCTTCTGGCGTTCACTTCTTAGGCCCTAACTATTCGATCTGGTGGAGAAACGCCATAGAGTGAAGCCTAGGTTGCCCGGAACGTAGAAATGACCAGAACTTTCATACTGGTTGCAATTATTCGTTTTATATGATGGAAAAACTGTTGTATTTATATTGTATTTTATGCTGCTGGGGTTCATTTCTTCGGCCCTAACTATTCGATCTGGTGGAACAACGCCCTGGGGTGAAGCCTAGGTAGCCCGAAACGTACAAATGACTATAACTTTCACGCTGCTTCCTATTATTCGTTTTATACGATGGAAAAACTGTTATATTTATATTGTATTTTATGCTTCTGGCGTTGATTTCTTAGGCCGTAACTATTCAATCTGGTGGAACAACACCCTAGAGTGAGGTCTAGGTTGCCCGGAACGTAGAAATGACCATCACTTCCATACGGGTAGCAATTATTCGTTTTATACGATGGAAAAGCTGTTGTATTTATATTGTATTTTATGACTCTGGCGTTGACTTCTAAGGCCCTAGCTATTCGATCTAGTGTAGCAACGCCCTAGAGTGAAGCCTAGGTTGCCCGGAACGTAGAAGTGACCATCTCTTTCAAACTGGTTGCAATTAATCCTGTTATACGATGGAAAAACTGTTGTATTTATATTGTATTTTATGCTTCTGGCGTTCACTTCTTAGGCCCTAACTATTCGATCTGGTGGAACAACGCCCAAGGGTGAAGCCTAGATTGCCCGGAACGTAGAAATGACCATAACTTTTACACTGGTAGCAATTATTCGTTTTATACAATGGAAAAACTGTTCTATTTATTTTGTACTTTATGCTTCGGGCGTTGACTTCAAGGACCTAACTGTTTGATCTGGTGGAGCAACGCCCTAGAGTGAAGCCTAGGTTGCCCGGAACGTATAAATGACCATAACTTTTACACTGGTAGCAATTATTCCTTTTATACGATGGAAAAGCTGTTGTTTTATATCGTATTTTATTCTTCTGGCGATGACTTCTAAGGCCCTAGCTATTCGATCTAGTGGAGCAACGCCCTAGAGTGAAGCCTAGGTTGCCCGGAACGTAGAAATGACCGTCACTATCAAACTGGTCGCAATTAATCCTGTTATACGATGGAAAAACTGTTGTATTTTAATTGCATTTTATGCTTCGAGCGTTGACTTCTAAGGCCCTAACTATTCAATCTGTTGGAGCAACGCCCTAGAGTGAAGCCTAGGTTGCTCGGAATGTAGAAATGACCATAACTTTTACACTGGTTGCAATTATAAGTTTTATACGATGGAAAAGCTGTTGTATTTATATTGTATTTAATGCTTCTGGCGTTGACTTCTTAGGCCCTAACACTTCGATCTGGTGGAGCAACGCCCTACAGTGAAGCCTAGGTTGCCCGGAACGGAGGTATGACCATAACCTTCACACAGGTTGCAATTATTCGTTTTATACGTTGTAAAGGCTGTTGTATTTATTTTGTATTTCATTCTTCTGGTGTTGACTTCTTAGGCCCTAACTATTCGATCTGGCAGAACAACGCCGTAGAGTGAAGCCTAGGTTGCCCGGAACGTAGTAATGACCATTACTTTCACACTGTTTGCAATTATCCCTTTTATACGATGGAAATGCTGCTGTATTTATATCGTATTTTATGCTTCTGGGGTTGACTTCTAAGGACCTAACTATTCGATCTGGTGGAGCAACGCCCTAGAGTGAAGCCTAGGTTGCTCGGAATGTAGAAATGACCATAACTTTCACACTGGTTGCAATTATTCGTTTTATACGATGGAAAAGCTGTTGTATTTATATTGTATTTTATGCTTCTGGCGTTCACTTCTTAGGCCCTAACTATTCGACCTGGTGGAACAACGCCCTAGGCTGAAGCCTAGGTTGCCCGGAACGTAGAAATGACCATAACTTTTACACTGGTAGCAATTATTCGTTTTATACAATGGAAAAACTGTTGTATTTATATTGTATTTTATGCTTCTGGCGTTGACTTCTTAGGCCCTAATTATTCGATCTGGTGGAACAATGCCCTAGGGTGAAGCCTAGGATGCCCGGAACGTAGAAATCACCATAAGTTTCATAATGGTCGCAATTATTCGTTTTATACGATGGGAAAACTGTTCTATTTCTATTGTATTTTATGCTTCGGGCGTTGACTTCTTAGGCCCTAACACTTCGATCTGGTGGAGCAACGCCCTACAGTGAAGCCTAGGTTGCCCGGAACGTAGATATGACCATAACCTTCACACAGGTTGCAATTACTCGTTTTATACGGTGTAAAGGCTGTTGTATTTATTTTGTATTTTATTCTTCTGGTGTTGGCTTCTTAGGCCCTAGGTATACGATCTAGTGGAGCAACGCCCTAGAGTGAAGCCTAGGTTGAACGGAACGTAGAAATGACCATCACTTTCAAACTGGTTGCAATTAATTCTGTTATACGATGGAAAAACTGTTGTATTTTTATTGCACTTTGTGCTTCGGGCATTGACTCCTAAGGCCCTAACTATTCAATCTGCTGGAGCAACGCCCTAGAGTGAAGCCTAGGTTGCTCGGAATGTAGAAATGACCATAACTTTCACACTGGTTGCAATTATTCGTTTTATACGATGGAAAAACTGTTGTATTTATATTGTATTTTATGCTTCTGGCGTTCACTTCTTAGGCCCTAACTATTCGACCTGGTGGAACAACGCCCTAGGGTGAAGCCTAGGTTGCCCGGAACATAGAAGTGACCATAACTTTTACACTGTTTGCAATTATTCCTTTTATACGATGGAAAAACTGTTCTATTTATTTTGTATTTTATGCTTCGGGCGTTGACTTCTTTGGCCCTAACAATTCGATCTGGTGGAGCAACGCCCTAGAGTGAAGCCTAGGTTGCCTGGAACGTAAAATGACCATAACTTTCACACTGTTTGCAATTATTCCTTTTATACGATGGAAAAACTGTTCTATTTATTTTGTATTTTATGCATCGGGCGTTGACTTCTTTGGCCCTAACAATTCCATCTCTTGGAGCAACGCCCTAGAGTGAAGCCTAGGTTGCCTGGAACGTACAAATGACCATCACTTTCACACGGATTGCAATTATTCCTGTTATAGGATGGAAAGACTGTTATATTTTTATTGCATTTTATGTTTCTGGCGTTCACCTCTTAGGCCCTAACTATTCGATCTTGTGGAACAACGCCCTAGGGTGAAGCCTAGGTTGCCCGGAACGTAGGAATCACCATAACTTTTACACTGGTAGCAATTATTCGTTTTAAACAATGGAAAAACTGTTCTATTTATTATGTATTTTATGCTTCGGGCGTTGACTTCTAAGGCCCTAACTATTCGATCTGTTGGAGCAACACCCTAGAGTGAAGCCTAGGTTGCTCGGAATGTAGAAATGACCATAACTTTCACACTGGTTGCGATTATTCGTTTTATACGATGGAAAAACTGTTGTATTTATATTGTATTTTATGCTTCTGGCGTTCACTTCCTAGGCCCTAACTATTCGATCTGGTGGAACAACGCCCTAGGGTGAAGCCTAGGTTGCCCGGAACGAAGAAATGATCATAACTTTTACACTGGTAGCAATTATTCGTTTTATACAATGGAAAGGCTGTTGTATTTATATTGTATTTTATGCTTCTGGCGTTGACTTCTTAGGCCCTAACTATTCGATCTGGTGGAGCAATGCCTCAGAGTTAAGTCTAGGTTGCCCGAAACGCCGAAATGATCATTACATTCACGCTTGTTGCAATTATTCCTGTTATACGTTGAAAAGACCGTTGTATTTTTATTGTATTTTATGCTTCAGGCGTAGGCTTCTAAGGCCATAGCTATTCGATATGGTGGAGCACCGCCCTAGAGTGAAGCCTAGGTTGCACGGAACGTAGAAATGACCATAACTTTTACACTGGTAGCAATTATTCGTTTTATACCATGGAAAAACTGTTCCATTTGTTTTGTATTTTATGCTTCGGGCGTTGACTTCTAAGGCCCTAACTGTTTGATCTGGTGGAGCAACGCCCTAGAGTGAAGCCTAGGTTGCCCGGAACGTAGAAGTGACCATTACTATCACACTGTGTGCAATTATTCCATTTATACGATGGAAAGGCTGTTGTATTTATATTGTATTTTATGCTTCTGGCGTTCACTTCTTAGGCCCTAACTATTCGATCCGGTGGAACAACGCCCTAGGGTGAAGCCTAGGTTGCCCGGAACGTAGAAATGATCATAACTTTTACACTGGTAGCGATTATCCGTTTTATACAATGGAAAAACTGTTCTATTTATTTTATACTTTATGCTTCGGGCGTTGACTTCTAAGGCCCTAACTATTCGATCTGGTGGAGCAACGCCCTAGAGTGAAGCCTAGGTTGCCCGGTACGTAGAAATGACCATCACTATCAAACTGGTTGCTATTATTTGTTTTATACGATGGAAAAGCTGTTGTATTTATATCGTGTTTTATGGTTCTGGCGTTGACTTCTTAGGCCCTAACTATTCCATCTGGTGGAAGAACGCCCTAGGGTGAACCCTAGGTTGCCCGGAAAGCAGAAATGACCATAACCTTCACACAGGTTGCAATTATTCGTTTTATACGGTGTAAAGGCTGTTGTATTTATTTTGTATTTCATTCTTCTGGTGTTGACTTCTTAGGCCCTAACTATTCGATCTGGTGGAACAACGCCGTAGAGTGAAGCCTAGGTTTCCCGGAACGTAGAAATGACAATATCTTTTACACTGGTAGCAATTATTCGTTTTATACAATGGAAAAACTGTTCTATTTATTTTGTATTTTATGCTTCGGGCGTTGACTTCTTTGGCCCTAACAATTCGATCTGGTGGAGCAACGCCCTAGAGTGAAGCCTAGGTTCCCTGGAACGTACAAATGACATTCACTTTCACACGGGTTGCAATTATTCGTTTTATACGATGGAAAAACTGTTAGATTTATATTGTATTTTATGCTTCTGGCGTTGACTTCTCAGGCCCTAACTGTTCGATCTGGTGGAACAACGTCCTACGGTGAAGCCTACGTTGCCTGGAACGTAGAAATGACCATCACTTTCACACGGGTTGCAATTATTCCTGTTATAGGATGGAAAGACTGTTGCATTTTTATTGTATTTTATACTTCAGGCGTTGACTTCTGAGGCCATAGCTATTCGATGTGGTGGAAGAACGCCATAGAGTGATGCCTTGGTTGCCCGGAACGTAGAAATGACCATAGGTTTCATAATGGTTGCAATTATTCGTTTTATACGATGGAAAAACTGTTGTATTTCTATTGTATTTTATGCTTCGAGCGTTGACTTCTTAGGCCCACACACTTCAATCTGGTGGTGCAACGCCCTACAGTGAAGCCTAGGTTGCCCGGAATGTAGATATGACCATAACCTTCACACAGGTTGCAATTATTCGTTTTATACGGTGTAAAGGCTGTTGTATTTATTTTGTATTTTATTCTTCTGGTGTTGACTTCTTAGGCCCTAACTATTCGATCTGGTGGAACAACGCCGTAGAGTGAAGCCTAGGTTGCCCGGAACGTGGAAATCACCATTACTTTCACACTGGTTGCAATTATTCGTTTTATACGATGGAAAAACTGTTGTATTTATATTGTATTTTATGCTTCGGGCGTTGACTTCTAAGGCCCTAGCTATTCGATCTGGTGGAGCAACGCCCTAGAGTGAAGCCTAGGTTGCCCGGTACGTAGAAGTGACCATCACTATCAAACTGGTTGCAATTATTTGTTTCATACGATGGAAAAGCTGTTGTATTTATATCGTATTTTATGCTTCTGGCGTTGACTTCTTAGGCCCTAACTATTCCATCTGGTGGAACAACGCCCTAGGGTGAAGCCTAGGTTGCCCGGGAAGTAGAAATGACCATAACTTTTACACTGGCAGCAATTATTCGTTTTATACAATGGAAAAACCGTTCTATTTATTTTGTATTTTATGCTTCGGGCGTTGACTTCTAAGGCGCTAACTGTTTGATCTGGTGGAGCATCGCTGTAGAGTGAAGCCTATGTTGCCCGGAACGTAGAAATGACCATAACTTTCACACTGGTTGCTATTATACGTTTTATACGATGGAAAAACTGTTCTATTTATTTTGTACGTTATGCTTCGGGCGTCGACTTCTAAGGCCCTAACTATTCGATCTGGTGGAGCAACGCCCTAGAGTGAAGCCTAGGTTGCTCGGAAAGTAGAAATGACCATAACTTTCACACTGGCAGCAATTATTCGTTTTATACGATGGAAAAACTGTTGTATTTTTATTGCATTTTATGCTTCTGGCGTTCACTTCTTAGGCCCTAACTATTCAATCTGGTGGAACAACGCCCTAGGGTGAAGCCTAGGTTGACCGGAACGTAGAAATGACCATAACTTTTACACTGGTAGCAATTATTCGTTCGATACAATGGAAAAACTGTTGTATTTATATGGTATTTTATGCTTCTGGCGTTGACTTCTTAGGCCCTAACTATTCGATCTGGTGGAGCAATGCCTCAGAGTTAAATCGAGGATGCCCGAAACGCCGAAATGATCATTACTTTCACGCTTGTTGCAATTATTCCTGTTATACGATGAAAAGACCGTTGTATTTTTATTGTATTTTATGCTTCAGGCGTAGGCTTCTAAGGCCGTAGCTATTCGATATGGTGGAGCACCGCCCTAGAGTGAAGCCTAGGTTGCCCGGAACGTAGAAATGACCATAACTTTTACACTGCTAGCAATTATTCGTTTTATACAATGGAAAAACTGATCTATTTATTTTGTATTTTATGCTTCGGGCGTTGACTTCTAAGGCCCTAACTGTTTGATCTGGTGGAGCAACGCCCTAGAGTGAAGCCTAGGTTGCCCGGAACGTAGAAATGACCATTACTTTCACACTGTTTGCAATTATTCCTTTTATACGATGGAGAAACTGTTGTATTTATTTTGTATTTTATGCTTCGGGCGTTGACTTCGTTGTCCCTAACAATTCGATCTGGTGGAGCAACGCCCTAGAGTGAAGCCTAGGTTGCCTGGAACGTACAAATGACCATCACTTTCACACGGATTGCAATTATTCCTGTTATAGGATGGAAAGACTGTTGTATTTTTATTGCATTTTATGCTTCTGGCGTTCACTTCTTAGGCCCTAACTATTCCATCTGGTGGAACAACGCCCTAGAGTAAAGCCCAGGCTGCGCGGAACGTAGAAATGACCATAACTTTCACACTGGTAGCAATTATTCGTTTTATACAATGGAAAAACTGTTCTACTTATTTTGTATTTAATGCTTCAGGCGTGGACTTCTAAGGCCCTAACTATTCGATCAGGTGGAGCAACGCCCTAGAGTGAAGCCTAGGTTGCTCGAAATGTAGAAATGACCATAACTTTCACACTGGTTGCAATTATTCATTTTATACGATGGAAAAACTGTTGTACTTATATTGTATTTTATTCTTGTGGCGTTGAATTCTAAGTCCCTAGCTATTCGATCTGGTGGAGCAACGCCCTAGAGTGAAACCTAGGTTACCCGGAACGTAGAAATGACAAGTACTTTCATACTGTTTGCAGTTATTCCTGTTATACGACGGAAAAGCTTTTGCATCTTTATTGTATTTTATGCTTCTGGCGTTGACTTCTAAGGCCCTAGCTACTCGATTTGGTGGAGCACCGCCCTGGAGTGAAGCCTAGGTTGCCCGGAACGTAGAAATGACCATAACTTCCACACTGGTTGCAATTATTCGTTTTATACGATGGAAAAGCTGTTGTATTTATATCGTTTTTTATGCTCCTGGCGTTGACTTCTTAGGCCATAACTATTCCATCTGGTGGAACAACGCCCTAAGGTGAAGCCTAGGTTGCCCGGATCGTAGAAATGACCAGTACTTTCACACTGGTTGCAGTTATTCGTTTTATACGATGGAAAAACTGTTCTATTTATTTTGCATTTTATGCTTCGGACGTTGAGTTCTAAGGCGCTAACTATTCAATTTGTTGGAGAAACGCCCTAGGGTGTTTCCTAGGTTGCCCGGAAAGTAGAAATGACCATAACTTTCATACTGGTTGCAATTATTCGTTTTATATGATGGAAAAACTGTTGTATTTATATTGTATTTTAAGCTTCTGGCGTTCACTTCTTAGGCCCTAACTATTCGATCTGGTGGAACAACGGCCTAAGGTGAAGCCTAGGTTGCCCGCAACGTAGAAATGGCCATAACTTTTACACTGGTAGCAATTATTCGCTTTACACAATGGAAAAACTGTTCTATTTATTTTGTATTTAATGCTTCGGGCGTTGGCTTCTAAGGCCCTAACTGTTTGATCTGGTGGAGCAACGCCCTAGAGTGAAGCCTAGGTTGCCCGGAACGTAGAAATGTCCATATCTTTCACATTGTATGCAATTATTCATTTTATACGGTGGCAAAGCTGTTGCATTTATATTGTATTTTATGCTTCTGGCGTTGACTCCTTAGGCCCTAACTATACGATCTGGTGGAGCAATGCCTCAGAGTTAAGTCTAGGATGCCCGAAACGCCGAAATGATCATTAGTTTCACGCTTGTTGCAATTATTCCTGTTATACGATGAAAAGACCGTTGTATTTTTATTGTATTTTATGCTTCAGACGTAGGCTTCTAAGGCCGTAACTATTCGATATGGTGGAGCACCGCCCTAGAGTGAAGCCTAGGTTGCCCGGAACGTAGAAATGACCATAACTTTTACACTGGTAGCAATTATTCGTTTTATACGATGGAAAAGCTGTTGTATTTATATCGTTTTTTATGCTCCTGGCGTTGACTTCTTAGGCCATAACTATTCCATCTGGTGGAACAACGCCCTAAGGTGAAGCCTAGGTTGCCCGGATCGTAGAAATGACCAGTACTTTCACACTGGTTGCAGTTATTCGTTTTATACGATGGAAAAACTGTTCTATTTATTTTGCATTTTATGCTTCGGGCGTTGAGTTCTAAGGCGCTAACTATTCAATTTGTTGGAGAAACGCCCTAGGGTGTTTCCTAGGTTGCCCGGAAAGTAGAAATGACCATAACTTTCATACTGGTTGCAATTATTCGTTTTATATGATGGAAAAACTGTTGTATTTATATTGTATTTTAAGCTTCTGGCGTTCACTTCTTAGGCCCTAACTATTCGATCTGGTGGAACAACGGCCTAAGGTGAAGCCTAGGTTGCCCGCAACGTAGAAATGGCCATAACTTTTACACTGGTAGCAATTATTCGCTTTACACAATGGAAAAACTGTTCTATTTATTTTGTATTTAATGCTTCGGGCGTTGGCTTCTAAGGCCCTAACTGTTTGATCTGGTGGAGCAACGCCCTAGAGTGAAGCCTAGGTTGCCCGGAACGTAGAAATGTCCATATCTTTCACATTGTATGCAATTTTTCATTTTATACGGTGGCAAAGCTGTTGCATTTATATTGTATTTTATGCTTCTGGCGTTGACTCCTTAGGCCCTAACTATACGATCTGGTGGAGCAATGCCTCAGAGTTAAGTCTAGGATGCCCGAAACGCCGAAATGATCATTAGTTTCACGCTTGTTGCAATTATTCCTGTTATACGATGAAAAGACCGTTGTATTTTTATTGTATTTTATGCTTCAGACGTAGGCTTCTAAGGCCGTAACTATTCGATATGGTGGAGCACCGCCCTAGAGTGAAGCCTAGGTTGCCCGGAACGTAGAAATGACCATAACTTTTACACTGGTAGCAATTATTCGTTTTATACGATGGAAAAGCTGTTGTATTTATATTGTATTTTATGCTTCTGGCGTTCACTTCTTAGGCCCTAACTGTTTGATCTGGTGGAGCAACGCCCTAAAGTGAAGCCTAGGTTGCCCGGAACGTAGAAATGACCATTACTTTCACACTGTTTGCAATTATTCGTTTTATACGGTGTAAAGGCTGTTGTATTTATTTTGTATTTTATCCTTCTGGTGTTGGCTTCTTAGGCCCTAGCTATTCGATCTAGTGGAGCAACGCCCTAGAGTGAAGCATAGGTTGAACGGAACGTAGAAATGTCCATCACTTTCAAACTGGTTGCAATTAATTCTGTTATACGATGGAAAAAGTGTTGTATTTTTATTGCACTTTGTGCTTCGGGCATTGACTCCTAAGGCCCTAACTATTCAATCTGCTGGAGCAACGCCCTAGAGTGAAGCCTAGGTTGCTCGGAATGTAGAAATGACCATAACTTTCACACTGGTTGCAATTATTCGTTTTATACGATGGAAAAACTGTTGTATTTATATTGTATTTTATGCTTCTGGCGTTCACTTTTTAGGCCCTAACTATTCGACCTGGTGGAACAACGCCCTAGGGTGAAGCCTAGGTTGCCCGGAACATAGAAGTGTCCATAACTTTTACACTGTTTGCAATTATTCCTTTTATACGATGGAAAAACTGTTCTATTTATTTTGTATTTTATGCTTCGGGCGTTGACTTCTTTGGCCCTAACAATTCGATCTGGTGGAGCAACGCCCTAGAGTGAAGCCTAGGTTGCCTGGAACATACAAATGACCATAGCTTTCACACTGTTTGCAATTATTCCTTTTATACGATGGAAAAACTGTTCTATTTATTTTGTATTTTATGCTTCGGGCGTTGACTTCTTTGGCCCTAACAATTCCATCTCGTGGAGCAACGCCCTAGAGTGAAGCCTAGGTTGCCTGGAACGTACAAATGACCATCACTTTCACACGGATTGCAATTATTCCTGTTATAGGAAGGAAAGACTGTTGTATTTTTATTGCATTTTATGCTTCTGGCGTTCACCTCTTAGGCCCTAACTATTCGATCTTGTGGAACAACGCCCTAGGGTGAAGCCTAGGTTGCCCGGAACGTAGGAATCACCATAACTTTTACACTGGTAGCAATTATTCGTTTTAAACAATGGAAAAACTGTTCTATTTATTATGTATTTTATGCTTCGGGCGTTGACTTCTAAGGCCCTAACTATTCGATCTGTTGGAGCAACACCCTAGAGTGAAGCCTAGGTTGCTCGGAATGTAGAAATGACCATAACTTTCACACTGGTTGCAATTATTCGTTTTATACGATGGAAAAACTGTTGTATTTATATTGTATTTTATGCTTCTGGCGTTCACTTCCTAGGCCCTAACTATTCGATCTGGTGGAACAACGCCCTAGGGTGAAGCCTAGGTTGCCCGGAACGAAGAAATGATCATAACTTTTACACTGGTAGCAATTATTCGTTTTATACAATGGAAAAACTGTTGTATTTATATTGTATTTTATGCTTCTGGCGTTGACTTCTTAGGCCCTAACTATTCGATCTGGTGGAGCAATGCCTCAGAGTTAAGTCTAGGATGCCCGAAACGCCGAAATGATCATTACATTCACGCTTGTTGCAATTATTCCTGTTATACGTTGAAAAGACCGTTGTATTTTTATTGTATTTTATGCTTCAGGCGTAGGCTTCTAAGGCCATAGCTATTCGATATGGTGGAGCACCGCCCTAGAGTGAAGCCTAGGTTGCACGGAACGTAGAAATGACCATAACTTTTACACTGGTAGCAATTATTCGTTTTATACCATGGAAAAACTGTTCTATTTGTTTTGTATTTTATGCTTCGGGCGTTGACTTCTAAGGCCCTAACTGTTTGATCTGGTGGAGCAACGCCCTAGAGTGAAGCCTAGGTTGTCCGGAACGTAGAAATGACCATTACTATCACACTGTGTGCAATTATTCCATTTATACGATGGAAAGGCTGTTGTATTTATATTGTATTTTATGCTTCTGGCGTTCACTTCTTAGGCCCTAACTATTCGATCCGGTGGAACAACGCCCTAGGGTGAAGCCTAGGTTGCCCGGAACGTAGAAATGATCATAACTTTTACACTGGTAGCGATTATCCGTTTTATACAATGGAAAAACTGTTCTATTTATTTTATACTTTATGCTTCGGGCGTTGACTTCTAAGGCCCTAACTATTCGATCTGGTGGAGCAACGCCCTAGAGTGAAGCCTAGGTTGCCCGGTACGTAGAAATGACCATCACTATCAAACTGTTTGCAATTATTCCTTTTATACGATGGAAAAGCTGTTGTATTTATATCGCATTTTATTCTTCTGGCGTTGACTTCTTAGGCCCTAACTATTCCATCTGATGGAACAACGCCCTAGCGTGAAGCCTAGGTTGCCCGGAAAGCAGAAATGACCATAACTTTCATACTGGTTGCAGTTATTCGAATTTATACGATGGAAAAACTGTTGTATTTATATTGTATTTTATGCTTCTGGCGTTCACTTGTTAGTCCCTAACTATTCGATCTGGTGGAACATCGCCCTAGGGTGAAGCCTAGGTTGCCAGGAACGTAGAAATGACCATCACTCTCACACGGGTTGCAATTATTCCTGTTATAGGATGGAAAAGCTGTTGTATTTATATCGTATTTTATGCTTCTGGCGTTGACTTCTAAGGCCCTAGCTATTCGATCTAGTGGAGCAACGCCCTAGAGTGAAGCCAATGTTGCCCGGAACGTAGAAATGACCATCACTTTCAAACTGGTTGCAATTAATCCTGTTGTACGATGGAAAAACTGTTGTATCTTTATTGCATTTTATGCTTCGGGCGTTAACTTCTAAGGCCCTAACTATTCCATCTGTTGGTGCAACGCCCTAGAGGGAAGCCTAGGTTGCTCGGAATGTAGAAATGACCATTACTTTCACACTGGTTGCAATTATTCGTTTTATACGATGGAAAAACTGTTGTATCTATATTGTATTTTATGCTTCTGGCGTTCACTTGTTAGGCCCTGACTATTCGATCTGGTGGAACAACGCCCTAGGGTGAAGCCTAGGCTGCCCGGAACGTAGAAATGACCATCACTTTCACACGGGTTGCAATTATTCCTGTTATAGGATGGAAAGACTGTTGCATTTTTATTGTATTTTATGCTTCAGGCGTTGACTTCTGAGGCCGTAGCTATTCGAAGTGGTGGAAGAACGCCATAGAGTGAAGCGTAGGTTGCCCGGAACGTAGAAATGTCCATATCTTTCTCACTGTTTGCAATTGTTCATTTTATACGATGGCAAAGCTGTTGTATTTATATTGTATTTTATGCTTCTGGCGTTGACTTCTTAGGCCCTAACTATTCGATCTGGTGGAGCAATTCCTCAGAGTTAAGTCTAGGATGCCCGAAACGCCGAAATGATCATTATTTTCACGCTTGATGCAATTATTCCTGTTATACGATGAAAAGACCGTTTTATTTTTATTGTATTTTATGCTTCAGGCGTAGGCTTCTAAGGCCGTAGCTATTCGATATGGTGGAGCACCGCCCTAGAGTGAAGCCTAGGTTGCCCGGTACGTAGAAGTGACCATAACTTTTACACTGGTAGCAATTATTCGTTTTATACCATGGAAAAACTGTTCTATTTGTTTTGTATTTTATGCTTCGGGCGTTGACTTCTAAGGCCCTAACTGTTTTATCTGGTGGAGCATCGCCCTAGAGTGAAGCCTAGGTTGCCCGGAACGTAGAAATGACCATTACTATCACACTGTGTGCAATTATTCCATTTATACGATGGAAAGGCTGTTGTATTTATATTGTATTTTATGCTTCTGGCGTTCACTTCTTAGGCCCTAACTATTCGATCCGGTGGAACAACGCCCTAGGGTGAAGCCTAGCTTGCCCGGAACGTAGAAATGATCATAACTTTTACACTGGTAGCGATTATCCGTTTTATACAATGGAAAAACTGTTCTATTTATTTTATACTTTATGCTTCGGGCGTTGACTTCTAAGGCCCTAACTGTTTGATCTGGTGGAGCAACGCCCTAGAGTGATGCCTGGGTTGCCCGGAACGAAGAAATGACAATTACTTTCACACTGTTTGCAATTATTCGCTTTTTACGATGGAAAAGCTGAAGTATTTATATTGTATTATATGCCTCTGGCGTTGACTCCTAAGGCCCTAGCTATTCGGTCTAGTGGAGCAACGCCCTAGAGTGAAGCCTAGGTTGCCCGGAACGTAGAAATGACCATCACTTTCAAACTGGTTGCAATTAATCCTGTTATACGATGGAAAAATTGTTGTATTTTTATTGCATTTTATGCTTCGGGCGTTGACTTCTAAGGCCCTAACTATTCAATCTGTTGGAGCAACGCCCTAGAGTGAAGCCTAGGTTGCCCGGTACGTAGAAATGACCATCACTATCAAACTGGTTGCTATTATTTGTTTTATACGATGGAAAAAATGTTGTATTTCTATTGTATTTTATGCTTCGCGCGTTGACTTCTTAGGCCCTAACTCTTCGATCTGGTGGAGCAACGCCCTACAGTGAAGCCTAGGTTGCCCGGAACGTAGATATGACCATAACCTTCACACTGGTTGCAATTATTCGTTTTATACGATGGAAAAACTGTTGTATTTATATTGTATTTTATGCTTCGGGCTTTGACTTCTAAGGCCCTAGCTATTCGATCTGGTGGAGCAACGCCCTAGAGTGAAGCCTAGGTTGCCCGGTACGTAGAAGTGACCATCACTATCAAACTGGTTGCAATTATTTGTTTCATACGATGGAAAAACTGTTGTATTTTTATTGCATTTTATGCTTCGGGCGTTGACTTCTAAGGCCCTAACTATTCAATCTGTTGGAGCAACACCCTAGAGTGAAGCCTAGGTTGCTCGGAATGTAGAAATGACCATAACTTTCACACTGGTTGCAATTATTCGTTTTATACGATGGAAAAACTGTTGTATTTATATTGTATTTTATGCTTCGGGCGTTGACTTCTAAGGACCTAACTGTTTGATCTGGTGGACCAACGCCCTAGAGTGAAGCCTAGGTTGCCCGGAACGTAGAAATGACCATAACTTTTACACTGGTAGCAATTATTCCTTTTATACGATGGAAAAGCTGTTGTATTTATATCGTATTTTATGCTTCTGGCGTTGACTTCTAAGGCCCTAGCTATTCGATCTAGTGGAGCAACGCCCTAGAGTGAAGCGTAGTTTGCCCGGACCGTAGAAATGACCTTCACTATCAAACTGGTTGCAATTAATCCTGTTATACGATGGAAAAACTGTTGTAGTTTTATTGCATTTTATGCTTCTGGCGTTCACTTCTTAGGCCCTAACTATTCGATCTGGTGGAACAACGCCCTAGGGTGAAGCCTAGGTTGCCCGGAACGTAGAAATGACCATAAGTTTCATAATGGTTGCAATTATTCGTTTTATACGATGGAAAAACTGTTGTATTTCTATTGTATTTTATGCTTCGGGCGTTGACTTCTTAGGCCCTAACACTTCGATCTGGTGGAGCAACGCCCTGCAGTGAAGCCTAGGTTGCCCGGAACGTAGATATGACCATAACCTTCACACAGGTTGCAATTATTCGTTTTATACGGTGTAAAGGCTGTTCTATTTATTTTGTATTTTATTCTTCTGGTGTTGACTTCTTAGGCCCTAACTATTCGATCTGGTGGAACAACGCCGTAGAGTGAAGCCTAGGTTGCCCGGAACGTATAAATGACCATTACTTTCACACTGTTTGCATTTATTCCTTTTATACGATGGAAAAGCTGCTGTATTTATATCGTATTTTATGCTTCTGGCGTTGACTTCTAAGGACCTAACTATTCGATCTGGTGGAACAACGCCCTAGGGTGAAGCCTATGTTGCCCGGAACGTAGAAATGACCATAACATTTACACTGGTAGCAATTATTCGTTTTATACAATGGAAAAACTGTTCTTTTTATTTTGTATTTTATGCTTCGGGCGTTGACTTCTAAGGCCCTAACTGTTTGATCTGGTGGAGCAACGCCCTAGAGTGAAGCCTGGGTTGCCCGGAACGAAGAAATGACAATTACTTTCACACTGTTTGCAATTATTCGTTTTTTACGATGGAAAAGCTGAAGTATTTATATTGTATTATATGCCTCTGGCGTTGACTTCTAAGGCCCTAGCTATTCGGTCTAGTGGAGCAACGCCCCAGAGTGAAGCCTAGGTTGCCCGGAACGTAGAAATGACCATAACCTTCACACAGGTTGCAATTATCCCTTTTATACGATGGAAATGCTGCTGTATTTATATCGTATTTTATGCTTCTGGCGTTGACTTCTAAGGACCTAACTATTCGATCTGGTGGAGCAACGCCCTAGAGTCAAGCCTAGGTTGCTCGGAATGTAGACATGACCATAACTTTCGCACTGGTTGCAATTATTCGTTTTATACGGTGGAAAAGCTGTTGTATTTATATTGTATTTTATGCTTCTGGCGTTCACTTCTTAGGCCCTAACTATTCGACCTGGTGGAACAACGCCCTAGGCTGAAGCCTAGGTTGCCCGGAACGTAGAAATGACCATAACCTTCACACAGGTTGCAATTATTCGTTTCATACGGTGTAAAGGCTGTTGTATTTATTTTGTATTTTATTCTTCTGGTGTTGACTTCTTAGGCCCTAACTATTCGATCTGGTGGAACAACGCCGTAGAGTGAAGCCTAGGTTGCCCGGAACGTATAAATGACCATTACTTTCACACTGTTTGCAATTATTCCTTTTATACGATGGAAAAGCTGCTGTATTTATATCGTATTTTATGCGTCTGGCGTTGACTTCTAAGGACCTAACTATTCGATCTGGTGGAACAACGCCCTAGGGTGAAGCCTAGGTTGCCCGGAACGTAGAAATGACCATAACATTTACACTGGTAGCAATTATTCGTTTTATACAATGGAAAAACTGTTGTATTTTTATTGTGTTTTATGCTTCAGGCGTAGGCTTCTAAGGCCGTAGCTATTCGATATGGTGCAGCACTGCCCTAGAGTGAAGCCTAGGTTGCCCGGAACTTAGAAATGACCATAACTTTTACACTGGTAGCAATTATTCGTTTTAAAGAATGGAAAAACTGTTCTATTTATTTTGTATTTTATGCTTCGGGCGTTGACTTCTAAGGCCCTAACTGTTTGATCTGGTGGCGCAACGCCCTAGAGTGAAGCCTAGGTTGCCCGGTATGTAGAAATGACCATAACTTTCACACTGGCTGCTATTATTCGTTTTATACGATGGAAAAACTGTCATATTTATATTGTATTTTATGCTTCTGGCGTTGACTTCTTAGGCCCTAACTATTCGACCTGGTGGAACAACGCCCTAGGCTGAAGCCTAGGTTGCCCGGAACGTAGAAATGACCATAACTTTTACACTGGTAGCAATTATTCGTTTTATACAATGGAAAAACTGTTGTATTTTTATTGCATTTTATGCTTCGGGCGTTGACTTCTAAGGCCCTAACTATTCAATCTGTTGGAGCAACACCCTAGAGCGAAGCCTAGGTTGCTCGGAATGTAGAAATGACCATAACTTTCACACTGGTTGCAATTATTCGTTTTATACGATGGAAAAACTGTTGTATTTATATTGTATTTTATGCTTCGGGCGTTGACTTCTAAGGACCTAACTGTTTGATCTGGTGGGCCAACGCCCTAGAGTGAAGCCTAGGTTGCCCGGAACGTAGAAATGACCATAACTTTTACACCGGTAGCAATTATTCCTTTTATACGATGGAAAAGCTGTTGTATTTATATCGTATTTTATGCTTCTGGCGTTGACTTCTAAGGCCCTAGCTATTCGATCTAGTGGAGCAACGCCCTAGAGTGAAGCCTAGTTTGCCCGGACCGTAGAAATGACCTTCACTATCAAACTGGTTGCAATTAATCCTGTTATACGATGGAAAAACTGTTGTAGTTTTATTGCATTTTATGCGTCTGGCGTTCACTTCTTAGGCCCTAACTATTCGATCTGGTGGAACAACGCCATTAGGGTGAAGCCTAGGTTGCCCGGAACGTAGAAATGACCATAAGTTTCATAATGGTTGCAATTATTCGTTTTATACGATGGAAAAACTGTTGTATTTCTATTGTATTTTATGCTTCGGGCGTTGACTTCTTAGGCCCTAACACTTCGATCTGGTGGAGCAACGCCCTGCAGTGAAGCCTAGGTTGCCCGGAACGTAGATATGACCATAACCTTCACACAGGTTGCAATTATTCGTTTTATACGGTGTAAAGGCTGTTGTATTTATTTTGTATTTTATTCTTCTGGTGTTGACTTCTTAGGCCCTAACTATTCGATCTGGTGGAACAACGCCGTAGAGTGAAGCCTAGGTTGCCCGGAACGTATAAATGACCATTACTTTCACACTGTTTGCAATTATTCCTTTTATACGATGGAAAAGCTGCTGTATTTATATCGTATTTTATGCTTCTGGCGTTGACTTCTAAGGACCTAACTATTCGATCTGGTGGAACAACGCCCTAGGGTGAAGCCTATGTTGCCCGGAACGTAGAAATGACCATAACATTTACACTGGTAGCAATTATTCGTTTTATACAATGGAAAAACTGTTCTTTTTATTTTGTATTTTATGCTTCGGGCGTTGACTTCTACGGCCCTAACTGTTTGATCTGGTGGAGCAACGCCCTAGAGTGAAGCCTGGGTTGCCCGGAACGAAGAAATGACAATTACTTTCACACTGTTTGCAATTATTCGTTTTTTACGATGGAAAAGCTGAAGCATTTATATTGTATTATATGCCTCTGGCGTTGACTTCTAAGGACCTAACTATTCGATCTGGTGGAGCAACGCCCTAGAGTGAAGCCTAGGTTGCTCGGAATATAGAAATGACCATAACTTTCACACTGGTTGCAATTATTCCTGTTATAGGATGGAAAAGCTGTTGTATTTATATCGTATTTTATGCTTCTGGCGTTGACTTCTAAGGCCCTAGCTATTCGATCTAGTGGAGCAACGCCCTAGAGTGAAGCCAATGTTGCCCGGAACGTAGAAATGACCATCACTTTCAAACTGGTTGCAATTAATCCTGTTATACGATGGAAAAACTGTTGTATCTTTATTGCATTTTATGCTTCGGGCGTTAACTTCTAAGGCCCTAACTATTCCATCTGTTGGTGCAACGCCCTAGAGGGAAGCCTAGGTTGCTCGGAATGTAGAAATGACCATTACTTTCACACTGGTTGCAATTATTCGTTTTATACGATGGAAAAACTGTTGTATCTATATTGTATTTTATGCTTCTGGCGTTCACTTGTTAGGCCCTGACTATTCGATCTGGTGGAACAACGCCCTAGGGTGAAGCCTAGGCTGCCCGGAACGTAGAAATGACCATCACTTTCACACGGGTTGCAATTATTCCTGTTATAGGATGGAAAGACTGTTGCATTTTTATTGTATTTTATGCTTCAGGCGTTGACTTCTGAGGCCGTAGCTATTCGAAGTGGTGGAAGAACGCCATAGAGTGAAGCGTAGGTTGCCCGGAACGTAGAAATGTCCATATCTTTCTCACTGTTTGCAATTGTTCATTTTATACGATGGCAAAGCTGTTGTATTTATATTGTATTTTATGCTTCTGGCGTTGACTTCTTAGGCCCTAACTATTCGATCTGGTGGAGCAATTCCTCAGAGTTAAGTCTAGGATGCCCGAAACGCCGAAATGATCATTATTTTCACGCTTGATGCAATTATTCCTGTTATACGATGAAAAGACCGTTTTATTTTTATTGTATTTTATGCTTCAGGCGTAGGCTTCTAAGGCCGTAGCTATTCGGTATGGTGGAGCACCGCCCTAGATTGAGACCTAGGTTGCTCGGAACGTAGAAATGACCAATACCTTCACACTGTTTGCAATTATTCATTTTATACGATGGAAAAGCTGTTGTATTTATATCGTATTTTATGCTTCGGGCGTTGACTTCTTAGGCCCTAACATTTCGATCTGGTGGAGCAACGCCCTACAGTGAAGCCTAGGTTGCCCGTGACGTAGATATGACCATAACCTTCACACAGGTTGCAATTATTCTTTTATACGGTGTAAAGGCTGTTGTACTTATTATGTATTTTATTCTTCTGGTGTTGATTTCTGAGGCACTAACTATTCGATCTGGTTGAACAACGCCGTAGAGAGATGCCTAGGTTGCCCGGAACGCAGGAATGACCATTACTTTCACACTGGTAGCGTTTTATACAATGGAAAAACTGTTGTATTTATATTGTATTTTATGCTTCAGGCGTAGGCTTCTAAGGCCGTAGCTATTCGATATGGTGGAGCACCGCCCTAGAGTGAAGCCTAGGTTGCCCGGTACGTAGAAGTGACCATAACTTTTACACTGGTAGCAATTATTCGTTTTATACCATGGAAAAACTGTTCTATTTGTTTTGTATTTTATGCTTCGGGCGTTGACTTCTAAGGCCCTAACTGTTTTATCTGGTGGAGCATCGCCCTAGAGTGAAGCCTAGGTTGCCCGGAACGTAGAAATGACCATTACTATCACACTGTGTGCAATTATTCCATTTATACGATGGAAAGGCTGTTGTATTTATATTGTATTTTATGCTTCTGGCGTTCACTTCTTAGGCCCTAACTATTCGATCCGGTGGAACAACGCCCTAGGGTGAAGCCTAGCTTGCCCGGAACGTAGAAATGATCATAACTTTTACACTGGTAGCGATTATCCGTTTTATACAATGGAAAAACTGTTCTATTTATTTTATACTTTATGCTTCGGGCGTTGACTTCTAAGGCCCTAACTGTTTGATCTGGTGGAGCAACGCCCTAGAGTGAAGCCTGGGTTGCCCGGAACGAAGAAATGACAATTACTTTCACACTGTTTGCAATTATTCGCTTTTTACGATGGAAAAGCTGAAGTATTTATATTGTATTATATGCCTCTGGCGTTGACTCCTAAGGCCCTAGCTATTCGGTCTAGTGGAGCAACGCCCTAGAGTGAAGCCTAGGTTGCCCGGAACGTAGAAATGACCATCACTTTCAAACTGGTTGCAATTAATCCTGTTATACGATGGAAAAATTGTTGTATTTTTATTGCATTTTATGCTTCGGGCGTTGACTTCTAAGGCCCTAACTATTCAATCTGTTGGAGCAACGCCCTAGAGTGAAGCCTAGGTTGCCCGGTACGTAGAAATGACCATCACTATCAAACTGGTTGCTATTATTTGTTTTATACGATGGAAAAAATGTTGTATTTCTATTGTATTTTATGCTTCGGGCGTTGACTTCTTAGGCCCTAACTCTTCGATCTGGTGGAGCAACGCCCTACAGTGAAGCCTAGGTTGCCCGGAACGTAGATATGACCATAACCTTCACACTGGTTGCAATTATTCGTTTTATACGATGGAAAAACTGTTGTATTTATATTGTATTTTATGCTTCGGGCTTTGACTTCTAAGGCCCTAGCTATTCGATCTGGTGGAGCAACGCCCTAGAGTGAAGCCTAGGTTGCCCGGTACGTAGAAGTGACCATCACTATCAAACTGGTTGCAATTATTTGTTTCATACGATGGAAAAACTGTTGTATTTTTATTGCATTTTATGCTTCGGGCGTTGACTTCTAAGGCCCTAACTATTCAATCTGTTGGAGCAACACCCTAGAGTGAAGCCTAGGTTGCTCGGAATGTAGAAATGACCATAACTTTCACACTGGTTGCAATTATTCGTTTTATACGATGGAAAAACTGTTGTATTTATATTGTATTTTATGCTTCGGGCGTTGACTTCTAAGGACCTAACTGTTTGATCTGGTGGACCAACGCCCTAGAGTGAAGCCTAGGTTGCCCGGAACGTAGAAATGACCATAACTTTTACACTGGTAGCAATTATTCCTTTTATACGATGGAAAAGCTGTTGTATTTATATCGTATTTTATGCTTCTGGCGTTGACTTCTAAGGCCCTAGCTATTCGATCTAGTGGAGCAACGCCCTAGAGTGAAGCGTAGTTTGCCCGGACCGTAGAAATGACCTTCACTATCAAACTGGTTGCAATTAATCCTGTTATACGATGGAAAAACTGTTGTAGTTTTATTGCATTTTATGCTTCTGGCGTTCACTTCTTAGGCCCTAACTATTCGATCTGGTGGAACAACGCCCTAGGGTGAAGCCTAGGTTGCCCGGAACGTAGAAATGACCATAAGTTTCATAATGGTTGCAATTATTCGTTTTATACGATGGAAAAACTGTTGTATTTCTATTGTATTTTATGCTTCGGGCGTTGACTTCTTAGGCCCTAACACTTCGATCTGGTGGAGCAACGCCCTGCAGTGAAGCCTAGGTTGCCCGGAACGTAGATATGACCATAACCTTCACACAGGTTGCAATTATTCGTTTTATACGGTGTAAAGGCTGTTCTATTTATTTTGTATTTTATTCTTCTGGTGTTGACTTCTTAGGCCCTAACTATTCGATCTGGTGGAACAACGCCGTAGAGTGAAGCCTAGGTTGCCCGGAACGTATAAATGACCATTACTTTCACACTGTTTGCATTTATTCCTTTTATACGATGGAAAAGCTGCTGTATTTATATCGTATTTTATGCTTCTGGCGTTGACTTCTAAGGACCTAACTATTCGATCTGGTGGAACAACGCCCTAGGGTGAAGCCTATGTTGCCCGGAACGTAGAAATGACCATAACATTTACACTGGTAGCAATTATTCGTTTTATACAATGGAAAAACTGTTCTTTTTATTTTGTATTTTATGCTTCGGGCGTTGACTTCTAAGGCCCTAGCTGTTTGATCTGGTGGAGCAACGCCCTAGAGTGAAGCCTGGGTTGCCCGGAACGAAGAAATGACAATTACTTTCACACTGTTTGCAATTATTCGTTTTTTACGATGGAAAAGCTGAAGTATTTATATTGTATTATATGCCTCTGGCGTTGACTTCTAAGGCCCTAGCTATTCGGTCTAGTGGAGCAACGCCCCAGAGTGAAGCCTAGGTTGCCCGGAACGTAGAAATGACCATAACCTTCACACAGGTTGCAATTATCCCTTTTATACGATGGAAATGCTGCTGTATTTATATCGTATTTTATGCTTCTGGCGTTGACTTCTAAGGACCTAACTATTCGATCTGGTGGAGCAACGCCCTAGAGTCAAGCCTAGGTTGCTCGGAATGTAGACATGACCATAACTTTCGCACTGGTTGCAATTATTCGTTTTATACGGTGGAAAAGCTGTTGTATTTATATTGTATTTTATGCTTCTGGCGTTCACTTCTTAGGCCCTAACTATTCGACCTGGTGGAACAACGCCCTAGGCTGAAGCCTAGGTTGCCCGGAACGTAGAAATGACCATAACCTTCACACAGGTTGCAATTATTCGTTTCATACGGTGTAAAGGCTGTTGTATTTATTTTGTATTTTATTCTTCTGGTGTTGACTTCTTAGGCCCTAACTATTCGATCTGGTGGAACAACGCCGTAGAGTGAAGCCTAGGTTGCCCGGAACGTATAAATGACCATTACTTTCACACTGTTTGCAATTATTCCTTTTATACGATGGAAAAGCTGCTGTATTTATATCGTATTTTATGCGTCTGGCGTTGACTTCTAAGGACCTAACTATTCGATCTGGTGGAACAACGCCCTAGGGTGAAGCCTAGGTTGCCCGGAACGTAGAAATGACCATAACATTTACACTGGTAGCAATTATTCGTTTTATACAATGGAAAAACTGTTGTATTTTTATTGTGTTTTATGCTTCAGGCGTAGGCTTCTAAGGCCGTAGCTATTCGATATGGTGCAGCACTGCCCTAGAGTGAAGCCTAGGTTGCCCGGAACTTAGAAATGACCATAACTTTTACACTGGTAGCAATTATTCGTTTTAAAGAATGGAAAAACTGTTCTATTTATTTTGTATTTTATGCTTCGGGCGTTGACTTCTAAGGCCCTAACTGTTTGATCTGGTGGCGCAACGCCCTAGAGTGAAGCCTAGGTTGCCCGGTATGTAGAAATGACCATAACTTTCACACTGGCTGCTATTATTCGTTTTATACGATGGAAAAACTGTCATATTTATATTGTATTTTATGCTTCTGGCGTTGACTTCTTAGGCCCTAACTATTCGACCTGGTGGAACAACGCCCTAGGCTGAAGCCTAGGTTGCCCGGAACGTAGAAATGACCATAACTTTTACACTGGTAGCAATTATTCGTTTTATACAATGGAAAAACTGTTGTATTTTTATTGCATTTTATGCTTCGGGCGTTGACTTCTAAGGCCCTAACTATTCAATCTGTTGGAGCAACACCCTAGAGCGAAGCCTAGGTTGCTCGGAATGTAGAAATGACCATAACTTTCACACTGGTTGCAATTATTCGTTTTATACGATGGAAAAACTGTTGTATTTATATTGTATTTTATGCTTCGGGCGTTGACTTCTAAGGACCTAACTGTTTGATCTGGTGGGCCAACGCCCTAGAGTGAAGCCTAGGTTGCCCGGAACGTAGAAATGACCATAACTTTTACACCGGTAGCAATTATTCCTTTTATACGATGGAAAAGCTGTTGTATTTATATCGTATTTTATGCTTCTGGCGTTGACTTCTAAGGCCCTAGCTATTCGATCTAGTGGAGCAACGCCCTAGAGTGAAGCCTAGTTTGCCCGGACCGTAGAAATGACCTTCACTATCAAACTGGTTGCAATTAATCCTGTTATACGATGGAAAAACTGTTGTAGTTTTATTGCATTTTATGCGTC
The DNA here is from genome assembly GCF_051401765.1 of Calliopsis andreniformis. NCBI lineage: Eukaryota > Metazoa > Arthropoda > Insecta > Hymenoptera > Andrenidae > Calliopsis > Calliopsis andreniformis. Next base: position 9,170,809 of record NW_027480426.1, on the reverse strand, counting down.
TGGCGTTCACTTCTTAGGCCCTAACTATTCGATCTGGTGGAACAACGCCATTAGGGTGAAGCCTAGGTTGCCCGGAACGTAGAAATGACCATAAGTTTCATAATGGTTGCAATTATTCGTTTTATACGATGGAAAAACTGTTGTATTTCTATTGTATTTTATGCTTCGGGCGTTGACTTCTTAGGCCCTAACACTTCGATCTGGTGGAGCAACGCCCTGCAGTGAAGCCTAGGTTGCCCGGAACGTAGATATGACCATAACCTTCACACAGGTTGCAATTATTCGTTTTATACGGTGTAAAGGCTGTTGTATTTATTTTGTATTTTATTCTTCTGGTGTTGACTTCTTAGGCCCTAACTATTCGATCTGGTGGAACAACGCCGTAGAGTGAAGCCTAGGTTGCCCGGAACGTATAAATGACCATTACTTTCACACTGTTTGCAATTATTCCTTTTATACGATGGAAAAGCTGCTGTATTTATATCGTATTTTATGCTTCTGGCGTTGACTTCTAAGGACCTAACTATTCGATCTGGTGGAACAACGCCCTAGGGTGAAGCCTATGTTGCCCGGAACGTAGAAATGACCATAACATTTACACTGGTAGCAATTATTCGTTTTATACAATGGAAAAACTGTTCTTTTTATTTTGTATTTTATGCTTCGGGCGTTGACTTCTACGGCCCTAACTGTTTGATCTGGTGGAGCAACGCCCTAGAGTGAAGCCTGGGTTGCCCGGAACGAAGAAATGACAATTACTTTCACACTGTTTGCAATTATTCGTTTTTTACGATGGAAAAGCTGAAGCATTTATATTGTATTATATGCCTCTGGCGTTGACTTCTAAGGACCTAACTATTCGATCTGGTGGAGCAACGCCCTAGAGTGAAGCCTAGGTTGCTCGGAATATAGAAATGACCATAACTTTCACACTGGTTGCAATTATTCGTTTTCTCCGATGGAAAAACTGTTGTATTTATATTGTACTTTATGCTTCTGTCGATCACTTCTTAGGGCCTAACTATTCGATCTGATGGAACAATGCCCTAGGGTGAAGCCTAGGTTGCCCTGAACGTAGAAATGACAATATCTTTTACACTGGTAGCAATTATTCGTTTTATACAATGGAAAAACTGTTCTATTTATTTTGTATTTTATGCTTCGGGCGTTGACTTCTTTGGCCCTAACAATTCGATCTGGTGGAGCAACGCCCTAGAGTGAAGCCTAGGTTCCCTGGAACGTACAAATGACATTCACTTTCACACGGGTTGCAATTATTCGTTTTATACGATGGAAAAACTGTTTTATTTATATTGTATTTTATGCTTCTGGCGTTGACTTCTCAGGCCCTAACTGTTCGATCTGGTGGAACAACGCCCTAGGGTGAAGCCTAGGTTGCCTGGAACGTAGAAATGACCATCACTTTCACACGGGTTGCAATTATTCCTGTTATAGGATGGAAAGACTGTTGCATTTTTATTGTATTTTATGCTTCAGGCGTTGACTTCTGAGGCCATAGCTATTCGATGTGGTGGAAGAACGCCATAGAGTGAAGCCTTGGTTGCCCGGAACGTAGAAATGACCATAGGTTTCATAATGGTTGCAATTATTCGTCTTATACGATGGAAAAACTGTTGTATTTCTATTGTATTTTATGCTTCGAGCGTTGACTTCTTAGGCCCTAACACTTCAATCTGGTGGTGCAACGCCCTACACTGAAGCCGAGGTTGCCCGGAATGTAGGTATGACCATAACCTTCACACAGGTTGCAATTATGCGTTTTAGACGGTGTAAAGGCTGTTGTATTTATTTTGTATTTTATTCTTCTGGTGTTGACTTCTTAGGCCCTAACTATTCGATCTGGTGGAACAACGCCGTAGAGTGAAGCCTAGGTTGCCCGGAACGTAGAAATGACCATTACTTTCACACTGGTTGCAATTATTCGTTTTATACGATGGAAAAACTGTTGTATTTATATTGTATTTTATGCTTCGGGCGTTGACTTCTAAGGCCCTAGCTATTCGATCTGGTGGAGCAACGCCCTAGAGTGAAGCCTAGGTTGCCCGGTACGTAGAAGTGACCATCACTATCAAACTGGTTGCAATTATTACTTTTATACGATGGAAAAGCTGCTGTATTTATATCGTATTTTATGCGTCTGGCGTTGACTTCTAAGGACCTAACCATTCGATCTGGTGGAACAACGCCCTAGGGTGAAGCCTAGGTTGCCCGGAACGTAGAAATGACCATAACATTTACACTGGTAGCAATTATTCGTTTTATACAATGGAAAAACTGTCATATTTATATTGTATTTTATGCTTCTGGCGTTGACTTCTTAGGCCCTAACTATTCGACCTGGTGGAACAACGCCCTAGGCTGAAGCCTAGGTTGCCCGGAACGTAGAAATGACCATAACTTTTACACTGGTAGCAATTATTCGTTTTATACAATGGAAAAACTGTTGTATTTTTATTGCATTTTATGCTTCGGGCGTTGACTTCTAAGGCCCTAACTATTGAATCTGTTGGAGCAACACCCTAGAGTGAAGCCTAGGTTGCTCGGAATGTAGAAATGACCATAACTTTCACACTGGTTGCAATTATTCGTTTTATACGATGGAAAAACTGTTGTATTTATATTGTATTTTATGCTTCGGGCGTTGACTTCTAAGGACCTAACTGTTTGATCTGGTGGACCAACGCCCTAGAGTGAAGCCTAGGTTGCCCGGAACGTAGAAATGACCATAACTTTTACACTGGTAGCAATTATTCCTTTTATACGATGGAAAAGCTGTTGTACTTATATCGTATTTTATGCTCCTGGCGTTGACTTCTAAGGCCCTAGCTATTCGATCTAGTGGAGCAACGCCCTAGAGTGAAGCCTAGTTTGCCCGGACCGTAGAAATGACCTTCACTATCAAACTGGTTGCAATTAATCCTGTTATACGATGGAAAAACTGTTGTAGTTTTATTGCATTTTATGCTTCTAGCGTTCACTTCTTAGGCCCTAACTATTCGATCTGGTGGAACAACGCCCTATGGTGAAGCCTAGGTTGCCCGGAACGTAGAAATGACCATAAGTTTCATAATGGTTGCAATTATTCGTTTTATACGATGGAAAAGCTGTTGTATTTCTATTCTATTTTATGCTTCGGGCGTTGACTTCTTAGGCCCTAACACTTCGATCTGGTGGAGCAACGCCCTGCAGTGAAGCCTAGGTTGCCCGGAACGTAGATATGACCATAACCTTCACACAGGTTGCAATTATTCGTTTTATACGGTGTAAAGGCTGTTGTATTTATTTTGTATTTTATTCTTCTGGTGTTGACTTCTTAGGCCCTAACTATTCGATCTGGTGGAACAACGCCGTAGAGTGAAGCCTAGGTTGCCCGGAACGTATAAATGACCATTACTTTCACACTGTTTGCATTTATTCCTTTTATACGATGGAAAAGCTGCTGTATTTATATCGTATTTTATGCTTCTGGCGTTGACTTCTAAGGACCTAACTATTCGATCTGGTGGAACAACGCCCTAGGGTGAAGCCTATGTTGCCCGGAACGTAGAAATGACCATAACATTTACACTGGTAGCAATTATTCGTTTTATACAATGGAAAAACTGTTCTTTTTATTTTGTATTTTATGCTTCGGGCGTTGACTTCTAAGGCCCTAACTGTTTGATCTGGTGGAGCAACGCCCTAGAGTGAAGCCTGGGTTGCCCGGAACGAAGAAATGACAATTACTTTCACACTGTTTGCAATTATTCGTTTTTTACGATGGAAAAGCTGAAGTATTTATATTGTATTATATGCCTCTGGCGTTGACTTCTAAGGCCCTAGCTATTCGGTCTAGTGGAGCAAGGCCCCAGAGTGAAGCCTAGGTTGCCCGGAACGTAGAAATGACCATAACCTTCACACAGGTTGCAATTATCCCTTTTATACGATGGAAATGCTGCTGTATTTATATCGTATTTTATGCTTCTGGCGTTGACTTCTAAGGACCTAACTATTCGATCTGGTGGAGCAACGCCCTAGAGTCAAGCCTAGGTTGCTCGGAATGTAGACATGACCATAACTTTCGCACTGGTTGCAATTATTCGTTTTATACGGTGGAAAAGCTGTTGTATTTATATTGTATTTTATGCTTCTGGCGTTCACTTCTTAGGCCCTAACTATTCGACCTGGTGGAACAACGCCCTAGGCTGAAGCCTAGGTTGCCCGGAACGTGGAAATGACCATAACCTTCACACAGGTTGCAATTATTCGTTTCATACGGTGTAAAGGCTGTTGTATTTATTTTGTATTTTATTCTTCTGGTGTTGACTTCTTAGGCCCTAACTATTCGATCTGGTGGAACAACGCCGTAGAGTGAAGCCTAGGTTGCCCGGAACGTATAAATGACCATTACTTTCACACTGTTTGCAATTATTCCTTTTATACGATGGAAAAGCTGCTGTATTTATATCGTATTTTATGCTTCAGGCGTAGGCTTCTAAGGCCGTAGCTATTCGATATGGTGCAGCACCGCCCTAGAGTGAAGCCTAGGTTTCCCGGAACGTAGAAATGACCATAACTTTTACACTGGTAGCAATTATTCGTTTTAAAGAATGGAAAAACTGTTCTATTTATTTTGTATTTTATGCTTCGGGCGTTGACTTCTAAGGCCCTAACTGTTTGATCTGGTGGAGCAACGCCCTAGAGTGAAGCCTAGGTTGCCCGGTACGTAGAAATGACCATAACTTTCACACTGGCTGCTATTATTCGTTTTATACGATGGAAAAACTGTCATATTTATATTGTATTTTATGCTTCTGGCGTTGACTTCTTAGGCCCTAACTATTCGACCTGGTGGAACAACGCCCTAGGCTGAAGCCTAGGTTGCCCGGAACGTAGAAATGACCATAACTTTTACACTGGTAGCAATTATTCGTTTTATACAATGGAAAAACTGTTGTATTTTTATTGCATTTTATGCTTCGGGCGTTGACTTCTAAGGCCCTAACTATTCAATCTGTTGGAGCAACACCCTAGAGTGAAGCCTAGGTTGCTCGGAATGTAGAAATGACCATAACTTTCACACTGGTTGCAATTATTCGTTTTATACGATGGAAAAACTGTTGTATTTATATTGTATTTTATGCTTCGGGCGTTGACTTCTAAGGACCTAACTGTTTGATCTGGTGGACCAACGCCCTAGAGTGAAGCCTAGGTTGCCCGGAACGTAGAAATGACCATAACTTTTACACTGGTAGCAATTATTCCTTTTATACGATGGAAAAGCTGTTGTATTTATATCGTATTTTATGCTTCTGGCGTTGACTTCTAAGGCCCTAGCTATTCGATCTAGTGGAGCAACGCCCTAGAGTGAAGCCTAGTTTGCCCGGACCGTAGAAATGACCTTTACTATCAAACTGGTTGCAATTAATCCTGTTATACGATGGAAAAACTGTTGTAGTTTTATTGCATTTTATGCTTCTGGCGTTCACTTCTTAGGCCCTAACTATTCGATCTGGTGGAACAACGCCCTAGGGTGAAGCCTAGGTTGCCCGGAACGTAGAAATGACCATAAGTTTCATAATGGTTGCAATTATTCGTTTTATACGATGGAAAAACTGTTGTATTTCTATTGTATTTTATGCTTCGGGCGTTGACTTCTTAGGCCCTAACACTTCGATCTGGTGGAGCAACGCCCTGCAGTGAAGCCTAGGTTGCTCGGAACGTAGATATGACCATAACCTTCACACAGGTTGCAATTATTCGTTTTATACGGTGTAAAGGCTGTTGTATTTATTTTGTATTTTATTCTTCTGGTGTTGACTTCTTAGGCCCTAACTATTCGATCTGGTGGAACAACGCCGCAGAGTGAAGCCTAGGTTGCCCGGAACGTATAAATGACCATTACTTTCACACTGTTTGCAATTATTCCTTTTATACGATGGAAAAGCTGCTGTATTTATATCGTATTTTATGCTTCTGGCGTTGACTTCTAAGGACCTAACTATTCGATCTGGTGGAACAACGCCCTAGGGTGAAGCCTATGTTGCCCGGAACGTAGAAATGACCATAACATTTACACTGGTAGCAATTATTCGTTTTATACAATGGAAAAACTGTTCTTTTTATTTTGTATTTTATGCTTCGGGCGTTGACTTCTAAGGCCCTAACTGTTTGATCTGGTGGAGCAACGCCCTAGAGTGAAGCCTGGGTTGCCCGGAACGAAGAAATGACAATTACTTTCACACTGTTTGCAATTATTCGTTTTTTACGATGGAAAAGCTGAAGTATTTATATTGTATTATATGCCTCTGGCGTTGACTTCTAAGGCCCTAGCTATTCGGTCTAGTGGAGCAACGGCCCAGAGTGAAGCCTAGGTTGCCCGGAACGTAGAAATGACCATCACTTTCAAACTGGTTGCAATTAATCCTGTTATACGATGGAAAAACTGTTGTATTTTTATTGCATTTTATGCTTCGGGCGTTGACTTCTAAGGCCCTAGCTATTCAATCTGTTGGAGCAACGCCCTAGAGTGAAGCCTAGGTTGCTCGGAATGTAGAAATGATCATTACTTTCACACTGGTTGCAATAATACGTTCCTTACGATGGAAAAGCTGTTGTATTTATATTCTATTTTATGCTTCTGGCGTTGACTTCTAAGGACCTAACTATTCGATCTGGTGGAGCAACGCCCTAGAGTGAAGCCTAGGTTGCTCGGAATATAGAAATGACCATAACTTTCACACTGGTTGCAATTATTCGTTTTCTCCGATGGAAAAACTGTTGTATTTATATTGTACTTTATGCTTCTGTCGATCACTTCTTAGGGCCTAACTATTCGATCTGATGGAACAATGCCCTAGGGTGAAGCCTAGGTTGCCCTGAACGTAGAAATGACAATATCTTTTACACTGGTAGCAATTATTCGTTTTATACAATGGAAAAACTGTTCTATTTATTTTGTATTTTATGCTTCGGGCGTTGACTTCTTTGGCCCTAACAATTCGATCTGGTGGAGCAACGCCCTAGAGTGAAGCCTAGGTTCCCTGGAACGTACAAATGACATTCACTTTCACACGGGTTGCAATTATTCGTTTTATACGATGGAAAAACTGTTATATTTATATTGTATTTTATGCTTCTGGCGTTGACTTCTCAGGCCCTAACTGTTCGATCTGGTGGAACAACGCCCTAGGGTGAAGCCTAGGTTGCCTGGAACGTAGAAATGACCATCACTTTCACACGGGTTGCAATTATTCCTGTTATAGGATGGAAAGACTGTTGCATTTTTATTGTATTTTATGCTTCAGGCGTTGACTTCTGAGGCCATAGCTATTCGATGTGGTGGAAGAACGCCATAGAGTGAAGCCTTGGTTGCCCGGAACGTAGAAATGACCATAGGTTTCATAATGGTTGCAATTATTCGTCTTATACGATGGAAAAACTGTTGTATTTCTATTGTATTTTATGCTTCGAGCGTTGACTTCTTAGGCCCTAACACTTCAATCTGGTGGTGCAACGCCCTACAGTGAAGCCGAGGTTGCCCGGAATGTAGATGTGACCATAACCTTCACACAGGTTGCAATTATGCGTTTTATACGGTGTAAAGGATGTTGTATTTATTTTGTATTTTATTCTTCTGGTGTTGACTTCTTAGGCCCTAACTATTCGATCTGGTGGAACAACGCCCTAGGGTGAAGCCTAGGTTGCCCGGAACGTAGAAATGACCATAAGTTTCATAATGGTTGCAATTATTCGTTTTATACGATGGAAAAACTGTTGTATTTCTATTGTATTTTATGCTTCGGGCGTTGACTTCTTAGGCCCTAACACTTCGATCTGGTGGAGCAACGCCCTGCAGTGAAGCCTAGGTTGCCCGGAACGTAGATATGACCATAACCTTCACACAGGTTGCAATTATTCGTTTTATACGGTGTAAAGGCTGTTGTATTTATTTTGTATTTTATTCTTCTGGTGTTGACTTCTTAGGCCCTAACTATTCGATCTGGTGGAACAACGCCGTCGAGTGAAGCCTAGGTTGCCCGGAACGTATAAATGACCATTACTTTCACACTGTTTGCAATTATTCCTTTTATACGATGGAAAAGCTGGTGTATTTATATCGTATTTTATGCTTCTGGCGTTGACTTCTAAGGACCTAACTATTCGATCTGGTGGAACAACGCCCTAGGGTGAAGCCTAGGTTGCCCGGAACGTAGAAATGACCATAACATTTACACTGGTAGCAATTATTCGTTTTATACAATGGAAAAACTGTTCTTTTTATTTTGTATTTTATGCTTCGGGCGTTGACCTCTAAGGCCCTAACTGTTTGATCTGGTGGAGCAACGCCCTAGAGTGAAGCGTAGGTTGCTCGGAATATAGAAATGACCATAACTTTCACACTGGTTGCAATTATTCGTTTTCTCCGATGGAAAAACTGTTGTATTTATATTGTACTTTATGCTTCTGTCGATCACTTCTTAGGGCCTAACTATTCGATCTGATGGAACAATGCCCTAGGGTGAAGCCTAGGTTGCCCGGAACGTAGAAATGACCATAAGTTTCATAATGGTTGCAATTATTTGTTTTATACGATGGAAAAACTGTTGTATTTCTATTGTATTTTATGCTTCGGGCGTTGACTTCTTAGGCCCTAACACTTCGATCTGGTGGAGCAACGCCCTGCAGTGAAGCCTAGGTTGCCCGGAACGTAGATATGACCATAACCTTCACACAGGTTGCAATTATTCGTTTTATACGGTGTAAAGGCTGTTGTATTTATTTTGTATTTTATTCTTCTGGTGTTGACTTCTTAGGCCCTAACTATTCGATCTGGTGGAACAACGCCGTAGAGTGAAACCTAGGTTGCCCGGAACGTATAAATGACCATTACTTTCACACTGTTTGCAATGATTCCTTTTATACGATGGAAAAGCTGCTGTATTTATATCGTATTTTATGCTTCTGGCGTTGACTTCTAAGGACCTAACTATTCGAACTGGTGGAACAACGCCCTAGGGTGAAGCCTAGGTTGCCCGGAACGTAGAAATGACCATAACATTTACACTGGTAGCAATTATTCGTTTTATACAATGGAAAAACTGTTCTTTTTATTTTGTATTTTATGCTTCGGGCGTTGACTTCTAAGGCCCTAACTGTTTGATCTGGTGGAGCAACGCCCTAGAGTGAAGCCTGGGTTGCCCGGAACGAAGAAATGACAACTACTTTCACACTGTTTGCAATTATTCGTTTTTTACGATGGAAAAGCTGAAGTATTTATATTGTATTATATGCCTCTGGCGTTGACTTCTAAGGCCCTAGCTATTCGGTCTAGTGGAGCAACGCCCCAGAGTGAAGCCTAGGTTGCCCGGAACGTAGAAATGACCATCACTTTCAAACTGGTTGCAATTAATCCTGTTATACGATGGAAAAACTGTTGTATTTTTATTGCATTTTATGCTTCGGGCATTGACTTCTAAGGCCCTAACTATTCAATCTGTTGGAGCAACGCCCTAGAGTGAAGCCTAGGTTGCTCGGAATGTAGAAATGATCATTACTTTCACACTGGTTGCAATTATACGTTCTTTACGATGGAAAAGCTGTTGTATTTATATTCTATTTTATGCTTCTGGCGTTGACTTCTAAGGACCTAACTATTCGATCTGGTGGAGCAACGCCCTAGAGTGAAGCGTAGGTTGCTCGGAATATAGAAATGACCCTAACTTTCACACTGGTTGCAATTATTCGTTTTCTCCGATGGAAAAACTGTTGTATTTATATTGTACTTTCTGCTTCTGTCGATCACTTCTTAGGGCCTAACTATTCGATCTGATGGAACAATGCCCTAGGGTGAAGCCTACGTTGCCCTGAACGTAGAAATGACAATATCTTTTACACTGGTAGCAATTATTCGTTTTATACAATGGAAAAACTGTTCTATTTATTTTGTATTTTATGCTTCGGGCGTTGACTTCTTTGGCCCTAACAATTCGATCTGGTGGAGCAACGCCCTAGAGTGAAGCCTAGGTTCCCTGGAACGTACAAATGACATTCACTTTCACACGGGTTGCAATTATTCGTTTTATACGATGGAAAAACTGTTATATTTATATTGTATTTTATGCTTCTGGCGTTGACTTCTCAGGCCCTAACTTTTCGATCTGGTGGAACAACGCCCTAGGGTGAAGCCTAGGTTGCCTGGAACGTAGAAATGACCATCACTTTCACACGGGTTGCAATTATTCCTGTTATAGGATGGAAAGACTGTTGCATTTTTATTTGTATTTTATGCTTCAGGCGTTGACTTCTGAGGCCATAGCTATTCGATGTGGTGGAAGAACGCCATAGAGTGAAGCCTTGGTTGCCCGGAACGTAGAAATGACCATAGGTTTCATAATGGTTGCAATTATTCGTTTTATACGATGGAAAAACTGTTGTATTTCTATTGTATTTTATGCTTCGAGCGTTGACTTCTTAGGCCCTAACAATTCAATCTGGTGGTGCAACGCCCTACAGTGAAGCCGAGGTTGCCCGGAATGTAGATATGACCATAACCTTCACACAGGTTGCAATTATGCGTTTTATACGGTGTAAAGGCTGTTGTATTTATTTTGTATTTTATTCTTCTGGTGTTGACTTCTTAGGCCCTAACTATTCGATCTGGTGGAACAACGCCGTAGAGTGAAGCCTAGGTTGCCCGGAACGTAGAAATGACCATTACTTTCACACTGGTTGCAATTATTCGTTTTATACGATGGAAAAACTGTTGTATTTATATTGTATTTTATGCTTCGGGCATTGACTTCTAAGGCCCTAGCTATTCGATCTGGTGGAGCAACGCCCTAGAGTGAAGCCTAGGTTGCCCGGTACGTAGAAGTGACCATCACTATCAAACTGGTTGCAATTATTTGTTTCATACGATGGAAAAGCTGTTGTATTTATATCGTATTTTATGCTTCTGGCGTTGACTTCTTCGGCCCTAACTATTCCATCTGGTGGAACAACGCCCTAGGGTGATGCCTAGGTTGCCCGGGAAGTAGAAATGACCATAACTTTTACACTGGCAGCAATTATTCGTTTTATACTATGGAAAAACCGTTCTATTTATTTTGTATTTTATGCTTCGGGCGTTGACTTCTAAGGCGCTAACTGTTTGAACTGGTGGAGCATCGCTGTAGAGTGAAGCCTATGTTGCCCGGAACGTAGAAATGACCATAACTTTCACACTGGTTGCTGTTATTCGTTTTATACGATATAAAAACAGTTCTATTTATTTTGTACGTTATGCTTCGGGCGTCGACTTCTAAGGCCCTAACTATTCGATCTGGTGGAGCAACGCCCTAGAGTGAAGCCTAGGTTGCTCGGAAAGTAGAAATGACCATAACTTTCACACTGGTAGCAATTATTCGTTTTATACGCTGGAAAAACTGTTGTATTTTTATTGCATTTTATGCTTCTGGCGTTCACTTCTTAGGCCCTAACTATTCAATCTGGTGGAACAACGCCCTAGGGTGAAGCCTAGGTTGACCGGAACGTAGAAATGACCATATCTTTTACACTGGTAGCAATTATCCGTTCGATACAATGGAAAAACTGTTGTATTTATATGGTATTTTATGCTTCTGGCGTTGACTTCTTAGGCCCTAACTATTCGATCTGGTGGAGCAATGCCTCAGAGTTAAGTCTAGGATGCCCGAAACGCCGAAATGATCATTACTTTCACGCTTGTTGCAATTATTCCTGTTATACGATGAAAAGACCGTTGTATTTTTATTGTATTTTATGCTTCAGACGTAGGCTTCTAAGGCCGTAACTATTCGATATGGTGGAGCACCGCCCTAGAGTGAAGCCTAGGTTGCCCGTAACGTAGAAATGACCATAACTTTTACACTGGTAGCAATTATTCGTTTTATACGATGGAAAAGCTGTTGTATTTATACTGTATTTTATGATTCTGGCGTTCACTTCTTAGGCCCTAACTGTTTGATCTGGTGGAGCAACGCCCTAAAGTGAAGCCTAGGTTGCCCGGAACGTAGAAATGACCATTACTTTCACACCGTTTGCAATTATTCGTTTTATACGGTGTAAAGGCTGTTGTATTTATTTTGTATTTTATTCTTCTGGTGTTGGCTTCTTAGGCCCTAGCTATTCGATCTAGTGGAGCAACGCCCTAGAGTGAAGCCTAGGTTGAACGGAACGTAGAAATGACCATCACTTTCAAACTGGTTGCAATTAATTCTGTTATACGATGGAAAAAGTGTTGTATTTTTATTGCACTTTGTGCTTCGGGCATTGACTCCTAAGGCCCTAACTATTCAAGCTGCTGGAGCAACGCCCTAGAGTGAAGCCTAGGTTGCTCGGAATGTAGAAATGACCATAACTTTCACACTGGTTGCAATTATTCGTTTTATACGATGGAAAAACTGTTGTATTTATATTGTATTTTATGCTTCTGGCGTTCACTTCTTAGGACCTAACTATTCGACCTGGTGGAACAACGCCCTACGGTGAAGCCTAGGTTGCCCGGAACATAGAAGTGTCCATATCTTTTACACTGTTTGCAATTATTCCTTTTATACGATGGAAAAACTGTTCTATTTATTTTGTATTTTATGCTTCGGGCGTTGACTTCTTTGGCCCTAACAATTCGATCTGGTGGAGCAACGCCCTAGAGTGAAGCCTAGGTTGCCTGGAACGTACAAATGACCATAGCTTTCACACTGTTTGCAATTATTCCTTTTATACGATGGAAAAACTGTTCTATTTATTTTGTATTTTATGCTTCGGGCGTTGACTTCTTTGGCCCTAACAATTCCATCTCGTGGAGCAACGCCCTAGAGTGAAGCCTAGGTTGCCTGGAACGTACAAATGACCATCACTTTCACACGGATTGCAATTATTCCTGTTATAGGATGGAAAGACTGTTGTATTTTTATTGCATTTTATGCTTCTGGCGTTCACCTCTTAGGCCCTAACTATTCGATCTTGTGGAACAACGCCCTAGGGTGAAGCCTAGGTTGCCCGGAACGTAGGAATCACCATAACTTTTACACTGGTAGCAATTATTCGTTTTAAACAATGGAAAAACTGTTCTATTTATTATGTATTTTATGCTTCGGGCGTTGACTTCTAAGGCCCTAACTATTCGATCTGTTGGAGCAACACCCTAGAGTGAAGCCTAGGCTGCTCGGAATGTAGAAATGACCATAACTTTCACACTGGTTGCAATTATTCGTTTTATACGATGGAAAAACTGTTGTATTTATATTGTTTTTTATGCTTCTGGCGTTCACTTCCTAGGCCCTAACTATTCGATCTGGTGGAACAACGCCCTAGGGTGAAGCCTAGGTTGCCCGGAACGAAGAAATGATCATAACTTTTACACTGGTAGCAATTATTCGTTTTATACAATGGAAAAACTGTTGTATTTATATTGTATTTTATGCTTCTGGCGTTGACTTCTTAGGCCCTAACTATTCGATCTGGTGGAGCAATGCCTCAGAGTTAAGTCTAGGATGCCCGAAACGCCGAAATGATCATTACATTCACGCTTGTTGCAATTATTCCTGTTATACGTTGAAAAGACCGTTGTATTTTTATTGTATTTTATGCTTCAGGCGTAGGCTTCTAAGGCCATAGCTATTCGATATGGTGGAGCACCGCCCTAGAGTGAAGCCTAGGTTGCACGGAACGTAGAAATGACCATAACTTTTACACTGGTAGCAATTATTCGTTTTATACCATGGAAAAACTGTTCTATTTGTTTTGTATTTTATGCTTCGGGCGTTGACTTCTAAGGCCCTAACTGTTTGATCTGGTGGAGCAACGCCCTAGAGTGAAGCCTAGGTTGCCCGGAACGTAGAAATGACCATTACTATCACACTGTGTGCAATTATTCCATTTATACGATGGAAAGGCTGTTGTATTTATATTGTATTTTATGCTTCTGGCGTTCACTTCTTAGGCCGTAACTATTCGATCCGGTGGAACAACGCCCTAGGGTGAAGCCTAGGTTGCCCGGAACGTAGAAATGATCATAACTTTTACACTGGTAGCGATTATCCGTTTTATACAATGGAAAAACTGTTCTATTTATTTTATACTTTATGCTTCGGGCGTTGACTTCTAAGGCCCTAACTATTCGATCTGGTGGAGCAACGCCCTAGAGTGAAGCCTAGGTTGCCCGGTACGTAGAAATGACCATCACTATCAAACTGGTTGCTATTATTTGTTTTATACGATGGAAAAACTGTTGTATTTCTATTGTATTTTATGCTTCGGGCGTTGACTTCTTAGGCCCTAACTCTTCGATCTGGTGGAGCAACGCCCTACAGTGAAGCCTATGTTGCCCGGAACGTAGATAGGACCATAACCTTCACACTGGTTGCAATTATTCGTTTTATACGATGGAAAAACTGTTGTATTTATATTGTATTTTATGCTTCGGGCGTTGACTTCTAAGGCCCTAGCTATTCGATCTGGTGGAGCAACGCCCTAGAGTGAAGCCTAGGTTGCTCGGAAAGTAGAAATGACCATAACTTTCACACTGGTAGCAATTATTCGTTTTATACGATGGAAAAACTGTTGTATTTTTATTGCATTTTATGCTTCTGGCGTTCACTTCTTAGGCCCTAACTATTCAATCTGGTGGAACAACGCCCTAGGGTGAAGCCTAGGTTGACCGGAACGTAGAAATGACCATAACTTTTACACTGGTAGCAATTATTCGTTCGATACAATGGAAAAACTGTTGTATTTATATGGTATTTTATGCTTCTGGCGTTGACTTCTTAGGCCCTAACTATTCGATCTGGTGGAGCAATGCCTCAGAGTTAAGTCTAGGATGCCCGAAACGCCGAAATGATCATTACTTTCACGCTTGTTGCAATTATTCCTGTTGTACGATGAAAAGACCGTTGTATTTTTATTGTATTTTATGCTTCAGGCGAAGGCTTCTAAGGCCGTAACTATTCGATATGGTGGAGCACCGCCCTAGAGTGAAGCCTAGGTTGCCCGGAACGTAGAAATGACCATAACTTTTACACTGGTAGCAATTATTCGTTTTATACGATGGAAAAGCTGTTGTATTTATATTGTATTTTATGCTTCTGGCGTTCACTTCTTAGGCCCTAACTGTTTGATCTGGTGGAGCAACGCCCTAGAGTGAAGCCTAGGTTGCCCGGAACGTAGAAATGACCATAACTTTCACACTGGTTGCTATTATTCGTTTTATACGATGGAAAAACTGTTATATTGATATTGTATTTTATGCTTCTGGCGTTGACTTCTGAGGCCCTAACTATTCGATCTGGTGGAACAACGCCCTAGAGTGAAGCCTAGGTTGCCTGGAACGTAGAAATGACCATCACTTTCACACGGGTTGCAATTATTCCTGTTATAGGATGGAAGGACTGTTGCATTTTTATTGTATTTTATGCTTCAGGCGTTGACTTCTGGGGCCATAGCTATTCGATGTGGTGGAAGAACGCCATAGAGTGAAGCCTAGGTTGCCCGGAACGTAGAAATGACCATAGGTTTCATAATGGTTGCAATTATTCGTTTTATACGATGGAAAAACTGTTGTATTTCTATTGTATTTTATGCTTCGAGCGTTGACTTCTAAGGCCCTAACTATTCAATCTGTTGGAGCAACACCCTAGAGTGAAGCCTAGGTTGCTCGGAATGTAGAAAAGACCAGAACTTTCACACTGGTTGCAATTATTCGTTTTATACGATGGAAAAACTGTTGTATTTATATTGTATTTTATGCTTCGGGCGTTGACTTCTAAGGACCTAACTGTTTGATCTGGTGGACCAACGCCCTAGAGTGAAGCCTAGGTTGCCCGGAACGTAGAAATGACCATAACTTTTACACTGGTAGCAATTATTCCTTTTATACGATGGAAAAGCTGTTGTATTTATATCGTATTTTATGCTTCTGGCGTTGACTTCTAAGGCCCTAGCTATTCGATCTAGTGGAGCAACGCCCTAGAGTGAAGCCTAGTTTGCCCGGACCGTAGAAATGACCTTCACTATCAAACTGGTTGCAATTAATCCTGTTATACGATGGAAAAACTGTTGTAGTTTTATTGCATTTTATGCTTCTGGCGTTCACTTCTTAGGCCCTAACTATTCAATCTGGTGGAACAACGCCCTAGGGTGAAGCCTAGGTTGACCGGAACGTAGAAATGACCATAACTTTTACACTGGTAGCAATTATTCGTTCGATACAATGGAAAAACTGTTGTATTTATATGGTATTTTATGCTTCTGGCGTTGACTTCTTAGGCCCTAACTATTCGATCTGGTGGAGCAATGCCTCAGAGTTAAGTCTAGGATGCCCGAAACGCCGAAATGATCATTACTTTCACGCTTGTTGCAATTATTCCTGTTGTACGATGAAAAGACCGTTGTATTTTTATTGTATTTTATGCTTCAGGCGAAGGCTTCTAAGGCCGTAACTATTCGATATGGTGGAGCACCGCCCTAGAGTGAAGCCTAGGTTGCCCGGAACGTAGAAATGACCATAACTTTTACACTGGTAGCAATTATTCGTTTTATACGATGGAAAAGCTGTTGTATTTATATTGTATTTTATGCTTCTGGCGTTCACTTCTTAGGCCCTAACTGTTTGATCTGGTGGAGCAACGCCCTAGAGTGAAGCCTAGGTTGCCCGGAACGTAGAAATGACCATAACTTTCACACTGGTTGCTATTATTCGTTTTATACGATGGAAAAACTGTTATATTGATATTGTATTTTATGCTTCTGGCGTTGACTTCTGAGGCCCTAACTATTCGATCTGGTGGAACAACGCCCTAGAGTGAAGCCTAGGTTGCCTGGAACGTAGAAATGACCATCACTTTCACACGGGTTGCAATTATTCCTGTTATAGGATGGAAGGACTGTTGCATTTTTATTGTATTTTATGCTTCAGGCGTTGACTTCTGGGGCCATAGCTATTCGATGTGGTGGAAGAACGCCATAGAGTGAAGCCTAGGTTGCCCGGAACGTAGAAATGACCATAGGTTTCATAATGGTTGCAATTATTCGTTTTATACGATGGAAAAACTGTTGTATTTCTATTGTATTTTATGCTTCGAGCGTTGACTTCTAAGGCCCTAACTATTCAATCTGTTGGAGCAACACCCTAGAGTGAAGCCTAGGTTGCTCGGAATGTAGAAAAGACCAGAACTTTCACACTGGTTGCAATTATTCGTTTTATACGATGGAAAAACTGTTGTATTTATATTGTATTTTATGCTTCGGGCGTTGACTTCTAAGGACCTAACTGTTTGATCTGGTGGACCAACGCCCTAGAGTGAAGCCTAGGTTGCCCGGAACGTAGAAATGACCATAACTTTTACACTGGTAGCAATTATTCCTTTTATACGATGGAAAAGCTGTTGTATTTATATCGTATTTTATGCTTCTGGCGTTGACTTCTAAGGCCCTAGCTATTCGATCTAGTGGAGCAACGCCCTAGAGTGAAGCCTAGTTTGCCCGGACCGTAGAAATGACCTTCACTATCAAACTGGTTGCAATTAATCCTGTTATACGATGGAAAAACTGTTGTAGTTTTATTGCATTTTATGCTTCTGGCGTTCACTTCTTAGGCCCTAACTATTCGATCTGGTGGAACAACGCCCTAGGGTGAAGCCTAGGTTGCCCGGAACGTAGAAATGACCATAAGTTTCATAATGGTTGCAATTATTCGTTTTATACGATGGAAAAACTGTTGTATTTCTATTGTATTTTATGCTTCGGGCGTTGACTTCTTAGGCCCTAACACTTCGATCTGGTGGAGCAACGCCCTGCAGTGAAGCCTAGGTTGCCCGGAACGTAGATATGACCATAACCTTCACACAGGTTGCAATTATTCGTTTTATACGGTGTAAAGGCTGTTGTATTTATTTTGTATTTTATTCTTCTGGTGTTGACTTCTTAGGCCCTAGCTATTCGATCTGGTGGAACAACGCCGTAGACTGAAGCCTAGGTTGCCAGGAACGTATAAATGACCATTACTTTCACACTGTTTGCAGTTATTCCTTTTATACGATGGAAAAGCTGCTGTATTTATATCGTATTTTATGCTTCTGGCATTGACTTCTAAGGACCTAACTATTCGATCTGGTGAAACAACGCCCTAGGGTGAAGCCTAGGTTGCCCGGAACGTAGAAATTACCATAACATTTACACTGGTAGCAATTATTCGTTTTATACAATGGAAAAACTGTTCTTTTTATTTTGTATTTTATGCTTCGGGCGTTGACATCTAAGGCCCTAACTGTTTGATCTGGTGGAGCAACGCCCTAGAGTGAAGCCTGGGTTGCCCGGAACGAAGAAATGACAATTACTTTCACACTGTTTGCAATTATTCGTTTTTTACGATGGAAAAGCTGAAGTATTTATATTGTATTATATGCCTCTGGCGTTGACTTCTAAGGCCCTAGCTATTCGGTCTAGTGGAGCAACGCCCTAGAGTGAAGCCTAGGTTGCCCGGAACGTAGAAATGACCATCACTTTCAAACTGGATGCAATTAATCCTGTTATACGATGGAAAAACTGTTGTATTTTTATTGTATTTTATGCTTCAGGCGTAGGCTTCTAAGGCCGTAACTATTCGATATGGTGGAGCACCGCCCTAGAGTGAAGCCTAGGTTGCCCGGAACGTAGAAATGACCATAACTTTTACACTGGTAGCAATTATTCGTTTTATACGATGGAAAAGCTGTTGTATTTATATTGTATTTTATGCTTCTGGCGTTCACTTCTTAGGCCCTAACTGTTTGATCTGGTGGAGCAACGCCCTAGAGTGAAGCCTAAGTTGCCCGGAACGTAGAAATGACCATAACTTTCACACTGGTTGCTATTATTCGTTTTATACGATGGAAAAACTGTTATATTTATATTGTATTTTATGCTTCTGGCGTTGACTTCTGAGGCCCTAACTATTCGATCTGGTGGAACAACGCCCTACGGTGAAGCCTAGGTTGCCCGGAACATAGAAGTGTCCATATCTTTTACACTGTTTGCAATTATTCCTTTTATACGATGGAAAAACTGTTCTATTTATTTTGTATTTTATGCTTCGGGCGTTGACTTCTTTGGCCCTAACAATTCGATCTGGTGGAGCAACGCCCTAGAGTGAAGCCTAGGTTGCCTGGAACGTACAAATGACCATAGCTTTCACACTGTTTGCAATTATTCCTTTTATACGATGGAAAAACTGTTCTATTTATTTTGTATTTTATGCTTCGGGCGTTGACTTCTTTGGCCCTAACAATTCCATCTCGTGGAGCAACGCCCTAGAGTGAAGCCTAGGTTGCCTGGAACGTACAAATGACCATCACTTTCACACGGATTGCAATTATTCCTGTTATAGGATGGAAAGACTGTTGTATTTTTATTGCATTTTATGCTTCTGGCGTTCACCTCTTAGGCCCTAACTATTCGATCTTGTGGAACAACGCCCTAGGGTGAAGCCTAGGTTGCCCGGAACGTAGGAATCACCATAACTTTTACACTGGTAGCAATTATTCGTTTTAAACAATGGAAAAACTGTTCTATTTATTATGTATTTTATGCTTCGGGCGTTGACTTCTAAGGCCCTAACTATTCGATCTGTTGGAGCAACACCCTAGAGTGAAGCCTAGGCTGCTCGGAATGTAGAAATGACCATAACTTTCACACTGGTTGCAATTATTCGTTTTATACGATGGAAAAACTGTTGTATTTATATTGTTTTTTATGCTTCTGGCGTTCACTTCCTAGGCCCTAACTATTCGATCTGGTGGAACAACGCCCTAGGGTGAAGCCTAGGTTGCCCGGAACGAAGAAATGATCATAACTTTTACACTGGTAGCAATTATTCGTTTTATACAATGGAAAAACTGTTGTATTTATATTGTATTTTATGCTTCTGGCGTTGACTTCTTAGGCCCTAACTATTCGATCTGGTGGAGCAATGCCTCAGAGTTAAGTCTAGGATGCCCGAAACGCCGAAATGATCATTACATTCACGCTTGTTGCAATTATTCCTGTTATACGTTGAAAAGACCGTTGTATTTTTATTGTATTTTATGCTTCAGGCGTAGGCTTCTAAGGCCATAGCTATTCGATATGGTGGAGCACCGCCCTAGAGTGAAGCCTAGGTTGCACGGAACGTAGAAATGACCATAACTTTTACACTGGTAGCAATTATTCGTTTTATACCATGGAAAAACTGTTCTATTTGTTTTGAATTTTATGCTTCGGGCGTTGACTTCTAAGGCCCTAACTGTTTGATCTGGTGGAGCAACGCCCTAGAGTGAAGCCTAGGTTGCCCGGAACGTAGAAATGACCATTACTATCACACTGTGTGCAATTATTCCATTTATACGATGGAAAGGCTGTTGTATTTATATTGTATTTTATGCTTCTGGCGTTCACTTCTTAGGCCGTAACTATTCGATCCGGTGGAACAACGCCCTAGGGTGAAGCCTAGGTTGCCCGGAACGTAGAAATGATCATAACTTTTACACTGGTAGCGATTATCCGTTTTATACAATGGAAAAACTGTTCTATTTATTTTATACTTTATGCTTCGGGCGTTGACTTCTAAGGCCCTAACTATTCGATCTGGTGGAGCAACGCCCTAGAGTGAAGCCTAGGTTGCCCGGTACGTAGAAATGACCATCACTATCAAACTGGTTGCTATTATTTGTTTTATACGATGGAAAAACTGTTGTATTTATATTGTATTTTATGCTTCGGGCGTTGACTTCTAAGGCCCTAGCTATTCGATCTGGTGGAGCAACGCCCTAGAGTGAAGCCTAGGTTGCTCGGAAAGTAGAAATGACCATAACTTTCACACTGGTAGCAATTATTCGTTTTATACGATGGAAAAACTGTTGTATTTTTATTGCATTTTATGCTTCTGGCGTTCACTTCTTAGGCCCTAACTATTCAATCTGGTGGAACAACGCCCTAGGGTGAAGCCTAGGTTGACCGGAACGTAGAAATGACCATAACTTTTACACTGGTAGCAATTATTCGTTCGATACAATGGAAAAACTGTTGTATTTATATGGTATTTTATGCTTCTGGCGTTGACTTCTTAGGCCCTAACTATTCGATCTGGTGGAGCAATGCCTCAGAGTTAAGTCTAGGATGCCCGAAACGCCGAAATGATCATTACTTTCACGCTTGTTGCAATTATTCCTGTTGTACGATGAAAAGACCGTTGTATTTTTATTGTATTTTATGCTTCAGGCGAAGGCTTCTAAGGCCGTAACTATTCGATATGGTGGAGCACCGCCCTAGAGTGAAGCCTAGGTTGCCCGGAACGTAGAAATGACCATAACTTTTACACTGGTAGCAATTATTCGTTTTATACGATGGAAAAGCTGTTGTATTTATATTGTATTTTATGCTTCTGGCGTTCACTTCTTAGGCCCTAACTGTTTGATCTGGTGGAGCAACGCCCTAGAGTGAAGCCTAGGTTGCCCGGAACGTAGAAATGACCATAACTTTCACACTGGTTGCTATTATTCGTTTTATATGATGGAAAAACTGTTGTATTTCTATTGTATTTTATGCTTCGAGCGTTGACTTCTAAGGCCCTAACTATTCAATCTGTTGGAGCAACACCCTAGAGTGAAGCCTAGGTTGCTCGGAATGTAGAAAAGACCAGAACTTTCACACAGGTTGCAATTATTCGTTTTATACGGTGTAAAGGCTGTTGTATTTATTTTGTATTTTATTCTTCTGGTGTTGACTTCTTAGGCCCTAGCTATTCGATCTGGTGGAACAACGCCGTAGACTGAAGCCTAGGTTGCCAGGAACGTATAAATGACCATTACTTTCACACTGTTTGCAGTTATTCCTTTTATACGATGGAAAAGCTGCTGTATTTATATCGTATTTTATGCTTCTGGCATTGACTTCTAAGGACCTAACTATTCGATCTGGTGGAACAACGCCCTAGGGTGAAGCCTAGGTTGCCCGGAACGTAGAAATTACCATAACATTTACACTGGTAGCAATTATTCGTTTTATACAATGGAAAAACTGTTCTTTTTATTTTGTATTTTATGCTTCGGGCGTTGACATCTAAGGCCCTAACTGTTTGATCTGGTGGAGCAACGCCCTAGAGTGAAGCCTGGGTTGCCCGGAACGAAGAAATGACAATTACTTTCACACTGTTTGCAATTATTCGTTTTTTACGATGGAAAAGCTGAAGTATTTATATTGTATTATATGCCTCTGGCGTTGACTTCTAAGGCCCTAGCTATTCGGTCTAGTGGAGCAACGCCCTAGAGTGAAGCCTAGGTTGCCCGGAACGTAGAAATGACCATCACTTTCAAACTGGATGCAATTAATCCTGTTATACGATGGAAAAACTGTTGTATTTTTATTGTATTTTATGCTTCAGGCGTAGGCTTCTAAGGCCGTAACTATTCGATATGGTGGAGCACCGCCCTAGAGTGAAGCCTAGGTTGCCCGGAACGTAGAAATGACCATAACTTTTACACTGGTAGCAATTATTCGTTTTATACGATGGAAAAGCTGTTGTATTTATATTGTATTTTATGCTTCTGGCGTTCACTTCTTAGGCCCTAACTGTTTGATCTGGTGGAGCAACGCCCTAGAGTGAAGCCTAAGTTGCCCGGAACGTAGAAATGACCATAACTTTCACACTGGTTGCTATTATTCGTTTTATACGATGGAAAAACTGTTATATTTATATTGTATTTTATGCTTCTGGCGTTGACTTCTGAGGCCCTAACTATTCGATCTGGTGGAACAACGCCCTAGAGAGAAGCCTAGGTTGCCTGGAACGTAGAAATGACCATCACTTTCACACGGGTTGCAATTATTCCTGTTATAGGATGGAAGGACTGTTGCATTTTTATTGTATTTTATGCTTCAGGCGTTGACTTCTGAGGCCATAGCTATTCGATGTGGTGGAAGAACGCCATAGAGTGAAGCCTAGGTTGCCCGGAACGTAGAAATGACCATAGGTTTCATAATGGTTGCAATTATTCGTTTTATACGATGGAAAAACTGTTGTATTTCTATTGTATTTTATGCTTCGAGCGTTGACTTCTAAGGCCCTAACTTTTCAATCTGTTGGAGCAACACCCTAGAGTGAAGCCTAGGTTGCCCGGAATGTAGAAATGACCAGAACTTTCACACTGGTTGCAATTATTCGTTTTATACGATGGAAAAACTGTTGTATTTATATTGTATTTTATGCTTCGGGCGTTGACTTCTAAGGACCTAACTGTTTGATCTGGTGGACCAACGCCCTAGAGTGAAGCCTAGGTTGCCCGGAACGTAGAAATGACCATAACTTTTACACTGGTAGCAATTATTCCTTTTATACGATGGAAAAGCTGTTGTATTTATATCGTATTTTATGCTTCTGGCGTTCACTTCTTAGGCCCTAACTATTCGATCTGGTGGAATAACGCCCTAGGGTGAAGCCTAGGTTGCCCGGAACGTAGAAATGACCATAAGTTTCATAATGGTTGCAATTATTCGTTTTATACGATGGAAAAACTGTTGTATTTCTATTGTATTTTATGCTTCGGGCGTTGACTTCTTAGGCCCTAACACTTCGATCTGGTGGAGCAACGCCCTGCAGTGAAGCCTAGGTTGCCCGGAACGTAGATATGACCATAACCTTCACACAGGTTGCAATTATTCGTTTTATACGGTGTAAAGGCTGTTGTATTTATTTTGTATTTTATTCTTCTGGTGTTGACTTCTTAGGCCCTAACTATTCGATCTGGTGGAACAACGCCGTAGAGTGAAGCCTAGGTTGCCCGGAACGTATAAATGACCATTACTTTCACACTGTTTGCAATTATTCCTTTTATACTATGGAAAAGCTGCTGTATTTATATCGTATTTTATGCTTCTGGCGTTGACTTCTAAGGACCTAACTATTCGATCTGATGGAACAACGCTCTAGGGTGAAGCCTAGGTTGCCCGGAACGTAGAAATGACCATAACATTTACACTGGTAGCAATTATTCGTTTTATACAATGGAAAAACTGTTCTTTTTATTTTGTATTTTATGCTTCGGGCGTTGACTTCTAAGGCCCTAACTGTTTGATCTGGTGGAGCAACGCCCTAGAGTGAAGCCTGGGTTGCCCGGAACGAAGAAATGACAATTACTTTCACACTGTTTGCAATTATTCGTTTTTTACGATGGAAAAGCTGAAGTATTTATATTGTATTCTATGCCTCTGGCGTTGACTTCTAAGGCCCTAGCTATTCGGTCTAGTGGAGCAACGCCCCAGAGTGAAGCCTAGGTTGCCCGGAACGTAGAAATGACCATAACTTTTACACTGGTAGCAATTATTCCTTTTATACGATGGAAAAGCTGTTGTATTTATATCGTATTTTATGCTTCTGGCGTTGACTTCTAAGGCCCTAGCTATTCGATCTAGTGGAGCAACGCCCTAGAGTGAAGCCTAGTTTGCCCGGACCGTAGAAATGACCTTCACTATCAAACTGGTTGCAATTAATCCTGTTATACGATGGAAAAACTGTTGTAGTTTTATTGCATTTTATGCTTCTGGCGTTCACTTCTTAGGCCCTAACTATTCGATCTGGTGGAACAACGCCCTAGGGTGAAGCCTAGGTTGCCCGGAACGTAGGAATGACCATAAGTTTCATAATGGTTGCAATTATTCGTTTTATACGATGGAAAAACTGTTGTATTTCTATTGTATTTTATGCTTCGGGCGTTGACTTCTTAGGCCCTAACACTTCGATCTGGTGGAGCAACGCCCTGCAGTGAAGCCTAGGTTGCCCGGAACGTAGATATGACCATAACCTTCACACAGGTTGCAATTATTCGTTTTATACGGTGTAAAGGCTGTTGTATTTATTTTGTATTTTATTCTTCTGCTGTTGACTTCTTAGGCCCTAACTATTCGATCTGGTGGAACAACGCCGTAGAGTGAAGCCTAGGTTGCCAGGAACGTATAAATGACCATTACTTTCACACTGTTTGCAATTATTCCTTTTATACGATGGAAAAGCTGCTGTATTTATATCGTATTTTATGCTTCTGGCGTTGACTTCTAAGGACCTAACTATTCGATCTGGTGGAGCAACGCCCTAGGGTGAAGCCTAGGTTGCCCGGAACGTAGAAATGACCATAACATTTACACTGGTAGCAATTATTCGTTTTATATAATGGAAAAACTGTTCTTTTCATTTTGTATTTTATGCTTCGGGCGTTGACTTCTAAGGCCCTAACTGTTTGATCTGGTGGAGCAACGCCCTAGAGTGAAGCCTGGGTTGCCCGGAACGAAGAAATGGCAATTACTTTCACACTGTTTGCAATTAATCGTTTTTTACGATGGAAAAGCTGAAGTATTTATATTGTATTATATGCCTCTGGCGTTGACTTCTAAGGCCCTAGCTATTCGGTCTAGTGGAGCAACGCCCTAGAGTGAAGCCTAGGTTGCCCGGAATGTAGACATGACCATAACTTTCACACTGGTTGCAATTATTCGTTTTATACGATGGAAAAGCTGTTGTATTTATATTGTATTTTATGCTTCTGCCGTTCACTTCTTAGGCCCTAACTATTCGACCTGGTGGAACAACGCCCTAGGCTGAAGCCTAGGTTGCCCGGAACGTAGAAATGACCATAACCTTCACACAGGTTGCAATTATTCGTTTTATACGGTGTAAAGGCTGTTGTATTTATTTTGTATTTTATTCTTCTGGTGTTGACTTCTTAGGCCCTAACTATTCGATCTGTTGGAACAACGCCGTAGAGTGAAGCCTAGGTTGCCCGGAACGTAGAAATGACCATAACTTTTACACTGGTAGCAATTATTCGTTTTATACAATGGAAAAACTGTTGTATTTTTATTGCATTTTATGCTTCGGGCGTTGACTTCTAAGGCCCTAACTATTCAATCTGTTGGAGCAACACCCTAGAGTGAAGCCTAGGTTGCTCGGAATGTAGAAATGACCATAACTTTCACACTGTTTGCAATTATTCGTTTTATACGATGGAAAAACTGTTGTATTTATATTGCATTTTATGCTTCGGGCGTTGACTTCTAAGGACCTAACTGTTTGATCTGGTGGACCAACGCCCTAGAGTGAAGCCTAGGTTGCCCGGAACGTAGAAATGACCATAACTTTTACACTGGTAGCAATTATTCCTTTTATACGATGGAAAAGCTGTTGTATTTATATCGTATTTTATGCTTCTGGCGTTGACTTCTAAGGCCCTAGCTATTCGATCTAGTGGAGCAACGCCCTAGAGTGAAGCCTAGTTTGCCCGGACCGTAGAAATGACCTTCACTATCAAACTGGTTGCAATTAATCCTGTTATACGATGGAAAAACTGTTGTAGTTTTATTGCATTTTATGCTTCTGGCGTTCACTTCTTAGGCCCTAACTATTCGATCTGGTGGAACAACGCCCTAGGGTGAAGCCTAGGTTGCCCGGAACGTAGAAATGACCATAAGTTTCATAATGGTTGCAATTATTCGTTTTATACGATGGAAAAACTGTTGTATTTCTATTGTATTTTATGCTTCGGGCGTTGACTTCTTAGGCCCTAACACTTCGATCTGCTGGAGCAACGCCCTGCAGTGAAGCCTAGGTTGCCTGGAACGTAGAAATGACCATCACTTTCAAACTGGTTGGAATTAATCCTGTTATACGATGGAAAAACTGTTGTATTTTTATTGCATTTTATGCTTCGGGCGTTGACTTCTAAGGCCCTAACTATTCAATCTGTTGGAGCAACGCCCTAGAGTGAAGCCTAGGTTGCTCGGAATGTAGAAATGATCATTACTTTCACACTGGTTGCAATTATTCGTTTTATACGATGGAAAAACTGTTGTATTTATATTGTATTTTATGCTTCTGGCGTTCACTTCTTAGGCCCTAACTATTCGATCTGGTGGAACAACGCCCAAGGGTGAAGCCTAGGTTGCCCGGAACGTAGAAATGACCATAACTTTTACACTGGTAGCAATTATTCGTTTTATACACTGGAAAAACTGTTCTATTTATTTTGTATTTTATGCTTCGGGCGTTGACTTCTAAGGCCCTAACTGTTTAATCTGGTGGAGCAACGCCCTACAGTGAAGCCTAGGTTGCCCGTGACGTAGATATGACCATAACCTTCACACAGGTTGCAATTATTCTTTTATACGGTGTAAAGGCTGTTGTACTTATTTTGTATTTTATTCTTCTGGTGTTGATTTCTGAGGCCCTAACTATTCGATCTGGTTGAACAACGCCGTAGAGAGATGCCTAGGTTGCCCGGAACGCAGGAATGAACATTACTTTCACACTGGTAGCGTTTTATACAATGGAAAAACTGTTGTATTTATATTGTATTATGCTTCAGGCGTAGGCTTCTAAGGCCGTAGCTATTCGATATGGTGGAGCACCGCCCTAGAGTGAAGCCTAGGTTGCCCGGTACGTAGAAGTGACCATAACTTTTACACTGGTAGCAATTATTCGTTTTATACGATGGAAAAGCTGTTGTATTTATATTGTATTTTATGCTTCGGGCGTTGACTTCTAAGGCGCTAACTGTTTGATCTGGTGGAGCATCGCTGTAGAGTGTAGCCTATGTTGCCCGGAACGTAGAAAGGACCATAACTTTCACACTGGTTGCTATTATTCGTTTTATACGATGGAAAAACTGTTCTATTTATTTTGTACGTTATGCTTCGGGCGTTGACTTCTAAGGCCCTAACTATTCGATCTGGTGGAGCAACGCCCTAGAGTGATGCCTAGGTTGCTCGGAAAGTAGAAATGACCATAACTTTCACACTGGTAGCAATTATTCGTTTTATACGATGGAAAAACTGTTGTATTTTTATTGCATTTTATGCTTCTGGCGTTCACTTCTTAGGCCCTAACTATTGAATCTGGTGGAACAACGCCCTAGGGTGAAGCCTAGGTTGACCGGAACGTAGAAATGACCATAACTTTTACACTGGTAGCAATTATTCGTTCGATACAATGGAAAAACTGTTGTATTTATATGGTATTTTATGCTTCTGGCGTTGACTTCTTAGGCCCTAACTATTCGATCTGGTGGAGCAATGCCTCAGAGTTAAGTCTAGGATGCCCGAAACGCCGAAATGATCATTACTTTCACGCTTGTTGCAATTATTCCTGTTATACGATGAAAAGACCGTTGTATTTTTATTGTATTTTATGCTTCAGGCGAAGGCTTCTAAGGCCGTAACTATTCGATATGGTGGAGCACCGCCCTAGAGTGAAGCCTAGGTTGCCCGGAACGTAGAAATGACCATAACTTTCACACTGGTTGCTATTATTCGTTTTATACGATGGAAAAACTGTTATATTTATATTGTATTTTATGCTTCTGGCGTTGACTTCTGAGGCCCTAACTATTCGATCTGGTGGAACAACGCCGTAGAGTGAAGCCTAGGTTGCCCGGAACGTATAAATGACCATTACTTTCACACTGTTTGCAATTATTCCTTTTATACGATGGAAAAGCTGCTGTATTTATATCGTATTTTACGCTTCTGGCGTTGACTTCTAAGGACCTAACTATTCGATCTGGTGGAACAACGCTCTAGGGTGAAGCCTAGGTTGCCCGGAACGTAGAAATGACCATAACATTTACACTGGTAGCAATTATTCGTTTTATACAATGGAAAAACTGTTCTTTTTATTTTGTATTTTATGCTTCGGGCGTTGACTTCTAACGCCCTAACTGTTTGATCTGGTGGAGCAACGCCCTTGAGTGAAGCCTGGGTTGCCCGGAACGAAGAAATGACAATTACTTTCACACTGTTTGCAATTATTCGTTTTTTACGATGGAAAAGCTGAAGTATTTATATTGTATTATATGCCTCTGGCGTTGACTTCTAAGGCCCTAGCTATTCGGTCTAGTGGAGCAACGCCCCAGAGTGAAGCCTAGGTTGCCCGGAACGTAGAAATGACCATCACTTTCAAACTGGTTGCAATTAATCCTGTTATACGATGGAAAAACTGTTGTATTTTTATTGCATTTTATGCTTCGGGCGTTGACTTCTAAGGCCCTAACTATTCAATCTGTTGGAGCAACGCCCTAGAGTGAAGCCTAGGTTGCTCGGAATGTAGAAATGATCATTACTTTCACACTGGTTGCAATTATACGTTCTTTACGATGGAAAAGCTGTTGTATTTATATTCTATTTTATGACTCTGGCGTTGACTTCTAAGGCCCTAACTGTTTGATCTGGTGGAGCAACGCCCTAGAGTGAAGCCTAGGTTGCCCGGAACGTAGAAATGACCATAACTTTCACACTGGTTGCAATTATTCGTTTTATACGATGGAAAAACTGTTATATTTATATTGTATTTTATGCTTCTGGCGTTGACTTCTGAGGCCCTAACTATTCGATCTGGTGGAACAACGCCCTAGAGAGAAGCCTAGGTTGCCTGGAACGTAGAAATGACCATCACTTTCACACGGGTTGCAATTATTCCTGTTATAGGATGGAAGGACTGTTGCATTTTTATTGTATTTTATGCTTCAGGCGTTGACTTCTGAGGCCATAGCTATTCGATGTGGTGGAAGAACGCCATAGAGTGAAGCCTAGGTTGCCCGGAACGTAGAAATGACCATAGGTTTCATAATGGTTGCAATTATTCGTTTTATACGATGGAAAAACTGTTGTATTTCTATTGTATTTTATGCTTCGAGCGTTGACTTCTAAGGCCCTAACTATTCAATCTGTTGGAGCAACACCCTAGAGTGAAGCCTAGGTTGCTCGGAATGTAGAAATGACCAGAACTTTCACACTGGTTGCAACTATTCCTTTTATACGATGCAAAAGCTGCTGTATTTATATCGTATTTTATGCTTCTGTCGTTGACTTCTAAGGACCTAACTATTCGATCTGGTGGAACAACACCCTAGCGTGAAGCCTAGGTTGCCCGGAACGTAGAAATGACAATTACTTTCACACTGTTTGCAATTATTCCTTTTATACGATGCAAAAGCTGTTGTATTTATATCGTATTTTATGCTTCTGACGTTGACTTCTAAGGACCTAACTATTCGATCTGGTGGAGCAACGCCCTAGAGTGAAGCCTAGGTTGCTCGGAATGTAGAAATAACCATAGCTTTCACACTGGTTGCAATTATACGTTCTTTACGATGGAAAAGCTGTTGTATTTATATTGTATTTTATGACTCTGGCGTTGACTTCTAAGGCCCTAGCTATTCGATCTAGTGTAGCAACGCCCTAGAGTGAAGCCTAGGTTGCCCGGAACGTAGAAGTGACCATCACTTTCAAACTGGTTGCAATTAATCCTGTTATACGATGGAAAAACTGTTGTATTTATATTGTATTTTATGCTTCTGGCGTTCACTTCTTAGGCCCTAACTATTCGATCTGGTGGAACAACGCCCAAGGGTGAAGCCTAGATTGCCCGGAACGTAGAAATGACCATAACTTTTACACTGGTAGCAATTATTCGTTTTATACAATGGAAAAACTGTTCTATTTATTTTGCATTTTATGCTTCGGGCGTTGACTTCTAAGGCCCTAACTATTCCATCTGGTGGAACAACGCCCTAGGGTGAAGCCTAGGTTGCCCGGAAAGCAGAAATGACCATAACTTTCATACTGGTTGCAGTTATTCGATTTATACGATGGAAAAACTGTTGTATTTATATTGTATTTTATGCTTCTGGCGTTCACTTGTTATTCCCTAACTATTCGATCTGGTGGAACAACGCCCTAGGGTGAAGCCTAGGTTGCCCGGAACGTAGAAATGACCATCACTCTCACACTGTTTGCAATTATTCCTTTTATACGATGGAAAAGCTGCTGTATTTATATCGTATTTTATGCTTCTGGCGTTGACTTCTAAGGACCTAACTATTCGATCTGGTGGAACAACGCTCTAGGGTGAAGCCTAGGTTGCCCGGAACGTAGAAATGACCATAACATTTACACTGGTAGCAATTATTCGTTTTATACAATGGAAAAACTGTTCTTTTTATTTTGTATTTTATGCTTCGGGCGTTGACTTCTAAGGCCCTAACTGTTTGATCTGGTGGAGCAACGCCCTAGAGTGAAGCCTGGGTTGCCCGGAACGAAGAAATGACAATTACTTTCACACTGTTTGCAATTATTCGTTTTTTACGATGGAAAAGCTGAAGTATTTATATTGTATTATATGCCTCTGGCGTTGACTTCTAAGGCCCTAGCTATTCGGTCTAGTGGAGCAACGCCCCAGAGTGAAGCCTAGGTTGCCCGGAACGTAGAAATGACCATAACTTTTACACTGGTAGCAATTATTCCTTTTATACGATGGAAAAGCTGTTGTATTTATATCGTATTTTATGCTTCTGGCGTTGACTTCTAAGGCCCTAGCTATTCGATCTAGTGGAGCAACGCCCTAGAGTGAAGCCTAGTTTGCCCGGACCGTAGAAATGGCCTTCACTATCAAACTGGTTGCAATTAATCCTGTTATACGATGGAAAAACTGTTGTAGTTTTATTGCATTTTATGCTTCTGGCGTTCACTTCTTAGGCCCTAACTATTCGATCTGGTGGAACAACGCCCTAGGGTGAAGCCTAGGTTGCCCGGAACGTAGGAATGACCATAAGTTTCATAATGGTTGCAATTATTCGTTTTATACGATGGAAAAACTGTTGTATTTCTATTGTATTTTATGCTTCGGGCGTTGACTTCTTAGGCCCTAACACTTCGATCTGGTGGAGCAACGCCCTGCAGTGAAGCCTAGGTTGCCCGGAACGTAGATATGACCATAACCTTCACACAGGTTGCAATTATTCGTTTTATACGGTGTAAAGGCTGTTGTATTTATTTTGTATTTTATTCTTCTGCTGTTGACTTCTTAGGCCCTAACTATTCGATCTGGTGGAACAACGCCGTAGAGTGAAGCCTAGGTTGCCAGGAACGTATAAATGACCATTACTTTCACACTGTTTGCAATTATTCCTTTTATACGATGGAAAAGCTGCTGTATTTATATCGTATTTTATGCTTCTGGCGTTGACTTCTAAGGACCTAACTATTCGATCTGGTGGAGCAACGCCCTAGGGTGAAGCCTAGGTTGCCCGGAACGTAGAAATGACCATAACATTTACACTGGTAGCAATTATTCGTTTTATATAATGGAAAAACTGTTCTTTTTATTTTGTATTTTATGCTTCGGGCGTTGACTTCTAAGGCCCTAACTGTTTGATCTGGTGGAGCAACGCCCTAGAGTGAAGCCTGGGTTGCCCGGAACGAAGAAATGGCAATTACTTTCACACTGTTTGCAATTAATCGTTTTTTACGATGGAAAAGCTGAAGTATTTATATTGTATTATATGCCTCTGGCGTTGACTTCTAAGGCCCTAGCTATTCGGTCTAGTGGAGCAACGCCCTAGAGTGAAGCCTAGGTTGCCCGGAATGTAGACATGACCATAACTTTCACACTGGTTGCAATTATTCGTTTTATACGATGGAAAAGCTGTTGTATTTATATTGTATTTTATGCTTCTGCCGTTCACTTCTTAGGCCCTAACTATTCGACCTGGTGGAACAACGCCCTAGGCTGAAGCCTAGGTTGCCCGGAACGTAGAAATGACCATAACCTTCACACAGGTTGCAATTATTCGTTTTATACGGTGTAAAGGCTGTTGTATTTATTTTGTATTTTATTCTTCTGGTGTTGACTTCTTAGGCCCTAACTATTCGATCTGTTGGAACAACGCCGTAGAGTGAAGCCTAGGTTGCCCGGAACGTATAAATGACCATTACTTTCACACTGTTTGCAATTATTGCTTTTATACGATGGAAAAGCTGCTGTATTTATATCGTATTTTATGCGTCTGGCGTTGACTTCTAAGGACCTAACTATTCGATCTGGTGGAACAACGCCCTAGGGTGAAGCCTAGGTTGCCCGGAACGTAGAAATGACCATAACATTTACACTGGTAGCAATTATTCGTTTTATACAATGGAAAAACTGTTCTTTTTATTTTGTATTTTATGCTTCGGGCGTTGACTTCTAAGGCCCTAACTGTTTGATCTGGTGGAGCAACGCCCTAGAGTGAAGCCTGGGTTGCCCGGAACGAAGAAATGACAATTACTTTCACACTGTTTGCAATTATTCGTTTTTTACGATGGAAAAGCTGAAGTATTTATATTGTATTCTATGCCTCTGGCGTTGACTTCTAAGGCCCTAGCTATTCGGTCTAGTGGAGCAACGCCCCAGAGTGAAGCCTAGGTTGCCCGGAACGTAGAAATGACCATAACTTTTACACTGGTAGCAATTATTCCTTTTATACGATGGAAAAGCTGTTGTATTTATATCGTATTTTATGCTTCTGGCGTTGACTTCTAAGGCCCTAGCTATTCGATCTAGTGGAGCAACGCCCTAGAGTGAAGCCTAGTTTGCCCGGACCGTAGAAATGACCTTCACTATCAAACTGGTTGCAATTAATCCTGTTATACGATGGAAAAACTGTTGTAGTTTTATTGCATTTTATGCTTCTGGCGTTCACTTCTTAGGCCCTAACTATTCGATCTGGTGGAACAACGCCCTAGGGTGAAGCCTAGGTTTCCCGGAACGTAGGAATGACCATAAGTTTCATAATGGTTGCAATTATTCGTTTTATACGATGGAAAAACTGTTGTATTTCTATTGTATTTTATGCTTCGGGCGTTGACTTCTTAGGCCCTAACACTTCGATCTGGTGGAGCAACGCCCTGCAGTGAAGCCTAGGTTGCCCGGAACGTAGATATGACCATAACCTTCACACAGGTTGCAATTATTCGTTTTATACGGTGTAAAGGCTGTTGTATTTATTTTGTATTTTATTCTTCTGCTGTTGACTTCTTAGGCCCTAACTATTCGATCTGGTGGAACAACGCCGTAGAGTGAAGCCTAGGTTGCCAGGAACGTATAAATGACCATTACTTTCACACTGTTTGCAATTATTCCTTTTATACGATGGAAAAGCTGCTGTATTTATATCGTATTTTATGCTTCTGGCGTTGACTTCTAAGGACCTAACTATTCGATCTGGTGGAGCAACGCCCTAGGGTGAAGCCTAGGTTGCCCGGAACGTAGAAATGACCATAACATTTACACTGGTAGCAATTATTCGTTTTATATAATGGAAAAACTGTTCTTTTCATTTTGTATTTTATGCTTCGGGCGTTGACTTCTAAGGCCCTAACTGTTTGATCTGGTGGAGCAACGCCCTAGAGTGAAGCCTGGGTTGCCCGGAACGAAGAAATGGCAATTACTTTCACACTGTTTGCAATTAATCGTTTTTTACGATGGAAAAGCTGAAGTATTTATATTGTATTATATGCCTCTGGCGTTGACTTCTAAGGCCCTAGCTATTCGGTCTAGTGGAGCAACGCCCTAGAGTGAAGCCTAGGTTGCCCGGAATGTAGACATGACCATAACTTTCACACTGGTTGCAATTATTCGTTTTATACGATGGAAAAGCTGTTGTATTTATATTGTATTTTATGCTTCTGCCGTTCACTTCTTAGGCCCTAACTATTCGACCTGGTGGAACAACGCCCTAGGCTGAAGCCTAGGTTGCCCGGAACGTAGAAATGACCATAACCTTCACACAGGTTGCAATTATTCGTTTTATACGGTGTAAAGGCTGTTGTATTTATTTTGTATTTTATTCTTCTGGTGTTGACTTCTTAGGCCCTAACTATTCGATCTGTTGGAACAACGCCGTAGAGTGAAGCCTAGGTTGCCCGGAACGTAGAAATGACCATAACTTTTACACTGGTAGCAATTATTCGTTTTATACAATGGAAAAACTGTTGTATTTTTATTGCATTTTATGCTTCGGGCGTTGACTTCTAAGGCCCTAACTATTCAATCTGTTGGAGCAACACCCTAGAGTGAAGCCTAGGTTGCTCGGAATGTAGAAATGACCATAACTTTCACACTGTTTGCAATTATTCGTTTTATACGATGGAAAAACTGTTGTATTTATATTGCATTTTATGCTTCGGGCGTTGACTTCTAAGGACCTAACTGTTTGATCTGGTGGACCAACGCCCTAGAGTGAAGCCTAGGTTGCCCGGAACGTAGAAATGACCATAACTTTTACACTGGTAGCAATTATTCCTTTTATACGATGGAAAAGCTGTTGTATTTATATCGTATTTTATGCTTCTGGCGTTGACTTCTAAGGCCCTAGCTATTCGATCTAGTGGAGCAACGCCCTAGAGTGAAGCCTAGTTTGCCCGGACCGTAGAAATGACCTTCACTATCAAACTGGTTGCAATTAATCCTGTTATACGATGGAAAAACTGTTGTAGTTTTATTGCATTTTATGCTTCTGGCGTTCACTTCTTAGGCCCTAACTATTCGATCTGGTGGAACAACGCCCTAGGGTGAAGCCTAGGTTGCCCGGAACGTAGAAATGACCATAAGTTTCATAATGGTTGCAATTATTCGTTTTATACGATGGAAAAACTGTTGTATTTCTATTGTATTTTATGCTTCGGGCGTTGACTTCTTAGGCCCTAACACTTCGATCTGCTGGAGCAACGCCCTGCAGTGAAGCCTAGGTTGCCTGGAACGTAGAAATGACCATCACTTTCAAACTGGTTGGAATTAATCCTGTTATACGATGGAAAAACTGTTGTATTTTTATTGCATTTTATGCTTCGGGCGTTGACTTCTAAGGCCCTAACTATTCAATCTGTTGGAGCAACGCCCTAGAGTGAAGCCTAGGTTGCTCGGAATGTAGAAATGATCATTACTTTCACACTGGTTGCAATTATTCGTTTTATACGATGGAAAAACTGTTGTATTTATATTGTATTTTATGCTTCTGGCGTTCACTTCTTAGGCCCTAACTATTCGATCTGGTGGAACAACGCCCAAGGGTGAAGCCTAGGTTGCCCGGAACGTAGAAATGACCATAACTTTTACACTGGTAGCAATTATTCGTTTTATACACTGGAAAAACTGTTCTATTTATTTTGTATTTTATGCTTCGGGCGTTGACTTCTAAGGCCCTAACTGTTTAATCTGGTGGAGCAACGCCCTACAGTGAAGCCTAGGTTGCCCGTGACGTAGATATGACCATAACCTTCACACAGGTTGCAATTATTCTTTTATACGGTGTAAAGGCTGTTGTACTTATTTTGTATTTTATTCTTCTGGTGTTGATTTCTGAGGCCCTAACTATTCGATCTGGTTGAACAACGCCGTAGAGAGATGCCTAGGTTGCCCGGAACGCAGGAATGAACATTACTTTCACACTGGTAGCGTTTTATACAATGGAAAAACTGTTGTATTTATATTGTATTATGCTTCAGGCGTAGGCTTCTAAGGCCGTAGCTATTCGATATGGTGGAGCACCGCCCTAGAGTGAAGCCTAGGTTGCCCGGTACGTAGAAGTGACCATAACTTTTACACTGGTAGCAATTATTCGTTTTATACGATGGAAAAGCTGTTGTATTTATATTGTATTTTATGCTTCGGGCGTTGACTTCTAAGGCGCTAACTGTTTGATCTGGTGGAGCATCGCTGTAGAGTGAAGCCTATGTTGCCCGGAACGTAGAAAGGACCATAACTTTCACACTGGTTGCTATTATTCGTTTTATACGATGGAAAAACTGTTCTATTTATTTTGTACGTTATGCTTCGGGCGTTGACTTCTAAGGCCCTAACTATTCGATCTGGTGGAGCAACGCCCTAGAGTGATGCCTAGGTTGCTCGGAAAGTAGAAATGACCATAACTTTCACACTGGTAGCAATTATTCGTTTTATACGATGGAAAAACTGTTGTATTTTTATTGCATTTTATGCTTCTGGCGTTCACTTCTTAGGCCCTAACTATTGAATCTGGTGGAACAACGCCCTAGGGTGAAGCCTAGGTTGACCGGAACGTAGAAATGACCATAACTTTTACACTGGTAGCAATTATTCGTTCGATACAATGGAAAAACTGTTGTATTTATATGGTATTTTATGCTTCTGGCGTTGACTTCTTAGGCCCTAACTATTCGATCTGGTGGAGCAATGCCTCAGAGTTAAGTCTAGGATGCCCGAAACGCCGAAATGATCATTACTTTCACGCTTGTTGCAATTATTCCTGTTATACGATGAAAAGACCGTTGTATTTTTATTGTATTTTATGCTTCAGGCGAAGGCTTCTAAGGCCGTAACTATTCGATATGGTGGAGCACCGCCCTAGAGTGAAGCCTAGGTTGCCCGGAACGTAGAAATGACCATAACTTTCACACTGGTTGCTATTATTCGTTTTATACGATGGAAAAACTGTTATATTTATATTGTATTTTATGCTTCTGGCGTTGACTTCTGAGGCCCTAACTATTCGATCTGGTGGAACAACGCCGTAGAGTGAAGCCTAGGTTGCCCGGAACGTATAAATGACCATTACTTTCACACTGTTTGCAATTATTCCTTTTATACGATGGAAAAGCTGCTGTATTTATATCGTATTTTACGCTTCTGGCGTTGACTTCTAAGGACCTAACTATTCGATCTGGTGGAACAACGCTCTAGGGTGAAGCCTAGGTTGCCCGGAACGTAGAAATGACCATAACATTTACACTGGTAGCAATTATTCGTTTTATACAATGGAAAAACTGTTCTTTTTATTTTGTATTTTATGCTTCGGGCGTTGACTTCTAACGCCCTAACTGTTTGATCTGGTGGAGCAACGCCCTTGAGTGAAGCCTGGGTTGCCCGGAACGAAGAAATGACAATTACTTTCACACTGTTTGCAATTATTCGTTTTTTACGATGGAAAAGCTGAAGTATTTATATTGTATTATATGCCTCTGGCGTTGACTTCTAAGGCCCTAGCTATTCGGTCTAGTGGAGCAACGCCCCAGAGTGAAGCCTAGGTTGCCCGGAACGTAGAAATGACCATCACTTTCAAACTGGTTGCAATTAATCCTGTTATACGATGGAAAAACTGTTGTATTTTTATTGCATTTTATGCTTCGGGCGTTGACTTCTAAGGCCCTAACTATTCAATCTGTTGGAGCAACGCCCTAGAGTGAAGCCTAGGTTGCTCGGAATGTAGAAATGATCATTACTTTCACACTGGTTGCAATTATACGTTCTTTACGATGGAAAAGCTGTTGTATTTATATTCTATTTTATGACTCTGGCGTTGACTTCTAAGGCCCTAACTGTTTGATCTGGTGGAGCAACGCCCTAGAGTGAAGCCTAGGTTGCCCGGAACGTAGAAATGACCATAACTTTCACACTGGTTGCAATTATTCGTTTTATACGATGGAAAAACTGTTATATTTATATTGTATTTTATGCTTCTGGCGTTGACTTCTGAGGCCCTAACTATTCGATCTGGTGGAACAACGCCCTAGAGAGAAGCCTAGGTTGCCTGGAACGTAGAAATGACCATCACTTTCACACGGGTTGCAATTATTCCTGTTATAGGATGGAAGGACTGTTGCATTTTTATTGTATTTTATGCTTCAGGCGTTGACTTCTGAGGCCATAGCTATTCGATGTGGTGGAAGAACGCCATAGAGTGAAGCCTAGGTTGCCCGGAACGTAGAAATGACCATAGGTTTCATAATGGTTGCAATTATTCGTTTTATACGATGGAAAAACTGTTGTATTTCTATTGTATTTTATGCTTCGAGCGTTGACTTCTAAGGCCCTAACTATTCAATCTGTTGGAGCAACACCCTAGAGTGAAGCCTAGGTTGCTCGGAATGTAGAAATGACCAGAACTTTCACACTGGTTGCAACTATTCCTTTTATACGATGCAAAAGCTGCTGTATTTATATCGTATTTTATGCTTCTGTCGTTGACTTCTAAGGACCTAACTATTCGATCTGGTGGAACAACACCCTAGCGTGAAGCCTAGGTTGCCCGGAACGTAGAAATGACAATTACTTTCACACTGTTTGCAATTATTCCTTTTATACGATGCAAAAGCTGTTGTATTTATATCGTATTTTATGCTTCTGACGTTGACTTCTAAGGACCTAACTATTCGATCTGGTGGAGCAACGCCCTAGAGTGAAGCCTAGGTTGCTCGGAATGTAGAAATAACCATAGCTTTCACACTGGTTGCAATTATACGTTCTTTACGATGGAAAAGCTGTTGTATTTATATTGTATTTTATGACTCTGGCGTTGACTTCTAAGGCCCTAGCTATTCGATCTAGTGTAGCAACGCCCTAGAGTGAAGCCTAGGTTGCCCGGAACGTAGAAGTGACCATCACTTTCAAACTGGTTGCAATTAATCCTGTTATACGATGGAAAAACTGTTGTATTTATATTGTATTTTATGCTTCTGGCGTTCACTTCTTAGGCCCTAACTATTCGATCTGGTGGAACAACGCCCAAGGCTGAAGCCTAGATTGCCCGGAACGTAGAAATGACCATAACTTTTACACTGGTAGCAATTATTCGTTTTATACAATGGAAAAACTGTTCTATTTATTTTGCATTTTATGCTTCGGGCGTTGACTTCTAAGGCCCTAACTATTCCATCTGGTGGAACAACGCCCTAGGGTGAAGCCTAGGTTGCCCGGAAAGCAGAAATGACCATAACTTTCATACTGGTTGCAGTTATTCGATTTATACGATGGAAAAACTGTTGTATTTATATTGTATTTTATGCTTCTGGCGTTCACTTGTTATTCCCTAACTATTCGATCTGGTGGAACAACGCCCTAGGGTGAAGCCTAGGTTGCCCGGAACGTAGAAATGACCATCACTCTCACACTGTTTGCAATTATTCCTTTTATACGATGGAAAAGCTGCTGTATTTATATCGTATTTTATGCTTCTGGCGTTGACTTCTAAGGACCTAACTATTCGATCTGGTGGAACAACGCTCTAGGGTGAAGCCTAGGTTGCCCGGAACGTAGAAATGACCATAACATTTACACTGGTAGCAATTATTCGTTTTATACAATGGAAAAACTGTTCTTTTTATTTTGTATTTTATGCTTCGGGCGTTGACTTCTAAGGCCCTAACTGTTTGATCTGGTGGAGCAACGCCCTAGAGTGAAGCCTGGGTTGCCCGGAACGAAGAAATGACAATTACTTTCACACTGTTTGCAATTATTCGTTTTTTACGATGGAAAAGCTGAAGTATTTATATTGTATTATATGCCTCTGGCGTTGACTTCTAAGGCCCTAGCTATTCGGTCTAGTGGAGCAACGCCCCAGAGTGAAGCCTAGGTTGCCCGGAACGTAGAAATGACCATAACTTTTACACTGGTAGCAATTATTCCTTTTATACGATGGAAAAGCTGTTGTATTTATATCGTATTTTATGCTTCTGGCGTTGACTTCTAAGGCCCTAGCTATTCGATCTAGTGGAGCAACGCCCTAGAGTGAAGCCTAGTTTGCCCGGACCGTAGAAATGGCCTTCACTATCAAACTGGTTGCAATTAATCCTGTTATACGATGGAAAAACTGTTGTAGTTTTATTGCATTTTATGCTTCTGGCGTTCACTTCTTAGGCCCTAACTATTCGATCTGGTGGAACAACGCCCTAGGGTGAAGCCTAGGTTGCCCGGAACGTAGGAATGACCATAAGTTTCATAATGGTTGCAATTATTCGTTTTATACGATGGAAAAACTGTTGTATTTCTATTGTATTTTATGCTTCGGGCGTTGACTTCTTAGGCCCTAACACTTCGATCTGGTGGAGCAACGCCCTGCAGTGAAGCCTAGGTTGCCCGGAACGTAGATATGACCATAACCTTCACACAGGTTGCAATTATTCGTTTTATACGGTGTAAAGGCTGTTGTATTTATTTTGTATTTTATTCTTCTGCTGTTGACTTCTAAGGCCCTAGCTATTCGATCTAGTGTAGCAACGCCCTAGAGTGAAGCCTAGGTTGCCCGGAACGTAGAAGTGACCATCACTTTCAAACTGGTTGCAATTAATCCTGTTATACGATGGAAAAACTGTTGTATTTATATTGTATTTTATGCTTCTGGCGTTCACTTCTTAGGCCCTAACTATTCGATCTGGTGGAACAACGCCCAAGGGTGAAGCCTAGATTGCCCGGAACGTAGAAATGACCATAACTTTTACACTGGTAGCAATTATTCGTTTTATACAATGGAAAAACTGTTCTATTTATTTTGCATTTTATGCTTCGGGCGTTGACTTCTAAGGCCCTAACTATTCCATCTGGTGGAACAACGCCCTAGGGTGAAGCCTAGGTTGCCCGGAAAGCAGAAATGACCATAACTTTCATACTGGTTGCAGTTATTCGATTTATACGATGGAAAAACTGTTGTATTTATATTGTATTTTATGCTTCTGGCGTTCACTTGTTATTCCCTAACTATTCGATCTGGTGGAACAACGCCCTAGGGTGAAGCCTAGGTTGCCCGGAACGTAGAAATGACCATCACTCTCACACTGTTTGGAATTATTCCTTTTATACGATGGAAAAGCTGCTGTATTTATATCGTATTTTATGCTTCTGGCGTTGACTTCTAAGGACCTAACTATTCGATCTGGTGGAACAACGCTCTAGGGTGAAGCCTAGGTTGCCCGGAACGTAGAAATGACCATAACATTTACACTGGTAGCAATTATTCGTTTTATACAATGGAAAAACTGTTCTTTTTATTTTGTATTTTATGCTTCGGGCGTTGACTTCTAAGGCCCTAACTGTTTGATCTGGTGGAGCAACGCCCTAGAGTGAAGCCTGGGTTGCCCGGAACGAAGAAATGACAATTACTTTCACACTGTTTGCAATTATTCGTTTTTTACGATGGAAAAGCTGAAGTATTTATATTGTATTATATGCCTCTGGCGTTGACTTCTAAGGCCCTAGCTATTCGGTCTAGTGGAGCAACGCCCCAGAGTGAAGCCTAGGTTGCCCGGAACGTAGAAATGACCATAACTTTTACACTGGTAGCAATTATTCCTTTTATACGATGGAAAAGCTGTTGTATTTATATCGTATTTTATGCTTCTGGCGTTGACTTCTAAGGCCCTAGCTATTCGATCTAGTGGAGCAACGCCCTAGAGTGAAGCCTAGTTTGCCCGGACCGTAGAAATGGCCTTCACTATCAAACTGGTTGCAATTAATCCTGTTATACGATGGAAAAACTGTTGTAGTTTTATTGCATTTTATGCTTCTGGCGTTCACTTCTTAGGCCCTAACTATTCGATCTGGTGGAACAACGCCCTAGGGTGAAGCCTAGGTTGCCCGGAACGTAGGAATGACCATAAGTTTCATAATGGTTGCAATTATTCGTTTTATACGATGGAAAAACTGTTGTATTTCTATTGTATTTTATGCTTCGGGCGTTGACTTCTTAGGCCCTAACACTTCGATCTGGTGGAGCAACGCCCTGCAGTGAAGCCTAGGTTGCCCGGAACGTAGATATGACCATAACCTTCACACAGGTTGCAATTATTCGTTTTATACGGTGTAAAGGCTGTTGTATTTATTTTGTATTTTATTCTTCTGCTGTTGACTTCTTAGGCCCTAACTATTCGATCTGGTGGAACAACGCCGTAGAGTGAAGCCTAGGTTGCCAGGAACGTATAAATGACCATTACTTTCACACTGTTTGCAATTATTCCTTTTATACGATGGAAAAGCTGCTGTATTTATATCGTATTTTATGCTTCTGGCGTTGACTTCTAAGGACCTAACTATTCGATCTGGTGGAGCAACGCCCTAGGGTGAAGCCTAGGTTGCCCGGAACGTAGAAATGACCATAACATTTACACTGGTAGCAATTATTCGTTTTATATAATGGAAAAACTGTTCTTTTTATTTTGTATTTTATGCTTCGGGCGTTGACTTCTAAGGCCCTAACTGTTTGATCTGGTGGAGCAACGCCCTAGAGTGAAGCCTGGGTTGCCCGGAACGAAGAAATGGCAATTACTTTCACACTGTTTGCAATTAATCGTTTTTTACGATGGAAAAGCTGAAGTATTTATATTGTATTATATGCCTCTGGCGTTGACTTCTAAGGCCCTAGCTATTCGGTCTAGTGGAGCAACGCCCTAGAGTGAAGCCTAGGTTGCCCGGAATGTAGACATGACCATAACTTTCACACTGGTTGCAATTATTCGTTTTATACGATGGAAAAGCTGTTGTATTTATATTGTATTTTATGCTTCTGCCGTTCACTTCTTAGGCCCTAACTATTCGACCTGGTGGAACAACGCCCTAGGCTGAAGCCTAGGTTGCCCGGAACGTAGAAATGACCATAACCTTCACACAGGTTGCAATTATTCGTTTTATACGGTGTAAAGGCTGTTGTATTTATTTTGTATTTTATTCTTCTGGTGTTGACTTCTTAGGCCCTAACTATTCGATCTGTTGGAACAACGCCGTAGAGTGAAGCCTAGGTTGCCCGGAACGTATAAATGACCATTACTTTCACACTGTTTGCAATTATTGCTTTTATACGATGGAAAAGCTGCTGTATTTATATCGTATTTTATGCGTCTGGCGTTGACTTCTAAGGACCTAACTATTCGATCTGGTGGAACAACGCCCTAGGGTGAAGCCTAGGTTGCCCGGAACGTAGAAATGACCATAACATTTACACTTGTAGCAATTATTCGTTTTATACAATGGAAAAACTGTTGTATTTTTATTGTATTTTATGCTTCAGGCGTAGGCTTCTAAGGCCGTAGCTATTCGATATGGTGCAGCACCGCCCTAGAGTGAAGCCTAGGTTGCCCGGAACGTAGAAATGACCATAACTTTTACACTGGTAGCAATTATTCGTTTTAAAGAATGGAAAAACTGTTCTATTTATTTTGTATTTTATGCTTCGGGCGTTGACTTCTAAGGCCCTAACTGTTTGATCTGGTGGAGCAACGCCCTAGAGTGAAGCCTAGGTTGCCCGGTACGTAGAAATGACCATAACTTTCACACTGGCTGCTATTATTCGTTTTATACGATGGAAAAACTGTCATATTTATGTTGTATTTTATGCTTC
Organism: Calliopsis andreniformis; assembly: GCF_051401765.1. Lineage (NCBI taxonomy): Eukaryota > Metazoa > Arthropoda > Insecta > Hymenoptera > Andrenidae > Calliopsis > Calliopsis andreniformis. Next base: position 9,126,839 of record NW_027480426.1, on the reverse strand, counting down.
TGGCGTTGACTTCTTAGGCCCTAACTATTCGACCTGGTGGAACAACGCCCTAGGCTGAAGCCTAGGTTGCCCGGAACGTAGAAATGACCATAACTTTTACACTGGTAGCAATTATTCGTTTTATACAATGGAAAAACTGTTGTATTTTTATTGCATTTTATGCTTCGGGCGTTGACTTCTAAGGCCCTAACTATTCAATCTGTTGGAGCAACGCCCTAGAGTGAAGCCTAGGTTGCCCGGAACGTAGAAATGACCATAACTTTTACACTGGTAGCAATTATTCCTTTTATACGATGGAAAAGCTGTTGTATTTATATCGTATTTTATGCTTCTGGCGTTGACTTCTAAGGCCCTAGCTATTCGATCTAGTGGAGCAACGCCCTAGAGTGAAGCCTAGTTTGCCCGGACCGTAGAAATGACCTTCACTATCAAACTGGTTGCAATTAATCCTGTTACACGATGGAAAAACTGTTGTAGTTTTATTGCATTTTATGCTTCTGGCGTTCACTTCTTAGGCCCTAACTATTCGATCTGGTGGAACAACGCCCTAGGGTGAAGCCTAGGTTGCCCGGAACGTAGAAATGACCATAAGTTTCATAATGGTTGCAATTATTCGTTTTATACGATGGAAAAACTGTTGTATTTCTATTGTATTTTATGCTTCGGGCGTTGACTTCTTAGGCCCTAACACTTCGATCTGGTGGAGCAACGCCCTGCAGTGAAGCCTAGGTTGCCTGGAACGTAGAAATGACCATCACTTTCAAACTGGTTGGAATTAATCCTGTTATACGATGGAAAAACTGTTGTATTTTTATTGCATTTTATGCTTCGGGCGTTGACTTCTAAGGCCCTAACTATTCAATCCGTTGGAGCAACGCCCTAGAGTGAAGCCTAGGTTGCTCGGAATGTAGAAATGACCATAACTTTCACACTGGTTGCAATTATTCGTTTTATACGATGGAAAGCTGTTGTATTTATATTGTATTATATGCTTCTGGCGTTCACTTCTTAGGCCCTAACTATTCAATCTGGTGGAACAACGCCCTAGGGTGAAGCCTAGGTTACCCGGAACGTAGAAATGACCATCACTTTTAAACTGGTTGCAATTATTCGTTTTATACGATGGAAAAACTGTTGTATTTATATTGTACTTTATGCTTCTGGCGTTGACTTCTAAGGACCTAACTATTCGATCTGGTGGAGCAACGCCCTACAGTGATGCCTAGGTTGCCAGGAACGTAGAAATGACCATAACTTTCACACTGGTTGCAATTATTCGTTTTATACGATGGAAAAACTGTTATATTTATATTGTATTTTATGCTTCTGGCGTTGACTTCTGAGGCCCTAACTATTCGATCTGGTGGAACAACGCCCTAGAGAGAAGCCTAGGTTGCCTGGAACGTAGAAATGACCATCACTTTCACACGGGTTGCAATTATTCCTGTTATAGGATGGAAGGACTGTTGCATTTTTATTGTATTTTATGCTTCAGGCGTTGACTTCTGAGGCCATAGCTATTCGATGTGGTGGAAGAACGCCATAGAGTGAAGCCTAGGTTGCCCGGAACGTAGAAATGACCATAGGTTTCATAATGGTTGCAATTATTCGTTTTATACGATGGAAAAACTGTTGTATTTCTATTGTATTTTATGCTTCGAGCGTTGACTTCTAAGGCCCTAACTATTCAATCTGTTGGAGCAACACCCTAGAGTGAAGCCTAGGTTGCTCGGAATGTAGAAATGACCAGAACTTTCACACTGGTTGCAACTATTCGTTTTATACGATGGAAAAACTGTTGTATTTATATTGTATTTTATGCTTCGGGCGTTGACTTCTAAGGACCTAACTGTTTGATCTGGTGGACCAACGCCCTAGAGTGAAGCCTAGGTTGCCCGGAACGTAGAAATGACCATAACTTTTACACTGGTAGCAATTATTCCTTTTATACGATGGAAAAGCTGTTGTATTTATATCGTATTTTATGCTTCTGGCGTTGACTTCTAAGGCCCTAGCTATTCGATCTAGTGGAGCAACGCCCTAGAGTGAAGCCTAGTTTGCCCGGACCGTAGAAATGACCTTCACTATCAAACTGGTTGCAATTAATCCTGTTATACGATGGAAAAACTGTTGCAGTTTTATTGCATTTTATGCTTCTGGCGTTCACTTCATAGGCCCTAACTATTCGATCTGGTGGAACAACGCCCTAGGGTGAAGCCTAGGTTGCCCGGAACGTAGGAATGACCATAAGTTTCATAATGGTTGCAATTATTCGTTTTATACGATGGAAAAACTGTTGTATTTCTATTGTATTTTATGCTTCGGGCGTTGACTTCTTAGGCCCTAACACTTCGATCTGGTGGAGCAACGCCCTGCAGTGAAGCCTAGGTTGCCCGGAACGTAGATATGACCATAACCTTCACACAGGTTGCAATTATTCGTTTTATACGGTGTAAAGGCTGTTGTATTTATTTTGTATTTTATTCTTCTGGTGTTGAGTTCTTAGGCCCTAACTATTCGATCTGGTGGAACAACGCCGTAGAGTGAAGCCTAGGTTGCCAGGAACGTATAAATGACCATTACTTTCACACTGTTTGCAATTATTCCTTTTATACGATGGAAAAGCTGCTGTATTTATATCGTATTTTATGCTTCTGGCGTTGACTTCTAAGGACCTAACTATTCGATCTGGTGGAACAACGCCCTAGGGTGAAGCCTAGGTTGCCCGGAACGTAGGAATGACCATAAGTTTCATAATGGTTGCAATTATTCGTTTTATACGATGGAAAAACTGTTGTATTTCTATTGTATTTTATGCTTCGGGCGTTGACTTCTTAGGCCCTAACACTTCGATCTGGTGGAGCAACGCCCTGCAGTGAAGCCTAGGTTGCCCGGAACGTAGATATGACCATAACCTTCACACAGGTTGCAATTATTCGTTTTATACGGTGTAAAGGCTGTTGTATTTATTTTGTATTTTATTCTTCTGGTGTTGACTTCTTAGGCCCTAACTATTCGATCTGGTGGAACAACGCCGTAGAGTGAAGCCTAGGTTGCCAGGAACGTATAAATGACCACTACTTTCACACTGTTTGCAATTATTCCTTTTATACGATGGAAAAGCTGCTGTATTTATATCGTATTTTATGCTTCTGGCGATGACTTCTAAGGACCTAACTATTCGATCTGGTGGAACAACGCCCTAGGGTGAAGCCTAGGTTGCCCGGAACGTAGAAATGACCATAACATTTACACTGGTAGCAATTATTCGTTTTATACAATGGAAAAACTGTTCTTTTTATTTTGTATTTTATGCTTCGGGCGTTGACTTCTAAGGCCCTAACTGTTTGATCTGGTGGAGCAACGCCCTAGAGTGAAGCCTGGGTTGCCCGGAACGAAGAAATGGCAATTACTTTCACACTGTTTGCAATTAATCGTTTTTTACGATGGAAAAGCTGAAGTATTTATATTGTATTATATGCCTCTGGCGTTGACTTCTAAGGCCCTAGCTATTCGGTCTAGTGGAGCAACGCCCTAGAGTGAAGCCTAGGTTGCCCGGAACGTAGAAATGACCATCACTTTCAAACTGGTTGCAATTAATCCTGTTATACGATGGAAAAACTGTTGTATTTTTATTGCATTTTATGCTTCGGGCGTTGACTTCTAAGGCCCTAACTATTCAATATGTTGGAGCAACGCCCTAGAGTGAAGCCTAGGTTGCTCGGAATGTAGAAATGATCATTACTTTCACACTGGTTGCAATTATGCGTTCTTTACGATGGAAAAGCTGTTGTATTTATATTGTATTTTATGACTCTGGCGTTGACTTCTAAGGCCCTAGCTATTCGATCTAGTGTAGCAACGCCCTAGAGTGAAGCCTAGGTTGCCCGGAACGTAGAAGTGACCATCACTTTCAAACTGGTTGCAACTAATCCTGTTATAGGATGGAAAAACTGTTGTATTTTTATTGTATTTAATGCTTCTGGCGTTCACTTCTTAGGCCCTAACTATTCGAGCTGGTGGAACAACGCCCTAGAGTGAAGCCTAGGTTGCTCGGAATGTAGAAATAACCATAACTTTCACACTGGTTGCAATTATTCGTTTTATACGATGGAAAAACTGTTGTATTTATATTGTATTTTATGCTTCTGGCGTTCACTTCTTAGGCCCTAACCGTTCGATCTGGTGGAACAACGCCCAAGGGTGAAGCCTAGGTTGCCCGGAACGTAGAAATGACCATAACTTTTACACTGGTAGCAATTATTCGTTTTATACAATGGAAAAACTGTTCTATTTATTTTGTATTTTATGCTTCGGGCGTTGACTTCTAAGGCCCTACCTGTTTAATCTGGTGGAACAACGCCCTAGGGTGAAGCCTAGGTTGCCCGGAACGTAGACATGACCATAACTTTCACACTGGTTGCAATTATTCGTTTTATACGATGGAAAAGCTGTTGTATTTATATTGTATTTTATGCTTCTGGCGTTCACTTCTTAGGCCCTAACTATTCGACCTGGTGGAACAACGCCCTAGGCTGAAGCCTAGGTTGCCCGGAACGTAGAAATGACCATAACCTTCACACAGGTTGCAATTATTCGTTTTATACGGTGTAAAGGCTGTTGTATTTATTTTGTATTTTATTCTTCTGGTGTTGACTTCTTAGGCCCTAACTATTCGATCTGGTGGAACAACGCCGTAGAGTGAAGCCTAGGTTGCCCGGAACGTATAAATGACCATTACTTTCACACTGTTTGCAATTATTGCTTTTATACGATGGAAAAGCTGCTGTATTTATATCGTATTTTATGCGTCTGGCGTTGACTTCTAAGGACCTAACTATTCGATCTGGTGGAACAACGCCCTAGGGTGAAGCCTAGGTTGCCCGGAACGTAGAAATGACCATAACATTTACACTGGTAGCAATTATTCGTTTTATACAATGGAAAAACTGTTGTATTTTTATTGTATTTTCTGCTTCAGGCGTAGGCTTCTAAGGCCGTAGCTATTCGATATGGTGCAGCACCGCCCTAGAGTGAAGCCTAGGTTGCCCGGAACGTAGAAATGACCATAACTTTTACACTGGTAGCAATTATTCGTTTTAAAGAATGGAAAAACTGTTCTATTTATTTTGTATTTTATGCTTCTGGCGTTGACTTCTAAGGACCTAACTATTCGATCTGGTGGAACAACGCCCTAGGGTGAAGCCTAGGTTGCCCGGAACGTAGAAATGACCATAACATTTACACTGGTAGCAATTATTCGTTTTATACAATGGAAAAACTGTTCTTTTTATTTTGTATTTTATGCTTCGGGCGTTGACTTCTAAGGCCCTAACTGTTTGATCTGGTGGAGCAACGGCCTAGAGTGAAGCCTGGGTTGCCCGGAACGAAGAAATGACAATTACTTTCACACTGTTTGCAATTATTCGTTTTTTACGATGGAAAAGCTGAAGTATTTATATTGTATTATATGCCTCAGGCGTTGACTTCTAAGGCCCTAGCTATTCGGTCTAGTGGAGCAACGCCCTAGAGTGAAGCCTAGGTTGCCCGGAACGTAGAAATGACCATCACTTTCAAACTGGATGCAATTAATCCTGTTATACGATGGAAAAACTGTTGTATTTTTATTGTATTTAATGCTTCTCGCGTTCACTTCTTAGGCCCTAACTATTCGATATGGTGGAGCACCGCCCTAGAGTGAAGCCTAGGTTGCCCGGAACGTAGAAATGACCATAACTTTTACACTGGTAGCAATTATTCGTTTTGTACGATGGAAAAGCTGTTGTATTTATATTGTATTTTATGCTTCTGGCGTTCACTTCTTAGGCCCTAACTGTTTGATCTGGTGGAGCAACGCCCTAGAGTGAAGCCTAGGTTGCCCGGAACGTAGAAATGACCATAACTTTCACACTGGTTGCTATTATTCGTTTTATACGATGGAAAAACTGTTATATTTATATTGTATTTTATGCTTCTGGCGTTGACTTCTGAGGCCATAACTATTCGATCTGGTGGAACAACGCCCTAGAGTGTAGCCTAGGTTGCCTGGAACGTAGAAATGACCATCACTTTCACACGGGTTGCAATTATTCCTGTTATAGGATGGAAGGACTGTTGCATTTTTATTGTATTTTATGCTTCAGGCGTTGACTTCTGAGGCCATAGCTATTCGATGTGGTGGAAGAACGCCATAGAGTGAAGCCTAGGTTGCCCGGAACGTAGAAATGACCATAGGTTTCATAATGGTTGCAATTATTCGTTTTATACGATGGAAAAACTGTTGTATTTCTATTGTATTTTATGCTTCGAGCGTTGACTTCTAAGGCCCTAACTATTCAATCTGTTGGAGCAACACCCTAGAGTGAAGACTAGGTTGCTCGGAATGTAGAAATGACCAGAACTTTCACACTGGTTGCAATTATTCGTTTTATACGATGGAAAAACTGTTGTATTTATATTGTATTTTATGCTTCGGGCGTTGACTTCTAAGGACCTAACTGTTTGATCTGGTGGACCAACGCCCTAGAGTGAAGCCTAGGTTGCCCGGAACGTAGAAATGACCATCACTTTCAAACTGGATGCAATTAATCCTGTTATACGATGGAAAAACTGTTGTATTTTTATTGCATTTTATGCTTCGGGCGTTGACTTTTAAGGCCCTAACTATTCAATCTGTTGGAGCAACGCCCTAGAGTGAAGCCTAGGTTGCTCGGAATGTAGAAATGATCATTACTTTCACACTGGTTGCAATTATACGTTCTTTACGATGGAAAAGCTGTTGTATTTATATTGTATTTTATGACTCTGGCGTTGACTTCTAAGGCCCTAGCTATTCGATCTAGTGCAGCAACGCCCTATAGTGAAGCCTAGGTTGCCCGGAACGTAGGAGTGACCATCACTTTCAAACTGGTTGCAACTAATCCTGTTATAGGATGGAAAAACTGTTGTATTTTTATTGTATTTAATGCTTCTCGCGTTCACTTCTTAGGCCCTAACTATTCGAGCTGGTGGAACAACGCCCTAGAGTGAAGCCTAGGTTGCTCGGAATGTAGAAATAACCATAACTTTCACACTGGTTGCAATTATTCGTTTTATACGATGGAAAAACTGTTGTATTTATATTGTATTTTATGCTTCTGGCGTTCACTTCTTAGGCCCTAACCATTCGATCTGGTGGAACAACGCCCAAGGGTGAAGCCTAGGTTGCCCGGAACGTAGAAATGACCATAACTTTTACACTGGTAGCAATTATTCGTTTTATACAATGGAAAAACTGTTCTATTTATTTTGTATTTTATGCTTCGGGCGTTGACTTCTAAGGCCCTAACTGTTTAATCTGGTGGAACAACGCCCTAGGGTGAAGCCTAGGTTGCCCGGAACGTAGAAATGACCATTACTTTCACACTGTTTGCAATTATTCCTTTTATACGATTGAAAAGCTGTTGTATTTATATCGTATTTTATGCTTCTGGCGTTGACTTCTATGGCCCTAACTATTCGATCTAGTGTAGCAACGCCCTAGAGTGAAGCCTAGGTTGCCGGGAACGTAGAAATGACCATCGCTTTCAAACTGGTTGCAATTAATCCTGTTATACGATGGAAAAACTGTTGGATTTTTATTGCATTTTATGTTTCGGGCGTTGACTTCTAAGGCCCTAACTATTCAATCTGTTGGAGCAGCACCCTAGAGTGAAGCCTAGGTTGCTCGGAATGTAGAAATGACCATTACTTTCACACTGGTTGCAATTAATAGTTTTATACGATGGAAAAACTGTTGTATTTATATTGTATTTAATGCTTCTGGCGTTGACTTCTTAGGCCCTAACAATTCGATCTGGTGGAGCAACGCCCTACAGTGAAGCCTAGGTTGCCCGGAACGTAGGTATGAACATAACCTTCACACAGGTTGCAATTATTCGTTTTATACGGTGTAAAGGCTGTTGTATTTATTTTGTATTTTATGCTTCTGGCGTTGACTTCTAAGGACCTAACTATTCGATCTGGTGGAACAACGCCGTAGAGTGAAGCCTAGGTTGCCCGGAACGTATAAATGACCATTACTTTCACACTGTTTGCAATTATTCCTTTTATACGATGGAAAAGCTGCTGTATTTATATCGTATTTTATGCGTCTGGCGTTGACTTCTAAGGACCTAACTATTCGATCTGGTGGAACAACGCCCTAGGGTGAAGCCTAGGTTGCCCGGAACGTAGAAATGACCATTACATTTACACTGGTAGCAATTATTCGTTTTATACAATGGAAAAACTGTTCTATTTATTTTGCATTTTATGCTTCGGGCGTTGACTTCTAAGGCCCTAACTATTCCATCTGGTGGAACAACGCCCTAGGGTGAAGCCTAGGTTGCCCGGAAAGCAGAAATGACCATAACTTTTACACTGGTAGCAATTATTCCTTTTATACGATGGAAAAGCTGTTGTATTTATATCGTATTTTATGCTTCTGGCGTTGACTTCTAAGGCCCTAGCTATTCGATCTAGTGGAGCAACGCCCTAGAGTGAAGCCTAGTTTGCCCGGACCGTAGAAATGACCTTCACTATCAAACTGGTTGCAATTAATCCTGTTATACGATGGAAAAACTGTTGCAGTTTTATTGCATTTTATGCTTCTGGCGTTCACTTCATAGGCCCTAACTATTCGATCTGGTGGAACAACGCCCTAGGGTGAAGCCTAGGTTGCCCGGAACGTAGGAATGACCATAAGTTTCATAATGGTTGCAATTATTCGTTTTATACGATGGAAAAACTGTTGTATTTCTATTGTATTTTATGCTTCGGGCGTTGACTTCTTAGGCCCTAACACTTCGATCTGGTGGAGCAACGCCCTGCAGTGAAGCCTAGGTTGCCCGGAACGTAGATATGACCATAACCTTCACACAGGTTGCAATTATTCGTTTTATACGGTGTAAAGGCTGTTGTATTTATTTTGTATTTTATTCTTCTGGTGTTGACTTCTTAGGCCCTAACTATTCGATCTGGTGGAACAACGCCGTAGAGTGAAGCCTAGGTTGCCAGGAACGTATAAATGACCATTACTTTCACACTGTTTGCAATTATTCCTTTTATACGATGGAAAAGCTGCTGTATTTATATCGTATTTTATGCTTCTGGCGTTGACTTCTAAGGACCTAACTATTCGATCTGGTGGAACAACGCCCTAGGGTGAAGCCTAGGTTGCCCGGAACGTAGGAATGACCATAAGTTTCATAATGGTTGCAATTATTCGTTTTATACGATGGAAAAACTGTTGTATTTCTATTGTATTTTATGCTTCGGGCGTTGACTTCTTAGGCCCTAACACTTCGATCTGGTGGAGCAACGCCCTGCAGTGAAGCCTAGGTTGCCCGGAACGTAGATATGACCATAACCTTCACACAGGTTGCAATTATTCGTTTTATACGGTGTAAAGGCTGTTGTATTTATTTTGTATTTTATTCTTCTGGTGTTGACTTCTTAGGCCCTAACTATTCGATCTGGTGGAACAACGCCGTAGAGTGAAGCCTAGGTTGCCAGGAACGTATAAATGACCACTACTTTCACACTGTTTGCAATTATTCCTTTTATACGATGGAAAAGCTGCTGTATTTATATCGTATTTTATGCTTCTGGCGATGACTTCTAAGGACCTAACTATTCGATCTGGTGGAACAACGCCCTAGGGTGAAGCCTAGGTTGCCCGGAACGTAGAAATGACCATAACATTTACACTGGTAGCAATTATTCGTTTTATACAATGGAAAAACTGTTCTTTTTATTTTGTATTTTATGCTTCGGGCGTTGACTTCTAAGGCCCTAACTGTTTGATCTGGTGGAGCAACGCCCTAGAGTGAAGCCTGGGTTGCCCGGAACGAAGAAATGGCAATTACTTTCACACTGTTTGCAATTAATCGTTTTTTACGATGGAAAAGCTGAAGTATTTATATTGTATTATATGCCTCTGGCGTTGACTTCTAAGGCCCTAGCTATTCGGTCTAGTGGAGCAACGCCCTAGAGTGAAGCCTAGGTTGCCCGGAACGTAGAAATGACCATCACTTTCAAACTGGTTGCAATTAATCCTGTTATACGATGGAAAAACTGTTGTATTTTTATTGCATTTTATGCTTCGGGCGTTGACTTCTAAGGCCCTAACTATTCAATATGTTGGAGCAACGCCCTAGAGTGAAGCCTAGGTTGCTCGGAATGTAGAAATGATCATTACTTTCACACTGGTTGCAATTATGCGTTCTTTACGATGGAAAAGCTGTTGTATTTATATTGTATTTTATGACTCTGGCGTTGACTTCTAAGGCCCTAGCTATTCGATCTAGTGTAGCAACGCCCTAGAGTGAAGCCTAGGTTGCCCGGAACGTAGAAGTGACCATCACTTTCAAACTGGTTGCAACTAATCCTGTTATAGGATGGAAAAACTGTTGTATTTTTATTGTATTTAATGCTTCTGGCGTTCACTTCTTAGGCCCTAACTATTCGAGCTGGTGGAACAACGCCCTAGAGTGAAGCCTAGGTTGCTCGGAATGTAGAAATAACCATAACTTTCACACTGGTTGCAATTATTCGTTTTATACGATGGAAAAACTGTTGTATTTATATTGTATTTTATGCTTCTGGCGTTCACTTCTTAGGCCCTAACCGTTCGATCTGGTGGAACAACGCCCAAGGGTGAAGCCTAGGTTGCCCGGAACGTAGAAATGACCATAACTTTTACACTGGTAGCAATTATTCGTTTTATACAATGGAAAAACTGTTCTATTTATTTTGTATTTTATGCTTCGGGCGTTGACTTCTAAGGCCCTACCTGTTTAATCTGGTGGAACAACGCCCTAGGGTGAAGCCTAGGTTGCCCGGAACGTAGAAATGACCATTACTTTCACACTGTTTGCAATTATTCCTTTTATACGATTGAAAAGCTGTTGTATTTATATCGTATTGTATGCTTCTGGCGTTGACTTCTATGGCCCTAACTATTCGATCTAGTGTAGCAACGCCCTAGAGTGAAGCCTAGGTTGCCGGGAACGTAGAAATGACCATCGCTTTCAAACTGGTTGCAATTAATCCTGTTATACGATGGAAAAACTGTTGGATTTTTATTGCATTTTATGCTTCGGGCGTTGACTTCTAAGGCCCTAACTATTGAACCTGTTGGAGCAACGCCCTAGAGTGAAGCCTAGGTTGCTCGGAATGTAGAAATGACCATAACTTTCACACTGGTTGCAATTAATAGTTTTATACGATGGAAAAACTGTTGTATTTATATTGTATTTAATGCTTCTGGCGTTGACTTCTTAGGCCCTAACAATTCGATCTGGTGGAGCAACGCCCTACAGTGAAGCCTAGGTTGCCCGGAACGTAGGTATGAACATAACCTTCACACAGGTTGCAATTATCCCTTTTATACGATGGAAATGCTGCTGTATTTATATCGTATTTTATGCTTCTGGCGTTGACTTCTAAGGACCTAACTATTCGATCTGGTGGAGCAACGCCCTAGAGTCAAGCCTAGGTTGCTCGGAATGTAGACATGACCATAACTTTCACACTGGTTGCAATTATTCGTTTTATACGATGGAAAAGCTGTTGTATTTATATTGTATTTTATGCTTCTGGCGTTCACTTCTTAGGCCCTAACTATTCGACCTGGTGGAACAACGCCCTAGGCTGAAGCCTAGGTTGCCCGGAACGTAGAAATGACCATAACCTTCACACAGGTTGCAATTATTCGTTTTATACGGTGTAAAGGCTGTTGTATTTATTTTGTATTTTATTCTTCTGGTGTTGACTTCTTAGGCCCTAACTATTCGATCTGGTGGAACAACGCCGTAGAGTGAAGCCTAGGTTGCCCGGAACGTATAAATGACCATTACTTTCACACTGTTTGCAATTATTGCTTTTATACGATGGAAAAGCTGCTGTATTTATATCGTATTTTATGCGTCTGGCGTTGACTTCTAAGGACCTAACTATTCGATCTGGTGGAACAACGCCCTAGGGTGAAGCCTAGGTTGCCCGGAACGTAGAAATGACCATAACATTTACACTGGTAGCAATTATTCGTTTTATACAATGGAAAAACTGTTGTATTTTTATTGTATTTTCTGCTTCAGGCGTAGGCTTCTAAGGCCGTAGCTATTCGATATGGTGCAGCACCGCCCTAGAGTGAAGCCTAGGTTGCCCGGAACGTAGAAATGACCATAACTTTTACACTGGTAGCAATTATTCGTTTTAAAGAATGGAAAAACTGTTCTATTTATTTTGTATTTTATGCTTCTGGCGTTGACTTCTAAGGACCTAACTATTCGATCTGGTGGAACAACGCCCTAGGGTGAAGCCTAGGTTGCCCGGAACGTAGAAATGACCATAACATTTACACTGGTAGCAATTATTCGTTTTATACAATGGAAAAACTGTTCTTTTTATTTTGTATTTTATGCTTCGGGCGTTGACTTCTAAGGCCCTAACTGTTTGATCTGGTGGAGCAACGGCCTAGAGTGAAGCCTGGGTTGCCCGGAACGAAGAAATGACAATTACTTTCACACTGTTTGCAATTATTCGTTTTTTACGATGGAAAAGCTGAAGTATTTATATTGTATTATATGCCTCAGGCGTTGACTTCTAAGGCCCTAGCTATTCGGTCTAGTGGAGCAACGCCCTAGAGTGAAGCCTAGGTTGCCCGGAACGTAGAAATGACCATCACTTTCAAACTGGATGCAATTAATCCTGTTATACGATGGAAAAACTGTTGTATTTTTATTGTATTTAATGCTTCTCGCGTTCACTTCTTAGGCCCTAACTATTCGATATGGTGGAGCACCGCCCTAGAGTGAAGCCTAGGTTGCCCGGAACGTAGAAATGACCATAACTTTTACACTGGTAGCAATTATTCGTTTTGTACGATGGAAAAGCTGTTGTATTTATATTGTATTTTATGCTTCTGGCGTTCACTTCTTAGGCCCTAACTGTTTGATCTGGTGGAGCAACGCCCTAGAGTGAAGCCTAGGTTGCCCGGAACGTAGAAATGACCATAACTTTCACACTGGATGCTATTATTCGTTTTATACGATGGAAAAACTGTTATATTTATATTGTATTTTATGCTTCTGGCGTTGACTTCTGAGGCCATAACTATTCGATCTGGTGGAACAACGCCCTAGAGTGTAGCCTAGGTTGCCTGGAACGTAGAAATGACCATCACTTTCACACGGGTTGCAATTATTCCTGTTATAGGATGGAAGGACTGTTGCATTTTTATTGTATTTTATGCTTCAGGCGTTGACTTCTGAGGCCATAGCTATTCGATGTGGTGGAAGAACGCCATAGAGTGAAGCCTAGGTTGCCCGGAACGTAGAAATGACCATAGGTTTCATAATGGTTGCAATTATTCGTTTTATACGATGGAAAAACTGTTGTATTTCTATTGTATTTTATGCTTCGAGCGTTGACTTCTAAGGCCCTAACTATTCAATCTGTTTGGAGCAACACCCTAGAGTGAAGACTAGGTTGCTCGGAATGTAGAAATGACCAGAACTTTCACACTGGTTGCAATTATTCGTTTTATACGATGGAAAAACTGTTGTATTTATATTGTATTTTATGCTTCGGGCGTTGACTTCTAAGGACCTAACTGTTTGATCTGGTGGACCAACGCCCTAGAGTGAAGCCTAGGTTGCCCGGAACGTAGAAATGACCATCACTTTCAAACTGGATGCAATTAATCCTGTTATACGATGGAAAAACTGTTGTATTTTTATTGCATTTTATGCTTCGGGCGTTGACTTTTAAGGCCCTAACTATTCAATCTGTTGGAGCAACGCCCTAGAGTGAAGCCTAGGTTGCTCGGAATGTAGAAATGATCATTACTTTCACACTGGTTGCAATTATACGTTCTTTACGATGGAAAAGCTGTTGTATTTATATTGTATTTTATGACTCTGGCGTTGACTTCTAAGGCCCTAGCTATTCGATCTAGTGCAGCAACGCCCTATAGTGAAGCCTAGGTTGCCCGGAACGTAGGAGTGACCATCACTTTCAAACTGGTTGCAACTAATCCTGTTATAGGATGGAAAAACTGTTGTATTTTTATTGTATTTAATGCTTCTCGCGTTCACTTCTTAGGCCCTAACTATTCGAGCTGGTGGAACAACGCCCTAGAGTGAAGCCTAGGTTGCTCGGAATGTAGAAATAACCATAACTTTCACACTGGTTGCAATTATTAGTTTTATACGATGGAAAAACTGTTGTATTTATATTGTATTTTATGCTTCTGGCGTTCACTTCTTAGGCCCTAACCATTCGATCTGGTGGAACAACGCCCAAGGGTGAAGCCTAGGTTGCCCGGAACGTAGAAATGACCATAACTTTTACACTGGTAGCAATTATTCGTTTTATACAATGGAAAAACTGTTCTATTTATTTTGTATTTTATGCTTCGGGCGTTGACTTCTAAGGCCCTAACTGTTTAATCTGGTGGAACAACGCCCTAGGGTGAAGCCTAGGTTGCCCGGAACGTAGAAATGACCATTACTTTCACACTGTTTGCAATTATTCCTTTTATACGATTGAAAAGCTGTTGTATTTATATCGTATTTTATGCTTCTGGCGTTGACTTCTATGGCCCTAACTATTCGATCTAGTGTAGCAACGCCCTAGAGTGAAGCCTAGGTTGCCGGGAACGTAGAAATGACCATCGCTTTCAAACTGGTTGCAATTAATCCTGTTATACGATGGAAAAACTGTTGGATTTTTATTGCATTTTATGTTTCGGGCGTTGACTTCTAAGGCCCTAACTATTCAATCTGTTGGAGCAACACCCTAGAGTGAAGCCTAGGTTGCTCGGAATGTAGAAATGACCATTACTTTCACACTGGTTGCAATTAATAGTTTTATACGATGGAAAAACTGTTGTATTTATATTGTATTTAATGCTTCTGGCGTTGACTTCTTAGGCCCTAACAATTCGATCTGGTGGAGCAACGCCCTACAGTGAAGCCTAGGTTGCCCGGAACGTAGGTATGAACATAACCTTCACACAGGTTGCAATTATTCGTTTTATACGGTGTAAAGGCTGTTGTATTTATTTTGTATTTTATGCTTCTGGCGTTGACTTCTAAGGACCTAACTATTCGATCTGGTGGAACAACGCCGTAGAGTGAAGCCTAGGTTGCCCGGAACGTATAAATGACCATTACTTTCACACTGTTTGCAATTATTCCTTTTATACGATGGAAAAGCTGCTGTATTTATATCGTATTTTATGCGTCTGGCGTTGACTTCTAAGGACCTAACTATTCGATCTGGTGGAACAACGCCCTAGGGTGAAGCCTAGGTTGCCCGGAACGTAGAAATGACCATTACATTTACACTGGTAGCAATTATTCGTTTTATACAATGGAAAAACTGTTGTATTTTTATTGTATTTTATGCTTCAGGCGTAGGCTTCTAAGGCCGTAGCTATTCGATATGGTGCAGCACCGCCCTAGAGTGAAGCCTAGGTTGCCCGGAACGTAGAAATGACCATAACTTTTACACTGGTAGCAATTATTCGTTTTATACAATGGAAAAACTGTTCTATTTATTTTGTATTTTATGCTTCGGGCGTTGACTTCTAAGGCCCTAACTGTTTGATCTGGTGGAGCAACGCCCTAGAGTGAAGCCTACGTTGCTCGGTACGTAGAAATGACCATAACTTTCACACTGGCTGCTATTATTCGTTTTATACGATGGAAAAACTGTCATATTTATATTGTATTTTATGCTTCTGGCGTTGACTTCTTAGGCCCTAACTATTCGACCTGGTGGAACAACGCCCTAGGCTGAAGCCTAGGTTGCCCGGTACGTAGAAATGACCATAACTTTTACACTGGTAGCAATTATTCGTTTTATACAATGGAAAAACTGTTGTATTTTTATTGCATTTTATGCTTCCGGCGTTGACTTCTAAGGCCCTAACAATTCAATCTGTTGGAGCAACACCCTAGAGTGAAGCCTAGGTTGCTCGGAATGTAGAAATGACCATAACTTTCACACTGGTTGCAATTATTCGTTTTATACGATGGAAAAACTGTTGTATTTATATTGTATTTTATGCTTCGGGCGTTGACTTCTAAGGACCTAACTGTTTGATCTGGTGGACCAACGCCCTAGAGTGAAGCCTAGGTTGCCCGGAACGTAGAAATGACCATAACTTTTACACTGGTAGCAATTATTCCTTTTATACGATGGAAAAGCTGTTGTATTTATATCGTATTTTATGCTTCTGGCGTTGACTTCTAAGACCCTAGCTATTCGATCTAGTGGAGCAACGCCCTAGAGTGAAGCCTAGTTTGCCCGGACCGTAGAAATGACCTTCACTATCAAACTGGTTGCAATTAATCCTGTTATACGATGGAAAAACTGTTGTATTTCTATTGTATTTTATGCTTCGGGCGTTGACTTCTTAGGCCCTAACACTTCGATCTGGTGGAGCAACGCCCTGCAGTGAAGCCTAGGTTGCCCGGAACGTAGATATGACCATAACCTTCACACAGGTCGCAATTATTCGTTTTATACGGTGTAAAGGCTGTTGTATTTATTTTGTATTTTATTCTTCTGGTGTTGACTTCTTAGGCCCTAACTATTCGATCTGGTGGAACAACGCCGTAGAGTGAAGCCTAGGTTGCCCGGAACGTATAAATGACCATTACTTTCACACTGTTTGCAATTATTCCTTTTATACGATGGAAAAGCTGCTGTATTTATATCGTATTTTATGCTTCTGGCGTTGACTTCTAAGGACCTAACTTTTCGATCTGGTGGAACAACGCCCTAGGGTGAAGCCTAGGTTGCCCGGAACGTAGAAATGACCATAACATTTACACTGGGAGCAATTATTCGTTTTATACAATGGAAAAACTGTTCTTTTTATTTTGTATTTTATGCTTCGGGCGTTGACTTCTAAGGCCCTAACTGTTTAATCTGGTGGAGCAACGCCCTAGGGTGAAGCCTAGGTTGCCCGGAACGTAGAAATGACCATTACTTTCACACTGTTTGCAATTATTCCTTTTATACGATTGAAAAGCTGTTGTATTTATATCGTATTTTAAGCTTCTGGCGTTGACTTCTTAGGCCCTAACTATTCGATCTGGTGGAGCAATGACTCAGAGTTAAGTCTAGGATGCCCGAAACGCCCAAATGATCATTACTTTCACGCTTCCTGCAATTATTCCTGTTATACGATGAAAAGACCGTTGTATTTTTATTGTATTTTATGCTTCAGGCGTAGGCTTCTAAGGCCGTAGCTATTCGATATGGTGCAGCACCGCCCTAGAGTGAAGCCCAGGTTGCCCGGAACGTAGAAATGACCATAACTTTTACACTGGTAGCAATTATTCGTTTTATACAATGGAAAAAATGTTCTATTTATTTTGTATTTTATGCTTCGGGCGTTGACTTCATTGGCCCTAACAATTCGATCTCGTGGAGCAACGCCCTAGAGTGAAGCCTAGGTTGCCTGGAACGTACAAATGACCATCACCTTCACACGGATTGCAATTATTCCTGTTATAGGATGGAAAGACTGTTGTATTTTTATTGCATTTTATGCTTCTGGCGTTCACTTCTTAGGCCCTAACTATTCGATCTTGTGGAATAACGCCCTAGGGTGAAGCCTAGGTTGCCCGGAACGTAGAAATGACCATAACTTTTACACTTGTAGCAATTATTCGTTTTATACAATGGAAAAACTGTTCTATTTATTTTGTATTTTATGCTTCGGGCGTTGACTACTAAGGCCCTAGCTGTTTGATCTGGTGGAGCAACGCCCTAGAGTGAAGCCTAGGTTGCCCGGAACGTAGAAATGACCATAACTTTCACACTGGCTGCTATTATTCGTTTTATACGATGGAAAAATTGTCATACTTATATTGTACTTTATGCTTCTGGCGTTGACTTCTTAGGCCCTAACTATTCGATCTGGTGGAACAACGCCCTTGAGTGAAGCCTAGGTTGCCTGGAACGTAGAAATGACCATCACTTTCACACGGGTTGCAATTATTCCTGTTATAGGATGGAAAGACTGTTGCATTTTTATTGTATTTTATGCTTCAGGCGTTGACTTCTGAGGCCGTAGCTATTCGATGTCGTGGAAGAACGCCACAGAGTGAAGCCTTGGTTGCCCGGAACGTAGAAATGACCATAAGTTTCAGAATGGTTGCAATTATTCGTTTTATACGATGGAAAAACTGTTGTATTTCCATTGTATTTTATGCTTCGGGCGTTGACTTCTTAGGCCCTAACACTTCGATCTGGTGGAGCAACGCCCTACAGTGAAGCCTAGGTTGCCCGGAACGTAGAAATGACCATCACTTTCAAACTGGTTGCAATTAATCCTGTTATACGATGGAAAAACTGTTGGATTTTTATTGCATTTTATGCTTCGGGCGTTGACTTCTAAGGCCCTAACTGTTTAATCTGGTGGAGCAACGCCCTAGGGTGAAGCCTAGGTTGCCCGGAACGTAGAAATGACCATTACTTTCACACTGTTTGCAATTATTCCTTTTATACGATTGAAAAGCTGTTGTATTTATATCGTATTTTAAGCTTCTGGCGTTGACTTCTTAGGCCCTAACTATTCGATCTGGTGGAGCAATGCCTCAAAGTTAAGTCTAGGATGCCCGAAACGCCCAAATGATCATTACTTTCACGCTTCCTGCAATTATTCCTGTTATACGATGAAAAGACCTTTGTATTTTTATTGTATTTTATGCTTCAGGCGTAGGCTTCTAAGGCCGTAGCTATTCGATATGGTGCAGCACCGCCCTAGAGTGAAGCCTAGGTTGCCCGGAACGTAGAAATGACCATAACTTTTACACTGGTAGCAATTATTCGTTTTATACAATGGAAAAAATGTTCTATTTATTTTGTATTTTATGCTTCGGGCGTTGACTTCTTTGGCCCTAACAATTCGATCTCGTGGAGCAACGCCCTAGAGTGAAGCCTAGGTTGCCTGGAACGTACAAATGACCATCACCTTCACACGGATTGCAATTATTCCTGTTATAGGATGGAAAGACTGTTGTATTTTTATTGCATTTTATGCTTCTGGCGTTCACTTCTTAGGCCCTAACTATTCGATCTTGTGGAATAACGCCCTAGGGTGAAGCCTAGGTTGCCCGGAACGTAGAAATGACCATAACTTTTACACTTGTAGCAATTATTCGTTTTATACAATGGAAAAACTGTTGTATTTCTATTGTATTTTATGCTTCGGGCGTTGACTTCTTAGGCCCTAACACTTCGATCTGGTGGAGCAACGCCCTGCAGTGAAGCCTAGGTTGCCCGGAACGTAGATATGACCATAACCTTCACACAGGTTGCAATTATTCGTTTTATACGGTGTAAAGTCTGTTGTATTTATTTTGTATTTTATTCTTCTGGTGTTGACTTCTAAGGACCTAACTATTCGATCTTGTGGGACAACACCCTAGGGTGAAGCCTAGGTTGCCCGGAACGTATAAATGACCATAACATTTACACTGGTAGCAATTATTCGTTTTATACAATGGAAAAACTGTTCTTTTTATTTTGTATTTTATGCTTCGGGCGTTGACTTCTAAGGCCCTAACTGTTTGATCTGGTGGAGCAACGCCCTAGAGTGAAGCCTAGGTTGCCCGGAACGAAGAAATGACAATTACTTTCACACTGTTTGCAATTATTCGTTTTTTACGATGGAAAAGCTGTTGTATTTATATTGTATTATATGCCTCTGGCGTTGACTTCTAAGGCCCTAACTATTCGACCTGGTAGAGCAACGCCCTAGAGTGAAGCCTAGGTTGCTCGGAATATAGAAATGACCATAACTTTCACACTGGTTGCAATTATTCGTTTTCTGCGACGGAAAAACTGTTCTATTTATTTTGTATTTTATGCTTCGGGCGTTGACTTCTAAGGCCCTAACTGTTTGATCTGGTGGGGCAACGCCCTAGAGTGTAGCCTAGGTTGCCCGGAACGTAGAAATGACAATTACTTTCACACTGTTTGCAATTATTCCTTTTATACGATGCAAAAGCTGTTGTATTTATATCGTATTTTATGCTTCTGACGTTGACTTCTAAGGACCTAACTATTCGATCTGGTGGAGCAACGCCCTAGAGTGAAGCCTAGGTTGCTCGGAATGTAGAAATAACCATAGCTTTCACACTGGTTGCAATTATACGTTCTTTACGATGGAAAAGCTGTTGTATTTATATTGTATTTTATGACTCTGGCGTTGACTTCTAAGGCCCTAGCTATTCGATCTAGTGTAGCAACGCCCTAGAGTGAAGCCTAGGTTTCCCGGAACGTAGAAGTGACCATCACTTTCAAACTGGTTGCAATTAATCCTGTTATACGATGGAAAAACTGTTGTATTTATATTGTATTTTATGCTTCTGGCGTTCACTTCTTAGGCCCTAACTATTCGATCTGATGGAACAACGCCCAAGGGTGAAGCCTAGATTGCCCGGAACGTAGAAATGACCATAACTTTTACACTGGTAGCAATTATTCGTTTTATACAATGGAAAAACTGTTCTATTTATTTTGCATTTTATGCTTCGGGCGTTGACTTCTAAGGCGCTAACTATTCAATCTGTTGGAGAAACGCCCTAGGGTATATCCTAGGTTGCCCGGAAAGTAGAAATGACCATAACCTTCATACTGGTTGCAATTATTCGTTTTATATGATGGAAAAACTGTTGTATTTATATTGTATTTTATGCTTCTGGCGTTCACTTCTTAGGCCCTAACTATTCGATCTGGTGGAACAACGGCCTAAGGTGAAGCCTAGGTTGCCCGCAACGTAGAAATGGCCATAACTTTTACACTGGTAGCAATTATTCGTTTTACACAATGGAAAAACAGTTCTATTTATTTTGTATTTAATGCTTCGGGCGTTGGCTTCTAAGGCCCTAGCTGTTTGATCTGGTGGAGCAACGCCCTAGAGTGAAGCCTAGGTTGCCCGGAACGTAGAAATGACCATTACTTTCACACTGTTTGCAATTACTACTTTTATACAATGGAAAAGCTGTTGTATTTTTATTGCATTTTATGCTTCGGGCGTTGACTTCTAAGGCCCTAACTATTCAATCTGATGGAGCAACGCCCTAGAGTGAAGCCTAGGTTGCTCGGAATGTAGAAATGACCATAACTTTCACACTGGTTGCAATTATTCGTTTTATACGATGGAAAGCTGTTGTATTTATATTGTATTATATGCTTCTGGCGTTCACTTCTTAGGCCCTAACTATTCAATCTGGTGGAACAACGCCCTAGGGTGAAGCCTAGGTTACCCGGAACGTAGAAATGACCATCACTTTCAAACTGGTTGCAATTATTCGTTTTATACGATGGAAAAACTGTTGTATTTATATTGTGCTTTATGCTTCTGGCGTTGACTTCTAAGGACCTAACTATTCGATCTGGTGGAGCAACGCCCTACAGTGATGCCTAGGTTGCCCGGAACGTAGATATGACCATAACCTTCACACTGGTAGCAATTATTCGTTTTATACGATGGAAAAACTGTTGTATTTCTATTGTATTTTATGCTTCGGGCGTTGACTTCTTAGGCCCTAACACTTCGATCTGGTGGAGCAACGCCCTGCAGTGAAGCCTAGGTTGCCCGGAACGTAGATATGACCATAACCTTCACACAGGTTGCAATTATTCGTTTTATACGGTGTAAAGTCTGTTGTATTTATTTTGTATTTTATTCTTCTGGTGTTGACTTCTAAGGACCTAACTATTCGATCTTGTGGGACAACACCCTAGGGTGAAGCCTAGGTTGCCCGGAACGTATAAATGACCATAACATTTACACTGGTAGCAATTATTCGTTTTATACAATGGAAAAACTGTTCTTTTTATTTTGTATTTTATGCTTCGGGCGTTGACTTCTAAGGCCCTAACTGTTTGATCTGGTGGAGCAACGCCCTAGAGTGAAGCCTAGGTTGCCCGGAACGAAGAAATGACAATTACTTTCACACTGTTTGCAATTATTCGTTTTTTACGATGGAAAAGCTGTTGTATTTATATTGTATTATATGCCTCTGGCGTTGACTTCTAAGGCCCTAACTATTCGACCTGGTAGAGCAACGCCCTAGAGTGAAGCCTAGGTTGCTCGGAATATAGAAATGACCATAACTTTCACACTGGTTGCAATTATTCGTTTTCTGCGACGGAAAAACTGTTCTATTTATTTTGTATTTTATGCTTCGGGCGTTGACTTCTAAGGCCCTAACTGTTTGATCTGGTGGGGCAACGCCCTAGAGTGTAGCCTAGGTTGCCCGGAACGTAGAAATGACAATTACTTTCACACTGTTTGCAATTATTCCTTTTATACGATGCAAAAGCTGTTGTATTTATATCGTATTTTATGCTTCTGACGTTGACTTCTAAGGACCTAACTATTCGATCTGGTGGAGCAACGCCCTAGAGTGAAGCCTCGGTTGCTCGGAATGTAGAAATAACCATAGCTTTCACACTGGTTGCAATTATACGTTCTTTACGATGGAAAAGCTGTTGTATTTATATTGTATTTTATGACTCTGGCGTTGACTTCTAAGGCCCTAGCTATTCGATCTAGTGTAGCAACGCCCTAGAGTGAAGCCTAGGTTTCCCGGAACGTAGAAGTGACCATCACTTTCAAACTGGTTGCAATTAATCCTGTTATACGATGGAAAAACTGTTGTATTTATATTGTATTTTATGCTTCTGGCGTTCACTTCTTAGGCCCTAACTATTCGATCTGATGGAACAACGCCCAAGGGTGAAGCCTAGATTGCCCGGAACGTAGAAATGACCATAACTTTTACACTGGTAGCAATTATTCGTTTTATACAATGGAAAAACTGTTCTATTTATTTTGCATTTTATGCTTCGGGCGTTGACTTCTAAGGCGCTAACTATTCAATCTGTTGGAGAAACGCCCTAGGGTATATCCTAGGTTGCCCGGAAAGTAGAAATGACCATAACCTTCATACTGGTTGCAATTATTCGTTTTATATGATGGAAAAACTGTTGTATTTATATTGTATTTTATGCTTCTGGCGTTCACTTCTTAGGCCCTAACTATTCGATCTGGTGGAACAACGGCCTAAGGTGAAGCCTAGGTTGCCCGCAACGTAGAAATGGCCATAACTTTTACACTGGTAGCAATTATTCGTTTTACACAATGGAAAAACAGTTCTATTTATTTTGTATTTAATGCTTCGGGCGTTGGCTTCTAAGGCCCTAGCTGTTTGATCTGGTGGAGCAACGCCCTAGAGTGAAGCCTAGGTTGCCCGGAACGTAGAAATGACCATTACTTTCACACTGTTTGCAATTACTACTTTTATACAATGGAAAAGCTGTTGTATTTTTATTGCATTTTATGCTTCGGGCGTTGACTTCTAAGGCCCTAACTATTCAATCTGATGGAGCAACGCCCTAGAGTGAAGCCTAGGTTGCTCGGAATGTAGAAATGACCATAACTTTCACACTGGTTGCAATTATTCGTTTTATACGATGGAAAGCTGTTGTATTTATATTGTATTATATGCTTCTGGCGTTCACTTCTTAGGCCCTAACTATTCAATCTGGTGGAACAACGCCCTAGGGTGAAGCCTAGGTTACCCGGAACGTAGAAATGACCATCACTTTCAAACTGGTTGCAATTATTCGTTTTATACGATGGAAAAACTGTTGTATTTATATTGTGCTTTATGCTTCTGGCGTTGACTTCTAAGGACCTAACTATTCGATCTGGTGGAGCAACGCCCTACAGTGATGCCTAGGTTGCCCGGAACGTAGATATGACCATAACCTTCACACTGGTAGCAATTATTCGTTTTATACGATGGAAAAACTGTTGTATTTTTATTGCATTTTATGCTTCGGGCGTTGACTTCTAAGTCCCTAACTATTCAATCTGTTGGAGCAACGCCCTAGAGTGAAGCCTAGGTTGCTCGGAATGTAGAAATGACCATAACTTTCACACTGGTTGCAATTATTCGTTTTATACGATGGAAAAACTGTTTTATTTATATTGTATTTTATGCTTCTGGCGTTCACTTCTTAGGCCCTAACTATTCAATCTGGTGGAACAACGCCCTAGGGTGTAGCCTAGGTTGCCCGGAACGTAGAAATGACCATAACTTTTACACTGGTAGCAATTATTCGTTTTATACAATGGAAAATCTGTTGTATTTGTATGGTATTCTATGCTTCTGGCGTTGACTTCTTAGGCCCTAACTATTCGATCTGGTGGAGCAATGCCTCAGAGTTAAGTCTAGGATGCCCGAAACGCCGAAATGATCATTACTTTCACGCTTGTTGCAATTATTCCTGTTATACGATGAAAAGACCGTTGTATTTTTATTGTCTTTTATGCTTCAGGCGTAGGCTTCTAAGGCCGTAGCTATTCGATATGGTGGAGCACCGCCCTAGAGTGAAGCCTAGGTTGCCCGGAACGTAGAAATGACCATAACTTTTACACTGGTAGCAATTATTCGTTTTATACGATGGAAAAGCTGTTGTATTTATATTGTATTTTATGCTTCTGGCGTTCACTTCTTAGGCCCTAACTATTCAATCTGGTGGAACAACGCCTGAGGGTGAAGCCTAGGTTACCCGGAACGTAGAAATGACCATCACTTTCAAACTGGTTGCAATTATTCGTTTTATACGATGGAAAAACTGTTGTATTTATATTGTACTTTATGCTTCTGGCGTTGACTTCTAAGGACCGAACTATTCGATCTGGTGGAGCAACGCCCTACAGTGATGCCTAGGTTGCCCGGAACGTAGATATGACCATAACCTTCACATTGGTTGCAAATTATTCTTGCTATACGATGGAGAAGCTGTTGTATTTTTATTGCATTTTATGCATCGGGCATTGACTTCTAAGGCCCTAGCTATGCAATCTGTTGGAGCATCGCCCTAGGGGGAAGCCTAGGTTGCCCGGAACGTAGAAATGACCATAACTTTCACACTGGTTGCAATTATTCGTTTTATACGATGGAAAAGCTGTTGTATTTATATCGTATTTTATGCTTCTGGCGTTGACTTCTTAGGCCCTAACTATTCCATCTGGCGGAACAACGCCCTAGGGTGAAGTCTAGGTTGCCCGGAAAGTAGAAAGGACCATAACTTTCACACTGGTTGCAATTATTCGTTTTATACGATGGAAAAACTGTTGTATCTATATTGTATTTTATGCTTCTGGCGTTGACTTCTTAGGCCCTAACTATTCCATCTGGCGGAACAACGCCCTAGGGTGAAGTCTAGGTTGCCCGGAAAGTAGAAAGGACCATAACTTTCACACTGGTTGCAATTATTCGCTTTATAGGATGGAAAAGCTGTTGTATTTATATCGTATTTTATGCTTCTGGCGTTGACTTCTTAGGCTCTAACTATTCCATCTGGTGGAACATCGCCCTAGGGTAAAGCCAAGATTGCGCGGAACGTAGAAGTGACCATAACTTTCACACTGGTTGCTATCATTCGTTTTATATGATGGAAAAACTGTTGTATTTATATTGTATTTTATGCTTCTGGCGTTGACTTCATAGGCCGTAACTATTCGATCTGGTGGAGCAACGCCCTGGAGTGAAACCTAGGTTGCCCGGAACGTAGAAATGACCATAACTTTCACACAGGTAGCAATTATTCGTTTTATACGATGGAAAAACTGTTGTATCTTTATTGCATTTTATGCTTCGGGCATTGACTTCTAAGGCCCTAGCTATGCAATCTGTTGGAGCAACGCCCTAGGAGGAAGCCTAGGTTGCCCGGAACGTAGAAATGACAATTATTTTCACACTGTTTGCAATTATTCGTTTTTTACGATGGAAAAGCTGTTGTATTTATATTGTATTATATGCCTCTGGCGTTGACTTCTAAGGCCCTAACTATTCGACCTGGTAGAGCAACGCCCTAGAGTGAAGCCTAGGTTGCTCGGAATATAGAAATGACCATAACTTTCACACTGGTTGCAATTATTCGTTTTCTGCGACGGAAAAACTGTTCTATTTATTTTGTATTTTATGCTTCGGGCGTTGACTTCTAAGGCCCTAACTGTTTGATCTGGTGGGGCAACGCCCTAGAGTGTAGCCTAGGTTGCCCGGAACGTAGAAATGACAATTACTTTCACACTGTTTGCAATTATTCCTTTTATACGATGCAAAAGCTGTTGTATTTATATCGTATTTTATGCTTCTGACGTTGACTTCTAAGGACCTAACTATTCGATCTGGTGGAGCAACGCCCTAGAGTGAAGCCTAGGTTGCTCGGAATGTAGAAATAACCATAGCTTTCACACTGGTTGCAATTATACGTTCTTTACGATGGAAAAGCTGTTGTATTTATATTGTATTTTATGACTCTGGCGTTGACTTCTAAGGCCCTAGCTATTCGATCTAGTGTAGCAACGCCCTAGAGTGAAGCCTAGGTTGCCCGGAACGTAGAAATGACCATAACTTTTACACTGGTAGCAATTATTCGTTTTATACAATGGAAAAAATGTTCTATTTATTTTGTATTTTATGCTTCGGGCGTTGACTTCTTTGGCCCTAACAATTCGATCTCGTGGAGCAACGCCCTAGAGTGAAGCCTAGGTTGCCTGGAACGTACAAATGACCATCACCTTCACACGGATTGCAATTATTCCTGTTATAGGATGGAAAGACTGTTGTATTTTTATTGCATTTTATGCTTCTGGCGTTCACTTCTTAGGCCCTAACTATTCGATCTTGTGGAATAACGCCCTAGGGTGAAGCCTAGGTTGCCCGGAACGTAGAAATGACCATAACTTTTACACTTGTAGCAATTATTCGTTTTATACAATGGAAAAACTGTTGTATTTCTATTGTATTTTATGCTTCGGGCGTTGACTTCTTAGGCCCTAACACTTCGATCTGGTGGAGCAACGCCCTGCAGTGAAGCCTAGGTTGCCCGGAACGTAGATATGACCATAACCTTCACACAGGTTGCAATTATTCGTTTTATACGGTGTAAAGTCTGTTGTATTTATTTTGTATTTTATTCTTCTGGTGTTGACTTCTAAGGACCTAACTATTCGATCTGGTGGGACAACACCCTAGGGTGAAGCCTAGGTTGCCCGGAACGTATAAATGACCATAACATTTACACTGGTAGCAATTATTCGTTTTATACAATGGAAAAACTGTTCTTTTTATTTTGTATTTTATGCTTCGGGCGTTGACTTCTAAGGCCCTAACTGTTTGATCTGGTGGAGCAACGCCCTAGAGTGAAGCCTAGGTTGCCCGGAACGAAGAAATGACAATTACTTTCACACTGTTTGCAATTATTCGTTTTATACGATGGAAAAACTGTTGTATCTTTATTGCATTTTATGCTTCGGGCATTGACTTCTAAGGCCCTAGCTATGCAATCTGTTGGAGCAACGCCCTAGGAGGAAGCCTAGGTTGCCCGGAACGTAGAAATGACAATTATTTTCACACTGTTTGCAATTATTCGTTTTTTACGATGGAAAAGCTGTTGTATTTATATTGTATTATATGCCTCTGGCGTTGACTTCTAAGGCCCTAACTATTCGACCTGGTAGAGCAACGCCCTAGAGTGAAGCCTAGGTTGCTCGGAATATAGAAATGACCATAACTTTCACACTGGTTGCAATTATTCGTTTTCTGCGACGGAAAAACTGTTCTATTTATTTTGTATTTTATGCTTCGGGCGTTGACTTCTAAGGCCCTAACTGTTTGATCTGGTGGGGCAACGCCCTAGAGT
This sequence comes from Calliopsis andreniformis, assembly GCF_051401765.1. Taxonomy (NCBI): domain Eukaryota; kingdom Metazoa; phylum Arthropoda; class Insecta; order Hymenoptera; family Andrenidae; genus Calliopsis; species Calliopsis andreniformis. The sequence goes on along the minus strand of NW_027480426.1, from coordinate 9,099,062 downwards.
GTAGCCTAGGTTGCCCGGAACGTAGAAATGACAATTACTTTCACACTGTTTGCAATTATTCCTTTTATACGATGCAAAAGCTGTTGTATTTATATCGTATTTTATGCTTCTGACGTTGACTTCTAAGGACCTAACTATTCGATCTGGTGGAGCAACGCCCTAGAGTGAAGCCTAGGTTGCTCGGAATGTAGAAATAACCATAGCTTTCACACTGGTTGCAATTATACGTTCTTTACGATGGAAAAGCTGTTGTATTTATATTGTATTTTATGACTCTGGCGTTGACTTCTAAGGCCCTAGCTATTCGATCTAGTGTAGCAACGCCCTAGAGTGAAGCCTAGGTTTCCCGGAACGTAGAAGTGACCATCACTTTCAAACTGGTTGCAATTAATCCTGTTATACGATGGAAAAACTGTTGTATTTATATTGTATTTTATGCTTCTGGCGTTCACTTCTTAGGCCCTAACTATTCGATCTGATGGAACAACGCCCAAGGGTGAAGCCTAGATTGCCCGGAACGTAGAAATGACCATAACTTTTACACTGGTAGCAATTATTCGTTTTATACAATGGAAAAACTGTTCTATTTATTTTGCATTTTATGCTTCGGGCGTTGACTTCTAAGGCGCTAACTATTCAATCTGTTGGAGAAACGCCCTAGGGTATATCCTAGGTTGCCCGGAAAGTAGAAATGACCATAACCTTCATACTGGTTGCAATTATTCGTTTTATATGATGGAAAAACTGTTGTATTTATATTGTATTTTATGCTTCTGGCGTTCACTTCTTAGGCCCTAACTATTCGATCTGGTGGAACAACGGCCTAAGGTGAAGCCTAGGTTGCCCGCAACGTAGAAATGGCCATAACTTTTACACTGGTAGCAATTATTCGTTTTACACAATGGAAAAACAGTTCTATTTATTTTGTATTTAATGCTTCGGGCGTTGGCTTCTAAGGCCCTAGCTGTTTGATCTGGTGGAGCAACGCCCTAGAGTGAAGCCTAGGTTGCCCGGAACGTAGAAATGACCATTACTTTCACACTGTTTGCAATTACTACTTTTATACAATGGAAAAGCTGTTGTATTTTTATTGCATTTTATGCTTCGGGCGTTGACTTCTAAGGCCCTAACTATTCAATCTGATGGAGCAACGCCCTAGAGTGAAGCCTAGGTTGCTCGGAATGTAGAAATGACCATAACTTTCACACTGGTTGCAATTATTCGTTTTATACGATGGAAAGCTGTTGTATTTATATTGTATTATATGCTTCTGGCGTTCACTTCTTAGGCCCTAACTATTCAATCTGGTGGAACAACGCCCTAGGGTGAAGCCTAGGTTACCCGGAACGTAGAAATGACCATCACTTTCAAACTGGTTGCAATTATTCGTTTTATACGATGGAAAAACTGTTGTATTTATATTGTGCTTTATGCTTCTGGCGTTGACTTCTAAGGACCTAACTATTCGATCTGGTGGAGCAACGCCCTACAGTGATGCCTAGGTTGCCCGGAACGTAGATATGACCATAACCTTCACACTGGTAGCAATTATTCGTTTTATACGATGGAAAAACTGTTGTATTTTTATTGCATTTTATGCTTCGGGCGTTGACTTCTAAGTCCCTAACTATTCAATCTGTTGGAGCAACGCCCTAGAGTCAAGCCTAGGTTGCTCGGAATGTAGAAATGACCATAACTTTCACACTGGTTGCAATTATTCGTTTTATACGATGGAAAAACTGTTTTATTTATATTGTATTTTATGCTTCTGGCGTTCACTTCTTAGGCCCTAACTATTCAATCTGGTGGAACAACGCCCTAGGGTGTAGCCTAGGTTGCCCGGAACGTAGAAATGACCATAACTTTTACACTGGTAGCAATTATTCGTTTTATACAATGGAAAATCTGTTGTATTTGTATGGTATTCTATGCTTCTGGCGTTGACTTCTTAGGCCCTAACTATTCGATCTGGTGGAGCAATGCCTCAGAGTTAAGTCTAGGATGCCCGAAACGCCGAAATGGTCATTACTTTCACGCTTGTTGCAATTATTCCTGTTATACGATGAAAAGACCGTTGTATTTTTATTGTATTTTATGCTTCAGGCGTAGGCTTCTAAGGCCGTAGCTATTCGATATGGTGGAGCACCGCCCTAGAGTGAAGCCTAGGTTGCCCGGAACGTAGAAATGACCATAACTTTTACACTGGTAGCAATTATTCGTTTTATACGATGGAAAAGCTGTTGTATTTATATTGTATTTTATGCTTCTGGCGTTCACTTCTTAGGCCCTAACTATTCAATCTGGTGGAACAACGCCTGAGGGTGAAGCCTAGGTTACCCGGAACGTAGAAATGACCATCACTTTCAAACTGGTTGCAATTATTCGTTTTATACGATGGAAAAACTGTTGTATTTATATTGTACTTTATGCTTCTGGCGTTGACTTCTAAGGACCGAACTATTCGATCTGGTGGAGCAACGCCCTACAGTGATGCCTAGGTTGCCCGGAACGTAGATATGACCATAACCTTCACACTGGTTGCAAATTATTCTTGCTATACGATGGAGAAGCTGTTGTATTTTTATTGCATTTTATGCATCGGGCATTGACTTCTAAGGCCCTAGCTATGCAATCTGTTGGAGCATCGCCCTAGGGGGAAGCCTAGGTTGCCCGGAACGTAGAAATGACCATAACTTTCACACTGGTTGCAATTATTCGTTTTATACGATGGAAAAGCTGTTGTATTTATATCGTATTTTATGCTTCTGGCGTTGACTTCTTAGGCCCTAACTATTCCATCTGGCGGAACAACGCCCTAGGGTGAAGTCTAGGTTGCCCGGAAAGTAGAAAGGACCATAACTTTCACACTGGTTGCAATTATTCGTTTTATACGATGGAAAAACTGTTGTATCTATATTGTATTTTATGCTTCTGGCGTTGACTTCTTAGGCCCTAACTATTCCATCTGGCGGAACAACGCCCTAGGGTGAAGTCTAGGTTGCCCGGAAAGTAGAAAGGACCATAACTTTCACACTGGTTGCAATTATTCGCTTTATAGGATGGAAAAGCTGTTGTATTTATATCGTATTTTATGCTTCTGGCGTTGACTTCTTAGGCTCTAACTATTCCATCTGGTGGAACATCGCCCTAGGGTAAAGCCAAGATTGCGCGGAACGTAGAAGTGACCATAACTTTCACACTGGTTGCTATCATTCGTTTTATATGATGGAAAAACTGTTGTATTTATATTGTATTTTATGCTTCTGGCGTTGACTTCATAGGCCGTAACTATTCGATCTGGTGGAGCAACGCCCTGGAGTGAAACCTAGGTTGCCCGGAACGTAGAAATGACCATAACTTTCACACAGGTAGCAATTATTCGTTTTATACGATGGAAAAACTGTTGTATCTTTATTGCATTTTATGCTTCGGGCATTGACTTCTAAGGCCCTAGCTATGCAATCTGTTGGAGCAACGCCCTAGGAGGAAGCCTAGGTTGCCCGGAACGTAGAAATGACAATTATTTTCACACTGTTTGCAATTATTCGTTTTTTACGATGGAAAAGCTGTTGTATTTATATTGTATTATATGCCTCTGGCGTTGACTTCTAAGGCCCTAACTATTCGACCTGGTAGAGCAACGCCCTAGAGTGAAGCCTAGGTTGCTCGGAATATAGAAATGACCATAACTTTCACACTGGTTGCAATTATTCGTTTTCTGCGACGGAAAAACTGTTCTATTTATTTTGTATTTTATGCTTCGGGCGTTGACTTCTAAGGCCCTAACTGTTTGATCTGGTGGGGCAACGCCCTAGAGTGTAGCCTAGGTTGCCCGGAACGTAGAAATGACAATTACTTTCACACTGTTTGCAATTATTCCTTTTATACGATGCAAAAGCTGTTGTATTTATATCGTATTTTATGCTTCTGACGTTGACTTCTAAGGACCTAACTATTCGATCTGGTGGAGCAACGCCCTAGAGTGAAGCCTAGGTTGCTCGGAATGTAGAAATAACCATAGCTTTCACACTGGTTGCAATTATACGTTCTTTACGATGGAAAAGCTGTTGTATTTATATTGTATTTTATGACTCTGGCGTTGACTTCTAAGGCCCTAGCTATTCGATCTAGTGTAGCAACGCCCTAGAGTGAAGCCTAGGTTGCCCGGAACGTAGAAGTGACCATCACTTTCAAACTGGTTGCAATTAATCCTGTTATACGATGGAAAAACTGTTGTATTTATATTGTATTTTATGCTTCTGGCGTTCACTTCTTAGGCCCTAACTATTCGATCTGGTGGAACAACGCCCAAGGGTGAAGCCTAGATTGCCCGGAACGTAGAAATGACCATAACTTCTACACTGGTAGCAATTATTCGTTTTATACAATGGAAAAACTGTTCTATTTATTTTGCATTTTATGCTTCGGGCGTTGACTTCTAAGGCGCTAACTATTCAATCTGTTGGAGAAACGCCCTAGGGTATATCCTAGGTTGCCCGGAAAGTAGAAATGACCATAACCTTCATACTGGTTGCAATTATTCGTTTTATATGATGGAAAAACTGTTGTATTTATATTGTATTTTATGCTTCTGGCGTTCACTTCTTAGGCCCTAACTATTCGATCTGGTGGAACAACGGCCTAAGGTGAAGCCTAGGTTGCCCGCAACGTAGAAATGGCCATAACTTTTACACTGGTAGCAGTTATTCGTTTTACACAATGGAAAAACAGTTCTATTTATTTTGTATTTAATGCTTCGGGCGTTGGCTTCTAAGGCCCTAACTGTTTGATCTGGTGGAGCAACGCCCTAGAGTGAAGCCTAGGTTGCCCGGAACGTAGAAATGAACATAGCTTTCACACTGGTTGCTATTATTCGTTTTATACGATGGGAAAACTGTTATATTTATATTGTATTTTATGATTCAGGCGTTGACTTCTGAGGCCGTAGCTATTCGATGTGGTGGAAGAACGCCATAGAGTGAAGCCTAGGTTGCCCGGAACGTAGAAATGTCCATATCTTTCACACTGTTTGCAATTATTCATTTTATACGGTGGCAAAGCTGTTGCATTTATATTGTATTTTATGCTTCTGGCGTTGACTCCTTAGGCCCTAACTATTCGATCTGGTGGAGCAATGCCTCAGAGTTAAGTCTAGGATGCCCGAAACGCCGAAATGATCATTACTTTCACGCATGTTGCAATTATTCCTGTTATACGATGAAAAGACTGTTGTATTTTTATTGTATTTTACGCATCAGGCGTAGGCTTCTAAGGCCGTAGCTATTCGATATGGTGGAGCAACGCCCTAGAGTGAAGCCTAGGTTGCCCGGTACGTAGAAATGACCATCACTATCAAACTGGTTGCAATTATTTGTTTTATACGATGGAAAAGCTGTTATATTTATATCGTATTTTATGCTTCTGGCGTTCACTTCTTAGGCCCTAACTCTTCGATCTGGTGGTACAACGGCCTAGTGTGAATCCTAGGTTGCTCGGAAAGTAGAAATGACCATAACTTTTACACTGGTAGCAATTATTCGTTTTATACAATGGAAAAACTGTTCTATTTATTTTGCATTTTATGCTTCGGGCGTTGACTTCTAAGGCGCTAACTATTCAATCTGTTGGAGAAACGCCCTAGGGTATATCCTAGGTTGCCCGGAAAGTAGAAATGACCATAACCTTCATACTGGTTGCAATTATTCGTTTTATATGATGGAAAAACTGTTGTATTTATATTGTATTTTATGCTTCTGGCGTTCACTTCTTAGGCCCTAACTATTCGATCTGGTGGAACAACGGCCTAAGGTGAAGCCTAGGTTGCCCGCAACGTAGAAATGGCCATAACTTTTTCACTGGTAGCAATTATTCGTTTTACACAATGGAAAAACAGTTCTATTTATTTTGTATTTAATGCTTCGGGCGTTGGCTTCTAAGGCCCTAACTGTTTGATCTGGTGGAGCAACGCCCTAGAGTGAAGCCTAGGTTGCCCGGAACGTAGAAATGAACATAGCTTTCACACTGGTTGCTATTATTCGTTTTATACGATGGGAAAACTGTTATATTTATATTGTATTTTATGATTCAGGCGTTGACTTCTGAGGCCGTAGCTATTCGATGTGGTGGAAGAACGCCATAGAGTGAAGCCTAGGTTGCCCGGAACGTAGAAATGTCCATATCTTTCACACTGTTTGCAATTATTCATTTTATACGGTGGCAAAGCTGTTGCATTTATATTGTATTTTATGCTTCTGGCGTTGACTCCTTAGGCCCTAACTATTCGATCTGGTGGAGCAATGCCTCAGAGTTAAGTCTAGGATGCCCGAAACGCCGAAATGATCATTACTTTCACGCATGTTGCAATTATTCCTGTTATACGATGAAAAGACTGTTGTATTTTTATTGTATTTTACGCATCAGGCGTAGGCTTCTAAGGCCGTAGCTATTCGATATGGTGGAGCAACGCCCTAGAGTGAAGCCTAGGTTGCCCGGTACGTAGAAATGACCATCACTATCAAACTGGTTGCAATTATTTGTTTTATACGATGGAAAAGCTGTTATATTTATATCGTATTTTATGCTTCTGGCGTTCACTTCTTAGGCCCTAACTATTCGATCTGGTGGTACAACGACCTAGGGTGAATCCTAGGTTGCTCGGAAAGTAGAAATGACTATAGCTTTCACACTGGTAGCAATTATTCGTTTTATACGATGGAAAAACTGTTGTATTTTTATTGCATTTTATGCTTCGGGCGTTGACTTCTAAGTCCCTAACTATTCAATCTGTTGGAGCAACGCCCTAGAGTGAAGCCTAGGTTGCTCGGAATGTAGAAATGACCATAACTTTCACACTGGTTGCAATTATTCGTTTTATACGATGGAAAAACTGTTTTATTTATATTGTATTTTATGCTTCTGGCGTTCACTTCTTAGGCCCTAACTATTCAATCTGGTGGAACAACGCCCTAGGGTGTAGCCTAGGTTGCCCGGAACGTAGAAATGACCATAACTTTTACACTGGTAGCAATTATTCGTTTTATACAATGGAAAATCTGTTGTATTTGTATGGTATTCTATGCTTCTAGCGTTGACTTCTTAGGCCCTAACTATTCGATCTGGTGGAGCAATGCCTCAGAGTTAAGTCTAGGATGCCCGAAACGCCGAAATGATCATTACTTTCACGCTTGTTGCAATTATTCCTGTTATACGATGAAAAGACCGTTGTATTTTTATTGTATTTTATGCTTCAGGCGTAGGCTTCTAAGGCCGTAGCTATTCGATATGGTGGAGCACCGCCCTAGAGTGAAGCCTAGGTTGCCCGGAACGTAGAAATGACCATAACTTTTACACTGGTAGCAATTATTCGTTTTATACGATGGAAAAGCTGTTGTATTTATATTGTATTTTATGCTTCTGGCGTTCACTTCTTAGGCCCTAACTATTCAATCTGGTGGAACAACGCCCTGGGGTGAAGCCTAGGTTACCCGGAACGTAGAAATGACCATCACTTTCAAACTGGTTGCAATTATTCGTTTTATACGATGGAAAAACTGTTGTATTTATATTGTAATTTATGCTTCTGGCGTTGACTTCTAAGGACCGAACTATTCGATCTGGTGGAGCAACGCCCTACAGTGATGCCTAGGTTGCCCGGAACGTAGATATGACCATAACCTTCACACTGGTTGCAAATTATTCTTGCTATACGATGGAAAAGCTGTTGTATTTTTATTGCATTTTATGCATCGGGCATTGACTTCTAAGGCCCTAGCTATGAAATCTGTTGGAGCATCGCCCTAGGGGGAAGCCTAGGTTGCCCGGAACGTAGAAATGACTATAGCTTTCACACTGGTAGCAATTATTCGTTTTATACGATGGAAAAACTGTTGTATTTTTATTGCATTTTATGCTTCGGGCGTTGACTTCTAAGTCCCTAACTATTCAATCTGTTGGAGCAACGCCCTAGAGTGAAGCCTAGGTTGCTCGGAATGCAGAAATGACCATAACTTTCACACTGGTTGCAATTATTCGTTTTATACGATGGAAAAACTGTTGTATTTATATTGTATTTTATGCTTCTGGCGTTCACTTCTTAGGCCCTAACTATTCAATCTGGTGGAACAACGCCCTAGGGTGTAGCCTAGGTTGCCCGGAACGTAGAAATGACCATAACTTTTACACTGGTAGCAATTATTCGTTTTATACAATGGAAAATCTGTTGTATTTGTATGGTATTCTATGCTTCTGGCGTTGACTTCTTAGGCCCTAACTATTCGATATGGTGGAGCAATGCCTCAGAGTTAAGTCTAGGATGCCCGAAACGCCGAAATGATCATTACTTTCACGCTTGTTGCAATTATTCCTGTTATACGATGAAAAGACCGTTGTATTTTTATTGTATTTTATGCTTCAGGCGTAGGCTTCTAAGGCCGTAGCTATTCGATATGGTGGAGCACCGCCCTAGAGTGAAGCCTAGGTTGCCCGGAACGTAGAAATGACCATAACTTTTATACTGGTAGCAATTATTCGTTTTATACGATGGAAAAGCTGTTGTATTTATATTGTATTTTATGCTTCTGGCGTTCACTTCTTAGGCCCTAACTGTTTGATCTGGTGGAGCAACGCCCTAGAGTGAAGCCTAGGTTGCCCGGAACGTAGAAATGACCATTACTTTCACACTGTTTGCAATTACTACTTTTATACGATGGAAAAGCTGTTGTACTTTTATTGCATTTTATGCTTCGGGCGTTGACTTCTAAGGCCCTAACTATTCAATCTGATGGAGCAACGCCCTAGAGTGAAGCCTAGGTTGCTCGGAATGTAGAAATGACCATAACTTTCACACTGGTTGCAATTATTCGTTTTATACGATGGAAAGCTGTTGTATTTATATTGTATTATATGCTTCTGGCGTTCACTTCTTAGGCCCTAACTATTCAATCTGGTGGAACAACGCCCTAGGGTGAAGCCTAGGTTACCCGGAACGTAGAAATGACCATCACTTTTAAACTGGTTGCAATTATTCGTTTTATACGATGGAAAAACTGTTGTATTTATATTGTACTTTATGCTTCTGGCGTTGACTTCTAAGGACCTAACTATTCGATCTGGTGGAGCAACGCCCTACAGTGATGCCTAGGTTGCCCGGAACGTAGATATGACCATAACCTTCACACTGGTAGCAATTATTCGTTTTATACGATGGAAAAACTGTTGTATTTTTATTGCATTTTATGCTTCGGGCGTTGACTTCTAAGTCCCTAACTATTCAATCTGTTGGAGCAACGCCCTAGAGTGAAGCCTAGGTTGCTCGGAATGTAGAAATGACCATAACTTTCACACTGGTTGCAATTATTCGTTTTATACGATGGAAAAACTGTTGTATTTATATTGTATTTTATGCTTCTGGCGTTCACTTCTTAGGCCCTAACTATTCAATCTGGTGGAACAACGCCCTAGGGTGTAGCCTAGGTTGCCCGGAACGTAGAAATGACCATAACTTTTACACTGGTAGCAATTATTCGTTTTATACAATGGAAAATCTGTTGTATTTGTATGGTATTCTATGCTTCTGGCGTTGACTTCTTAGGCCCTAACTATTCGATCTGGTGGAGCAATGCCTCAGAGTTAAGTCTAGGATGCCCGAAACGCCGAAATGATCATTACTTTCACGCTTGTTGCAATTATTCCTGTTATACGATGAAAAGACCGTTGTATTTTTATTGTATTTTATGCTTCAGGCGTAGGCTTCTAAGGCCGTAGCTATTCGATATGGTGGAGCACCGCCCTAGAGTGAAGCCTAGGTTGCCCGGAACGTAGAAATGACCATAACTTTTACACTGGTAGCAATTATTCGTTTTATACAATGGAAAAACTGTTCTATTTATTTTGCATTTTATGCTTCGGGCGTTGACTTCTAAGGCGCTAACTATTCAATCTGTTGGAGAAACGCCCTAGGGTATATCCTAGGTTGCCCGGAAAGTAGAAATGACCATAACCTTCATACTGGTTGCAATTATTCGTTTTATATGATGGAAAAACTGTTGTATTTATATTGTATTTTATGCTTCTGGCGTTCACTTCTTAGGCCCTAACTATTCGATCTGGTGGAACAACGGCCTAAGGTGAAGCCTAGGTTGCCCGCAACGTAGAAATGGCCATAACTTTTTCACTGGTAGCAATTATTCGTTTTACACAATGGAAAAACAGTTCTATTTATTTTGTATTTAATGCTTCGGGCGTTGGCTTCTAAGGCCCTAACTGTTTGATCTGGTGGAGCAACGCCCTAGAGTGAAGCCTAGGTTGCCCGGAACGTAGAAATGAACATAGCTTTCACACTGGTTGCTATTATTCGTTTTATACGATGGGAAAACTGTTATATTTATATTGTATTTTATGATTCAGGCGTTGAATTCTGAGGCCGTAGCTATTCGATGTGGTGGAAGAACGCCATAGAGTGAAGCCTAGGTTGCCCGGAACGTAGAAATGTCCATATCTTTCACACTGGTTGCAAATTATTCTTGCTATACGATGGAAAAGCTGTTGTATTTTTATTGCATTTTATGCATCGGGCATTGACTTCTAAGGCCCTAGCTATGAAATCTGTTGGAGCATCGCCCTAGGGGGAAGCCTAGGTTGCCCGGAACGTAGAAATGACCATAACTTTCACACTGGTTGCAATTATTCGTTTTATACGATGGAAAGCTGTTGTATTTATATTGTATTATATGCTTCTGGCGTTCACTTCTTAGGCCCTAACTATTCAATCTGGTGGAACAACGCCCTAGGGTGAAGCCTAGGTTACCCGGAACGTAGAAATGACCATCACTTTTAAACTGGTTGCAATTATTCGTTTTATACGATGGAAAAACTGTTGTATTTATATTGTACTTTATGCTTCTGGCGTTGACTTCTAAGGACCTAACTATTCGATCTGGTGGAGCAACGCCCTACAGTGATGCCTAGGTTGCCCGGAACGTAGATATGACCATAACCTTCACACTGGTAGCAATTATTCGTTTTATACGATGGAAAAACTGTTGTATTTTTATTGCATTTTATGCTTCGGGCGTTGACTTCTAAGTCCCTAACTATTCAATCTGTTGGAGCAACGCCCTAGAGTGAAGCCTAGGTTGCTCGGAATGTAGAAATGACCATAACTTTCACACTGGTTGCAATTATTCGTTTTATACGATGGAAAAACTGTTTTATTTATATTGTATTTTATGCTTCTGGCGTTCACTTCTTAGGCCCTAACTATTCAATCTGGTGGAACAACGCCCTAGGGTGTAGCCTAGGTTGCCCGGAACGTAGAAATGACCATAACTTTTACACTGGTAGCAATTATTCGTTTTATACAATGGAAAATCTGTTGTATTTGTATGGTATTCTATGCTTCTGGCGTTGACTTCTTAGGCCCTAACTATTCGATCTGGTGGAGCAATGCCTCAGAGTTAAGTCTAGGATGCCCGAAACGCCGAAATGATCATTACTTTCACGCTTGTTGCAATTATTCCTGTTATACGATGAAAAGACCGTTGTATTTTTATTGTATTTTATGCTTCAGGCGTAGGCTTCTAAGGCCGTAGCTATTCGATATGGTGGAGCACCGCCCTAGAGTGAAGCCTAGGTTGCCCGGAACGTAGAAATGACCATAACTTTTACACTGGTAGCAATTATTCGTTTTATACAATGGAAAAACTGTTCTATTTATTTTGCATTTTATGCTTCGGGCGTTGACTTCTAAGGCGCTAACTATTCAATCTGTTGGAGAAACGCCCTAGGGTATATCCTAGGTTGCCCGGAAAGTAGAAATGACCATAACCTTCATACTGGTTGCAATTATTCGTTTTATATGATGGAAAAACTGTTGTATTTATATTGTATTTTATGCTTCTGGCGTTCACTTCTTAGGCCCTAACTATTCGATCTGGTGGAACAACGGCCTAAGGTGAAGCCTAGGTTGCCCGCAACGTAGAAATGGCCATAACTTTTTCACTGGTAGCAATTATTCGTTTTACACAATGGAAAAACAGTTCTATTTATTTTGTATTTAATGCTTCGGGCGTTGGCTTCTAAGGCCCTAACTGTTTGATCTGGTGGAGCAACGCCCTAGAGTGAAGCCTAGGTTGCCCGGAACGTAGAAATGAACATAGCTTTCACACTGGTTGCTATTATTCGTTTTATACGATGGGAAAACTGTTATATTTATATTGTATTTTATGATTCAGGCGTTGAATTCTGAGGCCGTAGCTATTCGATGTGGTGGAAGAACGCCATAGAGTGAAGCCTAGGTTGCCCGGAACGTAGAAATGTCCATATCTTTCACACTGGTTGCAAATTATTCTTGCTATACGATGGAAAAGCTGTTGTATTTTTATTGCATTTTATGCATCGGGCATTGACTTCTAAGGCCCTAGCTATGAAATCTGTTGGAGCATCGCCCTAGGGGGAAGCCTAGGTTGCCCGGAACGTAGAAATGACCATAACTTTCACACTGGTTGCAATTATTCGTTTTATACGATGGAAAAGCTGTTGTATTTATATCGTATTTTATGCTTCTGGCGTTGACTTCTTAGGCCCTAACTATTCCATCTGGCGGAACAACGCCCTAGGGTGAAGTCTAGGTTGCCCGGAAAGTAGAAAGGACCATAACTTTCACACTGGTTGCAATTATTCGCTTTATACGATGGAAAAGCTGTTGTATTTATATCGTATTTTATGCTTCTGGCGTTGACTTCTTAGGCTCTAACTATTCCATCTGGTGGAACATCGCCCTAGGGTAAAGCCAAGATTGCGCGGAACGTAGAAGTGACCATAACTTTCACACTGGTTGCTATCATTCGTTTTATATGATGGAAAAACTGTTGTATTTATATTGTATTTTATGCTTCTGGCGTTGACTTCATAGGCCGTAACTATTCGATCTGGTGGAGCAACGCCCTGGAGTGAAACCTAGGTTGCCCGGAACGTAGAAATGACCATAACTTTCACACAGGTAGCAATTATTCGTTTTATACGATGGAAAAACTGTTGTATTTTATTGCATTTTATGCTTCGGGCGTTGACTTCTAAGGCCCTAACTATTCAATCTGTTGGAGCAACGCCCTAGAGTGAAGCCTAGGTTGCTCGGAATGTAGAAATGACCATAACTTTCACACTTTTTGCAATTATTCGTTTTATACGATGGAAAAACTGTTGTATTTATATTGTATTTTATGCTTCTGGCGTTCACTTCTTAGGCCCTAAATATTCAATCTGGTGGAACAACGCCCTAGGGTGAAGCCTAGGTTGACCGGAACGTAGAAATGAACATAACTTTTACACTGGTAGCAATTATTCGTTCTATACAATGGAAAAACTGTTGTATTTATATGGTATTTTATGCTTCTGGCGTTGACTTCTTAGGCGCTAACTATTCGATCTGGTGGAGCAATGCCTCAGAGTTAAGTCTAGGATGGCCGAAACGCCAAAATGGTCATTACTTTCACGCTTGTTGCAATTATTCCTGTTGTACGATGAAAAGACCGTTGTATTTTTATTGTATTTTATGCTTCAGGCGTAGGCTTCTAAGGCCGTAACTATTCGATATGGTGGAGCACCGCCGTAGAGTGAAGCCTAGGTTGCCCGGAACGTAGAAATGACCATAACTTTTACACTGGTAGCAATTACTCGTTTTATACGAAGGAAAAGCTGTTGTATTTATATTGTATTTTATGCTTCTGGCGTCCACTTCTTAGGCCCTAACTATTCGATCTGGTTGAAAAACGCCCTAGGGTGAGGCCAAGGTTGCCCGGAACGTAGAAATGACCATCACTTTCAAACTGGTTGCAATTAATCCTGTTATACGATGGAAAAACTGTTGTATTTTTATTGCATTTTATGCTTCGGGCGCTGACTTCTAAGGCCCTAACTATTCAATCTGTTGGAGCAACGCCCTAGAGTGAAGCCTAGGTTACCCGGAACGTAGAAATGACCATCACTTTCAAACTGGTTGCAATTATTCGTTTTATACGATGGAAAAACTGTTGTATTTATATTGTATTTTATGCTTCTGGCGTTGACTTCTAAGGACCTAACTATTCGATCTGGTGGAGCAACGCCCTACAGTGATGCCTAGGTTGCCCGGAACGTAGATATGACCATAACCTTCACACTGGTTGCAAATTATTCCTGCTATACGATGGAAAAACTGTTGTATCTTTATTGCATTTTATGCTTCGGGCATTGACTTCTAAGGCCCTAGCTATGCAATCTGTTGGAGCAACGCCCTAGGAGGAAGCCTAGGTTGCCCGGAACGTAGAAATGACAATTACTTTCACACTGTTTGCAATTATTCGTTTTTTACGATGGAAAAGCTGTTGTATTTATATTGTATTATATGCCTCTGGCGTTGACTTCTAAGGCCCTAACTATTCGACCTGGTAGAGCAACGCCCTAGAGTGAAGCCTAGGTTGCTCGGAATATAGAAATGACCATAACTTTCACACTGGTTGCAATTATTCGTTTTCTGCGACGGAAAAACTGTTCTATTTATTTTGTATTTTATGCTTCGGGCGTTGACTTCTAAGGCCCTAACTGTTTGATCTGGTGGGGCAACGCCCTAGAGTGTAGCCTAGGTTGCCCGGAACGTAGAAATGACAATTACTTTCACACTGTTTGCAATTATTCCTTTTATACGTTGCAAAAGCTGTTGTATTTATATCGTATTTTATGCTTCTGACGTTGACTTCTAAGGACCTAACTATTCGATCTGGTGGAGCAACGCCCTAGAGTGAAGCCTAGGTTGCTCGGAATGTAGAAATAACCATAGCTTTCACACTGGTTGCAATTATACGTTCTTTACGATGGAAAAGCTGTTGTATTTATATTGTATTTTATGACTCTGGCGTTGACTTCTAAGGCCCTAGCTATTCGATCTAGTGTAGCAACGCCCTAGAGTGAAGCCTAGGTTGCCCAGAACGTAGAAGTGACCATCACTTTCAAACTGGTTGCAATTAATCCTGTTATACGATGGAAAAACTGTTGTATTTATATTGTATTTTATGCTTCTGGCGTTCACTTCTTAGGCCCTAACTATTCGATCTGGTGGAACAACGCCCAAGGGTGAAGCCTAGATTGCCCGGAACGTAGAAATGACCGTAACTTTTACACTGGTAGCAATTATTCGTTTTATACAATGGAAAAACTGTTCTATTTATTTTGCATTTTATGCTTCGGGCGTTGACTTCTAAGGCGCTAACTATTCAATCTGTTGGAGAAACGCCCTAGGGTATATCCTAGGTTGCCCGGAAAGTAGAAATGACCATAACCTTCATACTGGTTGCAATTATTCGTTTTATATGATGGAAAAACTGTTGTATTTATATTGTATTTTATGCTTCTGGCGTTCACTTCTTAGGCCCTAACTATTCGATCTGGTGGAACAACGGCCTAAGGTGAAGCCTAGGTTGCCCGCAACGTAGAAATGGCCATAACTTTTACACTGGTAGCAATTATTCGTTTTACACAATGGAAAAACAGTTCTATTTATTTTGTATTTAATGCTTCGGGCGTTGGCTTCTAAGGCCCTAACTGTTTGATCTGGTGGAGCAACGCCCTAGAGTGAAGCCTAGGTTGCCCGGAACGTAGAAATGAACATAGCTTTCACACTGGTTGCTATTATTCGTTTTATACGATGGAAAAACTGTTATATTTATATTGTATTTTATGATTCAGGCGTTGACTTCTTAGGCCCTAACTATTCGATCTGGTGGAGCAATGCCTCAGAGTTAAGTCTAGGATGCCCGAAACGCCGAAATGATCATTACTTTCACGCTTGTTGCAATTATTCCTGTTATACGATGAAAAGACCGTTGTATTTTTATTGTATTTTATGCTTCAGGCGTAGGCTTCTAAGGCCGTAGCTATTCGATATGGTGGAGCACCGCCCTAGAGTGAAGCCTAGGTTGCCCGGAACGCAGAAATGACCATAACTTTTACACTGGTAGCAATTATTCGTTTTATACGATGGAAAAGCTGTTGTATTTATATTGTATTTTATGCTTCTGGCGTTCACTTCTTAGGCCCTAACTGTTTGATCTGGTGGAGCAACGCCCTAGAGTGAAGCCTAGGTTGCCCGGAACGTAGAAATGACCATTACTTTCACACTGTTTGCAATTATTACTTTTATACGATGGAAAAGCTGTTGTATTTTTATTGCATTTTATGCTTCGGGCATTGACTTCTAAGGCCCTAACTATTCAATCTGTTGGAGCAACGCCCTAGAGTGAAGCCTAGGTTGCTCGGAATGTAGAAATGACCATAACTTTCACACTGGTTGCAATTATTCGTTTTATACGATGGAAAGCTGTTGTATTTATATTTTATTATATGCTTCTGGCGTTCACTTCTTAGGCCCTAACTATTCAATCTGGTGGAACAACGCCCTAGGGTGAAGCCTAGGTTACCCGGAACGTAGAAATGACCATCACTTTCAAACTGGTTGCAATTATTCGTTTTATACGATGGAAAAACTGTTGTATTTATATTGTACTTTATGCTTCTGGCGTTGACTTCTAAGGACCGAACTATTCGATCTGGTGGAGCAACGCCCTACAGTGATGCCTAGGTTGCCCGGAACGTAGATATGACCATAACCTTCACACTGGTTGCAAATTATTCTTGCTATACGATGGAAAAGCTGTTGTATTTTTATTGCATTTTATGCATCGGGCATTGACTTCTAAGGCCCTAGCTATGCAATCTGTTGGAGCATCGCCCTAGGGGGAAGCCTAGGTTGCCCGGAACGTAGAAATGACCATAACTTTCACACTGGTTGCAATTATTCGTTTTATACGATGGAAAAGCTGTTGTATTTATATCGTATTTTATGCTTCTGGCGTTGACTTCTTAGGCCCTAACTATTCCATCTGGCGGAACAACGCCCTAGGGTGAAGTCTAGGTTGCCCGGAAAGTAGAAAGGACCATAACTTTCACACTGGTTGCAATTATTCGTTTTATACGATGGAAAAACTGTTGTATTTATATTGTATTTTATGCTTCTGGCGTTCACTTCTTAGGCCCTAACTGTTTGATCTGGTGGAGCAACGCCCTAGAGTGAAGCCTAGGTTGCCCGGAACGTAGAAATGACCATTACTTTCACACTGTTTGCAATTATTACTTTTATACGATGGAAAAGCTGTTTTATTTTTATTGCATTTTATGCTTCGGGCGTTGACTTCTAAGGCCCTAACTATTCAATCTGTTGGAGCAACGCCCTAGAGTGAAGCCTAGGTTGCTCGGAATGTAGAAATGACCATAACTTTCACACTGGTTGCAATTATTCGTTTTATACGATGGAAAGCTGTTGTATTTATATTGCATTTTATGCTTCGGGCGTTGTCTTCTAAGGCCCTAACTATTCAATCTGTTGGAGCAACGCCCTAGGATGAAGCCTAGGTTGCTCGGAAAGTAGAAATGACCATCAGTTTCATACTGGTTGCAATTATTCGTTTTATACGATGGAAAAACTGTTGTATTTTTATTGCATTTTATGCTTCTGGCGTTCCCTTCTTAGGCCCTAACTATTCGATTAGGTGGAACAACGGCCTAGGGTGAAGCCTAGGTTGCCCGGAACGTAGAAATGACCATAAGTTTCACACTGGTTGCAATTATTCGTTTTATACGATGGAAAAACTGTTGTGTTTATATTGTATTTTATGCTTCTGGCGTTGACTTCTAAGGCACTCACTATTCGATTTGGTGGAGCAACGCCCTAGAGTGAAGCCTAGGTTGCCCGGAACGTAGAAATGACCATCACTTTCAAACTGGTTGCAATTATTCCTGTTATAGGATGGAAAGACTGTTGTATTTTTATTGTATTTTATGCTTCAGGCGTTGACTTCTGAGGCCGTAACTAGTCGATGTGGTGGAACAACGCCATAGAGTGAAGCCTGGGTTGCCCGGAACGTAGAAATGACCATAACTTTCATACTGGTTGCTATCATTCGTTGTATACGATGGAAAAACTGTTATATTTATATTGTATTTTATGCTTCTGGCGTTGACTTCTTAGGCCCCAACTGTTCGATCTGGTGGAACAACACCCTAGAGTGAAGCCTAGGTTGCCCGGAACGTAGAATTGGCCATCACTTTCAAACTGGTTGCAATTATTCGTTTTATACGATGGAAAAACTGTTGTGTTTATGTTGT
Source organism: Calliopsis andreniformis (assembly GCF_051401765.1). Taxonomy (NCBI): domain Eukaryota; kingdom Metazoa; phylum Arthropoda; class Insecta; order Hymenoptera; family Andrenidae; genus Calliopsis; species Calliopsis andreniformis. The sequence continues at coordinate 9,080,870 of NW_027480426.1, read as the reverse complement.
ATTTTATGCTTCTGGCGTTGACTTCTAAGGCACTAACTATTCGATCTGTTGGAGCAACGCCCTAGAGTGATGCCTAGGTTGCCCGGAACGTAGAAATGACCATCACTTTCAAACTGGTTGCAATTATTCCTGTTATAGGATGGAAAGACTGTTGTATTTTTATTGTATTTTATGCTTCAGGCGTTGACCTCTGAGGCCGTAGCTATTCTATGTGGTGGAAGAACGCCATAGAGTGAAACCTGGGTTGCCCGGCACGTAGAAATGACCATAAGTTTCATACTGGTTGCAAATATTCGTTTTACACGATGGAAAAACTGTTGTATTTATATTGTATTTTATGCTTCTGGCGCTCACTTCTTAGGCCCTAACTATTCGATCAGGTGGAACAACGGCCTAGGGTGAAGCCTAGGTTGCCCGAAACGTAGAAATGACCATAACTTTCACACTGGTTGCTATTATTCGTTTTATACGATGGAAAAACTGTTACATTTATATTGTATTTTATGCTTCTGGCAGTGACTTCTTAGGCCCTAACTATTGGATCTGGTGGATCAACGTCGTAAAGTGAAGCCTAGGTTGCCCGGAACGTAGAAATGACCATAACTTTCACACTGGTTGCTATCATTCGTTCTATACGATGGAAAAGCTGTTGTATTTATACCGTATTTTATGCTTCTGGCGTTGACTTCTTATGCCCTAACTATTTGATCTGGTGGAACAACGGCCTAGGGTGAAGCCTAGGTTGCCCGGAACGTAGAAATGACCATCCCTTTCAAACTGGTTGCAATTAATCCTTTTATACGATGGAAATACTGTTGCATTTTTATTGCATTTTATGCGTCGGGCGATGACTTCTAAGGCCCTAACTAATCAATCTGTTGGAGCAACGCCCTAGGGTGAAGCCTAGGTTGCCCGGAACTTAGAAATGACCATAACTTACACACTGATTGCTATTATTCGTTTTATACGATGGAAAAGCTGTTATATTTATATTGTATTTTATGCTTCTGGCGGTGCCTTCTTAGGCCCTAAGCGTTCGATCTGGTGGAACAACGCCCTAGAGTAATTCCTACGTTGCCCGGAACGTAGAAATGACCATCACTTTCACACCGGTTGCAATTATTCCTGATATACGATGGAAAATCTTTTGCATATTTATTGTATTTTATGCTTCGGGCGTAGACTTCTCTGGCCCTACCTATTCGATCTGGTGGAGCAACACCCTACAGTGAAGCCAAGGTTGCCCGGAACGTAGATATGACCATAACCTTCACACAGGTTGCAATTATTCGTTTTCTACGATGGAAAAACTGTACTATTTATTTTGTATTTTATGCTTCGGGCGTTGACGTCTAAGGCCCTAGCTATTCGATCTGGTGGAGCAACGCCCTAGAGTGAAGCCTAGGTTGCCCGGAACGTAGAAATGACCATCACTTTCACACTGATTGCTATTATTCGTTTTATACGATGGAAAAACTGTTATATTTATATTGTATTTTATGCTTCTGGCGGTGCCTTCTTAGGCCCTAAGCGTTCGATCTGGTGGAACAACACCCTAGAGTGAATCCTACGTTGACCGGAACGTAGAAATGACCATCACTTTCACACTGGTTGCAATTATACCCGATATACGATGGAAAAACTTTTGTATATTTATTGTATTTTATGCTTCGGGCGTAGACTTCTAAGGCCCTACCTATTCGATCTGGTGGAGCAACACCCTACAGTGAAGCCAAGGTTGCCCGGAACGTAGATATGACCATAACCTTCACACAGGTTGCAATTATTCGTTTTCTACGATGGAAAAGCTGTTGTATTTATATTGTATTTTATGCTTCCTGTGTTGACTTCTTAGACCCTAACTCTTCCATCTGGTGGAGCAGCGCCTCAGAGTTATGTCTAGGATGCCCGAAACGTCGAAATGATCGTTACTTTCGCACTGGTTGCAATTGGTCATGCTATACAATGGAAAAACTGTGCTATTTATTTTGTATTTTATGCTTCGGGCGTTGACTTGTAAGGCCCTAGCTATTCGATCTGGTGGAGCAACGCCCTAGAGTGAAGCCTAGGTTGCCTGGAACGTACAAATGACCATCACTTTCACACGGGTTGCAATTATTCCTGTTATAGGATGGAAAGACTGTTGTATTTTTATTGTATTTTATGCTTCTGGCGTTGACTTCTAAGGCACTAAATATTCGATCTGGTGGAGGAACGCCCTAGAGTGAAGCCTAACTTGCCCGGAACGTAGTTATTGCCATCACTTTCAGACTGGTTGCAAATACTCCTGTTATATGATGGAAAAGCTGTTGTATTTTTATTGCATTATATGCTTCGGGCATTAACTTCTAAGGCCCTATCTATTCAATCTGTAAGAGCAACGCCCTAGGGTGTAGCCTAGGTTGCCCGTAAAGTAGAAATGACCATAACATTCACACTGGTTACAATTATTCGTTTTATACGATGGAAAAACTGTTGCATTTTTATTGTATTTTCCGCTTCTGGCTTCGACTTCTAAGGTCCTAGCTATTCGATCTGGTGGGGCATAGTCCAAGAGTGAAGCCTATGTTGCCCGGAACGTAGAAATGACCATATCTTTCACACTGATTGCTATTATTCCTGTTATACGATGGAAAAGTTGTTGTATTTATATTGTCTTTTATGCTTCTGGCGTTGACTTCTAAGGCCCTAACTATTCGATCCGGTGGTGCAACGCCCTACAGTGAAGCCTAGGTTGCCCGGAACGTAGAAATGACCATTACTTTCACACTGTTTGCAATTATTCGTTTTATACGATGGAAAAACTGTTGTATTTATATTGTATTTTATGCTTCTGGCGTTGACTTCTGAGGCACTATCTATTCGATCTGGTGGAGCAACGCCCTAGAGTGAAGCCTAGGTTGCTCGGAATGTAGAAATGACAATAACTTTCACAGTGCTTGCAATTATTCGTTCTATACGATGGAAACGCTGTTGTATTTATATTGTATTTTATGCCTCTGGCGTTGACTTCTAAGGCCGTAGCTATTAGATGTGGTGGAGCAACGCCCTAGAGTGACGCCTAGGGTGCTCGGAACGTAGAAATGACCATTACCTTCACACTGGTTGCTATTATTCGTTTTATACGATGGAAAAGCTGTTGTATTTATATCGCTTTTTATGCTTCTGGCATTGACTTCTTAGGCCGTAACCATTCGGTCTGGTGGAGCAACGCCCTGGAGTGAAACCTAGGTTGCCCGGAACGTAGAATTGGCCATCACTTTCAAACTGGTTGCAATTATTCCTGTTATATGATGGAAACACTGTTGTATTTTTTTTGCATTTTATGGTTTGGGCGTTGACTTCTAAGGCCCTAACTATTCGATCTGTTGGACCAACGCCCTAGGGTGAAGCCTAGCTTGCTGGGAAAGTAGAAATGACCATAAGTTTCATACTGGTTGCAATTATTCGTTTTATACGATGGAAAAGCTGTTGTATTTATATCGTATTTTATGCTTCTGGGGTTGACTTCTTAGGCCGTAACTATTCGGTCTGGTGGAGCAACGCCCTGGAGTGAAACCTAGGTTGCCCGGAACGTAGAATTGGCCATCAATTTCAAACTGGTTGCAATTATACCTGTTATATGATGGAAACACTGCTGTATTTTTTTTGCATTTTATGGATCGGGCGTTGACTTCTAAGGCCCTAACTATTCAATCCGTTGGAGCAACGCCCTAGGGTGAAGTCTAGGTTGCTCGGAAAGTAGAAATGACCATAAGTTTCATACTGGTTGCAATTATTCGTTTTATACGATGGAAAAACTGTTGTATTTATATTGTATTTTATGCTTCTGGCGTTGACTTCTAAGGCACTAACTATTCGAGCTGGTGGAGCAACGCCCTAGAGTGAAGCCTAGGTTGCCCGTAACGTAGAATTGGTCATCACTTTCAAACTGGTTGCAATTATTCCTGATATATGATGGAAACACTGTTGTATTTTTTTTGCATTTTATGGTTCGGGCGTTGACTTCTAAGGCCCTAACTATTCAATCGGTTGGAGCAACGCCCTAGGGTGAAGCCTAGGTTGCTCGGAAAGTAGAAGTGACCATAAGTTTAATACTGGTTGCAATTATTCGTTTAATACGATGGAAAAACTGTTGTATTTATATTGTATTTTATGCCTCTGGCGTTGACTTCTAAGGCCGTAGCTATAAGATGTGGTGTGGCAACGCCCTAGAGTGAAGCCTAGGTTGCCCGGAACGTAGAAATGACCATTACTTTCACACTGGTTGCAATTATTCGTTTTATACGATGGAAAAGCAGTTGTATTTATATCGCATTTTATGCTTCTGGCGTTGACTTCTTAGGCCCTAACTATACGATCAGAGGAACAACGCCCTAGAGTGAAGCCTAGGTTTCCTGGAACGTAGAAATGACCATCACCTTCACACGGGTTGCAATCATTCCTGTTATAGGATGGAAAGACTGTTGTATTTTTATTGTATTTTATACTCCAGTCGGTGACTTCTGAGGACGCAGCTATTCGATGTGGTGGAAGAACGCCATAGAGTGAAGCCTATGTTGCCCGGAACGTAGAAATGACCACAACTTTCACACTGGTTGCAATCATTCGTTTTATACAATGGAAAAACTGTTGTATTTATATTGTATTTTATGCTTCTGGGGTTTACTTCTAAGGCTGTACCTATTCGATGTGGTGGGGCAACGCCCTAGAGTGAAGCCTGGGTTGCCCGGAACGTAGAAATGACCATAACATTCACACTGGTAACAATTTTTCGTTTTATACGTTGGAAAAACTGTTGCATTTTTATTTTATTTTCCGCTTCTGGCTTCGACTTCTAAGGTCCTAGCTATTCGATCTGGTGGGGCATAGTCCAACAGTGAAGCCTATGTTGCCCGGAACGTAGAAATGACCATATCTTTCACACTGGTTGCTATTATTCCTGTTATACGATGGAAAAGTTGTTGTATTTATTTTGTCTTTTATGCTTCTGGCGTTGACTTCTAAGGCCCTAACTATTCGATCCGGTGGTGCAACGCCCTACAGTGAAGCCTATGTTGCCCGGGACGTAGATATGACCATAACCTTCACACAACTTGCAATTATTCGTTTTATACGATGTAAAGGCAGTTGTATTTATTTTGTAGTTTATGCTTCTGGCGTTGATTTCAAAGGCCCTAACTCTTCTATCTGGTGGAGCAACGCCTCAGAGTTAAGTCTAGGATGCCCAAAACGTCGAAATGATCATTACTTTCGCACTGGTTGCAATTAGCCATGCTACAGGATGGAAAAACTGTTGCATTTTTATTGTATTTTCTGCTTCTGGCTTTGACTTCTAAGGTCGTAGCTATTCGATCTGGTGGAGCAACGCCCTAGAGTGAAGCCTAGGTTGCGCCGAACGTAGAAATGACCATAACATTCACACTGGTTACAATTATTCGTTTTATACGTTGGAAAAACTGTTGCATTTTTATTGTATTTTCCGCTTCTGGCTTCGACTTCTAAGGTCCTAGCTGTTCGATCTGGTGGGGCATAGTCCAAGAGTGAAGCCTATGTTGCCCGGAACGTAGAAATGACCATATCTTTCACACTGGTTGCTATTATTCCTGTTATACGATGGAAAAGTTGTTGTATTTATATTGTCTTTTATGCTTCTGGCGTTGACTTCTAAGGCCCTAACTATTCGATCCGGTGGTGCAACGCCCTACAGTGAAGCCTAGGTTGCCCGGAACGTAGAAATGAACATTACTTTCACACTGTTTGCAATTATTCGTTTTATACGATGTAAAGGCTGTTGTATTTATTTTGTAGTTTATGCTTGTGGCGTTGATTTCAAAGGCCCTAACTCTTCTATCTGGTGGAGCAACGCCTCAGAGTTAAGTCTAGGATGCCCGAAACGTCGAAATGGTCATTACTTTCGCACTGGTTGCAATTAGCCATGCTATACGATGGAAAAACTGTTGCATTTTTATTGTATTTTCTGCTTCAGGCTTTGACTTCTAAGGTCCTAGCTATTCGATCTGGTGGGGCATCGTCCAAGAGTGAAGACTAGGTTGCCCGGAACGTAGAAATGACCATTACTTTCACCATGGTTGCAATTATTCGTTTTATACGATGGAAAAACTGTTGTACTTATATTGTATTTTATTCTTATGGCGTTGACTTCTAAGGCCCTAACTAATCAATCTGTTGGAGCAGCGCCCTAGAGTGAAGCCTAGGTTGCCCGTAACGTAGAATTGGTCATCACTTTCAAACTGGTTGCAATTATTCCTGATATATGATGGAAACACTGTTGTATTTTTTTTGCATTTTATGGTTCGGGCGTTGACTTCTAAGGCCCTAACTATTCAATCGGTTGGAGCAACGCCCTAGGGTGAAGCCTAGGTTGCTCGGAAAGTAGAAGTGACCATAAGTTTAATACTGGTTACAATTATTCGTTTAATACGATGGAAAAACTGTTGTATTTATATTGTATTTTATGCCTCTGGCGTTGACTTCTAAGGCCGTAGCCATAAGATGTGGTGTGGCAACGCCCTAGAGTGAAGCCTAGGTTGCCCGGAACGTAGAAATGACCATTACTTTCACACTGGTTGCAATTATTCGTTTTATACGATGGAAAAGCAGTTGTATTTATATCGCATTTTATGCTTTTGGCGTTGACTTCTTAGGCCCTAACTATACGATCAGAGGAACAACGTCCTAGAGTGAAGCCTAGGTTTCCTGGAACGTAGAAATGACCATCACCTTCACACGGGTTGCAATCATTCCTGTTATAGGATGGAAAGACTGTTGTATTTTTATTGTATTTTATACTCCAGTCTGTGACTTCTGAGGACGCAGCTATTCGATGTGGTGGAAGAACGCCATAGAGTGAAGCCTAGGTTGCCCGGAACATAGAAATGACCATAACTTTCACACTGCTTGCAATTATTCGTTTTACACGATGGAAACGCTGTTGTATTTATATTGTATTTTATGCCTCTGGCGTTGACTTCTAAGGCCGTAGCTATTAGATGTGGTGGAGCAACGCCCTGGAGTGACGCCTAGGGTGCTCGGAACGTAGAAATGACCATTACTTTCACACTGGTTGCTATTATTCGTTTTATACGATGGAAAAGCTGTTGTATTTATATCGTTTTTTATGCTTCTGGCATTGACTTCTTAGGCCGTAACCATTCGGTCTGGTGGAGCAACGCCCTGGAGTGAAACCTAGGTTGCCCGGAACGTAGAATTGGCCATCACTTTCAAACTGGTTGCAATTATTCCTGTTATATGATGGAAACACTGTTGTATTTTTTTTGCATTTTATGGCTTGGGCGTTGACTTCTAAGGCCCTAACTATTCAATCTGTTGGACCAGCGCCCTAGGGTGAAGCCTAGCTTGCTCGGAAAGTAGAAATGACCATAAGTTTCATACTGGTTGCAATTATTCGTTTTATACGATGGAAAAGCTGTTGTATTTATATCGTATTTTATGCTTCTGGCGTTGGCTTCTTAGGCCCTAACTATTCGATCTGGTGGAGCAACGGCCTAGAGTGAAGCCTAGGTTGCTCGGAACGTAGAAATGGCCATTACCTTCACACTGTTTGCAATCATTCATTTTATACGATGGCAAAGCTGTTGTATTTATACTGTATTTTATGCTCCCGGCGTTAACTTCTAAGGCCGTAGCTATCAGATGTGGAGCAGCAACGCCCTAGAGTGACACGTAGGTAGCCAGGCACGTAGAAATGACCATTACTTTCACAATGTTCGAAATCATTCATTTTATACGATGGAAAAACTGTTGTACTTATATTGTATTTTATGCTTTGGGCGTTGACTTCTAAGGCCCTAACTATACGATTTGGTGGAGCAACGCCCTACAGTGAAGCCTAGGTTGCCCGGAACGTAGAAATGACCAGTACTTTCACACTGGTTACAGTTATTCGTTTTATACAATGGAAAAACTGTTCTATTTATTTTGCATTTTATGCTTCGGGCGTTGACTTCTAAGGCACTAACTATTCGATCTGGTGGAGCAACGCCCTAGAGTGAAGCCTAGGTTGCCCGGAACGTAGAAATGACCATCACTTTCAAACTGGTTGCAATTATTCCTGTCATATGATGGAAAAACTGTTGTATTTTTATTGCATTTTATTCTTCGGGCATTGACTTCTAAGGTCCTAACTATTCAATCTGTTGGAGCAGCGCCCTAGGGTGAAGCGTAGGTTGCCCGGAAAGTAGAAATGACAATAACTTTCACACTGCTTGCAATTATTCGTTTTATACGATGGAAAAGCTGTTGCATCTTTATTGTATTTTATGCTTCTGTCGTTGACGTCTAAGGCCGTAGCTATTAGATGTGGTGGAGCAACGCACTAGAGTGACGCCTAGGTTGCCCGGAACGTAGAAAAGACCATTACTTTCGCAATGTTTAAAATTACTCATTTTATACGATGGAAAAACTGTTGTACTTATATTGTATTTTATGCTTCTGGCGTTGACTTCTAAGGCCCTAACTATTCGATCTGGTGGAACAACGCCGTAGAGTGAAGCCTAGGTTGCCCGGAACGTAGAAAGGACCATTACTTTCACACTGTTTGCAATTATTCCTTTTATACGATGGAAAAGCTGTTGTATTTATATCCTATTTTATGCTTCTGGCGTTGACTTCTAAGGACCTAACTATTCGATCTGGTGGAGCAACGCCCTAGAGTGAATCCTAGGTTGCTCGGAATGTAGAAATGACCATAACCTTCACACTGATTGCAATTATTCGTTTTATACGATGGAAAAGCTGTTGCATCTTTATCGTATTTTATGATTCTGGCTTTGACTTCTTAGGCCGTAACTATTCGATCTGGTGGAGCAACGCCCTGGAGTGAAACCTGGGTTGCCGGGAACGTAGAAATGACCACTACTATAGCACTGGTTGCAAATTATTCCTGCTGTACGATGGAAAAACTGTTGTATTTTTTTGCATTTTATGCTTCTGGCGTTGACTTCTTAGGCCCTAACTATTCGATCTTGAGGAACAACGCCCTAGAGTGAAGCCTAGGTTGCCTGGAACGTAGAAATGAACATCACTTTCACAAGGGTTGCAATTATTCCTGTTATAGGATGGAAAGACTGTTGTATCTTTATTGTATTTTATTCTTCTGGTGTTGACTTCTTAGGCCCTAACTACTCGATCTGGTGGAACAACGCCGTAGAGTGAAGCCTAGGTTGCGCGGAACGTAGAAATGACCATAACTTTCACACTGTTTGCATTGATTCATTTAATACGATGGAAATGCTGTTGTATTTATATCGTATTTTATGCTTCGAGCGTTGACTTCTTAGGCCCTAAGATTTCTACCTGGTGGAGCAACGCCCGACGGTGAAGCCTAGGTTGCCCGGAACGTAGATATGACGATAACCTTCACACGGGTTGCAGTTATTCGTTTTATACGGTGTAAAGGCTGTTGTATTTATTTTGTATTTTATTCTTCTGGTGTTGACTTCTTAGGCCCTAACTATTCGATCTGGTGGAACAACGCCGTAGAGTGAAGCCTAGGTTGCCCGGAACGTAGAAATGACCATAACTTTCACACTGGTTGCAATTATTCGTTTTATGCGATGGAAAAACTGTTGTATTTTTACTGCATTTTATGCTTCTGGCGTTCACTTCTTAGGCCCTAACTATTCGATCTGGTGGAACAACGCCCTAGAGCGAAGCCTAGGTTGCCCGGAACATAGAAATGACCATTACTTTCACACTGTTTGCAATTATTCCTTTTATACGATGGAACAGCTATTGTATTTATATCGTATTTTATGCCTCGGGCGTTGACTTCTGAGGCCCTAACTATTCGATCTGGTGGACCAACGCCCTAGAGTGAAGCCTAGGTTGCACGAACGTAGAAATGATCATTTCCTTCACACTGTTTGCAATTATTCCTGTTATACCATGGAAATACTGTTGTACCTTTATTGTACTTTATGCTTCTTGCGTTGAATTCTAAGTCCCTAACTGTTCGATATGGTGGAGCCACGTCCTAGGGTGAAGCCTAGGTTGCCCGGTACGTAGAAGTGTCCATAACGTTCATACTGGTTGCAATTATTCGTTCTATACAATGGAAAAACTGTTGTATTTTTATTGTATTTTATGCTTCTGGCGTTGTCATCTAAGGCCGTATCTATTCGATGTGATGTAACAACGCTCTAGAGTGAAGCCCAGGCTGCCCGGAACGTTGAAATGACCATTACTTTCACACTGTTTGCAAACATACATTATATAGGATGGAAATGCTGTTGTATTTATATTGTATTTTATGCTTCTGGCGTTGACTTCTAAGGCCCTAACTATACGATCTCGGTGGAGCAACGCCCTAGTGTGAAGCCTAGGTTGCCCTGAACGCAGAAATGACCATAACTTTCACAATGGTTGCAATTATTCTTTTTGTACAATGGAAAAGCTGTTGTATTAACATTGTATTTTATGCTTCTGGCGGTGACTTCTAAGGCCCTACGTATTCGATCTGGTGGAGCAATGCGTCATAGTTAAGATTAGGATGCCTGAAACGTAGAAATGGCCATTACTTTCACACTGGTTGCAATTATTCCTGTTATACAATGGAAAAACTGTGGTATTTTTATTGTATTTTATGCTTCAGGCGTTGACTTCTTAGGCCCTAACTATTCGATCTGGTGGAACAACGCCCTAGAGTGAAGCCTCGGTTGCCCGGAACGTAGATATGACAATATCTTAAGCACTGGTGGCAGTTATACCAGTTATACGATGGAAAATCTGTTGGATTTTTATTGTACTTTATGCGTCTGGAGTTGTTTTCTAAGGCCGCAACTATTCGACCTGGTGGTGCAACATACTAGAGTGAAGCCTAGGTTGCCCGGAGCGTAGAAATGACCATCACTTTCACACTGGCTGCAATTATTCCTGTTATACGATGTAAAAACTGTTGCATCTATATTGTATTTTATGCTTCTGGCGATGACTTCTAAGGCCGTAGCAACTCGATGTGGTGGAGCAACGCCCTAGAGTGAAGCCTAGGTTGCCCGGAACGTAGAATTGACCTTAACTTTCATACTGGTTGCAATTATTCGTTTTATACAATGGAAAAACTGTTCTATTTATTTAATATTTTATGCAGCTGGCGTTGACTTCTTACGCCCTAACTATTGGATCTGGTGGACTAACGCCCTAGAGTGAAGCCTAGGTGGGCAGGAACGTAGAAATGAACATCGCTTTCACACTGGTTGCATTTATTCCTGTTATACGATGGAAAAACTCTTGTATATTTATTGTCTTTTATGCTTCGGGCGTTGTCTTTTAAGGCCTTAACTATTCGATCTAGTGGAGGAACGCCCTAGGGTGAAGCCCAGGTTGCCCGGCCTTAGATGTCAACGCGCGAAACATAAAACACAAAATAAATAGAACAGTTTTTCCGTTGTATAAATCGAATAATTGCTACCAGTGTGAAAGTTATGGTCATTTCTACGTTCCGGGCAACCTAGGCTTCACCCTAGTGCGTTGTTCCACCAGATCGAATAGTTAAGGCCTAAGAGGTGAACGCCAGAAGCATAAAATGCTATATAAATACAACAGTTTTTCCATCGTATAAAACGGATAATTGCATCCAGTATGAAAGTAATGGTGATTTCTACTTCCCGGGCAACCTAGGATTCACCCTAGGGCGTTGTTCCAACAGATTGAAAAGTTAGTGCTTAAGAAGTGAACGCCAGAAGCATAAAATACAATATAAATACAACAGTTTTTCCACCGTATAAATCGGATAATTGCAACCACTATGAAAGTTATGGTCATTTCTACCATCCGGGCAACCTAGGGTTCACTCTAGGGCGTTGCTCCACCAGATCGAATAGTTAGGGCCTTAGAAGTCAACGCCAGAAGCATAAGGTACAATATAAATACAACAGCTTTTCCATCGTATAACAGGAACAATAGCAACCAGTGTGAAAGATATGGTCATTTCTACGTTCCGGGCAACCTAGGCGTCACTCTAAGGCGTTGCTCCACCAGATCGAATAGTTAGGGCCCAAGAAGTCAACACCAGAAGCATAAAATACAATATAAATGCAACAGATTTTCCATCGTATAAAATGAATAATTGCAAAGAGTGTGAAAGTAATGGTCATTTCTACGTTCCGGGCAACCTAGATTTCACTCGAGGGCGTTGCTCCACCAGATCGAATAGTTAGTGCGTTAGAAGTCAACGTCAGAAGCATAAAATACAGTATAAATACAACAGCTTTTCCATCGTATAAAACGAATAATTACAACCAGTATGAAAGTTATGTACATTTCTACTTTCCGGGCAACCTAGGCTTCACCCTAGGGCGATGCTCCACCAGATCGAATAGTTAGGGCCTTAGAAGTCAACGCGTGAAACACAAAACACAAAATAAATAGAACAGTTTTTCCATTGTATAAATCGAATAATTGCTACCAGTGTGAAAGTTATGGTCATTTCTACGTTCCGGGCAACCTAGGATTCACCCTAGGGCGTTGCTCCAACAGATTGAAAAGTTAGTGCCTAAGAAGTGAACGCCAGAAGCATAAAATACAATATAAATACAACAGTTTTTGCATCGTATAAACCGGATAATTGCAACCAGTATGAAAGTTATGGTCATTTCTACTTTCCAGGCAACCTAGGATTCACCCTTGTGCGTTGCTCCAACAGATTGAATAGTTAGTGCCTTAGAAGTCAACGCCCGAAGCATCAAATGCAATAAAAATACAACAGTTTTTCCATCATATAACAGGAGTAATTGCAACCAGTTTGAAAGTGATGGTCTTTTCTACGTTCCGGGCAGCCTAGGCTTCACTCTAGGGCGTTGCTCCACCACATCGAATACTTAGTGCCATAGAAGTCAATGTCAGAAGCATAAAATACAATATAAATACAACAGTTTTTCCGTCGTATAACAGGAATAATTGCAACCAGTTTGAAAGTTATGGTCATTTCTACTTTCCGGGCAATCTAGGCTTCACCCTAGGGCGTTGTTCCACCCGGTCGAATGGTTAGGACCTAAGAAGTGAACGCCAGAAGCATAAAATACAATATAAATACAACAGTTTTTCCATTGTATAAAACGAATAATTGCAACCAGTGTGAAAGTTATGGTCATTTCTACGTTCAGGGCAACCTAGGCTTCACTCTAGGGCGTTGCCCCAACAGATCGAATAGTTGGTGCCTTAGAAGTCAACGTCAGAAGCATAAAATACAATATAAATACAACAGTTTTTCCATCGTATAGCAGGAATAATTGCAACCAGTTTAAAAGTTATTGTCATTTTTACTTTCCGGGCAACCTAGGCATCACCCTAGGGCGTTGTTCCACCCGATCGAATAGTTAGGGTCTAAGAAGTCAGCGCCAGAATCATAAAATACAATATAAATATAACAGTTTTTCCATCGAATAAAACGAATAATAGCCACCAGTGTGAAGGTTATGGTCATTTCTATGTTCCGGGCAACCTAAGCTTCACTCTAGGGCGTTGCTCCATCAGATCGAACAGTTAGTGCCTTAGAAGTCAACGCCAGAAGCATAAAATACAATATAAATACAACAGTTTTTCCATCGTATAAAACGAATAATTGCAACCAGTATGAAAGTCATGGTCATTTCTACGTTCCGGGAAACCAAGGCTTCACACTAGGGCGTTGCTCCAACAGATCGAATAGTTAGGGTCTAAGAAGTCAACGCCAGAAGCATAAAATGCAATATAAATACAAGAGTTTTTCCATCGTATAAAACGAATAATTGCAACCACTATGAAAGTTATGGTCATTTCTACTATCCGGGCAACCTAGGGTTCACCCTAGGGCGTTGCTCGACCAGATCGAATAGTTAGGGCCTTAGAAGTCAACGCCAGAAGCATAAGGTACAATATGAATACAACAGCTTCTCCATCGTATAACAGGTACAATAGCAACCAGTGTGAAGGATATGGTCATTTCTACGTTCCGGGCAACCTAGGCGTCACTCTAAGGCGTTGCTCCACCAGATCGAAGAGTTAGTGCGTTAGAAGTCAACGTCAGAAGCATAAAAGACAGTATAAATACAACAGTTTTTCCATCGTAGAAAACGAATAATTGCAACCAGTATGAAAGTTATGGTCATTTCTACGTTCCGGGCAACCTAGGCTTCACCCTAGTGCGTTGTTCCACCAGATCGAATAGTTAAGGCCTAAGAAGTGAACGCCAGAAGCATAAAATACAATATAAATACAACAGTTTTTCCATCGTATAAAACGGACAATTGCAACCAGTATGAAAGTTATGGTCATTTCTACTTCCCGGGCAACCTAGGATTCACCCTAGGGCGTTGCTCCAACAGATTGAAAAGTAAGTGCCTATGAAGTGAACGCCAGAAGCATAAAATACAATATAAATACAACAGTTTTTCCATCATATAACAGGAGTAATTGCAACCAGTTTGAAAGTGATGGTCATTTCTACGTCCCGGGCACCCTAGGCTTCACTCTAGGGCGTTTCTCCACCATATCGAATACTTAGTGCCTTAAAAGTTAAATGCCAGAAGCATAAAATACAATATAAATACAACAGTTTTTACATCGTATAACAGGAATAATTGCAACCAGTATGAAAGTTATGGTCATTTCTACTTTCCGGGCAACCTAGGCTTCACCCTAGGGCGTTGTTCCACCCGATCGAATAGTTAGGGCCTAAGAAGTGAACGCCAGAAGCATAAAATACAATATAAATACAACAGTTTTTCCATCGTATAAAACGAATAATTGCAACCAGTGTGAAAGTTATGGGCATTTCTACGTTCCGGGCGACCTAGGCTTCACTCTAGGGCGTTGCTCCAACAGATCGAATAGTTGGTGCCTTAGAAGTCAACACCAGGAGCATAAAATACAATATAAATACAACAGGTTTTCCATCCTATAATATGAATAATTGCAACCAGTATGAAAGTGATGGTCATTTCTACGTTCCGGGCACCCTAGGCTTCACTCTAGGGCGTTGCTCCACCATATCGAATACTTAGTGCCTTAGCAGTCAACGCCAGAAGCATAAAATACAATATAAATACAACAGTTTTTCCATCGTATAACAGGAATAATTGCAACCAGTTTGAAAGTTATGGTCATTTCTACTTTCCGGGCAACCTAGGCTTCACGCTAGGGCGTTGTTCGACCCGATCGAATAGTTAGGGCCTAAGAAGTCCGCGCCAGAAGCATAAAATACAATATAAATATAACAGCTTTTCCATCGAATAAAACGAATAATAGCCACCAGTGTGAAGGTTATGGTCATTTCTATGTTCCAGGCAACCTAAGCTTCACTCTAGGGCGTTGCTCCACCTGATCGAACAGTTAGTGCCTTACAAGTCAACGCCAGAAGCATAAAATACAATATAAATACAACAGTTTTTCCATCGTATAAAACGAATAATTGCAACCAGTATGAAAGTTATGGTCATTTCTACTATCCGGGCAACCTAGGGTTCATCCTAGGGCGTTGCTCCACCAGATCGATTAGTTAGGGCCTTAGAAGTCAACGCCAGAAGCATAAGGTACAATATAAATACAACAGCTTTTCCATCGTATAACAGGAACAATAGCAACCAGTGTGAAAGATATGGTCATTTCTACGTTCCGGGCAACCTAGGCGTCACTCTAAGGCGTTGCTCCACCAGATCGAATAGTTAGGGCCCAAGAAGTCAACGCCAGAAGCATAAAATACAATATAAATGCAACAGATTTTCCATCGCATAAAATGAATAATTGCAAAGAGTGTGAAAGTAATGGTCATTTCTACGTTCCGGGCAACCTAGATTTCACTCTAGGGCGTTGCTCCACCAGATCGAATAGTTAGTGCGTTAGAAGTCAACGTCAGAAGCATAAAATACAGCATAAATACAACAGCTTTTCCATCGTATAAAACGAATAATTGCAACCAGTATGAAAGTTATGGACATTTCTACTTTCCGGGCAACCTAGGCTTCACCCTAGGGCGATGCTCCACCAGATCGAATAGTTAGGGCCTTAGAAGTCAACGCGTGAAACACAAAACACAAAATAAATAGAACAGTTTTTCCATTGTATAAATCGAATAATTGCTACCAGTGTGAAAGTTATGGTCATTTCTACGTTCCGGGCAACCTAGGATTCACCCTAGGGCGTTGCTCCAACAGATTGAAAAGTTAGTGCCTAAGAAGTGAACGCCAGAAGCATAAAATACACTATAAATACAACAGTTTTTGCATCGTATAAACCGGATAATTGCATCCAGTATGAAAGTTATGGTCACTTCTACTTTCCGGTCAACCTAGGATTCACCCTTGTGCGTTGCTCCAACAGATTGAATAGTTAGTGCCTTAGAAGTCAACGCCCGAAGCATCAAATGCAATAAAAATACAACAGTTTTTCCATCATATAACAGGAGTAATTGCAACCAGTTTGAAAGTGATGGTCTTTTCTACGTTCCGGGCACCCTAGGCTTCACTCTAGGGCGGTGCTCCACCACATCGAATACTTAGTGCCTTAGAAGTCAACGTCAGAAGCATAAAATACAATATAAATACAACAGTTTTTCCATCGTATAACAGGAATAATTGCAACCAGTTTGAAAGTTATTTACATTTCTACTTTCCGGGCAACCTCGGCTTCACCCTTGGGCGATGCTCCACCAGATCGAATAGTTAGGGCTTTAGAAGTCAACGCGCGAAACATAAAACACAAAATAAATAGAACAGTTTTTCCATTGAATAAGTCGAATAATTGCTACCAGTGTGAAAGTTATGGTCATTTCTACGTTCCGGGCAACCTAGGCTTCACCCCAGTGCGTTGGCCACCAGATCGAATTGTTAAGGCCTAAGAAGTGAACGCCAGAAGCATAAAATACAATATAAATACAACAGTTTTTCCATCGTATAAAACGAATAATTGCTACCAGTGTGAAAGTTATGGTCATTTCTACGTTCCGTGTAACCTAGGCTTCACTCTAGGGTGTTGCTCCACCATATCGAATACTTAGTGCCTTAGAAGTCAACGCCAGAAGCATAAAATGCAATATAAGTACAATAGTTTTTCCATCGTATAACAGGAATAATTGCAACCAGTTTGAAAGTTATGGTCATTTCTACTTGCCGGGCAACCTAGGCTTCACCCTAGGGCGTTGTTCTACCCGATCGAATAGTTAGGGCCTAAGAAGTGAACGCCAGAAGCATAAAATACAATATAAATACAACAGTTTTTCCATCGTATAAAACGAATAACTGCAACCAGAGCGAAAATTATGGTCATTTCTACGTTCCGGGCAACCTAGGCTTCACCCTAGGATGTGGCTCCACCATATCGAATAGTTAGGGGCTTAGAAGTCAACACCCGAAGCATAAAGTACAATAAAAATAGAACAGTTTTTCCATCGTATAAAACGAATAATTGCAACCAGTGTGAAAGTTATGGTCATTTCTACGTTCCGGGCAACCTAGGCTTCACTCTAGGGCGCTGCTCCACCAGATCGAATAGTTAGGGCCTAAGAAGTCAACACCAGGAGCATAAAATACAATATAAATACAACAGGTTTTCCATCCCATAATATGAATAATTGCAACCAGTGTGAAAGTGATGGTCATTTCTGCGTTCCGGGCAACCTAAGCTTCACTCTAGGGCGTTGCACCACCAGATCGAACAGTTAGTGCCTTAGAAGTCAACGCCAGAAGCATAAAATACAATATAAATACAACAGTTTTTCCATCGTATAACAGGAATAATTGCAACCAGTTTGAAAGTAATGGTCATTTCTACTTGCCGGGCAACCTAGGATTCACCCTTGTGCGTTGCTCCAACAGATTGAATAGTTAGTGCCTTAGAAGTCAACGCCCGAAGCATCAAATGCAATAAAAATACAACAGTTTTTCCATCATATAACAGGAGTAATTGCAACCGGTTTCAAAGTGATGGTCTTTTCTACGTTCCGGGCACCCTAGGCTTCACTCTACGGCGGTGCTCCACCACATCGAATACTTAGTGCCTTAGAAGTCAACGTCAGAAGCATAAAATACAATATAAATACAACAGTTTTTCCATCGTATAAAACGAATAACTGCAACCAGAGTGAAAGTTATTTACATTTCTACTTTCCGGGCACCCTAGGCTTCACTCTAGGGCGTTGCTCCACCAGATCGAATAGTTAGGGCCTAAGAAGTCAACACCAGGAGCATAAAATACTATATAAATGCAACAGCTTTTCCATCGTATAAAATGAATAATTGCAAAGAGTGTGAAAGTAATGGTCATTTCTACGTTCCGTGTAACCTAGGCTTCACCCTAGGGCGTTGCTCCAACAGATTGGACAGTTAGGGCCTTGGAAGTCAACGCCAGAAGCATAAAATGCAACAAAAATGCAACAGTTTTTCGATCATATAACAGGGATAGTTGCAACCAGTTTGAAAGTGATGGTCATTTCTACGTTCCGGGCACCCAAGGCTTCACTCTAGGGCGTTGCTCCACCAGATCGAATGGTTAGTGCCTTAGAATTCAACGCCACAAGCATAAAATACAATATAAGTACAACAGTTTTTCCATCGTATAACAGGAATAATTGCAACCCGTTTGAAAGTTAAGGTCATTTCTACTTTCCGGGCAACCTAGGCTTCACCCTAGTGCGTAGCTCCACCATATCGAATAGTTAGTGCCTTAGAAGTCAACCTGAGAAGCATAAAATACAGTATAAATACAACAGTTCTTCCATCGTATAAAACGAATAATTGCAACCAGTATGAAAGTCATGCTCATTTCTACGTTCCGGGAAACCAAGGCTTCACTCTAGGGCGTTGCTCTAACAGATCGAATAGTTGGTGCCTTACATGTCAACGTCAGAAGCATAAAATACAATATAAATACAACAGTTTTTCCATCGTATAAAACGAATAATTGCAACCAGTATGAAAGTTATGGACATTTCTACTTTCCGGGCAACCTAGGCTTCACCCTAGGGCGTTGCTCCAACAGATTGAATAGTTAGGGCCTTAGAAGGCAACGCCCGAAGCATAAAATGCAATAAAAATACAACAGTTTTTCCATCGTATAACAGGAATAATTGTAACCAGTTTGAAAGTGATGGTCATTTCTACGTTCCGGGCAACCTAGGCTTCACTCTAGGGCGTTGCTCCACCAGATCGAATACTTAGTGCCTTAGAAGTCAACGCCAGAAGCATAAAATGCAATATAAATACAACAGTTTTTCCATCGTATAACAGGAATAATTACAGCCAGTTTGAAAGTTATGGTCATTTCTACTTTCCGGGCAACCTAGGTTTCACCCTAGTGCGTAGCTCCACCAGATCGAATAGTTAGTGCCTTAGAAGTCAACGTCAGAAGCATAAAATACAGTATAAATACAACAGTTCTTCCATCGTATAAAACGAATAATTGCAACCAGTATGAAAGTTATGGACATTTCCACTTTCCGGGCAACATAGGCTTCACCCTAGGGCGTTGCTCCAACAGATTGAATAGTTAGGGCCTTAGAAGTCAACGCCCGAAGCATAAAATGCAATAAAAATACAACAGTTTTTCCATCGTATAACAGGAATAATTGCAACCAGTTTGAAAGTAATGGTCATTTCTACTTGCCGGGCAACCTAGGCTTCACCTTAGGGCGTTGTTCTACCCGATCGAGTACTTAGTGCCTTAGAAGTCAACGCCAGAAGCATAAATTACAATATAAATACAACAGGTTTTCCATCCTATAATATGAATAATTGCAACCAGTGTGAAAGTGATGGTCATTTCTGCGTTCCGGGCAACCTAAGCTTCACTCTAGGGCGTTGCACCACCAGATCGAACAGTTAGTGCCTTAGAAGTCAACGCCAGAAGCATAAAATACAATATAAATACAACAGTTTTTCCATCGTATAACAGGAATAATTGCAACCAGTTTGAAAGTAATGGTCATTTCTACTTGCCGGGCAACCTAGGCTTCACCCTAGGGCGTTGTTCTACCCGATCGAATACTTAGTGCCTTAGAAGTCAACGCCAGAAGCACAAATTACAATATAAATACAACAGTTTTTCCATCGTATAACAGGAATAATTGCAACCAGTGTGAAAGTTATGGGCATTTCTACGTTCCGGGCAACCTAGGCTTCACTCTAGGGCGTTGCTCCAACAGATCGAATAGTTGGTGCCTTAGAAGTCAACACCAGGAGCATAAAATACAATATAAATACAACAGGTTTTCCATCCTATAATATGAATAATTGCAACCAGTATGAAAGTGATGGTCATTTCTACGTTCCGGGCACCCTAGGCTTCACTCTAGGGCGTTGCTCCACCATATCGAATACTTAGTGCCTTAGCAGTCAACGCCAGAAGCATAAAATACAATATAAATACAACAGTTTTTCCATCGTATAACAGGAATAATTGCAACCAGTTTGAAAGTTATGGTCATTTCTACTTTCCGGGCAACCTAGGCTTCACGCTAGGGCGTTGTTCGACCCGATCGAATAGTTAGGGCCTAAGAAGTCCGCGCCAGAAGCATAAAATACAATATAAATATAACAGCTTTTCCATCGAATAAAACGAATAATAGCCACCAGTGTGAAGGTTATGGTCATTTCTATGTTCCAGGCAACCTAAGCTTCACTCTAGGGCGTTGCTCCACCTGATCGAACAGTTAGTGCCTTACAAGTCAACGCCAGAAGCATAAAATACAATATAAATACAACAGTTTTTCCATCGTATAAAACGAATAATTGCAACCAGTATGAAAGTTATGGTCATTTCTACTATCCGGGCAACCTAGGGTTCATCCTAGGGCGTTGCTCCACCAGATCGATTAGTTAGGGCCTTAGAAGTCAACGCCAGAAGCATAAGGTACAATATAAATACAACAGCTTTTCCATCGTATAACAGGAACAATAGCAACCAGTGTGAAAGATATGGTCATTTCTACGTTCCGGGCAACCTAGGCGTCACTCTAAGGCGTTGCTCCACCAGATCGAATAGTTAGGGCCCAAGAAGTCAACGCCAGAAGCATAAAATACAATATAAATGCAACAGATTTTCCATCGCATAAAATGAATAATTGCAAAGAGTGTGAAAGTAATGGTCATTTCTACGTTCCGGGCAACCTAGATTTCACTCTAGGGCGTTGCTCCACCAGATCGAATAGTTAGTGCGTTAGAAGTCAACGTCAGAAGCATAAAATACAGCATAAATACAACAGCTTTTCCATCGTATAAAACGAATAATTGCAACCAGTATGAAAGTTATGGACATTTCTACTTTCCGGGCAACCTAGGCTTCACCCTAGGGCGATGCTCCACCAGATCGAATAGTTAGGGCCTTAGAAGTCAACGCGTGAAACACAAAACACAAAATAAATAGAACAGTTTTTCCATTGTATAAATCGAATAATTGCTACCAGTGTGAAAGTTATGGTCATTTCTACGTTCCGGGCAACCTAGGATTCACCCTAGGGCGTTGCTCCAACAGATTGAAAAGTTAGTGCCTAAGAAGTGAACGCCAGAAGCATAAAATACACTATAAATACAACAGTTTTTGCATCGTATAAACCGGATAATTGCATCCAGTATGAAAGTTATGGTCACTTCTACTTTCCGGTCAACCTAGGATTCACCCTTGTGCGTTGCTCCAACAGATTGAATAGTTAGTGCCTTAGAAGTCAACGCCCGAAGCATCAAATGCAATAAAAATACAACAGTTTTTCCATCATATAACAGGAGTAATTGCAACCAGTTTGAAAGTGATGGTCTTTTCTACGTTCCGGGCACCCTAGGCTTCACTCTAGGGCGGTGCTCCACCACATCGAATACTTAGTGCCTTAGAAGTCAACGTCAGAAGCATAAAATACAATATAAATACAACAGTTTTTCCATCGTATAACAGGAATAATTGCAACCAGTTTGAAAGTTATTTACATTTCTACTTTCCGGGCAACCTCGGCTTCACCCTTGGGCGATGCTCCACCAGATCGAATAGTTAGGGCTTTAGAAGTCAACGCGCGAAACATAAAACACAAAATAAATAGAACAGTTTTTCCATTGAATAAGTCGAATAATTGCTACCAGTGTGAAAGTTATGGTCATTTCTACGTTCCGGGCAACCTAGGCTTCACCCCAGTGCGTTGGCCACCAGATCGAATTGTTAAGGCCTAAGAAGTGAACGCCAGAAGCATAAAATACAATATAAATACAACAGTTTTTCCATCGTATAAAACGAATAATTGCTACCAGTGTGAAAGTTATGGTCATTTCTACGTTCCGTGTAACCTAGGCTTCACTCTAGGGTGTTGCTCCACCATATCGAATACTTAGTGCCTTAGAAGTCAACGCCAGAAGCATAAAATGCAATATAAGTACAATAGTTTTTCCATCGTATAACAGGAATAATTGCAACCAGTTTGAAAGTTATGGTCATTTCTACTTGCCGGGCAACCTAGGCTTCACCCTAGGGCGTTGTTCTACCCGATCGAATAGTTAGGGCCTAAGAAGTGAACGCCAGAAGCATAAAATACAATATAAATACAACAGTTTTTCCATCGTATAAAACGAATAACTGCAACCAGAGCGAAAATTATGGTCATTTCTACGTTCCGGGCAACCTAGGCTTCACCCTAGGATGTGGCTCCACCATATCGAATAGTTAGGGGCTTAGAAGTCAACACCCGAAGCATAAAGTACAATAAAAATAGAACAGTTTTTCCATCGTATAAAACGAATAATTGCAACCAGTGTGAAAGTTATGGTCATTTCTACGTTCCGGGCAACCTAGGCTTCACTCTAGGGCGCTGCTCCACCAGATCGAATAGTTAGGGCCTAAGAAGTCAACACCAGGAGCATAAAATACAATATAAATACAACAGGTTTTCCATCCCATAATATGAATAATTGCAACCAGTGTGAAAGTGATGGTCATTTCTGCGTTCCGGGCAACCTAAGCTTCACTCTAGGGCGTTGCACCACCAGATCGAACAGTTAGTGCCTTAGAAGTCAACGCCAGAAGCATAAAATACAATATAAATACAACAGTTTTTCCATCGTATAACAGGAATAATTGCAACCAGTTTGAAAGTAATGGTCATTTCTACTTGCCGGGCAACCTAGGATTCACCCTTGTGCGTTGCTCCAACAGATTGAATAGTTAGTGCCTTAGAAGTCAACGCCCGAAGCATCAAATGCAATAAAAATACAACAGTTTTTCCATCATATAACAGGAGTAATTGCAACCGGTTTCAAAGTGATGGTCTTTTCTACGTTCCGGGCACCCTAGGCTTCACTCTACGGCGGTGCTCCACCACATCGAATACTTAGTGCCTTAGAAGTCAACGTCAGAAGCATAAAATACAATATAAATACAACAGTTTTTCCATCGTATAAAACGAATAACTGCAACCAGAGTGAAAGTTATTTACATTTCTACTTTCCGGGCACCCTAGGCTTCACTCTAGGGCGTTGCTCCACCAGATCGAATAGTTAGGGCCTAAGAAGTCAACACCAGGAGCATAAAATACTATATAAATGCAACAGCTTTTCCATCGTATAAAATGAATAATTGCAAAGAGTGTGAAAGTAATGGTCATTTCTACGTTCCGTGTAACCTAGGCTTCACCCTAGGGCGTTGCTCCAACAGATTGGACAGTTAGGGCCTTGGAAGTCAACGCCAGAAGCATAAAATGCAACAAAAATGCAACAGTTTTTCGATCATATAACAGGGATAGTTGCAACCAGTTTGAAAGTGATGGTCATTTCTACGTTCCGGGCACCCAAGGCTTCACTCTAGGGCGTTGCTCCACCAGATCGAATGGTTAGTGCCTTAGAATTCAACGCCACAAGCATAAAATACAATATAAGTACAACAGTTTTTCCATCGTATAACAGGAATAATTGCAACCCGTTTGAAAGTTAAGGTCATTTCTACTTTCCGGGCAACCTAGGCTTCACCCTAGTGCGTAGCTCCACCATATCGAATAGTTAGTGCCTTAGAAGTCAACCTGAGAAGCATAAAATACAGTATAAATACAACAGTTCTTCCATCGTATAAAACGAATAATTGCAACCAGTATGAAAGTCATGCTCATTTCTACGTTCCGGGAAACCAAGGCTTCACTCTAGGGCGTTGCTCTAACAGATCGAATAGTTGGTGCCTTACATGTCAACGTCAGAAGCATAAAATACAATATAAATACAACAGTTTTTCCATCGTATAAAACGAATAATTGCAACCAGTATGAAAGTTATGGACATTTCTACTTTCCGGGCAACCTAGGCTTCACCCTAGGGCGTTGCTCCAACAGATTGAATAGTTAGGGCCTTAGAAGGCAACGCCCGAAGCATAAAATGCAATAAAAATACAACAGTTTTTCCATCGTATAACAGGAATAATTGTAACCAGTTTGAAAGTGATGGTCATTTCTACGTTCCGGGCAACCTAGGCTTCACTCTAGGGCGTTGCTCCACCAGATCGAATACTTAGTGCCTTAGAAGTCAACGCCAGAAGCATAAAATGCAATATAAATACAACAGTTTTTCCATCGTATAACAGGAATAATTACAGCCAGTTTGAAAGTTATGGTCATTTCTACTTTCCGGGCAACCTAGGTTTCACCCTAGTGCGTAGCTCCACCAGATCGAATAGTTAGTGCCTTAGAAGTCAACGTCAGAAGCATAAAATACAGTATAAATACAACAGTTCTTCCATCGTATAAAACGAATAATTGCAACCAGTATGAAAGTTATGGACATTTCCACTTTCCGGGCAACATAGGCTTCACCCTAGGGCGTTGCTCCAACAGATTGAATAGTTAGGGCCTTAGAAGTCAACGCCCGAAGCATAAAATGCAATAAAAATACAACAGTTTTTCCATCGTATAACAGGAATAATTGCAACCAGTTTGAAAGTAATGGTCATTTCTACTTGCCGGGCAACCTAGGCTTCACCTTAGGGCGTTGTTCTACCCGATCGAGTACTTAGTGCCTTAGAAGTCAACGCCAGAAGCATAAATTACAATATAAATACAACAGGTTTTCCATCCTATAATATGAATAATTGCAACCAGTGTGAAAGTGATGGTCATTTCTGCGTTCCGGGCAACCTAAGCTTCACTCTAGGGCGTTGCACCACCAGATCGAACAGTTAGTGCCTTAGAAGTCAACGCCAGAAGCATAAAATACAATATAAATACAACAGTTTTTCCATCGTATAACAGGAATAATTGCAACCAGTTTGAAAGTAATGGTCATTTCTACTTGCCGGGCAACCTAGGCTTCACCCTAGGGCGTTGTTCTACCCGATCGAATACTTAGTGCCTTAGAAGTCAACGCCAGAAGCACAAATTACAATATAAATACAACAGTTTTTCCATCGTATAACAGGAATAATTGCAACCAGTTTGAAAGTTATGGTCATTTCTACTTGCCGGGCAACCTAGGCTTCACCCAAGGGCGTTGTTCTACCCGATCGAATAGTTAGTGCCTTAGAAGTCAACGTCAGAAGCATAAAATACAGTATAAATACAACAGCACTTCCATCGTATAAAACGAATAATTGCAACCAGTAAGAAAGTTATGGACATTTCTACTTTCCAGGCAACCTAGGCTTCACCCTAGGGCGTTGCTCCACTAGATCGAATAGTTGGGGCCTTAGAAGTCAACGCGCGAAACATAAAACACAAAATAAATAGAACAGTTTTTCCATTGTATAAATCGAATAATTGCTACCAGTGTGAAAGTTATGGCCATTTCTACGTCCCGGGAAACCTATGCTTCACCCTAGTGCGTTGTTCCACCAGATCGAATAGTTAAGGCCTAAGAAGTGAACGCCAGAAGCATAAAATTCAATATAAATACAACAGTTTTTCCATCGTATAAACCGGATAATTGCAACCAGTATGAAAGTTATGGTCATTTCTACTTTCCGGGCACCCTAGGCTTCACTCTAGCGCGTTGCTCCTCCATATCGAATACTTATTGCCTTAGAAGTCAACGCCAGAAGCATAAAATACAATATAAATACAACAGTTTTTCCATCGTATAACAGGAATAATTGCAACCAGTTTGAAAGTTATGGTCATTTCTACTTTCCGGGCAACCTAGGCTTCACCCTAGTGCGTAGCTCCACCAGATCGAATAGTTAGTGCCTTAGAAGTCAACGTCAGAAGCATAAAATACAGTATAAATACAACAGTTCTTCCATCGTATAAAACGAACAATTGCAACCAGTATGAAAGTCATGGTCATTTCTACGTTCCGGGAAACCAAGGCTTCACTCTAGAGCGTTGCTCCAACAGGTCGAATAGTTAGGGCCTCAGATGTCAACGCCAGAAGCATAAAATACAATATAAATACAACAGCTTTTCCATCGTATAAAACGAATAATTGCAACCACTATGAAAGTTATGGTCATTTCTACTATCCGGGCAACCTAGGCTTCACCCTAGGGCGTTGCTCCACCAGATCGAATGGTTAGTGCCTTAGAAGTCAACGTCAGAAGCATAAAATACAGTATAAATACAACAGTTCTTCCATCGTATAAAACGAATAATTGCAACCAGTATGAAAGTTATGGACATTTCTACTTTCCAGGCAACCTAGGCTTCACCCTAGGGCGTTGTTCCACCAGATCGAATAGTTAAGGCCTAAGAAGTGAACGCCAGAAGCATAAAATACAATATAAATATAACGGTTTTTCCATCGAATAAAACGAATAATAGACACCAGTATGAAAGTCATGGTCATTTCTACGTTCCGGGAAACCAAGGCTTCTCTCTAGGGCGTTGCTCCAACAGATCGAATAGTTAGGGCCTCAGAAGTCAACGCCAGAAGCATAAAATACGATATAAATACAACAGTTTTTCCATCGTATAAACCGGATAATTGCAACCAGTATGAAAGTTATGGCCGTTTCTACTTTCCGGGCACCCTAGGGTTCACTCTAGGGCGTTGCTCCACCATATCGAATACTTATTGCCTTAGAAGTCAACGCCAGAAGCATAAAATACAATATAAATACAACAGTTTTTCCATCGTATAACAGGTATACTTGCAACCAGTTTGAAAGTTAAGGTCATTTCTACTTTCCGGGCAACCTAGGCTTCACCCTAGTGCGTAGCTCCACCAGATGGAATAGTTAGTGCCTTAGAAGTCAACGTCAGAAGCATAAAATACAGTATAAATACAACAGTTCTTCCATCGTATAAAACGAATAATTGCAACCAGTATGAAAGTCATGCTCATTTCTATGTTCCGGGAAACCAAGGCTTCACTCTAGGGCGTTGCTCCAACAGATCGAATAGTTAGGGCCTCAGAAGTCAACGCCAGAAGCATAAAATACAATATAAAAACAACAGCTTTTCCATCGTATAAAACGAATAATTGCAACCACTATGAAAGTTATGGTCATTTCTACTATCCAGGCAACCTAGGCTTCACCCTAGGGCGTTGATCCACCAGATCGAATAGTTAGGGCCTTAGAAGTCAACGCCAGAAACATAAGGTACAATATAAATACAACAGCTTTTACATTGTATAACAGGAACAATAGCAACCAGTGTGAAAGAAATGGTCATTTCTACGTTCCGGGCAACCTAGGCGTCACTCTAAGGCGTTCCTCCACCAGATCGAATAGTTAGGGCCCAAGAGGTCAACGCCAGAAGCATAAAATACAATATAAATGCAACAGCTTTTCCATCGTATAAAATGAATAATTGCAAAGAGTGTGAAACTAATGGTCATTTCTACGTTCCGGGCAACCTAGGTTTCACTCTAGGGCGTTGCTCCACCAGATCGAATAGTTAGTGCGTTAGAAGTCAACGTCAGAAGCATAAAATACAGTATAAATACAACAGCTTTTCCATCGTATAAAACGAATAATTGCAACCAGTATGAAAGTTATTTACATTTCTACTTTCCGGGCAACCTCGGCTTCACCCTTGGGCGATGCTCCACCAGATCGAATAGTTAGGGCCTTAGAAGTCAACGCGCGAAACATAAAACACAAAATAAATAGAACACTTTTTCCATTGAATAAGTCGAATAATTGCTACCAGTGTGAAAGTTATGGTCATTTCTACTTGCCGGGCAACCTAGGCTTCACCCTAGGGCGTAGCTCCACCAGATCGAATAGTTAGGGCCTTAGGAGTCAACGCCCGAAGCATCAAATGCAATAAAAATACAACAGTTTTTCCATCATATAACAGGAGTAATTGCAACCAGTTTGAAAGTGATGGTCTTTTCTACGTTCCGGGCACCCTAGGCTTCACTCTAGGGCGGTGCTCCACCACATCGAATACTTAGTGCCTTAGAAGTCAACGTCAGAAGCATAAAATACAATATAAATACAACAGTTTTTCCATCGTATAACAGGAATAATTGCAACCAGTTTGAAAGTTATTTACATTTCTACTTTCCGGGCAACCTCGGCTTCACCC
Organism: Calliopsis andreniformis; assembly: GCF_051401765.1. NCBI lineage: Eukaryota > Metazoa > Arthropoda > Insecta > Hymenoptera > Andrenidae > Calliopsis > Calliopsis andreniformis. The sequence continues at coordinate 9,052,435 of NW_027480426.1, read as the reverse complement.
TTGGGCGATGCTCCACCAGATCGAATAGTTAGGGCTTTAGAAGTCAACGCGCGAAACATAAAACACAAAATAAATAGAACAGTTTTTCCATTGAATAAGTCGAATAATTGCTACCAGTGTGAAAGTTATGGTCATTTCTACGTTCCGGGCAACCTAGGCTTCACCCCAGTGCGTTGGCCACCAGATCGAATTGTTAAGGCCTAAGAAGTGAACGCCAGAAGCATAAAATACAATATAAATACAACAGTTTTTCCATCGTATAAAACGAATAATTGCTACCAGTGTGAAAGTTATGGTCATTTCTACGTTCCGTGTAACCTAGGCTTCACTCTAGGGTGTTGCTCCACCATATCGAATACTTAGTGCCTTAGAAGTCAACGCCAGAAGCATAAAATGCAATATAAGTACAATAGTTTTTCCATCGTATAACAGGAATAATTGCAACCAGTTTGAAAGTTATGGTCATTTCTACTTGCCGGGCAACCTAGGCTTCACCCTAGGGCGTTGTTCTACCCGATCGAATAGTTAGGGCCTAAGAAGTGAACGCCAGAAGCATAAAATACAATATAAATACAACAGTTTTTCCATCGTATAAAACGAATAACTGCAACCAGAGTGAAAATTATGGTCATTTCTACGTTCCGGGCAACCTAGGCTTCACCCTAGGATGTGGCTCCACCATATCGAATAGTTAGGGGCTTAGAAGTCAACACCCGAAGCATAAAGTACAATAAAAATAGAACAGTTTTTCCATCGTATAAAACGAATAATTGCAACCAGTGTGAAAGTTATGGTCATTTCTACGTTCCGGGCAACCTAGGCTTCACTCTAGGGCGCTGCTCCACCAGATCGAATAGTTAGGGCCTAAGAAGTCAACACCAGGAGCATAAAATACAATATAAATACAACAGGTTTTCCATCCCATAATATGAATAATTGCAACCAGTGTGAAAGTGATGGTCATTTCTGCGTTCCGGGCAACCTAAGCTTCACTCTAGGGCGTTGCACCACCAGATCGAACAGTTAGTGCCTTAGAAGTCAACGCCAGAAGCATAAAATACAATATAAATACAACAGTTTTTCCATCGTATAACAGGAATAATTGCAACCAGTTTGAAAGTAATGGTCATTTCTACTTGCCGGGCAACCTAGGATTCACCCTTGTGCGTTGCTCCAACAGATTGAATAGTTAGTGCCTTAGAAGTCAACGCCCGAAGCATCAAATGCAATAAAAATACAACAGTTTTTCCATCATATAACAGGAGTAATTGCAACCAGTTTGAAAGTGATGGTCTTTTCTACGTTCCGGGCACCCTAGGCTTCACTCTACGGCGGTGCTCCACCACATCGAATACTTAGTGCCTTAGAAGTCAACGTCAGAAGCATAAAATACAATATAAATACAACAGTTTTTCCATCGTATAAAACGAATAACTGCAACCAGAGTGAAAGTTATTTACATTTCTACTTTCCGGGCACCCTAGGCTTCACTCTAGGGCGTTGCTCCACCAGATCGAATAGTTAGGGCCTAAGAAGTCAACACCAGGAGCATAAAATACTATATAAATGCAACAGCTTTTCCATCGTATAAAATGAATAATTGCAAAGAGTGTGAAAGTAATGGTCATTTCTACGTTCCGTGTAACCTAGGCTTCACCCTAGGGCGTTGCTCCAACAGATTGGACAGTTAGGGCCTTGGAAGTCAACGCCCGAAGCATAAAATGCAACAAAAATGCAACAGTTTTTCGATCATATAACAGGGATAGTTGCAACCAGTTTGAAAGTGATGGTCATTTCTACGTTCCGGGCACCCAAGACTTCACTCTAGGGCGTTGCTCCACCAGATCGAATGGTTAGTGCCTTAGAATTCAACGCCACAAGCATAAAATACAATATAAGTACAACAGTTTTTCCATCGTATAACAGGAATAATTGCAACCCGTTTGAAAGTTAAGGTCATTTCTACTTTCCGGGCAACCTAGGCTTCACCCTAGTGCGTAGCTCCACCATATCGAATAGTTAGTGCCTTAGAAGTCAACCTGAGAAGCATAAAATACAGTATAAATACAACAGTTCTTCCATCGTATAAAACGAATAATTGCAACCAGTATGAAAGTCATGCTCATTTCTACGTTCCGGGAAACCAAGGCTTCACTCTAGGGCGTTGCTCTGACAGATCGAATAGTTGGTGCCTTACATGTCAACGTCAGAAGCATAAAATACAATATAAATACAACAGTTTTTCCATCGTATAAAACGAATAATTGCAACCAGTATGAAAGTTATGGACATTTCTACTTTCCGGGCAACCTAGGCTTCACCCTAGGGCGTTGCTCCAACAGATTGAATAGTTAGGGCCTTAGAAGGCAACGCCCGAAGCATAAAATGCAATAAAAATACAACAGTTTTTCCATCGTATAACAGGAATAATTGTAACCAGTTTGAAAGTGATGGTCATTTCTACGTTCCGGGCAACCTAGGCTTCACTCTAGGGCGTTGCTCCACCAGATCGAATACTTAGTGCCTTAGAAGTCAACGCCAGAAGCATAAAATGCAATATAAATACAACAGTTTTTCCATCGTATAACAGGAATAATTACAGCCAGTTTGAAAGTTATGGTCATTTCTACTTTCCGGGCAACCTAGGTTTCACCCTAGTGCGTAGCTCCACCAGATCGAATAGTTAGTGCCTTAGAAGTCAACGTCAGAAGCATAAAATACAGTATAAATACAACAGTTCTTCCATCGTATAAAACGAATAATTGCAACCAGTATGAAAGTCATGGTCACTTCTACGTTCCGGGAAACCAAGGCTTCACTCTAGGGCGTTGCACCACCAGATCGAACAGTTCGTGCCTCAGAAGTCAACGCCAGAAGCATAAAATGCAATATAAATACAACAGTTTTTCCATCGTATAAAACGAATAATTGCAACCAGTATGAAAGTTATGGACATTTCCACTTTCCGGGCAACATAGGCTTCACCCTAGGGCGTTGCTCCAACAGATTGAATAGTTAGGGCCTTAGAAGTCAACGCCCGAAGCATAAAATGCAATAAAAATACAACAGTTTTTCCATCGTATAACAGGAATAATTGCAACCAGTTTGAAAGTAATGGTCATTTCTACTTGCCGGGCAACCTAGGCTTCACCCTAGGGCGTTGTTCTACCCGATCGAGTACTTAGTGCCTTAGAAGTCAACGCCAGAAGCATAAATTACAATATAAATACAACAGGTTTTCCATCCTATAATATGAATAATTGCAACCAGTGTGAAAGTGATTGTCATTTCTGCGTTCCGGGCAACCTAAGCTTCACTCTAGGGCGTTGCACCACCAGATCGAACAGTTAGTGCCTTAGAAGTCAACGCCAGAAGCATAAAATACAATATAAATACAACAGTTTTTCCATCGTATAACAGGAATAATTGCAACCAGTTTGAAAGTAATGGTCATTTCTACTTGCCGGGCAACCTAGGCTTCACCCTAGGGCGTTGTTCTACCCGATCGAATACTTAGTGCCTTAGAAGTCAACGCCAGAAGCACAAATTACAATATAAATACAACAGTTTTTCCATCGTATAACAGGAATAATTGCAACCAGTTTGAAAGTTATGGTCATTTCTACTTGCCGGGCAACCTAGGCTTCACCCAAGGGCGTTGTTCTACCCGATCGAATAGTTAGTGCCTTAGAAGTCAACGTCAGAAGCATAAAATACAGTATAAATACAACAGCACTTCCATCGTATAAAACGAATAATTGCAACCAGTAAGAAAGTTATGGACATTTCTACTTTCCAGGCAACCTAGGCTTCACCCTAGGGCGTTGCTCCACTAGATCGAATAGTTGGGGCCTTAGAAGTCAACGCGCGAAACATAAAACACAAAATAAATAGAACAGTTTTTCCATTGTATAAATCGAATAATTGCTACCAGTGTGAAAGTTATGGCCATTTCTACGTCCCGGGAAACCTATGCTTCACCCTAGTGCGTTGTTCCACCAGATCGAATAGTTAAGGCCTAAGAAGTGAACGCCAGAAGCATAAAATTCAACATAAATACAACAGTTTTTCCATCGTATAAACCGGATAATTGCAACCAGTATGAAAGTTATGGTCATTTCTACTTTCCGGGCACCCTAGGCTTCACTCTAGCGCGTTGCTCCTCCATATCGAATACTTATTGCCTTAGAAGTCAACGCCAGAAGCATAAAATACAATATAAATACAACAGTTTTTCCATCGTATAACAGGAATAATTGCAACCAGTTTGAAAGTTATGGTCATTTCTACTTTCCGGGCAACCTAGGCTTCACCCTAGTGCGTAGCTCCACCAGATCGAATAGTTAGTGCCTTAGAAGTCAACGTCAGAAGCATAAAATACAGTATAAATACAACAGTTCTTCCATCGTATAAAACGAACAATTGCAACCAGTATGAAAGTCATGGTCATTTCTACGTTCCGGGAAACCAAGGCTTCACTCTAGAGCGTTGCTCCAACAGGTCGAATAGTTAGGGCCTCAGAAGTCAACGCCAGAAGCATAAAATACAATATAAATACAACAGCTTTTCCATCGTATAAAACGAATAATTGCAACCACTATGAAAGTTATGGTCATTTCTACTATCCGGGCAACCTAGGCTTCACCCTAGGGCGTTGCTCCACCAGATCGAATGGTTAGTGCCTTAGAAGTCAACGTCAGAAGCATAAAATACAGTATAAATACAACAGTTCTTCCATCGTATAAAACGAATAATTGCAACCAGTATGAAAGTTATGGACATTTCTACTTTCCAGGCAACCTAGGCTTCACCCTAGGGCGTTGTTCCACCAGATCGAATAGTTAAGGCCTAAGAAGTGAACGCCAGAAGCATAAAATACAATATAAATATAACGGTTTTTCCATCGAATAAAACGAATAATAGACACCAGTATGAAAGTCATGGTCATTTCTACGTTCCGGGAAACCAAGGCTTCTCTCTAGGGCGTTGCTCCAACAGATCGAATAGTTAGGGCCTCAGAAGTCAACGCCAGAAGCATAAAATACGATATAAATACAACAGTTTTTCCATCGTATAAACCGGATAATTGCAACCAGTATGAAAGTTATGGCCGTTTCTACTTTCCGGGCACCCTAGGGTTCACTCTAGGGCGTTGCTCCACCATATCGAATACTTATTGCCTTAGAAGTCAACGCCAGAAGCATAAAATACAATATAAATACAACAGTTTTTCCATCGTATAACAGGTATACTTGCAACCAGTTTGAAAGTTAAGGTCATTTCTACTTTCCGGGCAACCTAGGCTTCACCCTAGTGCGTAGCTCCGCCAGATGGAATAGTTAGTGCCTTAGAAGTCAACGTCAGAAGCATAAAATACAGTATAAATACAACAGTTCTTCCATCGTATAAAACGAATAATTGCAGCCAGTATGAAAGTCATGCTCATTTCTATGTTCCGGGAAACCAAGGCTTCACTCTAGGGCGTTGCTCCAACAGATCGAATAGTTAGGGCCTCAGAAGTCAACGCCAGAAGCATAAAATACAATATAAATACAACAGCTTTTCCATCGTATAAAACGAATAATTGCAACCACTATGAAAGTTATGGTCATTTCTACTATCCAGGCAACCTAGGCTTCACCCTAGGGCGTTGATCCACCAGATCGAATAGTTAGGGCCTTACAAGTCAACGCCAGAAACATAAGGTACAATATAAATACAACAGCTTTTACATTGTATAACAGGAACAATAGCAACCAGTGTGAAAGAAATGGTCATTTCTACGTTCCGGGCAACCTAGGCGTCACTCTAAGGCGTTCCTCCACCAGATCGAATAGTTAGGGCCCAAGAGGTCAACGCCAGAAGCATAAAATACAATATAAATGCAACAGCTTTTCCATCGTATAAAATGAATAATTGCAAAGAGTGTGAAACTAATGGTCATTTCTACGTTCCGGGCAACCTAGGTTTCACTCTAGGGCGTTGCTCCACCAGATCGAATAGTTAGTGCGTTAGAAGTCAACGTCAGAAGCATAAAATACAGTATAAATACAACAGCTTTTCCATCGTATAAAACGAATAATTGCAACCAGTATGAAAGTTATTTACATTTCTACTTTCCGGGCAACCTCGGCTTCACCCTTGGGCGATGCTCCACCAGATCGAATAGTTAGGGCCTTAGAAGTCAACGCGCGAAACATAAAACACAAAATAAATAGAACAGTTTTTCCATTGAATAAGTCGAATAATTGCTACCAGTGTGAAAGTTATGGTCATTTCTACTTGCCGGGCAACCTAGGCTTCACCCTAGGGCGTAGCTCCACCAGATCGAATAGTTAGGGCCTTAGGAGTCAACGCCCGAAGCATAAAATGCAATATAAATACAACAGTTTTTCCATCGTATAACAGGAATAATTGCAACCAGTTTGAAAGTCATGGTCATTTCTACTTGCCGGGCAACCTAGGCTTCACCCTAGGGCGTTGTTCTACCCGATCGAATAGTTAGGGCCTAAGAAGTGAACGCCAGAAGCATAAAATACAATATAAATACAACAGTTTTTCCATCGTATAAAACGAATAATTGCAACCAGAGTGAAAGTTATGGTCATTTCTACGTTCCGGGCAACCTAGGCTTCACCGTAGGATGTGGCTCCACCATATCGAATAGTTAGTGGCTTAGAAGTCAACACCCGAAGCATAAAATACAATAAAAATACAACAGTTGTTCCACCGTATAACAGGAATAATTGCAAACAGTGCGAAGGTAATGGTCATTTCTACGTTCCGTGCAACCTAGGCTTCACTCTAGGGCGTTGGTCCACCAGATCGAATAGTTGATGCCTTAGAAGTCAACGTCAGAAGCATAAAATGCAATATAAATGCAACAGTTTTTCCATCGTATAAAACGAATAATTGCAACCAGTATGAAAGTTATGGACATTTCTACTTTCCGGGCAACATAGGCTTCACCCTAGGGCGTTGCTCCAACAGATTGAATAGTTAGGGCCCTAGAAGTCAACGCCCGAAGCATAAAATGCAATAAAAATACAACAGTTTTTCCATCGTATAACTGGAATAATTGTAACCAGTTTGAAAGTGATGGTCATTTCGACGTTACGGGCAACCTAGGCTTCACACTAGGGCGTTGCTCCACCAGATCGAATAGTTAGGGCCTAAGAAGTCAACACCAGGAGCATAAAATACAATATAAATACAACAGGTTTTCCATCCTATAATATGAATAATTGCAACCAGTGTGAAAGTGATGGTCATTTCTACGTTCCGGGCAACCTAGACTTCACTCTAGGGCGTTGTTCCACCAGATCGAATAGTTAGGGCCTAAGAAGTCAGCGCCAGAAGCATAAAATACAATATAAATGTAACGGTTTTTCCATCGAATAAAACGAATAATAGCCACCAGTGTGAAGGTTATGGTCATTTCTGTGTTCCGGGCAACCTAAGCTTCACTCTAGGGCGTTGCACCACCAGATCGAACAGTTAGTGCCTTAGAAGTCCACGCCAGAAGCATAAAATACAATATAAATACAACAGTTTTTCCATCGTATAAAACGAATAATTGCAACCAGTATGAAAGTCATGGTCATTTCTACGTTCCAGGAAACCAAGGCTTCTCTCTAGGGCGTTGCTCCAGCAGATCGAATAGTTAGGGCCTCAGAAGTCAACGCCAGAAGCATAAAATACGATATAAATACAACAGTTTTTCCATCGTATAAACCGGATAATTGCAACCAGTATGAAAGTTATGGTCATTTCTACTTTCCGGGCACCCTAGGCTTCACTCTAGGGCGTTGCTCCACCATATCGAATACTTATTGCCTTAGAAGTCAACGCCAGAAGCATAAAATACAATATAAATACAACAGTTTTTCCATCGTATAACAGGTATAATTGCAACCAGTATGAAAGTTAAGGTCATTTCTACTTTCCGGGCAACCTAGGCTTCACCCTAGTGCGTAGCTCCACCAGATGGAATAGTTAGTGCCTTAGAAGTCAACACCAGGAGCATAAAATACAATATAAATGCAACAGCTTTTCCATCGTATAACAGGAATAATTGCAACCAGTTTGAAAGTTATGGTCATTTCTACTTGCCGGGCAACCTAGGCTTCACCCTAGGGCGTTGTTCTACCCGATCGAATAGTTAGGGCCTAAGAAGTGAACGCCAGAAGCATAAAATACAATATAAATACAACAGTTTTTCCATCGTATAAAACGAATAATTGCAACCAGAGTGAAAGTTATGGTCATTTCTACGTTCCGGGCACCCTAGGCTTCACTCTAGGGCGATGCTCCACCATATCGAATACTTATTGCCTTAGAAGTCAACGCCAGAAGCATAAAATACAATATAAATACAACAGTTTTTCCATCGTATAACAGGTATAATTGCAACCAGTTTGAAAGTTAAGGTCATTTCTACTTTCCGGGCAACCTAGGCTTCACCCTAGTGCGTAGCTCCACCAGATGGAATAGTTAGTGCCTTAGAAGTCAACACCAGGAGAATAAAATACAATATAAATGCAACAGCTTTTCCATCGTATAACAGGAATAATTGCAACCAGTTTGAAAGTTATGGTCATTTCTACTTGCCGGGCAACCTAGGCTTCACCCTAGGGCGTTGTTCTACCCGATCGAATAGTTAGGGCCTAAGAAGTGAACGCCAGAAGCATAAAATACAATATAAATACAACAGTTTTTCCATCGTATAAAACGAATAATTGCAACCAGAGTGAAAGTTATGGTCATTTCTACGTTCCGGGCAACCTAGGCTTCACCCTAGGATGTGGCCCCACCATATCGAATAGTTAGGGGCTTAGAAGTCAACACCCGAAGCATAAAGTACAATAAAAATAGAACAGTTTTTCCACCGTATAACAGGAATAATTGCAAACAGTGCGAAGGTAATGGTCATTTCTACGTTCCGGGAAACCAAGGCTTCACTCTAGGGCGTTGCTCCAACAGATCGAATAGTTAGGGCCTCAGAAGTCAACGCCAGAAGCATAAAATACAATATAAATACAACAGCTTTTCCATCGTATAAAACGAATAATTGCAACCACTATGAAAGTTATGGTCATTTCTACTTTCCGGGCAACCTCGGCTTCACCCTTGGGCGATGCTCCACCAGATCGAATAGTTAGGGCCTTAGAAGTCAACGCGCGAAACATAAAACACAAAATAAATAGAACAGTTTTTCCATTGAATAAGTCGAATAATTGCTACCAGTGTGAAAGTTATGGTCATTTCTACGTTCCGGGCAACCTAGGCTTCACCCTAGTGCGTTGTTCCACCAGATCGAATAGTTAAGGCCTAAGAAGTGAACGCCAGAAGCATAAAATGCAATATAAATACAACAGTTTTTCCATCGTATAAAACGAATAATTGCAACCAGTATGAAAGTTATGGCCATTTCTACTTTCCGGGCAACATAGGCTTCACCCTAGGGCGTTGCTCCACCAGATCGAATACTTAGTGCCTTAGAAGTCAACGCCAGAAGCATAAAATGCAATATAAATACAACAGTTTTTCCATCGTATAACAGGAATAATTACAGCCAGTTTGAAAGTTATGGTCATTTCTACTTTCCGGGCAACCTAGGTTTCACCCTAGTGCGTAGCTCCACCAGATCGAATAGTTAGTGCCTTAGAAGTCAACGTCAGAAGCATAAAATACAGTATAAATACAACAGTTCTTCCATCGTATAAAACGAATAATTGCAACCAGTATGAAAGTCATGGTCACTTCTACGTTCCGGGAAACCAAGGCTTCACTCTAGGGCGTTGCACCACCAGATCGAACAGTTCGTGCCTCAGAAGTCAACGACAGAAGCATAAAATGCAATATAAATACAACAGTTTTTCCATCATATAAAACGAATAATTGCAACCAGTATGAAAGTTATGGACATTTCCACTTTCCGGGCAACATAGGCTTCACCCTAGGGCGTTGCTCCAACAGATTGAATAGTTAGGGCCTTAGAAGTCAACGCCCGAAGCATAAAATGCAATAAAAGTACAACAGTTTTTCCATCGTATAACAGGAATAATTGCAACCAGTTTGAAAGTAATGGTCATTTCTACTTGCCGGGCAACCTAGGCTTCACCCTAGGGCGTTGTTCTACCCGATCGAGTACTTAGTGCCTTAGAAGTCAACGCCAGAAGCATAAATTACAATATAAATACAACAGGTTTTCCATCCTATAATATGAATAATTGCAACCAGTGTGAAAGTGATGGTCATTTCTGCGTTCCGGGCAACCTAAGCTTCACTCTAGGGCGTTGCACCACCAGATCGAACAGTTAGTGCCTTAGAAGGCAACGCCAGAAGCATAAAATACAATATAAATACAACAGTTTTTCCATCGTATAACAGGAATAATTGCAACCAGTTTGAAAGTAATGGTCATTTCTACTTGCCGGGCAACCTAGGCTTCACCCTAGGGCGTTGTTCTACCCGATCGAATACTTAGTGCCTTAGAAGTCAACGCCAGAAGCACAAATTACAATATAAATACAACAGTTTTTCCATCGTATAACAGGAATAATTGCAACCAGTTTGAAAGTTATGGTCATTTCTACTTGCCGGGCAACCTAGGCTTCACCCAAGGGCGTTGTTCTACCCGATCGAATAGTTAGTGCCTTAGAAGTCAACGTCAGAAGCATAAAATACAGTATAAATACAACAGCACTCCCATCGTATAAAACGAATAATTGCAACCAGTAAGAAAGTTATGGACATTTCTACTTTCCAGGCAACCTAGGCTTCACCCTAGGGCGTTGCTCCACTAGATCGAATAGTTGGGGCCTTAGAAGTCAACGCGCGAAACATAAAACACAAAATAAATAGAACAGTTTTTCCATTGTATAAATCGAATAATTGCTACCAGTGTGAAAGTTATGGCCATTTCTACGTCCCGGGAAACCTATGCTTCACCCTAGTGCGTTGTTCCACCAGATCGAATAGTTAAGGCCTAAGAAGTGAACGCCAGAAGCATAAAATTCAATATAAATACAACAGTTTTTCCATCGTATAAACCGGATAATTGCAACCAGTATGAAAGTTATGGTCATTTCTACTTTCCGGGCACCCTAGGCTTCACTCTAGCGCGTTGCTCCTCCATATCGAATACTTATTGCCTTAGAAGTCAACGCCAGAAGCATAAAATACAATATAAATACAACAGTTTTTCCATCGTATAACAGGAATAATTGCAACCAGTTTGAAAGTTATGGTCATTTCTACTTTCCGGGCAACCTAGGCTTCACCCTAGTGCGTAGCTCCACCAGATGGAATAGTTAGTGCCTTAGAAGTCAACGTCAGAAGCATAAAATACAGTATAAATACAACAGTTCTTCCATCGTATAAAACGAACAATTGCAACCAGTATGAAAGTCATGGTCATTTCTACGTTCCGGGAAACCAAGGCTTCACTCTAGAGCGTTGCTCCAACAGGTCGAATAGTTAGGGCCTCAGAAGTCAACGCCAGAAGCATAAAATACAATATAAATACAACAGCTTTTCCATCGTATAAAACGAATAATTGCAACCACTATGAAAGTTATGGTCATTTCTACTATCCGGGCAACCTAGGCTTCACCCTAGGGCGTTGCTCCACCAGATCGAATGGTTAGTGCCTTAGAAGTCAACGTCAGAAGCATAAAATACAGTATAAATACAACAGTTCTTCCATCGTATAAAACGAATAATTGCAACCAGTATGAAAGTTATGGACATTTCTACTTTCCAGGCAACCTAGGCTTCACCCTAGGGCGTTGTTTCACCAGATCGAATAGCTAAGGCCTAAGAAGTGAACGCCAGAAGCATAAAATACAATATAAATATAACGGTTTTTCCATCGAATAAAACGAATAATAGACACCAGTATGAAAGTCATGGTCATTTCTACGTTCCGGGAAACCAAGGCTTCTCTCTAGGGCGTTGCTCCAACAGATCGAATAGTTAGGGCCTCAGAAGTCAACGCCAGAAGCATAAAATACGATATAAATACAACAGTTTTTCCATCGTATAAACCGGATAATTGCAACCAGTATGAAAGTTATGGCCGTTTCTACTTTCCGGGCACCCTAGGCTTCACTCTAGGGCGTTGCTCCACCATATCGAATACTTATTGCCTTAGAAGTCAACGCCAGAAGCATAAAATACAATATAAATACAACAGTTTTTCCATCGTATAACAGGTATACTTGCAACCAGTTTGAAAGTTAAGGTCATTTCTACATTCCGGGCAACCTAGGCTTCACCCTAGTGCGTAGCTCCACCAGATGGAATAGTTAGTGCCTTAGAAGTCAACGTCAGAAGCATAAAATACAGTATAAATACAACAGTTCTTCCATCGTATAAAACGAATAATTGCAACCAGTATGAAAGTCATGCTCATTTCTATGTTCCGGGAAACCAAGGCTTCACTCTAGGGCGTTGCTCCAACAGATCGAATAGTTAGGGACTCAGAAGTCAACGCCAGAAGCATAAAATACAATATAAATACAACAGCTTTTCCATCGTATAAAACGAATAATTGCAACCACTATGAAAGTTATGGTCATTTCTACTATCCAGGCAACCTAGGCTTCACCCTAGGGCGTTGATCCACCAGATCGAATAGTTAGGTCCTTAGAAGTCAACGCCAGAAACATAAGGTACAATATAAATACAACAGCTTTTACATTGTATAACAGGAACAATAGCAACCAGTGTGGAAGAAATGGTCATTTCTACGTTCCGGGCAACCTAGGCGTCACTCTAAGGCGTTCCTCCACCAGATCGAATAGTTAGGGCCCAAGAGGTCAACGCCAGAAGCATAAAATACAATATAAATGCAACAGCTTTTCCATCGTATAAAATGGATAATTGCAAAGAGTGTGAAACTAATGGTCATTTCTACGTTCCGAGCAACCTAGGTTTCACTCTAGGGCGTTGCTCCACCAGATCGAATAGTTAGTGCGTTAGAAGTCAACGTCAGAAGCATAAAATACAGTATAAATACAACAGCTTTTCCATCGTATAAAACGAATAATTGCAACCAGTATGAAAGTTATTTACATTTCTACTTGCCGGGCAACCTCGGCTTCACCCTTGGGCGATGCTCCACCAGATCGAATAGTTAGGGCCTTAGAAGTCAACGCGCGAAACGTAAAACACAAAATAAATAGAACAGTTTTTCCATTGAATAAGTCGAATAATTGCTACCAGTGTGAAAGTTATGGTCATTTCTACTTGCCGGGCAACCTAGGCTTCACCCTAGGGCGTAGCTCCACCAGATCGAATAGTTAGTGCCTTAGAAGTCAACGTCAGAAGCATAAAATACAGTATAAATACAACAGTTCTTCCATCGTATAAAACGAATAATTGCAACCAGTATGAAAGTTATGGACATTTCAACTTTCCAGGCAACCTAGGCTTCACCCTAGGGCGTCGCTCCAACAGATCGAATTGTTGGTGCCTTACAAGTCAACGTCAGAAGCATAAAATACAATAGAAATACAACAGTTTTTCCATCGTATAAAACGAATAATTGCAACCAGAGTGAAAGTTATGGTCATTTCTACGTTCCGGGCAACCTAGGCTTCACCGTAGGATGTGGCTCCACCATATCGAATAGTTAGTGGCTTAGAAGTCAACACCCGAAGCATAAAATACAATAAAAATACAACAGTTTTTCCACCGTATAACAGGAATAATTGCAAACAGTGCGAAGGTAATGGTCATTTCTACGTTCCGTGCAACCTAGGCTTCACTCTAGGGCGTTGGTCCACCAGATCGAATAGTTGATGCCTTAGAAGTCAACGTCAGAAGCATAAAATGCAATATAAATGCAACAGTTTTTCCATCGTATAAAACGAATAATTGCAACCAGTATGAAAGTTATGGACATTTCTACTTTCCGGGCAACATAGGCTTCACCCTAGGGCGTTGCTCCAACAGATTGAATAGTTAGGGCCCTAGAAGACAACGCCCGAAGCATAAAATGCAATAAAAATACAACAGTTTTTCCATCGTATAACTGGAATAATTGTAACCAGTTTGAAAGTGATGGTCATTTCGACGTTACGGGCAACCTAGGCTTCACACTAGGGCGTTGCTCCACCAGATCGAATAGTTAGGGCCTAAGAAGTCAACACCAGGAGCATAAAATACAATATAAATACAACAGGTTTTCCATCCTATAATATGAATAATTGCAACCAGTGTGAAAGTGATGGTCATTTTTACGTTCCGGGCAACCTAGACTTCACTCTAGGGCGTTGTTCCACCAGATCGAATAGTTAGGGCCTAAGAAGTCAGCGCCAGAAGCATAAAATACAATATAAATGTAACGGTTTTTCCATCGAATAAAACGAATAATAGCCACCAGTGTGAAGGTTATGGTCATTTCTGTGTTCCGGGCACCCTAGGCTTCACTCTAGGGCGTTGCTCCACCATATCGAATACTTATTGCCTTAGAAGTCAACGCCAGAAGCATAAAATACAATATAAATACAACAGTTTTTCCATCGTATAACAGGTATAATTGCAACCAGTTTGAAAGTTAAGGTCATTTCTACTTTCCGGGCAACCTAGGCTTCACCCTAGTGCGTAGCTCCACCAGATGGAATATTTAGTGCCTTAGAAGTCAACACCAGGAGAATAAAATACAATATAAATGCAACAGCTTTTCCATCGTATAACAGGAATAATTGCAACCAGTTTGAAAGTTATGGTCATTTCTACTTGCCGGGCAACCTAGGCTTCACCCTAGGGCGTTGTTCTACCCGACCGAATAGTTAGGGCCTAAGAAGTGAACGCCAGAAGCATAAAATACAATATAAATACAACAGTTCTTCCATCGTAAAAAACGAATAATTGCAACCAGAGTGAAAGTTATGGTCATTTCTACGTTCCGGGCAACCTAGGCTTCACCCTAGGATGTGGCTCCACCATATCGAATAGTTAGGGGCTTAGAAGACAACACCCGAAGCATAAAATACAATATAAATACAACAGGTTTTCCATCCTATAATATGAATAATTGCAACCAGTGTGAAAGTGATGGTCATTTCTACGTTCCGGGCAACCTAGACTTCACTCTAGGGCGTTGTTCCACCAGATCGAATAGTTAGGGCCTAAGAAGTCAGCGCCAGAAGCATAAAATACAATATAATTACAACAGTTTTTCCATCGTATAAAACGAATAATTGCAACCAGTGTGAAAGTTATGGTCATTTCTACGTTCCGGGAACCAAGGCTTCACTCTAGGGCGTGGCTCCAACAGATCGAATAGTTAGGGCCTCAGAAGTCAACGCCAGAAGCATAAAATACAATATAAATACAACAGTTTTTCCATCGTATAAACCGGATAATTGCAACCAGTATGAAAGTTATGGTCATTTCTACTTTCCGGGCACCCTAGGCTTCACTCTAGGGCGTTGCCCCACCATATCGAATACTTATTGCCTTAGAAGTCAACGCCAGAAGCATAAAATACAATATAAATACAACAGTTTTTCTATCGTATAACAGGAATAATTGCAACCAGTTTGAAAGTTAAGGTCATTTCTACTTTCCGGTCAACCTAGGCTTCATCCTAGTGCGTAGCTCCACCAGATCGAATAGTTAGTGCCTTAGAAGTCAACGTCAGAAGCATAAAATACAGTATAAATACAACAGTTCTTCCATCGTATAAAACGAATAATTGCAACCAGTATGAAAGTCATGCTCATTTCTACGTTCCGGGAAACCAAGGCTTCACTCTAGGGCGTTGCTCCAACAGATCGAATAGTTAGGGCCTCAGAAGTCAACGCCAGAAGCATAAAATACAATATAAATACAACAGCTTTTCCATCGTATAAAACGAATAATTGCAACCACTATGAAAGTTATGGTCATTTCTACTATCCGGGCAACCTAGGCTTCACCCTAGGGCGTTGCTCCACCAGATCGAATAGTTAGGGCCTTAGAAGTCAACGCCGGAAGCATAAGGTACAATATCAATACAACAGCTTTTACATCGTATAACAGGAACAATAGCAACCAGTGTGAAAGATATGGTCATTTCTACGTTCCGGGCAACCTAGGCGTCACTCTAAGGCGTTGCTCCACCAGATCGAATAGTTTGGGCCCAAGAGGTCAACGCCAGAAGCATAAAATACAATATAAATGCAACAGCTTTTCCATCGTATAAAGTGAATAATTGCAAAGAGTGTGAAAGTAATGGTCATTTCTACGTTCCGGGCAACCTAGGTTTCACTCTAGGGCGTTGCTCCACCAGATCGAATAGTTAGTGCGTTAGAAGTCAACGTCAGAAGCATAAAATACAGTATAAATACAACAGCTATTCCATCGTATAAAACGAATAATTGCAACCAGTATGAAAGTTATGGACATTTCTACTTTCCGTGCAACCTCGGCTTCACCCTTGGGCGATGCTCCACCAGATCGAATAGTTAGGGCCTTAGAAGTCAGCGCGCGAAACATAAAACACAAAATAAATAGAACAGTTTTTCCATTGTATAAATCGAATAATTGCTGCCAGTGTCAACGTTATGGTCATTTCTACGTTCCGGGCAACCTAGGCTTCACCCTAGTGCGTTGTTCCACCAGATCGAATAGTTAAGGCCTTAGAAGTCAACGCGCGAAGCATAAAATACACTATAAATACAACAGTTCTTCCATCGTATAAAACGAATAATTGCAACCAGTATGAAAGTTATGGACATTTCTACTTTCCATGCAACCTAGGCTTCACCCTAGGGCGTTGCTCCACTAGATCGAATAGTTAGGGCCTTAGAAGTCAACGCGCGAAGCATAAAATACAATATAAATACAACAGTTTTTTCATCGTATAACAGGAATAATTGCAACCAGTTTGAAAGTTAAGGTCATTTCTACTTTCCGGGCAACCTAGGCTTCACCCTAGTGCGTAGCTCCACCAGATCGAATAGTTGGTGCCTAAGAAGTCAACACCAGGAGCATAAAATACAATATAAATGCAACAGCTTTTCCATCGTATAAAATGAATAATTGCAAAGAGAGTGAAAGTAATGGTCATTTCTACGTTCCGTGTACACTAGGCTTCACTCTAGGGTGTTGCTCCAACAGATCGAATGGTTGGTGCCTTACAAGTCAACGTCAGAAGCATAAAATACAATATAAATACAACAGATTTTCCATCGTATAAAACGAATAATTGCAACCAGTATGAAAGTTATGGACATTTCTATTTTCCGGGCAACCTAGGCTTCACCCTAGGGCGTTGCTCCAACAGATTGAATAGTTAGGGCCTTAGAACTCCACGCCCGAAGCATAAAATGCAATATAAATACAACAGTTTTTCCATCGTATAACAGGAATAATTGCAACCAGTTTGAAAGTTATGGTCATTTCTACGTTCCGGGCAACCTAGACTTCACTCCAGGGCGTTGTGCCACCAGATCGAATAGTTAGGGCATAAGAAGTCAGCGCCAGAAGCATAAAATACAATATAAATATAACGGTTTTTCCACCGAATAAAACGAATAATAGCCACCAGTGTGAAGGTTATGGTCATTTCTATGTTCCGGGCAACCTATGCTTCACTCTAGGGCGTTGCACCACCAGATCGAACAGTTAGCGCCTTAGAAGTCAACGCCAGAAGCATAAAATGCAGTATAAATACAACAGTTTTTCCATCGTATAAAACGAATAATTGCAACCAGTATGACAGTCATGGTCATTTCTACGTTCCGGGAAACAAAGGCTTCACTCTAGGGCGTTGCTCCAACAGATCGAATAGTTAGGGCCTCAGAAGTCAACGCCAGAAGCATAAAATACGATATAAATACAAAGGTTTTTCCATCGTATAAACCGGATAATTGCAACCAGTATGAAAGTTATGGTCATTTCTACTTTCCGGGCACCCTACGCTTCACTCTAGGGCGTTGCTCCACCATATCGAATACTTATTGCCTTAGAAGTCAACGCCAGAAGCATAAAATACAATATAAATACAACAGTTTTTCCATCGTATAAACCGGATAATTGCAACCAGTATGAAAGTTATGGTCATTTCTACTTTCCGGGCACCCTAGGCTTCACTCTAGGGCGTTGCCCCACCATATCGAATACTTATTGCCTTAGAAGTCAACGCCAGAAGCATAAAATACAATATAAATACAACAGTTTTTCTATCGTATAACAGGAATAATTGCAACCAGTTTGAAAGTTAAGGTCATTTCTACTTTCCGGTCAACCTAGGCTTCATCCTAGTGCGTAGCTCCACCAGATCGAATAGTTAGTGCCTTAGAAGTCAACGTCAGAAGCATAAAATACAGTATAAATACAACAGTTCTTCCATCGTATAAAACGAATAATTGCAACCAGTATGAAAGTCATGCTCATTTCTACGTTCCGGGAAACCAAGGCTTCACTCTAGGGCGTTACTCCAACAGATCGAATAGTTAGGGCCTCAGAAGTCAACACGCGAAACATAAAACACAAAATAAGTAAAACAGTTTTTCCATTGGATAAACCGAATAATTGCTACCAGTGTGAAAGTTATGGTCATTTCTACGTTCCGGGCCACCTAGGCTTCACCCTAGTGCGTTGTTCCACCTGATCGAATAGTTAAGGCCTAAGAAGTGAACGCCAGAAGCATAAAATACAATATAAATACAACAGTTTTTCCATCGTATAAAACGAATAATTGCAACCAGTGTGAAAGTTATGGTCATTTCTACGTTCCGGGCAACATAGGCTTCACTCTAGGGCGTTGCTCCAACAGATCGAATAGTTGGTGCCTAAGAAGTCAACACCAGGAGCATAGAATACAATATAATTGCAACAGCTTTTCCATCGTATAAAATGAATAATTGCAAAGAGTGTGAAAGTAATGGTCATTTCTACGTTCAGTGTACACTAGGCTTCACTCTAGGGTGTTGCTCCACCATATCGAATACTTAGTGCCTTATAAGTCAACGCCAGAAGCATAAAATACAATATAAATACAACAGTTCTTCCATCTTATAACAGGAATAATTGCAACCAGTTTGAAAGTTATGGTCATTTCTACTTGCCGGGCAACCTAGGCTTCACCCTAGTGCGTTGTTCCACCAGATCGAATAGTTAAGGCCTAAGAAGTGAACGCCAGAAGCATAAAACACAAAATAAATACAACAGTTTTTCCATCGTATAAACCGGATAATTGCAACCAGTATGAAAGTTATGGTCATTTCTACTTTCCGGGCAACCTAGGATTCACCCTAGGGCGTTGCTCCAACAGACTGAATAGTTAGTGCCTTAGAAGTCAACGCCCGAAGCATAAAATGCAATAAAAATACAACAGTTTTTCCATCATATTACAGGAGTAATTGCAACCAGTTTGAAAGTGATGGTCATTTCTACGTTCCGGGCACCCTAGGCTTCACTCTAGGGCGTTGCTCCACCACATCGAATACTTAGTGCCTTAGAAGTCAACGCCAGAAGCATAACATACAATATAAATACAACAGTTTTTCCATCGTATAACAGGAATAATTGCAACCGGTTTGAAAGTTATGGTCATTTCTACTTTCCGGGCAACCTAGGCTTCACCCTAGTGCGTAGCTCCACCAGATCGAATAGATAGTGCCTTAGAAGTCAACGTCAGAAGCATAAAATACAGTATAAATACAACAGTTCTTGCATCGTATAAAACGAATAATTGCAACCAGTATGAAAGTCATGGTCATTTCTACGTTCCGGGAAACCAAGGCTTCACCCTAGGGCGTTGCTCCAACAGATCGAATAGTTAGGGCCTAAGAAGTGAACGCCAGAAGCATGAAATACAATATAAATACAACAGTTTTTCCATCGTATAAAACGAATAATTGCAACCAGAGTGAAAGTTATGGTCATCTCTACGTTCCGGGCAACCTAGGCTTCACCCTAGGGCGTTGCTCCAACAGATTGAATAGTCAGGGCCTTGGAAGTCAACGCCCGAAGCATAAACTGCAATAAAAATACAACAGTTTTTCCATCGTATAACTGGAATAATAATAACCAGTTTCAAAGTGATGGTCATTTCGACGTTACGGGCAACCTAGGCTTCACTCTAGGGCGTTGCTCCACCAGATCGAATAGTTAGGGCCTAAGAAGTCAACACCAGGAGCATAAAATACAATATAAATACAACAGGTTTTCCATCCTATAATATGAATAATTGCAACCAGTGTGAAAGTGATGGTCATTTCTACGTTCCGGGCAACCTAGACTTCACTGTAGGGCGTTGTTCCACCAGATCGAATAGTTAGGGCCTAAGAATTCAGCGCCAGAAGCATAAAATACAATATAAATATAACGGTTTTTCCACCGAATAAAACGAATAATAGCCACCAGTGTGAAGGTTATGGTCATTTCTATGTTCCGGGCAACCTAAGCTTCACTCTAGGGCGTTGCACCACCAGATCGAACAGTTAGCGCCTTAGAAGTCAACGCCAGAAGCATAAAATACAGTATAAATACAACAGTTTTTCCATCGTATAAAACGAATAATTGCTACCAGTATGAAAGTCATGGTCATTTCTACGTTCCGAGAAACAAAGGCTTCACCCTAGTGCGTAGCTACACCAGATCGAATAGTTAGTGCCTTAGAAGTCAACGTCAGAAGCATAAAATACAGTATAAATACAACAGTTCTTCCATCGTATAAAACGAATAATTGCAACCAGTATGAAAGTCATGCTCATTTCTACGTTCCGGGAAACCAAGGCTTCACTCTAGGGCGTTGCTCCAACAGATCGAATAGTTAGGGCCTCAGAAGTCAACGCCAGAAGCATAAAATACAATATAAATACAACAGTTCTTCCATCGTATAAAACGAATAATTGCAACCAGTATGAAAGTCATGGTCATTTCTACGTTCCGGGAAACCAAGGCTTCACTCTAGGGCGTTGCTCCAACAGATCGAATAGTTAGTGCCTTAGAAGTCAACGTCAGAAGCATAAAATACAGTATAAATACAACAGTTCTTCCATCGTATAAAACGAATAATTGCAACCAGTATGAAAGTTATGGACATTTCTACTTTCCAGGCAACCTAGGCTTCACCCTAGGGCGCTGCTCCACTAGATCGAGTAGTTAGGGCCTTAGAAGTCAACGTGCGAAACATAAAACACAAAATAAATAGAACAGTTTTTCCATTGTATAAATCGAATAATTGCTACCAGTGTGAAAGTTATGGCCATTTCTACGTCCCGGGAAACCTAGGCTTCGCCCTAGTGCGTTGTTCCACCTGATCGAATAGTTAAGGCCTAAGAAGTGAACGCCAGAAGCATAAAATACAATATAAATACAACAGTTTTTCCATCGTATAACAGGAATAATTGCAACCAGTTTGAAAGTTATGGTCATTTCTACTTTCCGGGCAACCTAGGCTTCACCCTAGTGCGTAGCTCCACCAGATCGAATAGTTAGTGCCTTAGAAGTCAACGTCAGAAGCATAAAATACTGTATAAATACAACAGTTCTTCCATCGTATAAAACGAATAATTGCAACCACTATTAAAGTTATGGCCATTTCTACTATCGGGGCAACCTAGGCTTCACCCTAGGGCGTTGCTCCACCGGATCGAATAGTTAGGGCCTTAGAAGTCAACGCCAGAAGCATAAGGTACAATATAAATACAACAGCTTTTACATCGTATAACAGGAACAATAGCAACCAGTGTGAAAGGTATGGTCATTTCTACGTTCCGGGCAAGCTAGGCGTCACTCTATGGCGTTGCACCACCAGATCGAATAGTTAGGGCCCAAGAAGTCAACGCCAGAAGCATAAAATACAATATAAATGCAACAGCTTTTCCATCGTATAAAATGAATAATTGCAAAGAGTGTGAAAGTAACGGTCATTTCTACGTTCCGGGCAACCTAGGTTTCACTCTAGGGCGTTGCTCCACCAGATCGAATAGTTAGTGCGTTAGAAGTCAACGTCAGAAGCATAAAATACAGTATAAATACAACAGCTTTTCCATCGTATAAAACGAATAATTGCAACCAGTATGAAAGTTATGGACATTTCTACTTTCCGGGCAACCTAGGCTTCACCCTAGTGCGTTGTTCCACCAGATCGAATAGTTAAGGCCTAAGAAGTGAACGCCAGAAGCATAAAGTACAACACAAATACAACTGTTTTCCCATCGCATAAAAGGAATAATTGCAACGAGTGTGAAAGTTATGGTCATTTCTACGTTCCGGGCAACATAGGCTTCACTCTAGGGCGTTGCTCCAACAGATCGAATAGTTGGTGCCTTACAAGTCAACGTCAGAAGCATAAAATACAATATAAATACAGCAGTTTTTCCATCGCATAGAACGAATAATTGCAACCAGTATGAAAGTTATGGACATTTCTACTTTCCGGGCAACCTAGGCTTCACCCTAGGGCGTTGCTCCAACAGATTGAATAGTTAGGGCCTTAGAAGTCAACGCCCGAAGCATAAAATGCAATAAAAATACAACAGTTTTTCCATCGTATAACAGGAATAATTGTAACCAGTTTGAAAGTGATGGTCATTTCTACGTTCCGGGCAACCTAGGCTTCACTCTAGGGCGCTGCTCCACCAGATCGAATAGTTAGGGCCTAAGAAGTCAACACCTGGAGCATAAAATACTATATAAATGCAACAGCTTTTCCATCGTATAAAATGAATAATTGCAAAGAGTGTGAAAGTAATGGTCACTTCTACGTTCCGTGTAACCTAGGCTTCACTCTAGGGTGTTGCTCCACCATATCGAATACTTAGTGCCGTAGAAGTCAACGCCAGAAGCATAAACTACAATATAAATACAACAGTTTTTCCATCGTATAACAGGAATAATTGCAACCAGTTTGAAAGTTATGGTCATTTCTACTTGTCGGGCAACCCAGACTTCACCCTAGGGCGTTGTTCTACCCGATCGAATAGTTAGGGCCTAAGAAGTGAACGCCAGAAGCATAAAATACAATATAAATACAACAGTTTTTCCATCGTATAAAACGAATAATTGCAACCAGTGTGAAAGTTATGGGCATTTCTACGTTCCGGGCACCCAGGGCTTCACCCTAGGATGTGGCTCCACCATATCGAATAGTTAAGGGCTTAGAAGTCAACAACCGCAGCATAAAATACAATAAAAGTACAACAGTTTTTCCACCGTATAACAGGAATAATTGCAAACAGTGCGAAGGTAATGGTCATTTCTACGTTCCGTGCAACCTAGGCTTCACTCTAGGGCGTCGGTCCACCACATCGAGTAGTTGGTGCCTTAGAAGTCAACGTCAGAAGCATAAAATGCAATATAAATACAACAGTTTTTCCATCGTATAAAACGAATAATTGCAACCAGTATGAAAGCTATGGACATTTCTACTTTCCGGGCAACATAGGCTTCACCCTAGGGCGTTGCTCCAACAGATTGAATAGTTAGGGCCTTAGAAGTCAACGCCCGAAGCATAAAATGCAATAAAAATACAACAGTTTTTCCATCGTATAACTGGAACAATTGTAACCAGTTTGAAAGTGATGGTCATTTCGACGTTACGGGCAACCTAGGCTTCACTCTAGGGCGTTGCTCCACCAGATCGAATAGTTACGTCCTAAGAAGTCAACACCAGGAGCATAAAATACGATATAAATACAACAATTTTTCCATCGTATAAAACGAATAATTGCAAACAGTGCGAAGGTAATGGTCATTTCTACGTTCCGTGCAACCTAGGCTTCACTCTAGGGCGTTGGTCCACCAGATCGAGTAGTTGGTGCCTTAGAAGTCAACGTCATAAGCATAAAATGCAATATAAATACAACAGTTTTTCCATCATATAAAACGAATAATTGCAACCAGTATGAAAGCTATGGACATTTCTACTTTCCGGGCAACATAGGCTTCACCCCAGGGCGTTGCTCCAACAGATTGAATAGTTAGGGCCTTAGAAGTCAACGCCCGAAGCATAAAATGCAATAAAAGTACAACAGTTTTTCCATCGTATAACTGGAATAATTGTAACCAGTTTGAAAGTGATGGGCATTTCGACGTTACGGGCAACCTAGGCTTCACTCTAGGGCGTTGCTCCACCAGATCGAATAGTTAGGTCCTAAGAAGTCAACACCAGGAGCATAAAATACGATATAAATACAACAATTTTTCCATCGTATAAAACGAATAATTGCAATACACTATGAAAGTTATGGTCATTTCTACTATCCGGGCAACCTAGGCTTCACCCTAGGGCGTTGCTCCACCAGATCGAATAGTTAGGGCCTTAGAAGTCAACGCCAGAAGCATAAGGTACAATATAAATACAACAGCCTTTCCATCGTATAACAGGAACAATAGCAACCAGTGTGAAAGATATGGTCATTTCTACGTTCCGGGCAAGCTAGGCGTCACTCTAAGGCGCTGCTCCACCAGATCGAATAGTTAGGGCCCAAGAAGTCAACGCCAGAAGCATAAAATACAATATAAATACAATAGCTTTTCCATCGTATAAAACGAATAATTGCAACCAGTATGAAAGTTATGGACATTTCTACTTTCCGGGCAACCTAGGCTTCACCCTAGGGCGATGCTCCACCAGATCGAATAGTTAGGGCCTTAGAAGTCAACGCGCGAAACATAAAACACAAAATAAATACAACAGTTTTTCCATTGTATAAAACGAATAATTGCTACCAGTGTGAAAGTTATGGTCATTTCTACGTTCCGGGCAACCTAGGCTTCACCCTAGTGCGTTGTTCCACCAGATCGAATAGTTAAGGCCTAAGAAGTGAACGCCAGAAGCATAAAATACAATATAGATACAACAGTTTTTCCATCGTATAAAACGAATAATTGCAACCAGTGTGAAAGTTATGGTCATTTCTACGTTCCGGGCAACATAGGCTTCACTCAAGGGCGTTGCTCCAACAGATCGAATAGTTGGTGCCTTACATGTCAACGTCAGAAGCATAAAATACAGTATAAATACAACAGTTTTTCCATCGTATAAAACGAATAATTGCAACCAGTGTGAAAGTTATGGTCATTTATACGTTCCGGGCAACATAGGCTTCACCCTAGGGCGTTGCTCCAACAGATTGAATAGTTAGGGCCTTAGAAGTCAACGCCCGAAGCATAAAATGCAATAAAAATACAACAGTTTTTCCATCGTATAACTGGAACAATTGTAACCAGTTTGAAAGTGATGGTCATTTCGACGTTACGGGCTACCTAGGCTTCACTCTAGGGCGTTGCTCCACCAGATCGAATAGTTACGTCCTAAGAAGTCAAGACCAGGAGCATAAAATACGATATAAATACAACAATTTTTCCATCGTATAAAACGAATAATTGCAACCACTATGAAAGTTATGGTCATTTCTACTTGCCGGGCAACCCAGACTTCACCCTAGGGCGTTGTTCTACACGATCGAATAGTTAGGGCCTAAGAAGTGAACGCCAGAAGCATAAAATACAATATAAATACAACAGTTTTTCCACCGTATAAAAGGAATAATTGCAAACAGTGCGAAGGTAATGGTCATTTCTACGTTCCGTGCAACCTAGGCTTCACTCTAGGGCGTTGGTCCACCAGATCGAGTAGTTGGTGCCTTAGAAGTCAACGTCATAAGCATAAAATGCAATATAAATACAACAGTTTTTCCATCATATAAAACGAATAATTGCAACCAGTATGAAAGCTATGGACATTTCTACTTTCCGGGCAACATAGGCTTCACCCTAGGGCGTTGCTCCAACAGATTGAATAGTTAGGGCCTTAGAAGTCAACGCCCGAAGCATAAAATGCAATAAAAGTACAACAGTTTTTCCATCGTATAACTGGAATAATTGTAACCAGTTTGAAAGTGATGGTCATTTCGACGTTACGGGCAACCCAGGCTTCACTCTAGGGCGTTGCTCCACCAGATCGAATAGTTAGGTCCTAAGAAGTCAACACCAGGAGCATAAAATACGATATAAATACAACAATTTTTCCATCGTATAAAACGAATAATTGCAACCACTATGAAAGTTATGGTCATTTCTACTATCCGGGCAACCTAGGCTTCACCCTAGGGCGTTGCTCCACCAGATCGAATAGTTAGGGCCTTAGAAGTCAACGCCAGAAGCATAAGGTACAATATAAATACAACAGCTTTTCCATCGTATAACAGGAACAATAGCAACCAGTGTGAAAGATATGGTCATTTCTACGTTCCGGGCAAGCTAGGCGTCACTCTAAGGCGCTGCTCCACCAGATCGAATAGTTAGGGCCCAAGAAGTCAACGCCAGAAGCATAAAATACAATATAAATACAACAGCTTTTCCATCGTATATAACGAATAATTGCAACCAGTATGAATGTTATGGACATTTCTACTTTCCGGGCAACCTAGGCTTCACCCTAGGGCGATGCTACACCAGATCGAATAGTTAGGGCCTTAGAAGTCAACGCCCGAAGCATAAAATGCAATAAAAATACAACAGTTTTTCCATCGTATAACAGGAATAATTGTAACCAGTTTGAAAGTGATGGTCATTTCTACGTTCCGGGCAACCTAGGCTTCACTCTAGGGCGCTGCTCCACCAGATCGAATAGTTAGGGCCTAAGAAGTCAACACCTGGAGCATAAAATACTATATAAATGCAACAGCTTTTCCATCGTATAAAATGAATAATTGCAAAGAGTGTGAAAGTAATGGTCACTTCTACGTTCCGTGTAACCTAGGCTTCACTCTAGGGTGTTGCTCCACCATATCGAATACTTAGTGCCTTAGAAGTCAACGCCAGAAGCATAAACTACAATATAAATACAACAGTTTTTCCATCGTATAACAGGAATAATTGCAACCAGTTTGAAAGTTATGGTCATTTCTACTTGTCGGGCAACCCAGACTTCACCCTAGGGCGTTGTTCTACCCGATCGAATAGTTAGGGCCTAAGAAGTGAACGCCAGAAGCATAAAATACAATATAAATACAACAGTTTTTCCATCGTATAAAACGAATAATTGCAACCAGTGTGAAAGTTATGGGCATTTCTACGTTCCGGGCACCCTAGGCTTCACCCTAGGATGTGGCTCCACCATATCGAATAGTTAAGGGCTTAGAAGTCAACAACCGCAGCATAAAATACAATAAAAATACAACAGTGTTTCCACCGTATAACAGGAATAATTGCAAACAGTGCGAAGGTAATGGTCATTTCTACGTTCCGTGCAACCTAGGCTTCACTCTAGGGCGTCGGTCCACCACATCTAGTAGTTGGTGCCTTAGAAGTCAACGTCAGAAGCATAAAATGCAATATAAATACAACAGTTTTGCCATCGTATAAAACGAATAATTGCAACCAGTATGAAAGCTATGGACATTTCTACTTTCCGGGCAACATAGGCTTCACCCTAGGGCGTTGCTCCAACAGATTGAATAGTTAGGGCCTTAGAAGTCAACGCCCGAAGCATAAAATGCAATAAAAATACAACAGTTTTTCCATCGTATAACTGGAACAATTGTAACCAGTTTGAAAGTGATGGTCATTTCGACGTTACGGGCAACCTAGGCTTCACTCTAGGGCGTTGCTCCATCAGATCGAATAGTTACGTCCTAAGAAGTCAACACCAGGAGCATAAAATACGATATAAATACAACAATTTTTCCATCGTATAAAACGAATAATTGCAACCACTATGAAAGTTATGGTCATTTCTACTTGCCGGGCAACCCAGACTTCACCCTAGGGCGTTGTTCTACCCGATCGAATAGTTAGGGCCTAAGAAGTGAACGCCAGAAGCATAAAATACAATATAAATACAACAGTTTTTCCATCGTATAAAACGAATAATTGCAACCAGTGTGAAAGTTATGGTCATTTCTACGTTCCGGGCACCCTAGGCTTCACCCTAGGATGTGGCTCCACCATATCGAATAGTTAGGGGCTTAGAAGTCAACACCCGAAGCATAAAATACAATAAAAATACAACAGTTTTTCCACCGTATAAAAGGAATAATTGCAAACAGTGCGAAGGTAATGGTCATTTCTACGTTCCGTGCAACCTAGGCTTCACTGTAGGGCGTTGGTCCACCAGATCGAGTAGTTGGTGCCTTAGAAGTCAACGTCAGAAGCATAAAATGCAATATAAATACAACAGTTTTTCCATCATATAAAACGAATATTTGCAACCAGTATGAAAGCTATGGACATTTCTACTTTCCGGGCAACATAGGCTTCACCCTAGGGCGTTGCTCCAACAGATTGAATAGTTAGGGCCTTAGAAGTCAACGCCCGAAGCATAAAATGCAATAAAAGTACAACAGTTTTTCCATCGTATAACTGGAATATTTGTAACCAGTTTGAAAGTGATGGTCATTTCGACGTTACGGGCAACCCAGGCTTCACTCTAGGACGTTGCTCCACCAGATCGAATAGTTAGGTCCTAAGAAGTCAACACCAGGAGCATAAAATACGATATAAATACAACAATTTTTCCATCGTATAAAACGAATAATTGCAACCACTATGAAAGTTATGGTCATTTCTACTATCCGGGCAACCTAGGCTTCACCCTAGGGCGTTGCTCCACCAGATCGAATAGTTAGGGCCTTAGAAGTCAACGCCAGAAGCATAAGGTACAATATAAATACAACAGCTTTTCCATCGTATAACAGGAACAATAGCAACCAGTGTGAAAGATATGGTCATTTCTACGTTCCGGGCAAGCTAGGCGTCACTCTAAGGCGCTGCTCCACCAGATCGAATAGTTAGGGCCCAAGAAGTCAACGCCAGAAGCATAAAATACAATATAAATACAACAGCTTTTCCATCGTATAAAACGAATAATTGCAACCAGTATGAATGTTATGGACATTTCTACTTTCCGGGCAACCTAGGCTTCACCCTAGGGCGATGCTACACCAGATCGAATAGTTAGGGCCTTAGAAGTCAACGCGCGAAACATAAAACACAAAATAAATACAACAGTTTTTCCATTATATAAAACGAATAAATGCTACCAGTGTGAAAGTTATGGTCATTTCTACGTTCCGGGCAACCTAGGCTTCACCCTAGTGCGTTGCTCCACCAGATCGAATAGTTAAGGCCTAAGAAGTGAACGCCAGAAGCATAAAATACAATATAGATACAACAGTTTTTCCATCGTATAAAACGAATAATTGCAACCAGTGTGAAAGTTATGGTCATTTCTACGTTCCGGGCAACATAGGCTTCACTCAAGGGCGTTGCTCCAACAGATCGAATAGTTGGTGCCTTACATGTCAACGTCAGAAGCATAAAATACAGTATAAATACAACAGTTTTTCCATCGTATAAAACGAATAATTGCAACCAGTGTGAAAGTTATGGTCATTAATACGTTCCGGGCAACCTAGGCTTCACCCTAGGATGTGGCTCCACCATATCGAATAGTTAGGGGCTTAGAAGTCAACACCCGAACCATAAAATACAATAAAAATACAACAGTTTTTCCACCGTATAACAGGAATAATTGCAAACAGTGCGAAGGTAATGGTCATTTCTACGTTCCGTGCAACCTAGACTTCACTGTAGGGCGTTGTTCCACCAGATCGAATAGTTAGGGCCTAAGAATTCAGCGCCAGAAGCATAAAATACAATATAAATATAACGGTTTTTCCACCGAATAAAACGAATAATAGCCACCAGTGTGAAGGTTATGGTCATTTCTATGTTCCGGGCAACCTAAGCTTCACTCTAGGGCGTTGCACCACCAGATCGAACAGTTAGCGCCTTAGAAGTCAACGCCAGAAGCATAAAATACAGTATAAATACAACAGTTTTTCCATCGTATAAAACGAATAATTGCAACCAGTATGAAAGTCATGGTCATTTCTACGTTCCGGGAAACAAAGGCTTCACCCTAGTGCGTAGCTACACCAGATCGAATAGTTAGTGCCTTAGAAGTCAACGTCAGAAGCATAAAATACAGTATAAATACAACAGTTCTTCCATCGTATAAAACGAATAATTGCAACCAGTATGAAAGTCATGCTCATTTCTACGTTCCGGGAAACCAAGGCTTCACTCTAGGGCGTTGCTCCAACAGATCGAATAGTTAGGGCCTCAGAAGTCAACGCCAGAAGCATAAAATACAATATAAATACAACAGTTCTTCCATCGTATAAAACGAATAATTGCAACCAGTATGAAAGTCATGGTCATTTCTACGTTCCGGGAAACCAAGGCTTCACTCTAGGGCGTTGCTCCAACAGATCGAATAGTTAGGGCCTCAGAAGTCAAAGCCAGAAGCATAAAATACAATATAAATACAACAGTTTTTCCATCGTATAACAGGAATAATTGCAACCAGTATGAAAGTTATGGTCATTTCTACTTGCCGGGCTACCTAGGCTTCACCCTAGGGCGTTGTTCTACCCGATCGAATAGTTAGTGCCTTAGAAGTCAACGTCAGAAGCATAAAATACAGTATAAATACAACAGTTCTTCCATCGTATAAAACGAATAATTGCAGCCAGTATGAAAGTTATGGACATTTCTACTTTCCAGGCAACCTAGGCTTCACCCTAGGGCGTTGCTCCACTAGATCGAGTAGTTAGGGCCTTAGAAGTCAACGCGCGAAACATAAAACACAAAATAAATAGAACAGTTTTTCCATTGTATAAATCGAATAATTGCTACCAGTGTGAAAGTTATGGCCATTTCTACGTCCCGGGAAACCTAGGCTTCACCCTAGTGCGTTGTTCCACCAGATCGAATAGTTAAGGCCTAAGAAGTGAACGCCAGAAGCATAAAATACGATATAAATACAACCGTTTTTCCATCGTATAAACCGGATAATTGCAACCAGTATGAAAATTATGGTCATTTCCACTTTCCGGGCACCCTAGGCTTCACTCTAGGGCGTTGCTCCACCAAATCGAATACTTATTGCCTTAGAAGTCAACGCCAGAAGCATAAAATACGATATAAGTACAACAGTTTTTCCATCGTATAACAGGAATAATTGCAACCAGTTTGAAAGTTATGGTCATTTCTACCTTCCGGGCAATCTAGGCTTCACCCTAGTGCGTAGATCCACCAGATCGAATAGTTAGTGCCTTAGAAGTCAACGTCAGAAGCATAAAATACAGTATAAATACAACAGTTCTTCCATCGTATAAAACGAATAATTGCAACCACTATGAAAGTTATGGTCATTTCTACTATCCGGGCAACCTAGGCTTCACCCTAGGGCGTTGCTCCACCGGATCGAATAGTTAGGGCCTTAGAAGTCAACTCCAGAAGCATAAGGTACAATATAAATACAACAGTTTTTCCATCGTATAACAGGAATAATTGTAACCAGTTTGAAAGCGATGGTCATTTCTACGTTCCGGGCAACCTAGGCTTCACTCTAGGGCGTTGCTCCACCAGATCGAATAGTTAGGGCCCAAGAAGTCAACGCCAGAAGCATAAAATACAATATAAATGCAACAGCTTTTCCATCGTATAAAATGAATAATTGCAAAGAGTGTGAAAGTAATGGTCATTTCTACGTTCCGGGCAACCTAGGTTTCACTCTAGGGCGTTGCCCCACCAGATCGAATAGTTAGTGCGTTAGAAGTCAACGTCAGAAGCATAAAATACAGTATAAATACAACAGCTTTTCCATCGTATAAAACGAATAATTGCAACGAGTATGAAAGTTATGGACATTTCTACTTTCCGGGCAACCTAGGCTTCACCCTAGTGCGTTGTTCCACCAGATCGAATAGTTAAGGCCTAAGAAGTGAACGCCAGAAGCATAAAATACAATATAAATACAACAGTTTTTCCATCGCATAAAACGAATAATTGCAACCAGTGTGAAAGTTATGGTCATTTCTACGTTCCGGGCAACATAGGCTTCACTCTAGGGCGTTGCTCCAACAGATCGAATAGTAGGTGCCTTACAAGTCAACGTCAGAAGCATAAAATACAATATAAATACAACAGTTTTTCCATCGTATAAAACGAATAATTGCAACCAGTATGAAAGTTATGGACATTTCAACTTTCCGGGCAACCTAGGCTTCACCCTGGGGCGTTGCTCCAACAGATTGAATAGTTAGGGCCTTAGAAGTCAACGCCCGAAGCATAAAATGCAATAAAAATACAACAGTTTTTCCATCGTATAAGAGGAATAATTGTAACCAGTTTGAAAGTGATGGTCATTTCTACGTTCCGGGCAACCTAGGCTTCACTCTAGGGCGCTGCT
Organism: Calliopsis andreniformis; assembly: GCF_051401765.1. NCBI lineage: Eukaryota > Metazoa > Arthropoda > Insecta > Hymenoptera > Andrenidae > Calliopsis > Calliopsis andreniformis. The sequence continues at coordinate 9,020,220 of NW_027480426.1, read as the reverse complement.
CCACCAGATCGAATAGTTAGGGCCTAGGAAGTCAACACCAGGAGCATAAAATACTATATAGATGCAACAGCTTTTCCATCGTATAAAATGAATAATTGCAAAGAGTGTGAAAGTAATGGTCATTTCTACGTTCCGTGTAACCTAGGCTTCACTCTAGGGTGTTGCTCCACCATATCGAATACTTAGTGCCTTAGAAGTCAACGCCAGAAGCATAAAATACAATATAAATACAACAGTTTTTCCATCGTATAACAGGAATAATTGCAACCAGTTTGAAAGTTATGGTCATTTCTACTTGCCGGGCAACCTAGGCTTCACCCTAGGGCGTTGTTCTACCCGATCGAATAGTTAGGGCCTAAGAAGTGAACGCCAGAAGCATAAAATAAAATATAAATACAACAGTTTTTCCATCGTATAAAACGAATAATTGCAACCAGAGTGAAAGTTATGGTCATTTCTACGTTCCGATCAACCTAGGCTTCACCCTAGGATGTAGCTCCACCATATCGAATAGTTAGGGGCTTAGAAGTCAACACCCGAAGCATAAAATACAATAAAAATACAACAGTTTTTCCACCGTATAACAGGAATAATTGCAAACAGTGCGAAGGTAATGGTCATTTCTACGTTCCGTGCAACCGAGGCTTCACCCTAGGGCGTTGGTCCACCAGATCGAATAGTTGGTGCCTTAGAAGTCAACGTCAGAAGCATAAAATGCAATATAAATACAACAGTTTTTCCATCGTATAAAACGAATAATTGCAACCAGTATGAAAGTTATGGACATTTCTACTTTCCGGGCAACATAGGCTTCACCCTAGGGCGTTGCTCCAACAGATTGAATAGTTAGGGCCTTAGAAGTCAACGCCCGAAGCATAAAATGCAATAAAAATACAACAGTTTTTCCATCGTATAACTGTAATAATTGTAACCAATTTGAAAGTGATGGTCATTTCGACGTTACGGGCAACCTAGGCTTCACTCTAGAGCGTTGCTCCACCAGATCGAATAGTTAGGGCCTAAGAAGTCAACACCAGGAGCATCAAATACAATATAAATACAACAGGTTTTCCATCCTATAATATGAATAATTGCAACCAGTGTGAAAGTGATGGTCATTTCTACGTTCCGGGCAACCTAGACTTCGCTCTAGGGCGTTGTTCCACCTGATCGAATATCTAGGGCCTAAGAAGTCAGCGCCAGGAGCATAAAATACAATATAAATATAACGGTTTTTCCATCGAATAAAACGAATAATAGCCACCAGTGTGAAGGTTATGGTCATTTCTATGTTCCGGGCCACCTAAGCTTCACTCTAGGGCGTTGCACGACCAGATCGAACAGTTAGTGCCTTAGAAGTCAACGCCAGAAGCATAAAATGCAATATAAATACAACAGTTTTTCCATCGTATAAAACGAACAATTGCAACCAGTATGAAAGCTATGGACATATCTACTTTCCGGGCAACATAGGCTTCACCCTAGGGCGTTGCTCCAACAGATTGAATAGTTATGGCCTTAGAAGTCAACGCCCGAAGCATATAATGCAATAAAAATACAACAGTTTTTCCATCGTATAACTGGAATAATTGTAACCAGTTTGAAAGTGATGGTCATTTCGACGTTACGGGCAACCTAGGCTTCACTCTAGGGCGTTGCTCCACCAGATCAAATAGTTAGGTCCTAAGAAGTCAACACCAGGAGCATAAAATACGATATAAATACAACAATTTTTCCATCGTATAAAACGAATAATTGCAACCACTATGAAAGTTATGGTCATTTCTACTATCCGGGCAACCTAGGCCTCACCCTAGGGCGTTGCTCCACCAGATCGAATAGTTAGGGCCTTAGAAGGCAACGCCAGAAGCATAAGGTACAATATAAATACAACAGCTTTTCCATCGTATGACAGGAACAATAGCAACCAGTGTGAAAGATATGGTCATTTCTACGTTCCGGGCAAGCTAGGCGCCACTCTAAGGCGTTGCTCCACCAGATCGAATAGTTAGGGCCCAAGAAGTCAACGCCAGAAGCATAAAATACAATATAAATGCAAGAGCTTTTCCATCGTATAAAATGAATAATTGCAAAGAGTGTGAAAGTAATGGTCATTTCTACGTTCCGGGCAACCTAGGTTTCACTCTAGGGCGTTGCTCCACCAGATCGAATAGTTAGTGCGTTAGAAGTCAACGTCTGAAGCATAAAATACAGTATAAATACAACAGCTTCTCCATCGTATAAAACGAATAATTGCAACCAGTATGAAAGTTATGGACATTTCTACTTTCCGGGCAACCTAGGCTTCACCCTAGGGCGATGCTCCACCAGATCGAATAGTTAGGGCCTTAGAAGTCAACGCCAGAAGCATAAAATACGATATAAGTACAACAGTTTTCCCATCGCATAAAAGGAATAATTGCAACGAGTATGAAAGTTATGGTCATTTCTACGTTCCGGGCAACATAGGCTTCACTCTAGGGCGTTGCTCCAACAGATCGAATAGTTGGTGCCTTACAAGCCAACGTCAGAAGCATAAAATACAATATAAATACAGCAGTTTTTCCATCGTATAAAACGAATAATTGCAACGAGTATGAAAGTTATGGACATTTCTACTTTCCGGGCAACCTAGGCTTCACCCTAGGGCGTTGCTCCAACAGATTGAATAGTTAGGGCCTTAGAAGTCAACGCCCGAAGCATAAAATGCAATAAAAATACAACTGTTTTTCCATCGTATAACAGGAATAATTGTAACCAGTTTGAAAGTGATGGTCATTTCTACGTTCCGGGCAACCTAGGCTTCTCTCTAGGGCGCTGCTCCACCAGATCGAATAGTTAGGGCCTAAGAAGTCAACACCTGGAGCATAAAATACTATATAAATGCAACAGCTTTTCCATCGTATAAAATGAATAATTGCAAAGAGTGTGATAGTAATGGTCATTTCTACGTTCCGTGTAACCTAGGCTTCACCCTAGGGCGTTGCTCCAACAGATTGAATAGTTATGGCCTTAGAAGTCAACGCCCGAAGCATAAAATGCAATAAAAATACAACAGTTTTTCCATCGTATAACTGGAATAATTGCAACCAGTATGAAAGTTATGGACATTTCTACTTTCCGGGCAACCTAGGCTTCACCCTAGGGCGGTACTGCACCAGATCGAATAGTTAGGGCCTTAGAAGTCAACGCGCGAAACATAAAACACAAAATAAATAGAACCGTTTTTCCATTGCATAAATCGAATAATTGCCACCAGTGTGAAAGTTATGGTCATTTCTACGTTCCGGGCAACCTAGGCTTCACCCTAGTGCGTTGTTCCACCAGATCGAATAGTTAACGTCTTAGAAGTCAACGCCAGAAGCATAAAACACAATATAAATACAACAGTTTTTCCATCGTATAAACCGGATAATTGCAACCAGTATGAAAGTTATGGTCGTTTCTACTTTCCGGGCAACCTAGGATTCACCCTAGGGCGTTGCTCCAACAGACTGAATAGTTAGTGCCTTAGAAGTCAACCCCCGAAGCATAAAATGCAATAAAAATACAACAGCTTTTCCATCATATTACAGGAGTAATTGCAACCAGTTTGAAAGTGATGGTCATTTCTACGTTCCGGGCACCCTAGGCTTCACTCTAGGGCGTTGCTCCACCATATCGAATCCTTAGTGCCTTAGAAGTCAAAGCCAGAAGCATAAAATACAATATAAATACAACAGTTTTTCCATCGTATAACAGGAATAATTGCAACCAGTTTGAAAGTTATGGTCATTTTACTTTCCGGGCAACCTAGGCTTCACCCTAGTGCGTAGCTCTACCAGATCGAATAGTTAGTGCCTTAGAAGTCAATGTCAGAAGCATAAAATACAGTATAAATACAACAGTTCTTGCATCGTATAAACCGGATAATTGCAACCAGTATGAAAGTTATGGTCGTTTCTACTTTCCGGGCAACCTAGGTTTCACTCTAGGGCGTTGCTCCACCAGATCGAATAGTTAGTGCGTTAGAAGTCAACGTCTGAAGCATAAAATACAGTATAAATACAACAGCTTCTCCATCGTATAAAACGAATAATTGCAACCAGTATGAAAGTTATGGACATTTCTACTTTCCGGGCAACCTAGGCTTCACCCTAGGGCGATGCTCCACCAGATCGAATAGTTAGGGCCTTAGAAGTCAACGCCAGAAGCATAAAATACGATATAAGTACAACGGTTTTCCCATCGCATAAAAGGAATAATTGCAACGAGTATGAAAGTTATGGTCATTTCTACGTTCCGGGCAACATAGGCTTCACTCTAGGGCGTTGCTCCAACAGATCGAATAGTTGGTGCCTTACAAGCCAACGTCAGAAGCATAAAATACAATATAAATACAGCAGTTTTTCCATCGTATAAAACGAATAATTGCAACGAGTATGAAAGTTATGGACATTTCTACTTTCCGGGCAACCTAGGCTTCACCCTAGGGCGTTGCTCCAACAGATTGAATAGTTAGGGCCTTAGAAGTCAACGCCCGAAGCATAAAATGCAATAAAAATACAACTGTTTTTCCATCGTATAACAGGAATAATTGTAACCAGTTTGAAAGTGATGGTCATTTCTACGTTCCGGGCAACCTAGGCTTCTCTCTAGGGCGCTGCTCCACCAGATCGAATAGTTAGGGCCTAAGAAGTCAACACCTGGAGCATAAAATACTATATAAATGCAACAGCTTTTCCATCGTATAAAATGAATAATTGCAAAGAGTGTGATAGTAATGGTCATTTCTACGTTCCGTGTAACCTAGGCTTCACCCTAGGGCGTTGCTCCAACAGATTGAATAGTTATGGCCTTAGAAGTCAACGCCCGAAGCATAAAATGCAATAAAAATACAACAGTTTTTCCATCGTATAACTGGAATAATTGTAACCAGTTCGAAAGTGATGGTCATTTCGACGTTACGGGCAACCTAGGCTTCTCTCTAGGGCGCTGCTCCACCAGATCGAATAGTTAGGGCCTAAGAAGTCAACACCTGGAGCATAAAATACTATATAAATGCAACAGCTTTTCCATCGTATAAAATGGATAATTGCAAAGAGTGTGATAGTAATGGTCATTTCTACGTTCCGTGTAACCTAGGCTTCACCCTAGGGCGTTGCTCCAACAGATTGAATAGTTATGGCCTTAGAAGTCAACGCCCGAAGCATAAAATGCAATAAAAATACAACAGTTTTTCCATCGTATAACTGGAATAATTGTAACCAGTTTGAAAGTGATGGTCATTTCGACGTTACGGGCAACCTAGGCTTCACTCTAGGGCGTTGCTCCACCAGATCAAATAGTTAGGTCCTAAGAAGTCAACACCAGGAGCATAAAATACGATATAAATACAACAATTTTTCCATCGTATAAAACGAATAATTGCAAACACTATGAAAGTTATGGTCATTTCTACTATCCGGGCAACCTAGGCCTCACCCTAGGGCGTTGCTCCACCAGATCGAATAGTTAGGGCCTTAGAAGGCAACGCCAGAAGCATAAGGTACAATATAAATACAACAGCTTTTCCATCGTATGACAGGAACAATAGCAACCAGTGTGAAAGATATGGTCATTTCTACGTTCCAGGCAAGCTAGGCGTCACTCTAAGGCGTTGCTCCACCAGATCGAATAGTTAGGGCCCAAGAAGTCAACGCCAGAAGCATAAAATGCAATATAAATGCAAGAGCTTTTCCATCGTATAAAATGAATAATTGCAAAGAGTGTGAAAGTAATGGTCATTTCTACGTTCCGGGCAACCTAGGTTTCACTCTAGGGCGTTGCTCCACCAGATCGAATAGTTAGTGCGTTAGAAGTCAACGTCAGAAGCATAAAATATAGTATAAATACAACAGCTTCTCCATCGTATAAAACGTATAATTGCAACCAGTATGAAAGTTATGGACATTTCTACTTTCCGGGCAACCTAGGCTTCACCCTAGGGCGATGCTCCACCAGATCGAATAGTTAGGGCCTTAGAAGTCAACGCGCGAAACATAAAACACAAAATAAATAGAACAGTTTTTCCATTGTATAAATCGAATAATTGCTACCACTATGAAAGTGATGGTCATTTCTACTATCCGGGCAACCTAGGCCTCACCCTAGGGCGTTGCTCCACCAGATCGAATAGTTAGGGCCTTAGAAGTCAACGCCAGAAGCATAAGGTACAATATAAATACAACAGCTTTTCCATCGTATAACAGGAACAATAGCAACCAGTGCGAAAGATATGGTTATTTCTACGTTCCGGGCAACCTAGGCGTCACTCTAAGGAGTTGCTCCACCAGATCGAATAGTTAGGGCCTAAGAAGTCAACGCCAGAAGCATAAAATACAATATAAATGCAACAGCTTTTCCATCGTATAAAATGAATAATTGCAAAGAGTGTGAAAGTAATGGTCATTTCTACGTTCCGCGCAACCTAGGCTTCACTCTAGGGCGTTGCTCTACCAGACCGAATAGTTAGTGCGTTAGAAGTCAACGTCAGAAGCATAAAATACAGTATAAATACAACAGTTTTTCCATCGTATGAAACGAATAATTGCAACCAGTATGAAAGTTATGGACATTTCTACTTTCCGGGCAACCTAGGCTTCACCCTAGGGCGGTACTGCACCAGATCGAATAGTTAGGGCCTTAGAAGTCAACGCGCGAAACATAAAACACAAAATAAATAGAACCGTTTTTCCATTGCATAAATCGAATAATTGCCACCAGTGTGAAAGTTATGGTCATTTCTACGTTCCGGGCAACCTAGGCTTCACCCTAGTGCGTTGTTCCACCAGATCGAATAGTTAACGTCTTAGAAGTCAACGCCAGAAGCATAAAACACAATATAAATACAACAGTTTTTCCATCGTATAAACCGGATAATTGCAACCAGTATGAAAGTTATGGTCGTTTCTACTTTCCGGGCAACCTAGGATTCACCCTAGGGCGTTGCTCCAACAGACTGAATAGTTAGTGCCTTAGAAGTCAACCCCCGAAGCATAAAATGCAATAAAAATACAACAGCTTTTCCATCATATTACAGGAGTAATTGCAACCAGTTTGAAAGTGATGGTCATTTCTACGTTCCGGGCACCCTAGGCTTCACTCTAGGGCGTTGCTCCACCATATCGAATCCTTAGTGCCTTAGAAGTCAAAGCCAGAAGCATAAAATACAATATAAATACAACAGTTTTTCCATCGTATAACAGGAATAATTGCAACCAGTTTGAAAGTTATGGTCATTTTACTTTCCGGGCAACCTAGGCTTCACCCTAGTGCGTAGCTCTACCAGATCGAATAGTTAGTGCCTTAGAAGTCAATGTCAGAAGCATAAAATACAGTATAAATACAACAGTTCTTGCATCGTATAAACCGGATAATTGCAACCAGTATGAAAGTTATGGTCGTTTCTACTTTCCGGGCAACCTAGGATTCACCCTAGGGCGTTGCTCCAACAGACTGAATAGTTAGTGCCTTAGAAGTCAACCCCCGAAGCATAAAATGCAATAAAAATGCAACAGTTTTTCCATCATATTACAGGAGTAATTGCAACCAGTTTGAAAGTGATGGTCATTTCTACGTTCCGGGCACCCTAGGCTTCACTCTAGGGCGTTGCTCCACCATATCGAATCCTTAGTGCCTTAGAAGTCAAAGCCAGAAGCATAAAATACAATATAAATACAACAGTTTTTCCATCGTATAACAGGAATAATTGCAACCAGTTTGAAAGTTATGGTCATTTTACTTTCCGGGCAACCTAGGCTTCACCCTAGTGCGTAGCTCTACCAGATCGAATAGTTAGTGCCTTAGAAGTCAATGTCAGAAGCATAAAATACAGTATAAATACAACAGTTCTTGCATCGTATAAAACGAATAATTGCAACCAGTATGAAAGTCATGGTCATTTCTACTATCCGGGCAACCTAGGCTTCACCCTAGGGCGTTGCTCCACCAGATCGAATAGTTAGGGCCTTAAAAGTCAACGCCAGAAGCATAAGGTACAATGTAAATACAACAGCTTTTCCATCGTATAAAATGAATAATTGCAAAGAGTGTGAAAGTAATGGTCATTTCTACGTTCCGGGCAACCTAGGTTTCACTCTAGGGCGTTACTCCACCAGATCGAATAGTTAGTGCGTTAGAAGTCAACGCCAGAAGCATAAAATACAATATAAATACAACAGTTTTTCTATCGTATAAAACGAATAATTGCAACCACTATGAAAGTTATGGCCATTTCTACTTTCCAGGCAACCTAGGCTCCACCCTAGGGCGTTGCTCCACTAGATCGAATAGTTAGGGCCTTAGAAGTCAACGCGCGAAACATAAAACACAAAATAAATAGAACAGTTTTTCCATTGTATAAATCGAATAATTGCTACCAGTGTGAAAGTTATGGCCATTTCTACGTCCCGGGAAACCTAGGCTTCACCCTAGTGCGTTGTTCCACCAGATCGAATAGTTAAGGCCTAAGAAGTGAACGCCAGAAGCATAAAATACAATATAAATACAACAGTTTTTCCATCGTATAAACCGGATAATTGCAACCAGTATGAAAGTTATGGTCATTTCTACTTTCCGGGCAACCTAGGATTCACCCTAGGGCGTTGCTCCAACAGACTGAATAGTTAGTGCCTTAGAAGTCAACCCCCGAAGCATAAAATGCAATAAAAATACAACAGTTTTTCCATCATATTACAGGAGTAATTGCAACCATTTTGAAAGTGATGGTCATTTCTACGTTCCGGGCACCCTAGGCTTCACTCTAGGGCGTTGCTCCACCATATCGAATACTTAGTGCCCTAGAAGTCAACGCCAGAAGCATAAAATACAATATAAATACAACAGTTTTTCCATCGTATAACAGGAATAACTGCAACCAGTTTGAAAGTTATGGTCATTTTACTTTCCGGGCAACCTAGGCTTCACCCTAGTGCGTAGCTCTACCAGATCGAATAGTTAGTGCCTTAGAAGTCCTTGTCAGAAGCATAAAATACAGTATAAATACAACAGTTCTTCCATCGTATAAAACGAATAATTGCAACCAGTATGAAAGTTATGGACATTTCTACTTTCCAGGCAACCTAGGCTTCACCCCAGGGCGTTGCTCCACTAGATCGAATAGTTAGGGCCTTAGAAGTCAACGCGCGAAACATAAAACACAAAATAAATAGAACAGTTTTTCCATTGTATAAATCGAATAATTGCTACCAGTGTGAAAGTTATGGTCATTTCTACGTTCCGGGCAACCTAGGCTTCACCCTAGTGCGTTGTTCCACCAGATCGAATAGTTAAGGCCTAAGAAGTGAACGCCAGAAGCATAAAATACAATATAAATACAACAGTTTTTCCATCGTATAACAAGAATAATTGCAGCCAGTTTGAAAGTTATGGTCATTTCTTCTTGCCGGGCAACCTAGGCTTCACCCTAGGGCGTTGTTCTACCCGATCGAATAGTTAGTGGCTTAGAAGTCAACGTCAGAAGCATAAAATACAGGATAAAAACAACAGTTCTTCCATCGTATAAAACGAATAATTGCAACCAGTATGAAAGTTATGGACATTTCTACTTTCAAGGCAACCTAGGCTTCACCCTACGGCGTTGCTCCACTAGATCGAATAGTTAGGGCCTTAGAAGTCAACGCGCGAAACATAAAACACAAAATAAATAGAACAGTTTTTCCATTGTATAGATCGAATAATTGCTACCAGTGTGAAAGTTATGGCCATTTCTGCGTCCCGGGAAACCTAGGCTTCACTCCAGGGCGTTGCTCCACCAGATCGAATAGTTAGTGCCTTAGAATTGAACGCCACAAGCATAAAATACAAAATAAGTACAACAGTTTTTCCATCGTATAAAACGAATAATTGCAACCGGTATGAAAGTGATGGTCATTTCTACGTTCCGGGAAACCAAGGCTTCACTCTAAGGCGTTGCTCCAAGAGGCCGAATAGTTAGGGCCTAAGAAGTCAACGCCAGAAGCATAAAATACAATATAAATGCAACAGCTTTTCCATCGTATAAAATGAATAATTGCAATGGGTGTGAAAGTAATGGTCATTTCTACGTTCCGGGCAACCTAGGTTTCACTCCAGGGCGTTGCTCCACCAGATCGAATAGTTAGTGCCTTAGAAGTCAACGCCAGAAGCGTAAGGTACAATATAAATACAACAGCTTTTCCATCGTATAACAGGAACAATTGCAACCAGTGTGAAAGATATAGTCATTTCTACGTTCCGGGCAATCTAGGCGTCACTCTAAGGCGTTGCTCCACCAGATCGAATAGTTAGGGCCTAAGAAGTCAACGCCAGAAGCATAAAATACAATATAAATGCAGCAGCTTTTCCATCGTATAAAATGAATAATTGCAATGGGTGTGAAAGTAATGGTCATTTCTACGTTCCGGGCAACCTAGGTTTCACTCCAGGGCGTTGCTCCACCAGATCGAATAGTTAGTGCGTTAGAAGTCAACGTCAGAAGCATAAAATACAGTATAAATACAACAGTTTTTCCATCGTATAAAAGGAATAATTGCAACCAGTATGAAAGTTATGGACATTTCTACTCTCCGTTCAACCTAGGCTTCACCCTAGGGCGATGCTAAACCAGATCGAATAGTTAGGGCCTTAGAAGTCAACGCGCGAAACATAAAACACAAAATAAATAGAACAGTTTTTCCATTGTATAAATTGAATAATTGCTACAACTGTGAAAGTTATGGTTATCTGTACGTTCCGGGAAACCTAGGATTCACCCTAGGGCGATGTTCCACCAGATCGAATAGTTAGGGCCTAAGAAGTGAGCGCAAGAAGCATAAAATACAATGTAAAAACAACAGCTTTTCCATCGTATAAAACGTATAATTGCAACGAGTATGAAAGTTATGGTCATTTCTGCTTTCCGGGCAACCTAGGCTTCACCCTAGGGCGTTGCTCCAACAGAATGGACAGTTAGGGCCTTGGAAGTCAACGCCCGAAGCATAAAATGCAACAAAAATGCAACAGTTTTTCCATCATATAACAGGGATAGTTGCAACCAGTTTGAAAGTGATGGTCATTTCTACGTTCCGGGCACCCTAGGCTTCACTCTAGGGCGTTGCTCCACCAGACCGAATAGTTAGTGCCTTAGAAGTCAACGCGCGAAACATAAAACACAAAATAAATAGAACCGTTTTTCCATTGTATAAATCGAATAATTGCTACCAGTGTGAAACTTATGGTCATTTCTACGTTCCGGGCAACCTAGGCTTCACCCTAGTGCGTTGTTCCACCAGATCGAATAGTTAAGGAATAGGAAGTGAACGCCAGAAGCATAAAATACAGTATAAATACAACAGTTCTTCCATCGTATAAAACGAATAATTGCAACCAGTATGAAAGTTATGGACATTTCTACTTTCCAGGCAACGTAGGCTTCACCCCAGGGCGTTGTTCCACTAGATCGAATAGTTAGGGCCTTAGAAGTCAACGCGCGAAACATAAAACACAAAATAAATAGAACAGTTTTTCCATTGTATAAATCGAATAATTGCTACCAGTGTGAAAGTTATGGTCATTTCTACGTTCCGGGCAACCTAGGCTTCACCCTAGTGCGTTGTTCCACCAGATCGGATAGTTAAGGCCTAAGAAGTCAACGCCAGAAGCATAAAATACAATATAAATGCAACAGCTTTTCCATCGTATAAAATGAATAATTGCAAAGAGTGTGAAATTAATGGTCATTTCTACGTTCCGGGCAACCTAGGTTTCACTCTAGGGCGTAGCTCCACCAGATCGAATAGTTAGTGCCTTAGAAGTCAACGCCAGAAGCGTAAGGTACAATATAAATACAACAGCTTTTCCATCGTATAACAGGAACAATAGCAACCAGTGTGAAAGATATAGTCATTTCTACGTTCCGGGCAATCTAGGCGTCACTCTAAGGCGTTGCTCCACCAGATCGAATAGTTAGGGCCTAAGAAGTCAACGCCAGAAGCATAAAATACAATATAAATGCAGCAGCTTTTCCATCGTATAAAATGAATAATTGCAAAGGGTGTGAAAGTAATGGTCATTTCTACGTTCCGGGCAACCTAGGTTTCACTCCAGGGCGTTGCTCCACCAGATCGAATAGTTAGTGCGTTAGAAGTCAACGTCAGAAGCATAAAATACAGTATAAATACAACAGTTTTTCCATCGTATAAAAGGAATAATTGCAACCAGTATGAAAGTTATGGACATTTCTACTCTCCGTTCAACCTAGGCTTCACCCTAGGGCGATGCTAAACCAGATCGAATAGTTAGGGCCTTAGAAGTCAACGCGCGAAACATAAAACACAAAATAAATAGAACAGTTTTTCCATTGTATAAATTGAATAATTGCTACAACTGTGAAAGTTATGGTTATCTGTACGTTCCGGGAGACCTAGGATTCACCCTAGGGCGATGTTCCACCAGATCGAATAGTTAGGGCCTAAGAAGTGAGCGCAAGAAGCATAAAATACAATGTAAAAACAACAGCTTTTCCATCGTATAAAACGTATAATTGCAACGAGTATGAAAGTTATGGTCATTTCTGCTTTCCGGGCAACCTAGGCTTCACCCTAGGGCGTTGCTCCAACAGAATGGACAGTTAGGGCCTTGGAAGTCAACGCCCGAAGCATAAAATGCAACAAAAATGCAACAGTTTTTCCATCATATAACAGGGATAGTTGCAACCAGTTTGAAAGTGATGGTCATTTCTACGTTCCGGGCACCCTAGGCTTCACTCTAGGGCGTTGCTCCACCAGACCGAATAGTTAGTGCCTTAGAAGTCAACGCGCGAAACATAAAACACAAAATAAATAGAACCGTTTTTCCATTGTATAAATCGAATAATTGCTACCAGTGTGAAACTTATGGTCATTTCTACGTTCCGGGCAACCTAGGCTTCACCCTAGTGCGTTGTTCCACCAGATCGAATAGTTAAGGAATAGGAAGTGAACGCCAGAAGCATAAAATACAGTATAAATACAACAGTTCTTCCATCGTATAAAACGAATAATTGCAACCAGTATGAAAGTTATGGACATTTCTACTTTCCAGGCAACGTAGGCTTCACCACAGGGCGTTGTTCCACTAGATCGAATAGTTAGGGCCTTAGAAGTCAACGCGCGAAACATAAAACACAAAATAAATAGAACAGTTTTTCCATTGTATAAATCGAATAATTGCTACCAGTGTGAAAGTTATGGTCATTTCTACGTTCCGGGCAACCTAGGCTTCACCCTAGTGCGTTGTTCCACCAGATCGGATAGTTAAGGCCTAAGAAGTGAACGCCAGAAGCATAAAATACAATATAAATACAACAGTTTTTCCATCGTATAACAGGAATAATTGCAACCAGTTTGAAAGTTATGGTCATTTCTACTTGCCGGGCAACCTAGGCTTCACCCTAGGGCGTTGTTCTACCCGATCGAATAGTTAGTGGCTTAGAAGTCGACGTCAGAAGCATAAAATACAGGATAAAAACAACAGTTCTTCCATCGTATAAAACGAATAATTGCAACCAGTATGAAAGTTATGGACATTTCTACTTTCCAGGCAACCTAGGCTTCACCCCAGGGCGTTGCTCCACTAGATCGAATAGTTAGGGCCTTAGAAGTCAACGCGCGAAACATAAAACACAAAATAAATAGAACAGTTTTTCCATTGTATAAATCGAATAATTGCTACCAGTGTGAAAGTTATGGTCATTTCTACGTTCCGGGCAACCTAGGCTTCACCCTAGTGCGTTGTTCCACCAGATCGAATAGTTAAGGCCTAAGAAGTGAACGCCAGAAGCATAAAATACAATATAAATACAACAGTTTTTCCATCGTATAACAGGAACAGTAGCAACCAGTGTGAAAGATATGGTCATTTCTACGTTCCGGGCAATCTAGGCGTCACTCTAAGGCGTTGCTCCACCAGATCGAATAGTTAGGGCCCAAGAAGTCAACGCCAGAAGCATAAAATACAATATAAATGCAGCAGCTTTTCCATCGTATAAAATGAATAATTGCAAAGGGTGTGAAAGTAATGGTCATTTCTACGTTCCGGGCAACCTAGGTTTCACTCCAGGGCGTTGCTCCACCAGATCGAATAGTTAGTGCGTTAGAAGTCAACGTCAGAAGCATAAAATACAGTATAAATACAACAGCTTTTCCATCGTATAAAACGAATAATTGCAACCAGTATGAAAGTTATGGACATTTCTACTTTCCGGGCAACCTCGGCTTCACCCTTGGGCGATGCTCCACCAGATCGAATAGTTAGGGCCTTAGAAGTCAACGCGCGAAACATAAAACACAAAATAAATAGAACCGTTTTTCCATTGTATAAATCGAATAATTGCTACCAGTGTGAAAGTTATGGGCATTTCTACGTTTCGGGCAACCTAGGCTTCACCCTAGTGCGTTGTTCCACCAGATCGAATAGTTAAGGCCTAAGAAGTGAACGCCAGAAGCATAAAATACAATATAAATACAACAGTTTTTCCATCGTATAAACCGGATAATTGCAACCAGTATGAAAGTTATGGTCATTTCTACTTTCCGGGCAACCTAGGATTCACCCTAGGGCGTTGCTCCAACAGACTGAATAGTTAGTGCCTTAGAAGTCAACCCCCGAAGCATAAAATGCAATAAAAATACAACAGTTTTTCCATCATATTACAGGAGTAATTGCAACCAGTTTGAAAGTGATGGTCATTTCTACGTTCCGGGCACCCTAGGCTTCACTCTAGGGCGTTGCTCCACCATATCGAATACTTAGTGCCTTAGAAGTCAAAGCCAGAAGCATAAAATACAATATAAATACAACAGTTTTTCCATCGTATAAAACGAATAATTGCAACCAGTATGAAAGTCATGGTCATTTCTACTATCCGGGCAACCTAGGCTTCACCCTAGGGCGTTGCTCCACCAGATCGAATAGTTAAGGCCTTAGAAGTCAACGCCAGAAGCATAAGGTACAATATAAATACAACAGCTTTTCCATCGTATAAAATGAATAATTGCAAAGAGTGTGAAAGTAATGGTCATTTCTACGTTCCGGGCAACCTAGGTTTCACTCTAGGCCGTTGCTCCACCAGATCGAATAGTTAGTGCGTTAGAAGTCAACGTCAGAAGCATAAAGTACAGTATAAATACAACAGCTTTTCCATCGTATAAAACGAATAATTGCAACCAGTATGAAAGTTACGGACATTTCTACTTTCCGGGCAACCTCGGATTCACCCTTGGGCGATGCTCCACCAGATCGAATAGTTAGGGCCTTAGAAGTCAACGCGCGAAACATAAAACACAAAATAAATAGAACCGTTTTTCCATTGTATAAATCGAGTAATTGCTACCAGTGAGAAAGTTATGGGCATTTCTACGTTCCGGGCAACCTAGGCTTCACCCTAGTGCGTTGTTCCACCAGATCGAATAGTTAAGGCCTAAGAAGTGAACGCCAGAAGCATAAAATACAATATAAATACAACAGTTTTTCCATCGTATAACAGGAATAACTGCAACCAGTTTGAAAGTTATGGTCATTTTACTTTCCGGGAAACCTAGGCTTCACCCTAGTGCGTAGCTCTACCAGATCGAATAGTTAGTGCCTTAGAAGTCAATGTCAGAAGCATAAAATACAGTATAAATACAACAGTTCTTGCATCGTATAAAACGAATAATTGCAACCAGTTTGAAAGTGATGGTCATTTCTACGTTCCGGGCACCCTAGGCTTCACTCGAGGGCGTTGCTCCACCAGATCGAATAGTTAGTGCCTTAGAATTCAACGCCACAAGCATAAAATACAATATAAGTACAACAGTTTTTCCATCGTATAAAACGAATAATTGCAACCGGTATGAAAGTGATGGTCATTTCTACGTTCCGGGAAACCAAGGCTTCACTCTAAGGCGTTGCTCAAACAGACCGAATAGTTAGGGCCTAAGAAGTCAACGCCAGAAGCATAAAATACAATATAAATGCAACAGCTTTTCCATCGTATAAAATGAATAATTGCAAAGAGTGTGAAATTAATGGTCATTTCTACGTTCCGGGCAACCTGGGTTTCACTCTAGGGCGTAGCTCCACCAGATCGAATAGTTAGTGCCTTAGAAGTCAACGCCAGAAGCGTAAGGTACAATATAAATACAACAGCTTTTCCATCGTATAACAGGAACAATAGCAACCAGTGTGAAAGATATAGTCATTTCTACGTTCCGGGCAATCTAGGCGTCACTCTAAGGCGTTGCTCCACCAGATCGAATAGTTAGGGCCTAAGAAGTCAACGCCAGAAGCATAAAATACAATATAAATGCAGCAGCTTTTCCATCGTATAAAATGAATAATTGCAAAGGGTGTGAAAGTAATGGTCATTTCTACGTTCCGGGCAACCTAGGTTTCACTCCAGGGCGTTGCTCCACCAGATCGAATAGTTAGTGCGTTAGAAGTCAACGTCAGAAGCTTAAAATACAGTATAAATACAACAGTTTTTCCATCGTATAAAAGGAATAATTGCAACCAGTATGAAAGTTATGGACATTTCTACTCTCCGTTCAACCTAGGCTTCACCCTAGGGCGATGCTAAACCAGATCGAATAGTTAGGGCCTTAGAAGTCAACGCGCGAAACATAAAACACAAAATAAATAGAACAGTTTTTCCATTGTATAAATTGAATAATTGCTACAACTGTGAAAGTTATGGTTATCTGTACGTTCCGGGAAACCTAGGATTCACCCTAGGGCGATGTCCCACCAGATCGAATAGTTAGGGCCTAAGAAGTGAGCGCAAGAAGCATAAAATACAATGTAAAAACAACAGCTTTTCCATCGTATAAAACGTATAATTGCAACGAGTATGAAAGTTATGGTCATTTCTACTTTCCGGGCAACCTAGGCTTCACCCTAGGGCGTTGCTCCAACAGAATGGACAGTTAGGGCCTTGGAAGTCAACGCCCGAAGCATAAAATGCAACAAAAATGCAACAGTTTTTCCATCATATAACAGGGATAGTTGCAACCAGTTTGAAAGTGATGGTCATTTCTACGTTCCGGGCACCCTAGGCTTCACTCTAGGGCGTTGCTCCACCAGACCGAATAGTTAGTGCCTTAGAAGTCAACGCGCGAAACATAAAACACAAAATAAGTAGAACCGTTTTTCCATTGTATAAATCGAATAATTGCTACCAGTGTGAAACTTATGGCCATTTCTACGTTCCGGGCAACCTAGGCTTCACCCTAGTGCGTTGTTCCACCAGATCGAATAGTTAAGGAATAGGAAGTGAACGCCAGAAGCATAAAATACAGTATAAATACAACAGTTCTTCCATCGTATAAAACGAATAATTGCAACCAGTATGAAAGTTATGGTCATTTCTACTTTCCGGGCAACCTAGGATTCACCCTAGGGCGTTGCTCCAACAGATTGAATAGCTAGTGCCTTAGAAGTCAACGCCCGAAGCATAAAATGCAATAAAAATACAACAGTTTTTCCATCATATAAGAGGAGTAATTGCAACCAGTTTGAAAGTGATGGTCATTTCTACGTTCCGGGCACCCTAGGCTTCACTCTAGAGCGTTGCTCCACCATATCGAAAACTTAGTGCCTTAGAAGTCAACGCCAGAAGCATAAAATACAATATAAATACAACAGTTTTTCCATCGTATAACAGGAATAATTGCAACCAGTTTGAAAGTTATGGTCATTTCTACTTGCCGGGCAACCTAGGCATCACCCTAGGGCGTAGCTCCACCAGATCGAATAGTTAGTGCCTTAGAAGTCAACGTCAGAAGCATAAAATACAGTATAAATACAACAGTTCTTCCATCGTATAAAACGAATAATTGCAACCAGTATGAAAGTTATGGACATTTCTACTTTCCAGGCAACCTAGGCTTCACCCCAGGGCGTTGCTCCACTAGATCGAATAGTTAGGGCCTTAGAAGTCAACGCGCGAAACATAAAACACAAAATAAATAGAACAGTTTTTCCATTGTATAAATCGAATAATTGCTACCAGTGTGAAAGTTATGGTCATTTCTACGTTCCGGGCAACCTAGGCTTCACCCTAGTGCGTTGTTCCACCAGATCGAATAGTTAAGGCCTAAGAAGTGAACGCCACAAGCATAAAATACAAAATAAGTACAACAGTTTTTCCATCGTATAAAACGAATAATTGCAACCGGTATGAAAGTGATGGTCAGTTCTACGTTCCGGGAAACCAAGGCTTCACTCTAAGGCGTTGCTCCAAGAGACCGAATAGTTAGGGCCTAAGAAGTCAACGCCAGAAGCATAAAATACAATATAAATGCAACAGCTTTTCCATCGTATAAAATGAATAATTGCAAAGAGTGTGAAAGTAATGGTCATTTCTACGTTCCGGGCAACCTAGGTTTCACTCTAGGGCGTAGCTCCACCAGATCGAATAGTTAGTGCCTTAGAAGTCAACGCCAGAAGCGTAAGGTACAATATAAATACAACAGCTTTTCCATCGTATAACAGGAACAGTAGCAACCAGTGTGAAAGATATGGTCATTTCTACGTTCCGGGCAATCTAGGCGTCACTCTAAGGCGTTGCTCCACCAGATCGAATAGTTAGGGCCCAAGAAGTCAACGCCAGAAGCATAAAATACAATATAAATGCAGCAGCTTTTCCATCGTATAAAATGAATAATTGCAAAGGGTGTGAAAGTAATGGTCATTTCTACGTTCCGGGCAACCTAGGTTTCACTCCAGGGCGTTGCTCCACCAGATCGAATAGTTAGTGCGTTAGAAGTCAACGTCAGAAGCATAAAATACAGTATAAATACAACAGCTTTTCCATCGTATAAAACGAATAATTGCAACCAGTATGAAAGTTATGGACATTTCTACTTTCCGGGCAACCTCGGCTTCACCCTTGGGCGATGCTCCACCAGATCGAATAGTTAGGGCCTTAGAAGTCAACGCGCGAAACATAAAACACAAAATAAATAGAACCGTTTTTCCATTGTATAAATCGAATAATTGCTACCAGTGTGAAAGTTATGGGCATTTCTACGTTTCGGGCAACCTAGGCTTCACCCTAGTGCGTTGGTCCACCAGATCGAATAGTTAAGGCCTAAGAAGTGAACGCCAGAAGCATAAAATACAATATATATACAACAGTTTTTCCATCGTATAAACCGGATAATTGCAACCAGTATGAAAGTTATGGTCATTTCTACTTTCCGGGCAACCTAGGATTCACCCTAGGGCGTTGCTCCAACAGACTGAATAGTTAGTGCCTTAGAAGTCAACCCCCGAAGCATAAAATGCAATAAAAATACAACAGTTTTTCCATCATATTACAGGAGTAATTGCAACCAGTTTGAAAGTGATGGTCATTTCTACGTTCCGGGCACCCTAGGCTTCACTCTAGGGCGTTGCTCCACCATATCGAATACTTAGTGCCTTAGAAGTCAAAGCCAGAAGCATAAAATACAATATAAATACAACAGTTTTTCCATCGTATAAAACGAATAATTGCAACCAGTATGAAAGTCATGGTCATATCTACTATCCGGGCAACCTAGGCTTCACCCTAGGGCGTTGCTCCACCAGATCGAATAGTTAAGGCCTTAGAAGTCAACGCCAGAAGCATAAGGTACAATATAAATACAACAGCTTTTCCATCGTATAAAATGAATAATTGCAAAGAGTGTGAAAGTAATGGTCATTTCTACGTTCCGGGCAACCTAGGTTTCACTCTAGGCCGTTGCTCCACCAGATCGAATAGTTAGTGCGTTAGAAGTCAACGTCAGAAGCATAAAGTACAGTATAAATACAACAGCTTTTCCATCGTATAAAACGAATAATTGCAACCAGTATGAAAGTTACGGACATTTCTACTTTCCGGGCAACCTCGGATTCACCCTTGGGCGATGCTCCACCAGATCGAATAGTTAGGGCCTTAGAAGTCAACGCGCGAAACATAAAACACAAAATAAATAGAACCGTTTTTCCATTGTATAAATCGAATAATTGCTACCAGTGAGAAAGTTATGGGCATTTCTACGTTCCGGGCAACCTAGGCTTCACCCTAGTGCGTTGTTCCACCAGATCGAATAGTTAAGGCCTAAGAAGTGAACGCCAGAAGCATAAAATACAATATAAATACAACAGTTTTTCCATCGTATAACAGGAATAACTGCAACCAGTTTGAAAGTTATGGTCATTTTACTTTCCGGGAAACCTAGGCTTCACCCTAGTGCGTAGCTCTACCAGATCGAATAGTTAGTGCCTTAGAAGTCAATGTCAGAAGCATAAAATACAGTATAAATACAACAGTTCTTGCATCGTATAAAACGAATAATTGCAACCAGTTTGAAAGTGATGGTCATTTCTACGTTCCGGGCACCCTAGGCTTCACTCGAGGGCGTTGCTCCACCAGATCGAATAGTTAGTGCCTTAGAATTCAACGCCACAAGCATAAAATACAATATAAGTACAACAGTTTTTCCATCGTATAAAACGAATAATTGCAACCGGTATGAAAGTGATGGTCATTTCTACGTTCCGGGAAACCAAGGCTTCACTCTAAGGCGTTGCTCAAACAGACCGAATAGTTAGGGCCTAAGAAGTCAACGCCAGAAGCATAAAATACAATATAAATGCAACAGCTTTTCCATCGTATAAAATGAATAATTGCAAAGAGTGTGAAATTAATGGTCATTTCTACGTTCCGGGCAACCTAGGTTTCACTCTAGGGCGTAGCTCCACCAGATCGAATAGTTAGTGCCTTAGAAGTCAACGCCAGAAGCGTAAGGTACAATATAAATACAACAGCTTTTCCATCGTATAACAGGAACAATAGCAACCAGTGTGAAAGATATAGTCATTTCTACGTTCCGGGCAATCTAGGCGTCACTCTAAGGCGTTGCTCCACCAGATCGAATAGTTAGGGCCTAAGAAGTCAACGCCAGAAGCATAAAATACAATATAAATGCAGCAGCTTTTCCATCGTATAAAATGAATAATTGCAAAGGGTGTGAAAGTAATGGTCATTTCTACGTTCCGGGCAACCTAGGTTTCACTCCAGGGCGTTGCTCCACCAGATCGAATAGTTAGTGCGTTAGAAGTCAACGTCAGAAGCATAAAATACAGTATAAATACAACAGTTTTTCCATCGTATAAAAGGAATAATTGCAACCAGTATGAAAGTTATGGACATTTCTACTCTCCGTTCAACCTAGGCTTCACCCTAGGGCGATGCTAAACCAGATCGAATAGTTAGGGCCTTAGAAGTCAACGCGCGAAACATAAAACACAAAATAAATAGAACAGTTTTTCCATTGTATAAATTGAATAATTGCTACAACTGTGAAAGTTATGGTTATCTGTACGTTCCGGGAAACCTAGGATTCACCCTAGGGCGATGTCCCACCAGATCGAATAGTTAGGGCCTAAGAAGTGAGCGCAAGAAGCATAAAATACAATGTAAAAACAACAGCTTTTCCATCGTATAAAACGTATAATTGCAACGAGTATGAAAGTTATGGTCATTTCTACTTTCCGGGCAACCTAGGCTTCACCCTAGGGCGTTGCTCCAACAGAATGGACAGTTAGGGCCTTGGAAGTCAACGCCCGAATCATAAAATGCAACAAAAATGCAACAGTTTTTCCATCATATAACAGGGATAGTTGCAACCAGTTTGAAAGTGATGGTCATTTCTACGTTCCGGGCACCCTAGGCTTCACTCTAGGGCGTTGCTCCACCAGACCGAATAGTTAGTGCCTTAGAAGTCAACGCGCGAAACATAAAACACAAAATAAGTAGAACCGTTTTTCCATTGTATAAATCGAATAATTGCTACCAGTGTGAAACTTATGGCCATTTCTACGTTCCGGGCAACCTAGGCTTCACCCTAGTGCGTTGTTCCACCAGATCGAATAGTTAAGGAAGAGGAAGTGAACGCCAGAAGCATAAAATACAGTATAAATACAACAGTTCTTCCATCGTATAAAACGAATAATTGCAACCAGTATGAAAGTTATGGACATTTCTACTTTCCAGGCAACGTAGGCTTCACCCCAGGGCGTTGTTCCACTAGATCGAATAGTTAGGGCCTTAGAAGTCAACGCGCGAAACATAAAACACAAAATAAATAGAACAGTTTTTCCATTGTATAAATCGAATAATTGCTACCAGTGTGAAAGTTATGGTCATTTCTACGTTCCGGGCAAGCTGGGCTTCACCCTAGTGCGTTGTTCCACCAGATCGGATAGTTAAGGCCTAAGAAGTGAACGCCAGAAGCATAAAATACAATATAAGTACAACAGTTTTTCCATCGTATAACAGGAATAATTGCAACCAGTTTGAAAGTTATGGTCATTTCTACTTGCCGGGCAACCTAGGCTTCACCCTAGGGCGTTGTTCTACCCGATCGAATAGTTAGTGGCTTAGATGTCAACGTCAGAAGCATAAAATACAGGATAAAAACAACAGTTCTTCCATCGTATAAAACGAATAATTGCAACCAGTATGAAAGTTATGGACATTTCTACTTTCAAGGCAACCTAGGCTTCACCCTAGGGCGTTGCTCCACTAGATCGAATAGTTAGGGCCTTAGAAGTCAACGCGCGAAACATAAAACACAAAATAAATAGAACAGTTTTTCCATTGTATAAATCGAATAATTGCTACCAGTGTGAAAGTTATGGCCATTTCTACGTCCCGGGAAACCTAGGCTTCACCCTAGTGCGTTGTTCCACCAGATCGAATAGTTAAGGCCTAAGAAGTGAACGCCAGAAGCATAAAATACAATATAAATACAACAGTTTTTCCATCGTATAAACCGGATAATTGCAACCAGTATGAAAGTTATGGTCATTTCTACTTTCCGGGCTCCCTAGGCTTCACTCTAGGGCGTTGCTCCATCACATCGAATACTTATTGCCTTAGAAGTCAACGTCAGAAGCATAAAATACAGTATAAACACAACAGTTCCTCCATCGTATAAAACGAATAATTGCAACCAGTGTGAAAGTGCTGGTCATTTCTACGTTCCGGGCAACCTAGGCTTCACTCTAGGGCGTTGCTCCATCAGATCGAATAGTTAGTGCGTTAGAAGTCAACGTCAGAAGCATAAAATACAGTATAAATACAACAGTTTTTCCATCGTATAAAAGGAATAATTGCAACCAGTATGAAAGTTATGGACATTTCTACTCTCCGTTCAACCTAGGCTTCACCCTAGGGCGATGCTAAACTAGATCGAATAGTTAGGGCCTTAGAAGTCAACGCGCGAAACATAAAACACAAAATAAATAGAACAGTTTTTCCATTGTATAAATTGAATAATTGCTACAACTGTGAAAGTTATGGTTATCTGTACGTTCCGGGAAACCTAGGATTCACCCTAGGGCGATGTTCCACCAGATCGAATAGTTAGGGCCTAAGAAGTGAGCGCAAGAAGCATAAAATACAATATAAAAACAACAGCTTTTCCATCGTATAAAACGTATAATTGCAACGAGTATGAAAGTTATGGTCATTTCTACTTTCCGGGCAACCAAGGCTTCACCCTAGGGCGTTGCTCCAACAGAATGGACAGTTAGGGCCTTGGAAGTCAACGCCAGAAGCATAAAATACAATATAAATACAACAGTTTTTCCATCGTATGAAAGGAATAATTGCAACCAGTTTGAAAGTTAAGGTCATTTCTACTTTCCGGGCAACCTGGGCTTCACCCTAGTGCGTAGCTGCACCAGATCGAATAGTTAGTGCCTTAGAAGTCAACGCCAGAAGCGTAAGGTACAATATAAATACAACAGCTTTTCCATCGTATAACAGGAACAATAGCAACCAGTGTGAAAGATATAGTCATTTCTACGTTCCGGGCAATCTAGGCGTCACTCTAAGGCGTTGCTCCACCAGATCGAATAGTTAGGGCCTAAGAAGTCAACGCCAGAAGCATAAAATACAATATAAATGCAGCAGCTTTTCCATCGTATAAAATGAATAATTGCAAAGGGTGTGAAAGTAATGGTCATTTCTACGTTCCGGGCAACCTAGGTTTCACTCCAGGGCGTTGCTCCACCAGATCGAATAGTTAGTGCGTTAGAAGTCAACGTCAGAAGCATAAAATACAGTATAAATACAACAGTTTTTCCATCGTATAAAAGGAATAATTGCAACCAGTATGAAAGTTATGGACATTTCTACTCTCCGTTCAACCTAGGCTTCACCCTAGGGCGATGCTAAACCAGATCGAATAGTTAGGGCCTTAGAAGTCAACGCGCGAAACATAAAACACAAAATAAATAGAACAGTTTTTCCATTGTATAAATTGAATAATTGCTACAACTGTGAAAGTTATGGTTATCTGTACGTTCCGGGAAACCTAGGATTCACCCTAGGGCGATGTCCCACCAGATCGAATAGTTAGGGCCTAAGAAGTGAGCGCAAGAAGCATAAAATACAATGTAAAAACAACAGCTTTTCCATCGTATAAAACGTATAATTGCAACGAGTATGAAAGTTATGGTCATTTCTACTTTCCGGGCAACCTAGGCTTCACCCTAGGGCGTTGCTCCAACAGAATGGACAGTTAGGGCCTTGGAAGTCAACGCCCGAATCATAAAATGCAACAAAAATGCAACAGTTTTTCCATCATATAACAGGGATAGTTGCAACCAGTTTGAAAGTGATGGTCATTTCTACGTTCCGGGCACCCTAGGCTTCACTCTAGGGCGTTGCTCCACCAGACCGAATAGTTAGTGCCTTAGAAGTCAACGCGCGAAACATAAAACACAAAATAAGTAGAACCGTTTTTCCATTGTATAAATCGAATAATTGCTACCAGTGTGAAACTTATGGCCATTTCTACGTTCCGGGCAACCTAGGCTTCACCCTAGTGCGTTGTTCCACCAGATCGAATAGTTAAGGAAGAGGAAGTGAACGCCAGAAGCATAAAATACAGTATAAATACAACAGTTCTTCCATCGTATAAAACGAATAATTGCAACCAGTATGAAAGTTATGGACATTTCTACTTTCCAGGCAACGTAGGCTTCACCCCAGGGCGTTGTTCCACTAGATCGAATAGTTAGGGCCTTAGAAGTCAACGCGCGAAACATAAAACACAAAATAAATAGAACAGTTTTTCCATTGTATAAATCGAATAATTGCTACCAGTGTGAAAGTTATGGTCATTTCTACGTTCCGGGCAAGCTGGGCTTCACCCTAGTGCGTTGTTCCACCAGATCGGATAGTTAAGGCCTAAGAAGTGAACGCCAGAAGCATAAAATACAATATAAGTACAACAGTTTTTCCATCGTATAACAGGAATAATTGCAACCAGTTTGAAAGTTATGGTCATTTCTACTTGCCGGGCAACCTAGGCTTCACCCTAGGGCGTTGTTCTACCCGATCGAATAGTTAGTGGCTTAGATGTCAACGTCAGAAGCATAAAATACAGGATAAAAACAACAGTTCTTCCATCGTATAAAACGAATAATTGCAACCAGTATGAAAGTTATGGACATTTCTACTTTCAAGGCAACCTAGGCTTCACCCTAGGGCGTTGCTCCACTAGATCGAATAGTTAGGGCCTTAGAAGTCAACGCGCGAAACATAAAACACAAAATAAATAGAACAGTTTTTCCATTGTATAAATCGAATAATTGCTACCAGTGTGAAAGTTATGGCCATTTCTACGTCCCGGGAAACCTAGGCTTCACCCTAGTGCGTTGTTCCACCAGATCGAATAGTTAAGGCCTAAGAAGTGAACGCCAGAAGCATAAAATACAATATAAATACAACAGTTTTTCCATCGTATAAACCGGATAATTGCAACCAGTATGAAAGTTATGGTCATTTCTACTTTCCGGGCTCCCTAGGCTTCACTCTAGGGCGTTGCTCCATCACATCGAATACTTATTGCCTTAGAAGTCAACGTCAGAAGCATAAAATACAGTATAAACACAACAGTTCCTCCATCGTATAAAACGAATAATTGCAACCAGTGTGAAAGTGCTGGTCATTTCTACGTTCCGGGCAACCTAGGCTTCACTCTAGGGCGTTGCTCCATCAGATCGAATAGTTAGTGCGTTAGAAGTCAACGTCAGAAGCATAAAATACAGTATAAATACAACAGTTTTTCCATCGTATAAAAGGAATAATTGCAACCAGTATGAAAGTTATGGACATTTCTACTCTCCGTTCAACCTAGGCTTCACCCTAGGGCGATGCTAAACTAGATCGAATAGTTAGGGCCTTAGAAGTCAACGCGCGAAACATAAAACACAAAATAAATAGAACAGTTTTTCCATTGTATAAATTGAATAATTGCTACAACTGTGAAAGTTATGGTTATCTGTACGTTCCGGGAAACCTAGGATTCACCCTAGGGCGATGTTCCACCAGATCGAATAGTTAGGGCCTAAGAAGTGAGCGCAAGAAGCATAAAATACAATATAAAAACAACAGCTTTTCCATCGTATAAAACGTATAATTGCAACGAGTATGAAAGTTATGGTCATTTCTACTTTCCGGGCAACCAAGGCTTCACCCTAGGGCGTTGCTCCAACAGAATGGACAGTTAGGGCCTTGGAAGTCAACGCCAGAAGCATAAAATACAATATAAATACAACAGTTTTTCCATCGTATGAAAGGAATAATTGCAACCAGTTTGAAAGTTAAGGTCATTTCTACTTTCCGGGCAACCTGGGCTTCACCCTAGTGCGTAGCTGCACCAGATCGAATAGTTAGTGCCTTAGAAGTCAACGCCAGAAGCGTAAGGTACAATATAAATACAACAGCTTTTCCATCGTATAACAGGAACAATAGCAACCAGTGTGAAAGATATGGTCATTTCTACGTTCCGGGCAATCTAGGCGTCACTCTAAGGCGTTGCTCCACCAGATCGAATAGTTAGGGCCCAAGAAGTCAACGCCAGAAGCATAAAATACAATATAAATGCAGCAGCTTTTCCATCGTATAAAATGAATAATTGCAAAGAGTGTGAAAGTAATGGTCATTTCTACGTTCCGGGCAAACTAGGTTTCACTCTAGGGCGTAGCTCAACCAGATCGAATAGTTAGTGCCTTAGAAGTCAACGCCAGAAGCGTAAGGTACAATATAAATACAACAGCTTTTCCATCGTATAACAGGAACAATAGCAACCAGTGTGAAAGATATGGTCATTTCTACGTTCCGGGCAATCTAGGCGTCACTCTAAGGCGTTGCTCCACCAGATCGAATAGTTAGGGCCCAAGAAGTCAACGCCAGAAGCATAAAATACAATATAAATGCAGCAGCTTTTCCATCGTATAACAGGAATAACTGCAACCAGTTTGAAAGTTATGGTCATTTTACTTTCCGGGAAACCTAGGCTTCACCCTAGTGCGTAGCTCTACCAGATCGAATAGTTAGTGCCTTAGAAGTCAATGTCAGAAGCATAAAATACAGTATAAATACAACAGTTCTTGCATCGTATAAAACGAATAATTGCAACCAGTTTGAAAGTGATGGCCATTTCTACGTCCCGAGAAACCTAGGCTTCACTCCAGGGCGTTGCTCCACCAGATCGAATAGTTAGTGCCTTAGAATTGAACGCCACAAGCATAAAATACAAAATAAGTACAACAGTTTTTCCATCGTATAAAACGAATAATTGCAACCGGTATGAAAGTGATGGTCAGTTCTACGTTCCGGGAAACCAAGGCTTCACTCTAAGGCGTTGCTCCAAGAGACCGAATAGTTAGGGCCTAAGAAGTCAACGCCAGAAGCATAAAATACAATATAAATGCAACAGCTTTTCCATCGTATAAAATGAATAATTGCAAAGAGTGTGAAAGTAATGGTCATTTCTACGTTCCGGGCAACCTAGGTTTCACTCTAGGGCGTAGCTCCACCAGATCGAATAGTTAGTGCCTTAGAAGTCAACGCCAGAAGCGTAAGGTACAATATAAATACAACAGCTTTTCCATCGTATAACAGGAACAGTAGCAACCAGTGTGAAAGATATGGTCATTTCTACGTTCCGGGCAATCTAGGCGTCACTCTAAGGCGTTGCTCCACCAGATCGAATAGTTAGGGCCCAAGAAGTCAACGCCAGAAGCATAAAATACAATATAAATGCAGCAGCTTTTCCATCGTATAAAATGAATAATTGCAAAGGGTGTGAAAGTAATGGTCATTTCTACGTTCCGGGCAACCTAGGTTTCACTCCAGGGCGTTGCTCCACCAGATCGAATAGTTAGTGCGTTAGAAGTCAACGTCAGAAGCATAAAATACAGTATAAATACAACAGCTTTTCCATCGTATAAAACGAATAATTGCAACCAGTATGAAAGTTATGGACATTTCTACTCTCCGTTCAACCTAGGCTTCACCCTAGGGCGATGCTAAACCAGATCGAATAGTTAGGGCCTTAGAAGTCAACGCGCGAAACATAAAACACAAAATAAATAGAACAGTTTTTCCATTGTATAAATTGAATAATTGCTACAACTGTGAAAGTTATGGTTATCTGTACGTTCCGGGAAACCTAGGATTCACCCTAGGGCGATGTCCCACCAGATCGAATAGTTAGGGCCTAAGAAGTGAGCGCAAGAAGCATAAAATACAATGTAAAAACAACAGCTTTTCCATCGTATAAAACGTATAATTGCAACGAGTATGAAAGTTATGGTCATTTCTACTTTCCGGGCAACCTAGGCTTCACCCTAGGGCGTTGCTCCAACAGAATGGACAGTTAGGGCCTTGGAAGTCAACGCCCGAAGCATAAAATGCAACAAAAATGCAACAGTTTTTCCATCATATAACAGGGATAGTTGCAACCAGTTTGAAAGTGATGGTCATTTCTACGTTCCGGGCACCCTAGGCTTCACTCTAGGGCGTTGCTCCACCAGACCGAATAGTTAGTGCCTTAGAAGTCAACGCGCGAAACATAAAACACAAAATAAGTAGAACCGTTTTTCCATTGTATAAATCGAATAATTGCTACCAGTGTGAAACTTATGGCCATTTCTACGTTCCGGGCAACCTAGGCTTCACCCTAGTGCGTTGTTCCACCAGATCGAATAGTTAAGGAAGAGGAAGTGAACGCCAGAAGCATAAAATACAGTATAAATACAACAGTTCTTCCATCGTATAAAACGAATAATTGCAACCAGTATGAAAGTTATGGACATTTCTACTTTCCAGGCAACGTAGGCTTCACCCCAGGGCGTTGTTCCACTAGATCGAATAGTTAGGGCCTTAGAAGTCAACGCGCGAAACATAAAACACAAAATAAATAGAACAGTTTTTCCATTGTATAAATTGAATAATTGCTACAACTGTGAAAGTTATGGTTATCTGTACGTTCCGGGAAACCTAGGATTCACCCTAGGGCGATGTCCCACCAGATCGAATAGTTAGGGCCTAAGAAGTGAGCGCAAGAAGCATAAAATACAATGTAAAAACAACAGCTTTTCCATCGTATAAAACGTATAATTGCAACGAGTATGAAAGTTATGGTCATTTCTACTTTCCGGGCAACCTAGGCTTCACCCTAGGGCGTTGCTCCAACAGAATGGACAGTTAGGGCCTTGGAAGTCAACGCCCGAAGCATAAAATGCAACAAAAATGCAACAGTTTTTCCATCATATAACAGGGATAGTTGCAACCAGTTTGAAAGTGATGGTCATTTCTACGTTCCGGGCACCCTAGGCTTCACTCTAGGGCGTTGCTCCACCAGACCGAATAGTTAGTGCCTTAGAAGTCAACGCGCGAAACATAAAACACAAAATAAGTAGAACCGTTTTTCCATTGTATAAATCGAATAATTGCTACCAGTGTGAAACTTATGGCCATTTCTACGTTCCGGGCAACCTAGGCTTCACCCTAGTGCGTTGTTCCACCAGATCGAATAGTTAAGGAAGAGGAAGTGAACGCCAGAAGCATAAAATACAGTATAAATACAACAGTTCTTCCATCGTATAAAACGAATAATTGCAACCAGTATGAAAGTTATGGACATTTCTACTTTCCAGGCAACGTAGGCTTCACCCCAGGGCGTTGTTCCACTAGATCGAATAGTTAGGGCCTTAGAAGTCAACGCGCGAAACATAAAACACAAAATAAATAGAACAGTTTTTCCATTGTATAAATCGAATAATTGCTACCAGTGTGAAAGTTATGGTCATTTCTACGTTCCGGGCAACCTGGGCTTCACCCTAGTGCGTTGTTCCACCAGATCGGATAGTTAAGGCCTAAGAAGTGAACGCCAGAAGCATAAAATACAATATAAGTACAACAGTTTTTCCATCGTATAACAGGAATAATTGCAACCAGTTTGAAAGTTATGGTCATTTCTACTTGCCGGGCAACCTAGGCTTCACCCTAGGGCGTTGTTCTACCCGATCGAATAGTTAGTGGCTTAGATGTCAACGTCAGAAGCATAAAATACAGGATAAAAACAACAGTTCTTCCATCGTATAAAACGAATAATTGCAACCAGTATGAAAGTTATGGACATTTCTACTTTCAAGGCAACCTAGGCTTCACCCTAGGGCGTTGCTCCACTAGATCGAATAGTTAGGGCCTTAGAAGTCAACGCGCGAAACATAAAACACAAAATAAATAGAACAGTTTTTCCATTGTATAAATCGAATAATTGCTACCAGTGTGAAAGTTATGGCCATTTCTACGTCCCGGGAAACCTAGGCTTCACCCTAGTGCGTTGTTCCACCAGATCGAATAGTTAAGGCCTAAGAAGTGAACGCCAGAAGCATAAAATACAATATAAATACAACAGTTTTTCCATCGTATAAACCGGATAATTGCAACCAGTATGAAAGTTATGGTCATTTCTACTTTCCGGGCACCCTAGGCTTCACTCTAGGGCGTTGCTCCATCACATCGAATACTTATTGCCTTAGAAGTCAACGTCAGAAGCATAAAATACAGTATAAACACAACAGTTCCTCCATCGTATAAAACGAATAATTGCAACCAGTGTGAAAGTGCTGGTCATTTCTACGTTCCGGGCAACCTAGGCTTCACTCTAGGGCGTTGCTCCATCAGATCGAATAGTTAGTGCGTTAGAAGTCAACGTCAGAAGCATAAAATACAGTATAAATACAACAGTTTTTCCATCGTATAAAAGGAATAATTGCAACCAGTATGAAAGTTATGGACATTTCTACTCTCCGTTCAACCTAGGCTTCACCCTAGGGCGATGCTAAACTAGATCGAATAGTTAGGGCCTTAGAAGTCAACGCGCGAAACATAAAACACAAAATAAATAGAACAGTTTTTCCATTGTATAAATTGAATAATTGCTACAACTGTGAAAGTTATGGTTATCTGTACGTTCCGGGAAACCTAGGATTCACCCTAGGGCGATGTTCCACCAGATCGAATAGTTAGGGCCTAAGAAGTGAGCGCAAGAAGCATAAAATACAATATAAAAACAACAGCTTTTCCATCGTATAAAACGTATAATTGCAACGAGTATGAAAGTTATGGTCATTTCTACTTTCCGGGCAACCAAGGCTTCACCCTAGGGCGTTGCTCCAACAGAATGGACAGTTAGGGCCTTGGAAGTCAACGCCAGAAGCATAAAATACAATATAAATACAACAGTTTTTCCATCGTATGAAAGGAATAATTGCAACCAGTTTGAAAGTTAAGGTCATTTCTACTTTCCGGGCAACCTGGGCTTCACCCTAGTGCGTAGCTGCACCAGATCGAATAGTTAGTGCCTTAGAAGTCAACGCCAGAAGCGTAAGGTACAATATAAATACAACAGCTTTTCCATCGTATAACAGGAACAATAGCAACCAGTGTGAAAGATATGGTCATTTCTACGTTCCGGGCAATCTAGGCGTCACTCTAAGGCGTTGCTCCACCAGATCGAATAGTTAGGGCCCAAGAAGTCAACGCCAGAAGCATAAAATACAATATAAATGCAGCAGCTTTTCCATCGTATAAAATGAATAATTGCAAAGAGTGTGAAAGTAATGGTCATTTCTACGTTCCGGGCAAACTAGGTTTCACTCTAGGGCGTAGCTCAACCAGATCGAATAGTTAGTGCCTTAGAAGTGAACGCCAGAAGCGTAAGGTACAATATAAATACAACAGCTTTTCCATCGTATAACAGGAACAATAGCAACCAGT
Source organism: Calliopsis andreniformis (assembly GCF_051401765.1). Classification (NCBI taxonomy): domain Eukaryota; kingdom Metazoa; phylum Arthropoda; class Insecta; order Hymenoptera; family Andrenidae; genus Calliopsis; species Calliopsis andreniformis. The sequence continues at coordinate 8,988,083 of NW_027480426.1, read as the reverse complement.
GTGAAAGATATGGTCATTTCTACGTTCCGGGCAATCTAGGCGTCACTCTAAGGCGTTGCTCCACCAGCTCGAATAGTTAGGGCCCAAGAAGTCAACGCCAGAAGCATAAAATACAATATAAATGCAGCAGCTTTTCCATCGTATAAAATGAATAATTGCAAAGGGTGTGAAAGTAATGGTCATTTCTACGTTCCGGGCAAGCTAGGTTTCACTCCAGGGCGTTGCTCCATCAGATCGAATAGTTAGTGCGTTAGAAGTCAACGTCAGAAGCATAAAATACAGTATAAATACAACAGTTTTTCCATCGTATAAAAGGAATAATTGCAACCAGTATGAAAGTTATGGACATTTCTACTCTCCGTTCAACCTAGGCTTCACCCTAGGGCGATGCTAAACTAGATCGAATAGTTAGGGCCTTAGAAGTCAACGCGCGAAACATAAAACACAAAATAAATAGAACAGTTTTTCCATTGTATAAATTGAATAATTGCTACAACTGTGAAAGTTATGGTTATCTGTACGTTCCGGGAAACCTAGGATTCACCCTAGGGCGATGTTCCACCAGATCGAATAGTTAGGGCCTAAGAAGTGAGCGCAAGAAGCATAAAATACAATATAAAAACAACAGCTTTTCCATCGTATAAAACGTATAATTGCAACGAGTATGAAAGTTATGGTCATTTCTACTTTCCGGGCAACCTAGGCTTCACCCTAGGGCGTTGCTCCAACAGAATGGACAGTTAGGGCCTTGGAAGTCAACGCCAGAAGCATAAAATACAATATAAATACAACAGTTTTTCCATCGTATGAAAGGAATAATTGCAACCAGTTTGAAAGTTAAGGTCATTTCTACTTTCCGGGCAACCTGGGCTTCACCCTAGTGCGTAGCTGCACCAGATCGAATAGTTAGTGCCTTAGAAGTCAACGTCAGAAGCATAAAATACAGTATAAATACAACAGTTCTTCCATCGTATAAAACGAATAATTGCAACCAGTATGAAAGTCATGCTCGTTTCTACGTTCCGGGAAACCAAGGCTTCACTCTAGGAGGTTGCTCCAACAGATCGAATAGTTAGGGCCTCAGAAGTCAACGCCAGAAGCATAAAATACAATATAAATACAACAGCTTTTCCATCGTATAAAACAAATAATTGCAACCACTATGAAAGTTATGGTCATTTCTACTATCCGCGCAACCTAGGCTTCACCCTAGGGCGTTGCTCCACCAGATCGAATAGTTGGGGCCTTAGAAGTCAACGCCAGAAGCATAAGGTACAATATAAATACAACAGCTTTTCCATCGTATAAAATGAATAATTGCAAAGAGTGTGAAAGTAATGGTCATTTCTACGTTCCGGGCAACCTAGGTTTCACTCTAGGGCGTTGCTCCACCAGATCGAATAGTTAGTGCGTTAGAAGTCAACGTCAGAAGCATAAAATACAGTATAAATACAACAGCTTTTCCATCGTATAAAACGAATAATTGCAACCAGTATGAAAGTTATGGACATTTCTACTCTCCGTTCAACCTAGGCTTCACCCTAGGGCGATGCTAAACCAGATCGAATAGTTAGGGCCTTAGAAGTCAACGCGCGAAACATAAAACACAAAATAAATAGAACAGTTTTTCCATTGTATAAATTGAATAATTGCTACAACTGTGAAAGTTATGGTTATCTGTACGTTCCGGGAAACCTAGGATTCACCCTAGGGCGATGTCCCACCAGATCGAATAGTTAGGGCCTAAGAAGTGAGCGCAAGAAGCATAAAATACAATGTAAAAACAACAGCTTTTCCATCGTATAAAACGTATAATTGCAACGAGTATGAAAGTTATGGTCATTTCTACTTTCCGGGCAACCTAGGCTTCACCCTAGGGCGTTGCTCCAACAGAATGGACAGTTAGGGCCTTGGAAGTCAACGCCCGAAGCATAAAATGCAACAAAAATGCAACAGTTTTTCCATCATATAACAGGGATAGTTGCAACCAGTTTGAAAGTGATGGTCATTTCTACGTTCCGGGCACCCTAGGCTTCACTCTAGGGCGTTGCTCCACCAGACCGAATAGTTAGTGCCTTAGAAGTCAACGCGCGAAACATAAAACACAAAATAAGTAGAACCGTTTTTCCATTGTATAAATCGAATAATTGCTACCAGTGTGAAACTTATGGCCATTTCTACGTTCCGGGCAACCTAGGCTTCACCCTAGTGCGTTGTTCCACCAGATCGAATAGTTAAGGAAGAGGAAGTGAACGCCAGAAGCATAAAATACAGTATAAATACAACAGTTCTTCCATCGTATAAAACGAATAATTGCAACCAGTATGAAAGTTATGGACATTTCTACTTTCCAGGCAACGTAGGCTTCACCCCAGGGCGTTGTTCCACTAGATCGAATAGTTAGGGCCTTAGAAGTCAACGCGCGAAACATAAAACACAAAATAAATAGAACAGTTTTTCCATTGTATAAATCGAATAATTGCTACCAGTGTGAAAGTTATGGTCATTTCTACGTTCCGGGCAACCTGGGCTTCACCCTAGTGCGTTGTTCCACCAGATCGGATAGTTAAGGCCTAAGAAGTGAACGCCAGAAGCATAAAATACAATATAAGTACAACAGTTTTTCCATCGTATAACAGGAATAATTGCAACCAGTTTGAAAGTTATGGTCATTTCTACTTGCCGGGCAACCTAGGCTTCACCCTAGGGCGTTGTTCTACCCGATCGAATAGTTAGTGGCTTAGATGTCAACGTCAGAAGCATAAAATACAGGATAAAAACAACAGTTCTTCCATCGTATAAAACGAATAATTGCAACCAGTATGAAAGTTATGGACATTTCTACTTTCAAGGCAACCTAGGCTTCACCCTAGGGCGTTGCTCCACTAGATCGAATAGTTAGGGCCTTAGAAGTCAACGCGCGAAACATAAAACACAAAATAAATAGAACAGTTTTTCCATTGTATAAATCGAATAATTGCTACCAGTGTGAAAGTTATGGCCATTTCTACGTCCCGGGAAACCTAGGCTTCACCCTAGTGCGTTGTTCCACCAGATCGAATAGTTAAGGCCTAAGAAGTGAACGCCAGAAGCATAAAATACAATATAAATACAACAGTTTTTCCATCGTATAAACCGGATAATTGCAACCAGTATGAAAGTTATGGTCATTTCTACTTTCCGGGCACTCTAGGCTTCACTCTAGGGCGTTGCTCCATCACATCGAATACTTATTGCCTTAGAAGTCAACGTCAGAAGCATAAAATACAGTATAAACACAACAGTTCTTCCATCGTATAAAACGAATAATTGCAACCAGTGTGAAAGTTCTGGTCATTTCTACGTTCCGGGCAACCTAGGCTTCACTCTAGGGCGTTGCTCCATCAGATCGAATAGTTAGTGCGTTAGAAGTCAACGTCAGAAGCATAAAATACAGTATAAATACAACAGTTTTTCCATCGTATAAAAGGAATAATTGCAACCAGTATGAAAGTTATGGACATTTCTACTCTCCGTTCAACCTAGGCTTCACCCTAGGGCGATGCTAAACTAGATCGAATAGTTAGGGCCTTAGAAGTCAACGCGCGAAACATAAAACACAAAATAAATAGAACAGTTTTTCCATTGTATAAATTGAATAATTGCTACAACTGTGAAAGTTATGGTTATCTGTACGTTCCGGGAAACCTAGGATTCACCCTAGGGCGATGTTCCACCAGATCGAATAGTTAGGGCCTAAGAAGTGAGCGCAAGAAGCATAAAATACAATATAAAAACAACAGCTTTTCCATCGTATAAAACGTATAATTGCAACGAGTATGAAAGTTATGGTCATTTCTACTTTCCGGGCAACCTAGGCTTCACCCTAGGGCGTTGCTCCAACAGAATGGACAGTTAGGGCCTTGGAAGTCAACGCCAGAAGCATAAAATACAATATAAATACAACAGTTTTTCCATCGTATGAAAGGAATAATTGCAACCAGTTTGAAAGTTAAGGTCATTTCTACTTTCCGGGCAACCTGGGCTTCACCCTAGTGCGTAGCTGCACCAGATCGAATAGTTAGTGCCTTAGAAGTCAACGCCAGAAGCGTAAGGTACAATATAAATACAACAGCTTTTCCATCGTATAACAGGAACAATAGCAACCAGTGTGAAAGATATGGTCATTTCTACGTTCCGGGCAATCTAGGCGTCACTCTAAGGCGTTGCTCCACCAGATCGAATAGTTAGGGCCCAAGAAGTCAACGCCAGAAGCATAAAATACAATATAAATGCAGCAGCTTTTCCATCGTATAAAATGAATAATTGCAAAGAGTGTGAAAGTAATGGTCATTTCTACGTTCCGGGCAAACTAGGTTTCACTCTAGGGCGTAGCTCAACCAGATCGAATAGTTAGTGCCTTAGAAGTCAACGCCAGAAGCGTAAGGTACAATATAAATACAACAGCTTTTCCATCGTATAACAGGAACAATAGCAACCAGTGTGAAAGATATGGTCATTTCTACGTTCCGGGCAATCTAGGCGTCACTCTAAGGCGTTGCTCCACCAGATCGAATAGTTAGGGCCCAAGAAGTCAACGCCAGAAGCATAAAATACAATATAAATGCAGCAGCTTTTCCATCGTATAAAATGAATAATTGCAAAGGGTGTGAAAGTAATGGTCATTTCTACGTTCCGGGCAACCTAGGTTTCACTCCAGGGCGTTGCTCCATCAGATCGAATAGTTAGTGCGTTAGAAGTCAACGTCAGAAGCATAAAATACAGTATAAATACAACAGTTTTTCCATCGTATAAAAGGAATAATTGCAACCAGTATGAAAGTTATGGACATTTCTACTCTCCGTTCAACCTAGGCTTCACCCTAGGGCGATGCTAAACTAGATCGAATAGTTAGGGCCTTAGAAGTCAACGCGCGAAACATAAAACACAAAATAAATAGAACAGTTTTTCCATTGTATAAATTGAATAATTGCTACAACTGTGAAAGTTATGGTTATCTGTACGTTCCGGGAAACCTAGGATTCACCCTAGGGCGATGTTCCACCAGATCGAATAGTTAGGGCCTAAGAAGTGAGCGCAAGAAGCATAAAATACAATATAAAAACAACAGCTTTTCCATCGTATAAAACGTATAATTGCAACGAGTATGAAAGTTATGGTCATTTCTACTTTCCGGGCAACCTAGGCTTCACCCTAGGGCGTTGCTCCAACAGAATGGACAGTTAGGGCCTTGGAAGTCAACGCCAGAAGCATAAAATACAATATAAATACAACAGTTTTTCCATCGTATGAAAGGAATAATTGCAACCAGTTTGAAAGTTAAGGTCATTTCTACTTTCCGGGCAACCTGGGCTTCACCCTAGTGCGTAGCTGCACCAGATCGAATAGTTAGTGCCTTAGAAGTCAACGTCAGAAGCATAAAATACAGTATAAATACAACAGTTCTTCCATCGTATAAAACGAATAATTGCAACCAGTATGAAAGTCATGCTCGTTTCTACGTTCCGGGAAACCAAGGCTTCACTCTCGGAGGTTGCTCCAACAGATCGAATAGTTAGGGCCTCAGAAGTCAACGCCAGAAGCATAAAATGCAACAAAAATGCAACAGTTTTTCCATCATATAAGAGGAGTAATTGCAACCAGTTTGAAAGTGATGGTCATTTCTACGTTAAGGGCACCCTAGGCTTCACTCTAGAGCGTTGCTCCACCATATCGAAAACTTAGTGCCTTAGAAGTCAACGCCAGAAGCATAAAATACAATATAAGTACAACAGTTTTTCCATCGTATAAAACGAATAATTGCAACCGGTATGAAAGTGATGGTCATTTCTACGTTCCGGGAAACCAAGGCTTCACTCTAAGGCGTTGCTCAAACAGACCGAATAGTTAGGGCCTAAGAAGTCAACGCCAGAAGCATAAAATACAATATAAATGCAACAGCTTTTCCATCGTATAAAATGAATAATTGCAAAGAGTGTGAAATTAATGGTCATTTCTACGTTCCGGGCAACCTAGGTTTCACTCTAGGGCGTAGCTCCACCAGATCGAATAGTTAGTGCCTTAGAAGTCAACGCCAGAAGCGTAAGGTACAATATAAATACAACAGCTTTTCCATCGTATAACAGGAACAATAGCAACCAGTGTGAAAGATATAGTCATTTCTACGTTCCGGGCAATCTAGGCGTCACTCTAAGGCGTTGCTCCACCAGATCGAATAGTTAGGGCCTAAGAAGTCAACGCCAGAAGCATAAAATACAATATAAATGCAGCAGCTTTTCCATCGTATAAAATGAATAATTGCAAAGGGTGTGAAAGTAATGGTCATTTCTACGTTCCGGGCAACCTAGGTTTCACTCCAGGGCGTTGCTCCACCAGATCGAATAGTTAGTGCGTTAGAAGTCAACGTCAGAAGCATAAAATACAGTATAAATACAACAGTTTTTCCATCGTATAAAAGGAATAATTGCAACCAGTATGAAAGTTATGGACATTTCTACTCTCCGTTCAACCTAGGCTTCACCCTAGGGCGATGCTAAACCAGATCGAATAGTTAGGGCCTTAGAAGTCAACGCGCGAAACATAAAACACAAAATAAATAGAACAGTTTTTCCATTGTATAAATTGAATAATTGCTACAACTGTGAAAGTTATGGTTATCTGTACGTTCCGGGAAACCTAGGATTCACCCTAGGGCGATGTTCCACCAGATCGAATAGTTAGGGCCTAAGAAGTGAGCGCAAGAAGCATAAAATACAATGTAAAAACAACAGCTTTTCCATCGTATAAAACGTATAATTGCAACGAGTATGAAAGTTATGGTCATTTCTACTTTCCGGGCAACCTAGGCTTCACCCTAGGGCGTTGCTCCAACAGAATGGACAGTTAGGGCCTTGGAAGTCAACGCCCGAAGCATAAAATGCAACAAAAATGCAACAGTTTTTCCATCATATAACAGGGATAGTTGCAACCAGTTTGAAAGTGATGGTCATTTCTACGTTCCGGGCACCCTAGGCTTCACTCTAGGGCGTTGCTCCACCAGACCGAATAGTTAGTGCCTTAGAAGTCAACGCGCGAAACATAAAACACAAAATAAATAGAACCGTTTTTCCATTGTATAAATCGAATAATTGCTACCAGTGTGAAACTTATGGTCATTTCTACGTTCCGGGCAACCTAGGCTTCACCCTAGTGCGTTGTTCCACCAGATCGAATAGTTAAGGAATAGGAAGTGAACGCCAGAAGCATAAAATACAGTATAAATACAACAGTTCTTCCATCGTATAAAACGAATAATTGCAACCAGTATGAAAGTTATGGACATTTCTACTTTCCAGGCAACGTAGGCTTCACCCCAGGGCGTTGTTCCACTAGATCGAATAGTTAGGGCCTTAGAAGTCAACGCGCGAAACATAAAACACAAAATAAATAGAACAGTTTTTCCATTGTATAAATCGAATAATTGCTACCAGTGTGAAAGTTATGGTCATTTCTACGTTCCGGGCAACCTAGGCTTCACCCTAGTGCGTTGTTCCACCAGATCGGATAGTTAAGGCCTAAGAAGTGAACGCCAGAAGCATAAAATACAATATAAGTACAACAGTTTTTCCATCGTATAACAGGAATAATTGCAACCAGTTTGAAAGTTATGGTCATTTCTACTTGCCGGGCAACCTAGGCTTCACCCTAGGGCGTTGTTCTACCCGATCGAATAGTTAGTGGCTTAGAAGTCAACGTCAGAAGCATAAAATACAGGATAAAAACAACAGTTCTTCCATCGTATAAAACGAATAATTGCAACCAGTATGAAAGTTATGGACATTTCTACTTTCAAGGCAACCTAGGCTTCACCCTAGGGCGTTGCTCCACTAGATCGAATAGTTAGGGCCTTAGAAGTCAACGCGCGAAACATAAAACACAAAATAAATAGAACAGTTTTTCCATTGTATAAATCGAATAATTGCTACCAGTGTGAAAGTTATGGCCATTTCTACGTCCCGGGAAACCTAGGCTTCACCCTAGTGCGTTGTTCCACCAGATCGAATAGTTAAGGCCTAAGAAGTGAACGCCAGAAGCATAAAATACAATATAAATACAACAGTTTTTCCATCGTATAAACCGGATAATTGCAACCAGTATGAAAGTTATGGTCATTTCTACTTTCCGGGCACCCTAGGCTTCACTCTAGGGCGTTGCTCCATCACATCGAATACTTATTGCCTTAGAAGTCAACGTCAGAAGCATAAAATACAGTATAAACACAACAGTTCTTCCATCGTATAAAACGAATAATTGCAACCAGTTTGAAAGTGATGCTCATTTCTACGTTCCGGGCACCCTAGGCTTCACTCCAGGGCGTTGCTCCACCAGATCGAATAGTTAGTGCCTTAGAATTCAACGCCACAAGCATAAAATACAATATAAGTACAACAGTTTTTCCATCGTATAAAACGAATAATAGCAACCGGTATGAAAGTGATGGTCATTTCTACGATCCGGGAAACCAAGGCTTCACTCTAAGGCGTTGCTCCAACAGACCGAATAGTTAGGGCCTAAGAAGTCAACGCCAGAAGCATAAAATACAATATAAATGCAACAGCTTTTCCATCGTATAAAATGAATAATTGCAAAGAGTGTGAAAGTAATGGTCATTTCTACGTTCCGGGCAAACTAGGTTTCACTCTAGGGCGTAGCTCAACCAGATCGAATAGTTAGTGCCTTAGCAGTCAACGCCAGAAGCGTAAGGTACAATATAAATACAACAGCTTTTCCATCGTATAACAGGAACAATAGCAACCAGTGTGAAAGATATGGTCATTTCTACGTTCCGGGCAATCTAGGCGTCACTCTAAGGCGTTGCTCCACCAGATCGAATAGTTAGGGCCCAAGAAGTCAACGCCAGAAGCATAAAATACAATATAAATGCAGCAGCTTTTCCATCGTATAAAATGAATAATTGCAAAGGGTGTGAAAGTAATGGTCATTTCTACGTTCCGGGCAACCTAGGTTTCACTCCAGGGCGTTGCTCCATCAGATCGAATAGTTAGTGCGTTAGAAGTCAACGTCAGAAGCATAAAATACAGTATAAATACAACAGTTTTTCCATCGTATAAAAGGAATAATTGCAACCAGTATGAAAGTTATGGACATTTCTACTCTCCGTTCAACCTAGGCTTCACCCTAGGGCGATGCTAAACTAGATCGAATAGTTAGGGCCTTAGAAGTCAACGCGCGAAACATAAAACACAAAATAAATAGAACAGTTTTTCCATTGTATAAATTGAATAATTGCTACAACTGTGAAAGTTATGGTTATCTGTACGTTCCGGGAAACCTAGGATTCACCCTAGGGCGATGTTCCACCAGATCGAATAGTTAGGGCCTAAGAAGTGAGCGCAAGAAGCATAAAATACAATATAAAAACAACAGCTTTTCCATCGTATAAAACGTATAATTGCAACGAGTATGAAAGTTATGGTCATTTCTACTTTCCGGGCAACCTAGGCTTCACCCTAGGGCGTTGCTCCAACAGAATGGACAGTTAGGGCCTTGGAAGTCAACGCCAGAAGCATAAAATACAATATAAATACAACAGTTTTTCCATCGTATGAAAGGAATAATTGCAACCAGTTTGAAAGTTAAGGTCATTTCTACTTTCCGGGCAACCTGGGCTTCACCCTAGTGCGTAGCTGCACCAGATCGAATAGTTAGTGCCTTAGAAGTCAACGTCAGAAGCATAAAATACAGTATAAATACAACAGTTCTTCCATCGTATAAAACGAATAATTGCAACCAGTATGAAAGTCATGCTCGTTTCTACGTTCCGGGAAACCAAGGCTTCACTCTAGGAGGTTGCTCCAACAGATCGAATAGTTAGGGCCTCAGAAGTCAACGCCAGAAGCATAAAATACAATATAAATACAACAGCTTTTCCATCGTATAAAACGAATAATTGCAACCACTATGAAAGTTATGGTCATTTCTACTATCCGCGCAACCTAGGCTTCACCCTAGTGCGTTGCTCCACCAGATCGAATAGTTGGGGCCTTAGAAGTCAACGCCAGAAGCATAAGGTACAATATAAATACAACAGCTTTTCCATCGTATAAAATGAATAATTGCAAAGAGTGTGAAAGTAATGGTCATTTCTACGTTCCGGGCAACCTAGGTTTCACTCTAGGGCGTTGCTCCACCAGATCGAATAGTTAGTGCGTTAGAAGTCAACGTCAGAAGCATAAAATACAGTATAAATACAACAGCTTTTCCATCGTATAAAACGAATAATTGCAAGCAGTATGAAAGTTATGGACATTTCTACTTTCCGGGCAACCTCGGCTTCACCCTTGGGCGATGCTCCACCAGATCGAATAGTTAGGGCCTTAGAAGTCAACGCGCGAAACATAAAACACAAAATAAATAGAACCGTTTTTCCATTGTATAAATCGAATAATTGCTACCAGTGTGAAAGTTATGGTCATTTCTACGTTCCGGGCAACCTAGGCTTCACCCTAGTGCGTTGTTCCACCAGATCGAATAGTTAAGGAATAGGAAGTGAACGCCAGAAGCATAAAATACAATATAAATACATCAGTTTTTCCATCGTATAAAACGAATAATTGCAACCAGTATGAAAGTTATGGACATTTCTACTCTCCGTTCAACCTAGGCTTCACCCTAGGGCGATGCTAAACCAGATCGAATAGTTAGGGCCTTAGAAGTCAACGCGCGAAACATAAAACACAAAATAAATAGAACAGTTTTTCCATTGTATAAATTGAATAATTGCTACAACTGTGAAAGTTATGGTTATCTGTACGTTCCGGGAAACCTAGGATTCACCCTAGGGCGGTGTTCCACCAGATCGAATAGTTAGGGCCTAAGAAGTGAGCGCAAGAAGCTTAAAATACAATATAAAAACAACAGCTTTTCCATCGTATAAAACGTATAATTGCAACGAGTATGAAAGTTATGGTCATTTCTACTTTCCGAGCAACCTAGGCTTCACCCTAGGGCGTTGCTCCAACAGAATGGACAGTTAGGGCCTTGGAAGTCAACGCCCGAAGCATAAAATGCAACTAAAATGCAACAGTTTTTCCATCATATAAGAGGAGTAATTGCAACCAGTTTGAAAGTGATGGTCATTTCTACGTTCCGGGCACCCTAGGCTTCACTCTAGAGCGTTGCTCCACCATATCGAAAACTTAGTGCCTTAGAAGTCAACGCCAGAAGCATAAAATACAATATAAATACAACAGTTTTTCCATCGTATAACAGGAATAATTGCTACCAGTGTGAAAGTTATGGCCATTTCTACGTCCCGGGAAACCTAGGCTTCACTCCAGGGCGTTGCTCCACCAGATCGAATAGTTAGTGCCTTAGAATTGAACGCCACAAGCATAAAATACAAAATAAGTACAACAGTTTTTCCATCGTATAAAACGAATAATTGCAACCGGTATGAAAGTGATGGTCATTTCTACGTTCCGGGAAACCAAGGCTTCACTCTAAGGCGTTGCTCCAAGAGACCGAATAGTTAGGGCCTAAGAAGTCAACGCCAGAAGCATAAAATACAATATAAATGCAACAGCTTTTCCATCGTATAAAATGAATAATTGCAAAGAGTGTCAAAGTAATGGTCATTTCTACGTTCCGGGCAACCTAGGTTTCACTCTAGGGCGTAGCTGCACCAGATCGAATAGTTAGTGCCTTAGAAGTCAACGCCAGAAGCGTAAGGTACAGTATAAATACAACAGCTTTTCCATCGTATAACAGGAACAGTAGCAACCAGTGTGAAAGATATGGTCATTTCTACGTTCCGGGCAATCTAGGCGTCACTCTAAGGCGTTGCTCCACCAGATCGAATAGTTAGGGCCCAAGAAGTCAACGCCAGAAGCATAAAATACAATATAAATGCAGCAGCTTTTCCATCGTATAAAATGAATAATTGCAAAGGGTGTGAAAGTAATGGTCATTTCTACGTTCCGGGCAACCTAGGTTTCACTCCAGGGCGTTGCTCCACCAGATCGAATAGTTAGTGCGTTAGAAGTCAACGTCAGAAGCATAAAATACAGTATAAATACAACAGCTTTTCCATCGTATAAAACGAATAATTGCAACCAGTATGAAAGTTATGGACACTTCTACTTTCCGGGCAACCTCGGCTTCACCCTTGGGCGATGCTCCACCAGATCGAATAGTTAGGGCCTTAGAAGTCAACGCGCGAAACATAAAACACAAAATAAATAGAACCGTTTTTCCATTGTATAAATCGAATAATTGCTACCAGTGTGAAAGTTATGGTCATTTCTACTTTCCGGGCAACCTAGGATTCACCCTAGGGCGTTGCTCCAACAGACTGAATAGTTAGTGCCTTAGAAGTCAACCCCCGAAGCATAAAATGCAATAAAAATACAACAGTTTTTCCATCATATTACAGGAGTAATTGCAACCAGTTTGAAAGTGATGGTCATTTCTACGTTCCGGGCACCCTAGGCTTCACTCTAGGGCGTTGCTCCACCATATCGAATACTTAGTGCCTTAGAAGTCAAAGCCAGAAGCATAAAATACAATATAAATACAACAGTTTTTCCATCGTATAACAGGAATAATTGCAACCAGTTTGAAAGTTTTGGTCATTTTACTTTCCGGGCAACCTAGGCTTCACCCTAGTGCGTAGCTCTACCAGATCGAATAGTTAGTGCCTTAGAAGTCAAAGTCAGAAGCATAAAATACAGTATAAATTCAACAGGTCTTGCATCGTATAAAACGAATAATTGCAACCAGTATGAAAGTCATGGTCATTTCTACTATCCGGGCAACCTAGGCTTCACCCTAGGGCGTTGCTCCACCAGATCGAATAGTTAGGGCCTTAGAAGTCAACGCCAGAAGCATAAGGTACAATATAAATACAACAGCTTTTCCATCGTATAAAATGAATAATTGCAAAGAGTGTGAAAGAAATGGTCATTTCTACGTTCCGGGCAACCTAGGTTTCACTCTAGGCCGTTGCTCCACCAGATCGAATAGTTAGTGCGTTAGAAGTCAACGTCAGAAGCATAAAGTACAGTATAAATACAACAGCTTTTCCATCGTATAAAACGAATAATTGCAACCAGTATGAAAGTTACGGACATTTCTACTTTCCGGGCAACCTCGGATTCACCCTTGGGCGATGCTCCACCAGATCGAATAGTTAGGGCCTTAGAAGTCAACGCGCGAAACATAAAACACAAAATAAATAGAACCGTTTTTCCATTGTATAAATCGAATAATTGCTACCAGTGAGAAAGTTATGGGCATTTCTACGTTCCGGGCACCCTAGGCTTCACTCCAGGGCGTTGCTCCACCAGATCGAATAGTTAGTGCCTTAGAATTCAACGCCACAAGCATAAAATACAATATAAGTACAACAGTTTTTTCATCGTATAAAACGAATAATTGCAACCGGTATGAAAGTGATGGTCATTTCTACGTTCCGGGAAACCAAGGCTTCACTCTAAGGCGTTGCTCAAACAGACCGAATAGTTAGGGCCTAAGAAGTCAACGCCAGAAGCATAAAATACAATATAAATGCAACAGCTTTTCCATCGTATAAAATGAATAATTGCAAAGAGTGTGAAATTAATGGTCATTTCTACGTTCCGGGCAACCTAGGTTTCACTCTAGAGCGTAGCTCCACCAGATCGAATAGTTAGTGCCTTAGAAGTCAACGCCAGAAGCGTAAGGTACAATATAAATACAACAGCTTTTCCATCGTATAACAGGAACAATAGCAACCAGTGTGAAAGATATGGTCATTTCTACGTTCCGGGCAATCTAGGCGTCACTCTAAGGCGTTGCTCCACCAGATCGAATAGTTAGGGCCTAAGAAGTCAACGCCAGAAGCATAAAATACAATATAAATGCAGCAGCTTTTCCATCGTATAAAAGGAATAATTGCAACCAGTATGAAAGTTATGGACATTTCTACTCTCCGTTCAACCTAGGCTTCACCCTAGGGCGATGCTAAACCAGATCGAATAGTTAGGGCCTTAGAAGTCAACGCCCGAAACATAAAACACAAAATAAATAGAACAGTTTTTCCATTGTATAAATTGAATAATTGCTACAACTGTGAAAGTTATGGTTATCTGTACGTTCCGGGAAACCTAGGATTCACCCTAGGGCGATGTTCCACCAGATCGAATAGTTAGGGCCTAAGAAGTGAGCGCAAGAAGCATAAAATACAATATAAAAACAACAGCTTTTCCATCGTATAAAACGTATAATTGCAACGAGTATGAAAGTTATGGTCATTTCTACTTTCCGGGCAACCTAGGCTTCACCCTAGGGCGTTGCTCCAACAGAATGGACAGTTAGGGCCTTGGAAGTCAACGCCCGAAGCATAAAATGCAACAAAAATGCAACAGTTTTTCCATCATATAACAGGGATAGTTGCAACCAGTTTGAAAGTGATGGTCATTTCTACGTTCCGGGCACCCTAGGCTTCACTCTAGGGCGTTGCTCCACCAGACCGAATAGTTAGTGCCTTAGAAGTCAACGCGCGAAACATAAAACACAAAATAAATAGAACCGTTTTTCCATTGTATAAATCGAATAATTGCTACCAGTGTGAAACTTATGGTCATTTCTACGTTCCGGGCAACCTAGGCTTCACCCTAGTGCGTTGTTCCACCAGATCGAATAGTTAAGGAATAGGAAGTGAACGCCAGAAGCATAAAATACAGTATAAATACAACAGTTCTTCCATCGTATAAAACGAATAATTGCAACCAGTATGAAAGTTATGGACATTTCTACTTTCCAGGCAACGTAGGCTTCACCCCAGGGCGTTGTTCCACCAGATCGGATAGTTAAGGCCTAAGAAGTGAACGCCAGAAGCATAAAATACAATATAAATACAACAGTTTTTCCATCGTATAACAGGAATAATTGCAACCAGTTTGAAAGTTATGGTCATTTTTACTTGCCGGGCAACCTAGGCTTCACCCTAGGGCGTTGTTCTACCCGATCGAATAGTTAGTGGCTTAGAAGTCAACGTCAGAAGCATAAAATACAGGATAAAAACAACAGTTCTTCCATCGTATAAAACGAATAATTGCAACCAGTATGAAAGTTATGGACATTTCTACTTTCCAGGCAACCTAGGCTCCACCCTAGGGCGTTGCTCCACTAGATCAAATAGTTAGGGCCTTGGAAGTCAACGCGCGAAACATAAAACACAAAATAAATAGAACAGTTTTTCCATTGTATAAATCGAATAATTGCTACCAGTGTGAAAGTTATGGCCATTTCTACGTCCCGGGAAACCTAGGCTTCACCCTAGTGCGTTGTTCCACCAGATCGAATAGTTAAGGCCTAAGAAGTGAACGCCAGAAGCATAAAATACAATATAAATACAACAGTTTTTCCATCGTATAAACCGGATAATTGCAACCAGTATGAAAGTTATGGTCATTTCTACTTTCCGGGCACCCTAGGCTTCGCTCTAGGGCGTTGCTCCACCATACCGAATACTTATTGCCTTAGAAGTCAACGCCAGAAGCATAAAATACAATATAAATACAACAGTTTTTCCATCGTATGAAAGGAATAATTGCAACCAGTTTGAAAGTTAAGGTCAATTCTACTTTCCGGGCAACCTGGGCTTCACCCTAGTGCGTAGCTGCACCAGATCGAATAGTTAGTGCCTTAGAAGTCAACGTCAGAAGCATAAAATACAGTATAAATAAAACAGATCTTCCATCGTATAAAACGAATAATTGCAACCAGTATGAAAGTCATGCTCATTTCTATGTTCCGGGAAACCAAGGCTTCACTCTAGGAGGTTGCTCCAACAGATCGAATAGTTAGGGCCTCAGAAGTCAACGCCAGAAGCATAAAATACAATATAAATACAACAGCTTTTCCATCGTATAAAACGAATAATTGCAACCACTATGAAAGTTATGGTCATTTCTACTATCCGGGCAACCTAGGCTTCACCCTAGGGCGTTGCTCCACCAGATCGAATAGTTAGGGCCTTAGAAGTCAACGCCAGAAGCATAAGGTACAATATAAATACAACAGCTTTTCCATCGTATAAAATGAATAATTGCAAAGAGTGTGAAAGTAATGGTCATTTCTACGTTCCGGGCAACATAGGTTTCACTCTAGGGCGTTGCTCCACCAGATCGAATAGTTAGTGCGTTAGAAGTCAACGTCAGACGCATAAAATACAGGATAAATACAACAGCTTTTCCATCGTATAAAACGAATAATTGCAACCAGTATGAAAGTTATGGACATTTCTACTTTCCGGGCAACCTCGGCTTCACCCTTGGGCGATGCTCCACCAGATCGAATAGTTAGGGCCTTAGAAGTCAACGCGCGAAACATAAAACACAAAATAAATAGAACCGTTTTTCCATTGTATAAATCGAATAATTGCTACCAGTGTGAAAGTTATGGTCATTTCTACGTTCCGGGCAACATAGGCTTCACCCTAGTGCGTTGTTCCACCAGATCGAATAGTTAAGGAATAGGAAGTGAACGCCAGAAGCATAAAATACAATATAAATACAACAGTTTTTCCATCGTATAAAATGAATAATTGCAACCAGTGTGAAAGTTATGGTCATTTCTACGTTCCTGGCAACATAGACTGCACTCTAGTGCGTTGCTCCAACAGATCGAATAGTTGGTGCCTAAGAAGTCAACACCAGGAGCATAAAATACAATATAAATGCAACAGCTTTTCCATCGTATAAAATGAATAATTCCAAAGAGTGTGAAAGTAATGGTCATTTCTACGTTCCGTGTACCCTAGGCTTCACTCTAGGGTGTTGCTCCACCATATCGAATACTTAGTGCCTTAGAAGTCAACGCCAGAAGCATAAAATACAATATAAATACAACAGTTTTTCCATCTTATAACAGGAATAATTGCAACCAGTTTGAAAGTTATGGTCATTTCTACTTGCCGGGCAACCTAGGCTTCACCCTAGTGCGTTGTTCTACCAGATCGAATAGTTAAGGCCTAAGAAGTGAACGCCAGAAGCATAAAATACAATATAAATACAACAGTTTTTCCATCGTATAAACCGGATAATTGCAACCAGTATGAAAGTTATGGTCATTTCTACTTTCCGGGCAACCTAGGATTCGCCCTAGGGCGTTGCTCCAACAGACTGAATAGTTAGTGCCTTAGAAGTCAACCCCCGAAGCATAAAATGCAATAAAAATACAACAGTTTTTCCATCATATTACAGGAGTAATTGCAACCAGTTTGAAAGTGATGGTCATTTCTACGTTCCGGGCACCCTAGGCTTCACTCTAGGGCGTTGCTCCACCATATCGAATACTTAGCGCCTTAGAAGTCAACGCCAGAAGCATAAAATACAATATAAATACAACAGTTTTTCCATCGTATAACAGGAATAATTGCAACCAGTTTGAAAGTTATGGTCATTTCTACTTTCCGGGCAACCTAGGCTTCACCCTAGTGCGTAGCTCTACCAGATCGAATAGTTAGTGTCTTAGAAGTCAACGTCAGAAGCATAAAATACAGTATCTATACAACAGTTCTTGCATCGTATAAAACGAATAATTGCAACGAGTATGAAAGTTATGGTCATTTCTACGTTCCGGGCAACCTAGGCTTCACCCTAGTGCGTTGTTCCACCAGATCGAATAGTTAAGGCCTAAAAAGTGAACGCCAGAAGCATAAAATACAATATAAATACAACAATTTTACCATCGTATAAAACGGATAATTGCAACCAGTATGAAAGTTATGGTCATTTCTACTTTCCGGGCAACCTAGGATTCACCCTAGGGCGTTGCTCCAACAGATTGAATAGTTAGTGCCTTAGAAGTCAACGCCCGAAGCATAAAATGCAATAAAAATACAACAGTTTTTCCATCGTATAAAACGAATAATTGCAAACATTGTGATAGTAATGGTCATTTCTACGTTCCGGGCAACCTAGGCGTCACTCTAGGGCGTTGCTCCACCACATCTGATAGCTACGGCCTTAGAATTCAACGCCAGAAGCATAAAACACAATATAAATACACAGTTTTTCCATCTTATAACGGGAATAATAGCAAACAGTGTGAAAGGTATTGTCATTTCTACGTTCCGGGCAACCTAGGGTTCACTCTAGGGCGTTGGTCCACCAGATCCAATAGTTACGGCCTAAGAAGTCAACGTCAGAAGCACCAGATAAAAAATAAATACAACGGTTTTTCCATCGTATAAAACGAATAACTGCAACCAGTGTGGAAGTAATGGCCATTTCTACGTTCTCGGCAACCTAGGCTTGACTCTAGGGCGTTTATCCAACAGATCCAATAGTTAGGGCCTAAGAAGTCAACGCCAGAAGCATAAAATACAATGTAAATACAACAGTTTTTCCATTGAATAACAGGAATAATTGCAACCAGTGTGAAAGTAATGGTCATTTCTACGTTCCGCGCAACCTAGACTTCACTCTAGGGCGCTTGTCCACCAGATCCAATAGATAGGGCTTAAGAACTCAACGCCAGGAGCATAAAATACAATATAAATACAACAGCTCTTCCACCGAATAAAATGAATAATTGCAAACAGTGTGAAAGTAATGGTCATTTCTACGTTTCGGGCAACCTAGGCTTCACTCTAGGGCGTTGCTCCACCACATCGAATAGCTACGGCCATGGAAGTCACGCCAGAAGCATAAAATACAACACAAATACAACAGTTTTTCCATTGTATAAAACGAACGATTGCAACCAGTGTCAAAGTTGTGATCATTTCCACGTCCCGGGCAACATAGGCTTCACTCTTGGTTGTTGCCCCACCAGATCGAATAGCTAGGACCTTAGAAGTCAAATACAGAAGCAGAAATTACAATAAAAATGTAACAGTTTTTCCATCGTGTAGCATGAATAATTCAACCAGAGTGAAAGTAATGGTCGTTTCTACGTTCCGGGCAAGCTATGCTCCGCTCTAGGGCGTTGATCCACCTGATCGGATAGCTAGGGACTTAGAAGTCAACGCCAGAAGCACCAAATACATAATAAATATAACAGTTTTTCCATCGTATAAAACGAATAATTGCAACCAGTGTGAAAGTAATGGTCATTCCTACGTTCCGGGCAACCTAGGTTTCGCTGCTTGTGGAGCAACGCCCTAGAGTGCAGCCTAGGTTGCCCGGAACGTAGAAGTGACCATCACTTTCACACTGGTTGCAGTTATTCCTGTGATACTATGGAAAAACTGTTGTATTTATATTGTATTTTATGCTTCTGGCGTTGACTTCTTAGGCCCTAACTATTTGATCTGGTGGGGCACCTCCCTAGAGTGAAGCCTAGATTGCCCGGAACGTAGAGCATACCATTACCTTCACACTGGGTGCAGTTATTCCTGTTATACAATGGAAAAACTGTTGCATCTTTATTGTATTTTATGCTTCTGGCGTTGACTTCTTAGGCCCTAACTATTCGATCTGGTGGAGCAACGCCCTAGAGTGAAGCCTAGGTTGCTCGGAGTGAAGAAATGTAATTAGCTTTCTCACTGATTGCAAATATTCGTTCTATACGATGGAAAAACTGTTGTAGTTATATAGTATTTTATGCTTCGGGCGTTGACTTCTAAGGCACTAAATATTCGATCTGGTGGAGCAACGCCCTAGAGTGAAGCCTAGGTAGCCCGGAACGTAGAAATGACCGTAACTTTCACACTGGTTGCTATTATTCGTTTTATACGATGAAAAAACTGTTATATTTATATTGTATTTTATGCTTCTGGCGTTGACTTCTTAGGCCCTAACTATTTGATCTGGTGGGGCACCGCCCTAGAGTGAAGCCTAGATTGCCCGGAACGTAGAGCATACCATTACCTTCACACTGGGTGCAATTATTCCTGTAATACAGTGGAAAAACTGTTGCATCTTTATTGTATTTTATGCTTCTGGCGTTGACTTCTTAGGCCCTAACTATTCGATCTGGTGGAGCAACGCCCCAGAGTGAAGCCTAGGTTGCTCGGAATGAAGAAATGTAAATAGCTTTCAGACTGGTTGCAAATATTCGTTTTATACGATGGAAAAGCTGTTGTATTTATATTGTATTTTATGCTTCTGGCGTTGTCTTCTTAGGCCCTACCTATTCGATCTGGTGGTACAACGCCCTAGAGTGAAGCCTAGGTTGCCCGGAACGTAGAAATGACCACAACTTTCACACTAGTAGCAATTATTCGTTTTATACGTGGAAAAACTGTTATATTTATATTGTATTTTATGCTTCTGGCGCTGACTTCTTAGGCCCTAACTATTCGATCTGGTGAGTCAACGCCTCAGAGTTATATCTAGGATGCCCGCAACGTAGAAATGAACATAACTTTCTCACCGGTTTCAATTATTCGTTTTATACGATGGAAAAGCTGTTGTATTTATTTTGTATTTTATGCTTCTGGAGTTGACTTCTAAGGCCCTAACTATGAAATCTGGTGGAACAACGCCCTAGAGTGAAGCCTAGGTTGCGCGGAACGTAGAAATGACCATTACCTTCACGCTTGTTGCAACTATTCCTGTTATACGATGAAAAAACTGTTGTATTTTTACTGTATTTTATGCTTCAGGCGTTGACTTCTAAGGCCGGAGCTATTCCATGTGGTGGAGCTACGCCCTAGAGTGAAGCCTAGGTTACCCGGAACGTAGAAATAACCATTACTTTCACACTGTTTGCAAATATACATTATATACGATGGAAAAGCTGTTGTATTTATATTGTATTTTATGCTTCTGGCGTTGACTTCTAAGGCCCTAACTACTCGGTCTGGTGGAGCAATGCCCAAGAGTGAAGCCTAGGTTGTCCGGAACGTGGAAATAACCATAACTTTCACACTGGTTGCAATTATTCGTTTTATACGATGGAAAAGCTGTTGTACTTATATCGTGTTTTATGATTCTGGCGTTGACTTCTTAGGCCCTAACTATTCCATCTGGTGGAACAACGCGCTAGGGTCAAGCCTAGGTTGCCCGGAACGTAGAAATGACCACAACTTTCACACTGGTAGCAATTATTCGTTTTATACAATGGAAAAACTGTTCTATTTATTTTGTATTCTATGCTTCGGGCGTTGACTTCTAAGGCCCTAACTATTCGATCTGGTGGAGCAACGCCCTAGAGTGTAAACTAGGTTGCGCAGAACGTAGAAATGACCATTACTTTCACACTGTTTGCAAATATACATTATATACGATGGAAAAGCTGTTGTATCTATATTGTATTTTATGCTTCTGGCGTTGACTTCTTAGGCCCTAACTATTTCATATGGTGGGGTACCGCCCTAGAGTGAAGCCTAGGTTGCCCGGAACGTAGAAATGACCATAACTTTCACAGTGGTTGACATTATTCGTTTTATACGATGGAAAAGCTATTGTATCTATGTCGTATTTTATGCTACTGGCGTTGACTTCTTAGGCCCTAACTATTCCATCTGGTGGAACAACGCCTTAGGGTGAAGCCTAGCTTGCCCGGAACGTAGAAATGACCACAACTTTCACACTGGTAGCAATTATTCGTTTTATACATGGAAAAACTGTTATATTTATATTGTATTTTATGCTTCTGGCGCTGACTTCTTAGGCCCTAAACATTCCATCTGGTGGAGCAACGCCCTAGAGTGAAGCCTAGGTAGCCCGGAACGTAGAAATGACCATAACTTTCACACTGGTTGCTATTATTCGTTTTATACGATGGAAAAACTGTTATATTTATATTGTATTTTATGCTTCTGGCGTTGACTTCTTAGGCCCTAACTATTCGATCTGGTTGAACAACGCCCTAGAGTGAAGCCTAGGTTGCCCGGAACGTAGAAATGACCATTACTTTCACACTGGTTGCAATTGTTCCTGTTATACGATGGAAAAACTGTTGCATTTTCATTGTACTTTATGCTTCTGGCGTTGACTTCTAAGGCCGTAGCGATTAGCTGCGGTGGAGCAACGCCACAGAGTGACGCCTGGGTTGCCCGGAACGTAGAAATGACCATTACTTTCACACTGGTTGCAATTATTCCTGTTGTACGATGGAAAAACTGTTGCACTTATATTGTATTTTATGCTCCTGATGTTGACTTCTCAGGCCCTAACTATTCGATCTGATGGATCAACGTCCTAGAGTGAAGCCTAGGTTGCCCGGAACGGAGAAATGACCATTACACTGGTTGCAATTATTCATTTTATACGATGGAAAAACTGTTGTATTTTTACTGTATTTTATGCTTCAGGCGTTGACTTCTAAGGCCGGAGCTATTCCATGTGGTGGAGCTACGCCCTAGAGTGAAGCCTAGGTTACCCGGAACGTAGAAATAACCATTACTTTCACACTGTTTGCAAATATACATTATATACGATGGAAAAGCTGTTGTATTTATATTGTATTTTATGCTTCTGGCGTTGACTTCTAAGGCCCTAACTACTCGGTCTGGTGGAGCAATGCCCAAGAGTGAAGCCTAGGTTGTCCGGAACGTGGAAATAACCATAACTTTCACACTGGTTGCAATTATTCGTTTTATACGATGGAAAAGCTGTTGTACTTATATCGTGTTTTATGATTCTGGCGTTGACTTCTTAGGCCCTAACTATTCCATCTGGTGGAACAACGCGCTAGGGTCAAGCCTAGGTTGCCCGGAACGTAGAAATGACCACAACTTTCACACTGGTAGCAATTATTCGTTTTATACAATGGAAAAACTGTTCTATTTATTTTGTATTCTATGCTTCGGGCGTTGACTTCTAAGGCCCTAACTATTCGATCTGGTGGAGCAACGCCCTAGAGTGTAAACTAGGTTGCGCAGAACGTAGAAATGACCATTACTTTCACACTGTTTGCAAATATACATTATATACGATGGAAAAGCTGTTGTATCTATATTGTATTTTATGCTTCTGGCGTTGACTTCTTAGGCCCTAACTATTTCATATGGTGGGGTACCGCCCTAGAGTGAAGCCTAGGTTGCCCGGAACGTAGAAATGACCATAACTTTCACAGTGGTTGACATTATTCGTTTTATACGATGGAAAAGCTATTGTATCTATGTCGTATTTTATGCTACTGGCGTTGACTTCTTAGGCCCTAACTATTCCATCTGGTGGAACAACGCCTTAGGGTGAAGCCTAGCTTGCCCGGAACGTAGAAATGACCACAACTTTCACACTGGTAGCAATTATTCGTTTTATACATGGAAAAACTGTTATATTTATATTGTATTTTATGCTTCTGGCGCTGACTTCTTAGGCCCTAAACATTCCATCTGGTGGAGCAACGCCCTAGAGTGAAGCCTAGGTAGCCCGGAACGTAGAAATGACCATAACTTTCACACTGGTTGCTATTATTCGTTTTATACGATGGAAAAACTGTTATATTTATATTGTATTTTATGCTTCTGGCGTTGACTTCTTAGGCCCTAACTATTCGATCTGGTTGAACAACGCCCTAGAGTGAAGCCTAGGTTGCCCGGAACGTAGAAATGACCATTACTTTCACACTGGTTGCAATTGTTCCTGTTATACGATGGAAAAACTGTTGCATTTTCATTGTACTTTATGCTTCTGGCGTTGACTTCTAAGGCCGTAGCGATTAGCTGCGGTGGAGCAACGCCACAGAGTGACGCCTGGGTTGCCCGGAACGTAGAAATGACCATTACTTTCACACTGGTTGCAATTATTCCTGTTGTACGATGGAAAAACTGTTGCACTTATATTGTATTTTATGCTCCTGATGTTGACTTCTCAGGCCCTAACTATTCGATCTGATGGATCAACGTCCTAGAGTGAAGCCTAGGTTGCCCGGAACGGAGAAATGACCATTACACTGGTTGCAATTATTCATTTTATACGATGGAAAAACTGTTGTATTAATTTGTATTTTATGCTTCTGGCGTTGACTTGTAAGGCCGTAGCTATTCGTTGTGGTGGAGCAACGCCTTAGAGTGAAGCCTTGGTTGCCCGGAACATAGAAATGACCATTACTTTTACACTGGTTGCAATTATTGCTGTTATACCGTGAAATACCGTTGTATTTATATTGTATTGTATGCTTCTGACGTTGACTTCTAAATCCGTAGCTATTCGATATGGTGGAGCAACGCCCTAGAGTGAAGCGTACGTTGCCCGGAGCGTCGAAATGACCATAACCTTCACACTGGTTGCCATTATTCGTTTTATACGGTGGAAAAGCTGTTGTATTTATATCGTATTTTATGCTTCTGGCGTTGAATTCTAAGTCCCTAGCTATTCGATCTGGTGGAGCAACGCCGTAGAGTGAAGCCTAGCTTGCCCGGAACGTAGAAATGACCATTACTTTCACACTGTTTGCAATTATTCATTTTATACGATTGAAAAGCTGTTGTATTTATATTGTATTTTATGCTTCTGGCGTTGACTTCTTAGGCCCTAACTATTTGATCTGGTGGTGCACCGCCCTAGAGTGAAGCCTAGGTTGCCCGGAACGTAGAAAAGACCATTACCTTCACACTGGTAGCAATTATTCGTTTTATGCGATGGAAAAACTGTTCTATTTATTTTGTATTTTATGCTTCGGGCGTTGACTTCTAAGGCCCTAGCTATTCTAACTGGTCGAGCAACGCCCTAGAGTGAAGCCTAGGTTGCCCGAAACGTAGAAATGATCGTAACTTTCACGCTGGTTGCAATTATTCGTTTTAGACGATCGGAAATCTGTTGCATTTTTATTGTATTTTATGCTTCTGGCGTTGACTTCTAAGGCCGTAGCTATTCGATATGGTGGAGCAACGCCCTAGAGTGACCCCTGGGTTACCCGGAACGTAGAAATGACCGTTACTTTCACAATATTTGCAAACATTCATCTAATACGATGGAAAGCTGTTGTATTTATATTGTATTTTAGGCTTCGGGCGTTGACTTCTATGGCCCTACCTATTCCATCTGGTGGAGCAACGCCCTAGAGTCAAGTCTAGGTTGCCCGCAACATAGAAATGACCATTACTTTCACACTGTTTGCAATTATTCATTCTATACGAGGGAAGAACTGTTGTATTTTATTGTATTTTATGCTTCTGGCGTTGACTTCTAAGGCCGTAGCTATTCGATGTGGTGGAGCAACGCCCTAGGGTGGAGCCTAGGTTGCCCGGAACGTAGAAATGATCATTACTTTCACACTGGTTGCAATTATTCAGGTTATACAATGGAAAAACTGCTGTATTTATATTGTATTTTATGCCGCTGGCGTTGACTTCTTAGGCCCTAACTATTCGATCTGGTGGAGCAACGCCCTAGAATGAAGCCTAGGTTTGCCCGGAACATAGAAATGACCATAACTTTCTCACCGGTTTCAATTATTCAGGTTATACAATGGAAGAGCTGTTGCATTTATATAGTGTTTTATGCCTCTGGCGTTGACTTCTTAGGCCCTAACTATTCGATCTGGTGGAGCAACGCCATAGAGTGTAGCCTAGGTTGCCCGGAACTTAGAAATGACCATAACTTTCACTGCGGTTGCAATTATTCATTCTATACGAGGGAAGAACTGTTGTATCTTATTGTATTTTATGCTTCTGGCGTTGACTTCCAAGGCCGTAGCTATTCGATGTGGTGGAGCAATGCCCTAGGGTGGAGCCTAGGTTGCCCGGAACGTAGAAATGATCATTTCTTTCGCACTGGTTGCTATTATTCAGGTTATACAATGGAAAAACTGCTGTATTTATATTGTATTTTATGCTTCGGGCATTGACTTCTAAGGCCCTAACTATTCGATGTGGTGGAGCAACTCCCTAGAGCGAAATCTAGGTTGCCAGGAACGTAGAAATGACCATCACTTTCACACGGGTTGCAATTATTCGTTTTATACAATGGAAAAACTGTTGTTTTTATTTTGTATTTTATGCTTCGGGCGTTGACTTCTAAGGCCATACCTATTCGATCTGGCGGAGCAACGCCCTAGAGTGAAGCCTAGGTTGCCCGGAACGTAGAAATGACCATATCCTTCACACTGGTTGCAATTACTCGTGTTATACGATGGAAAAACTGTTGCATTTTTATCTTATTATATGCTTCGTGCGTAGCCTTCTAAGGCCCTAACTATTCGATCTGGTGGCGCAACGCCCTAGAGTGAAGCCTAGGTAGCCTGGAACGTAGAAATGACCCTATCTTTCAAACGAGTTTCAATTATCCGTTTTATACGATGGAAAAACTGTTGTACTTATTTTGTATTTTATGCTTCTGGCGATGACTTCTAAGGCCCTAACTATTCGATCTGGTGAAGTAACGCCCTAGAGTGAAGCCTAGGTTGCCCGAAACGTAGGAATGACCATTACCTTCACAGTGGTTGCAATAACTGCTGTTATACGATGCAAAAACTGTTGCATTTATATTGTATTTTATGCTTCTGGCGTTGACTTCTAAGGCGGTAGCTATTCGAGCTGGCGGAGCAACGCCCTAGAGTGAAGCCTAGGTTGCCCGGAACGTAGAAATGACCAGTACCTTCACACAGGTTGCAGTTATTCCTGTTATACGATGGAAAAGCTGCTGTATTTATACTGTATTTTAAGCTTTGGGCGTTGACTTCTAAAGCCCTAACTATTCGATCTGGTTGGGCAACGCGCTAGGGTGAAGTCTAGGTTGCGCGGAACGTAGAAATGACCATAGCTTTCATACTGGTTTCAATTATTCGTTTTATACGATGGAAAAACTGTTGTATTTATATTGCATTTTATGCTTCTGGCGCTGACTTCTGAGGCCCTAACTATTCGACCTGTTGGAACAATGCCCTAGAGTGAAGCCTAGGTTGCCCGGCATGTAGAAATGACCATAACTTTCACACTGGTTGCAATTATTCGTTCTATACGATGGAAAAGCTGTTGTATTTATATTATATTTTATGCTTCTGGGGTTGACTTCTTAGGCCCTAACTATTCGATCTGGTTGAGCAACGCCCTAGAGTGAAGCCCAGGTTGCCCAAAATGTGGAAATGACCATTACCATCACACTGGTTGCAATTATTCACTTTATACCATGGAAAAACTGTTGTATTTTTATTGTACTTTATGCTCCGGGCGTAGACTTCTAAGGCCCTAACTATTCGATCTGGTGGAGCAACGCCCTAGAGTTTAGGCTAGGTTGCCCGGAAGGTAGAAATGACCATCTCTTTCACACCGGTTACTATTATTTGTTTTTTACGATGGAAAGACTGTTGTATTTATATTGTGTTTTATGCCTCTGGAGTTGACTTCTTAGGCCCTAACTTTTCGATCTGGTGTAACAACGCCCTAGAGTGAAGCCTAGGTTGCCCGGAACGTAGAAATGACCATGACTTTCACACTGGCTGCAATTATTCCTGTTACACGATGGAAAAACTGTTGTATCTTTACTGTATTTTAGGCTTCGGGCGTTGACTTCTATGTCCCTACCTATTCCATCTGGTGGAGCAACGCCCTAGAGTCAAGTCTAGGTTGCCCGCAACATAGAAATGACCATTACTTTCACACTGTTTACAATTATTCATTCAATACGAGGGAAGAAGTGTTGTATTTTATTGTATTTTATGCCTCTGGCGTTGACTTCTAAGGCCGTAGCTATTCGATGTGGTGGAGCAACGCCCTAGAGTGAAGCCTAGGTTTGCCCGGAACATAGAAATGACCATAACTTTCACACTGGTTGCAATTATTCGTTTTATACAATGGAAAAACTGTTCTTTTTATTTCGTATTTTATGCTTCCGGCGTTGTCTTCTAAGGCCATACCTATTCGATCTGGTGGAGCAACGC
This sequence comes from Calliopsis andreniformis, assembly GCF_051401765.1. NCBI lineage: Eukaryota > Metazoa > Arthropoda > Insecta > Hymenoptera > Andrenidae > Calliopsis > Calliopsis andreniformis. The sequence continues at coordinate 8,960,321 of NW_027480426.1, read as the reverse complement.
CCTAGAGTGAAGCCTAGGTTGCCCGGAACGTAGAAATGACCATATCCTTCACACAGGTTGCAATTATTCCTGTTACACGATGGAAGAACTGTTGTATTTTTATTGTATTTTATGCCTCTGGCGTTGACTTCTTAGGCCCTAACTATTCGATCTGGTGGAGCAACGCCCTAGAGTGAAGCCCAGGATTGCCCGGAACATAGAAATGACCATAACCTTCACACCGGTTGCAAATATTCGTTTTATACGATGGAAAAACTGTTTTATTTATATTGTGTTTTGTGCCTCTGGAGTTGACTTCATAGGCCCTAACTATTCGATCTGGTGGAGCAACGCCCTAGAGTGAAGCCTAGGTTGCCCGGAACGTAGAAATGACCATATCCTTCACACTGGTTGCAATTACTCGTGTTATACGATGGAAAAACTGTTGCATTTTTATCTTATTATATGCTTCGTGCGTAGCCTTCTAAGGCCCTAACTATTCGATCTGGTGGCGCAACGCCCTAGAGTGAAGCCTAGGTAGCCTGGAACGTAGAAATGACCCTATCTTTCAAACGAGTTTCAATTATCCGTTTTATACGATGGAAAAACTGTTGTACTTATTTTGTATTTTATGCTTCTGGCGATGACTTCTAAGGCCCTAACTATTCGATCTGGTGAAGTAACGCCCTAGAGTGAAGCCTAGGTTGCCCGAAACGTAGGAATGACCATTACCTTCACAGTGGTTGCAATAACTGCTGTTATACGATGCAAAAACTGTTGCATTTATATTGTATTTTATGCTTCTGGCGTTGACTTCTAAGGCGGTAGCTATTCGAGCTGGCGGAGCAACGCCCTAGAGTGAAGCCTAGGTTGCCCGGAACGTAGAAATGACCAGTACCTTCACACAGGTTGCAGTTATTCCTGTTATACGATGGAAAAGCTGCTGTATTTATACTGTATTTTAAGCTTTGGGCGTTGACTTCTAAAGCCCTAACTATTCGATCTGGTTGGGCAACGCGCTAGGGTGAAGTCTAGGTTGCGCGGAACGTAGAAATGACCATAGCTTTCATACTGGTTTCAATTATTCGTTTTATACAATGGAAAAACTGTTGTATTTATATTGCATTTTATGCTTCTGGCGCTGACTTCTGAGGCCCTAACTATTCGACCTGTTGGAACAATGCCCTAGAGTGAAGCCTAGATCGCCCGGAACGTCCAAATGACCACAACTTTCACACTGGTAGCAATTATTCGTTTTATACGTGGAAAAACTGTTATATTTATATTGTATTTTATGCTTCTGGCGCTGACTTCTTAGGCCCTAACTATTCGATCTGGTGAATCAACGCCTCAGAGTTATATCTAGGATGCCCGCAACGTAGAAATGAACATAACTTTCTCACCGGTTTCAATTATTCGTTTTATACGATGGAAAAGCTGTTGTATTTATTTTGTATTTTATGCTTCTGGAGTTGACTTCTAAGGCCCTAACTATTCAATCTGGTGGAACAACGCCCTAGAGTGAAGCCTAGGTTGCCCGGAACGTAGAAATGACCATTACCTTCACGCTTGTTGCAACTATTCCTGTTATACGATGAAAAAACTGTTGTATTTTTATTGTATTTTATGCTTCAGGCGTTGACTTCTAAGGCCGGAGCTATTCCATGTGGTGGAGCTACGCCCTAGAGTGAAGCCTAGGTTACCCGGAACGTAGAAATAACCATTACTTTCACACTGTTTGCAAATATACATTATATACGATGGAAAAGCTGTTGTATGTATATTGTATTTTATGCTTCTGGCGTTGACTTCTAAGGCCCTAACTACTCGGTCTGGTGGAGCAATGCCCAAGAGTGAAGCCTAGGTTGTCCGGAACGTGGAAATGACCATAACTTTCACACTGGTTGCAATTATTCGTTTTATACGATGGAAAAGCTGTTGTACTTATATCGTGTTTTATGATTCTGGCGTTGACTTCTTAGGCCCTAACTATTCCATCTGGTGGAACAACGCGCTAGGGTGAAGCCTAGGTTGCCCGGAACGTAGAAATGACCACAACCTTCACACTGGTAGCAATTATTCGTTTTATACAATGGAAAAACTGTTCTATTTATTTTGTGTTTTATGCTTCGGGCGTTGACTTCTAAGGCCCTAACTATTCGATCTGGTGGAGCAACGCCCTAGAGTGTAAACTAGGTTGCCCAGAACGTAGAAATGACCATTACTTTCACACTGTTTGCAAATATACATTATATACGATGGAAAAGCTGTTGTATCTATATTGTATTTTATGCTTCTGGCGTTGACTTCTTAGGCCCTAACTATTTCATATGGTGGGGTACCGCCCTAGAGTGAAGCCTAGGTTGCCCGGAACGTAGAAATGACCATAACTTTCACAGTGGTTGCCATTATTAGTTTTATACTATGGAAAAGCTATTGTATCTATGTCGTATTTCATGCTACTGGCGTTGACTTCTTAGGCCCTAACTATTCCATCTGGTGGAACAACGCCTTAGGGTGAAGCCTAGCTTGCCCGGAACGTAGAAATGACCACAACTTTCACACTGGTAGCAATTATTCGTTTTATACATGGAAAAACTGTTATATTTATATTGTATTTTATGCTTCTGGCGCTGACTTCTTAGGCCCTAAACATTCCATCTGGTGGAGCAACGCCCTAGAGTGAAGCCTAGGTAGCCCGGAACGTAGAAATGACCATAACTTTCACACTGGTTGCTATTATTCGTTTTATACGATGGAAAAACTGTTATATTTATATTGTATTTTATGCTTCTGGCGTTGACTTCTTAGGCCCTAACTATTCGATCTGTTTGAGCAACGCCCTAGAGTGAAGCCTAGGTTGCCCGGAACGTAGAAATGACCATTACTTTCTCACTGGTTGCAATTGTTCCTGTTATACGATGGAAAAACTGTTGCATTTTCATTGTATTTTATGCTTCTGGCGTTGACTTCTAAGGCCGTAGCGATTAGCTGTGGTGGAGCAACGCCACAGAGTGACGCCTGGGTTGCCCGGAACGTAGAAATGACCATTACTTTCACACTGGTTGCAATTATTCCTGTTGTACGATGGAAAAACTGTTGCATTTATATTGTATTTTATGCTCCTGATGTTGACTTCTCAGGCCCTAACTATTCGATCTGATGGATCAACGTCCTAGAGTGAAGCCTAGGTTGCCCGGAACGGAGAAATGACCATTACACTGGTTGCAATTATTCATTTTATGCGATGGAAAGCTGTTGTATTAACTTGTATTTTATGCTTCTGGCGTTGACTTGTAAGGCCGTAGCTATTCGTTGTGGTGGAGCAACGCCCTAGAGTGAAGCCTTGGTTGCCCGGAACGTAGCAATGTCCATTACTTTCACACTGGTTGCAATTATTCGTTTTATACGATGGAAAAGCTGTTGTATTTATATTGTATTTTATGCTTCTGGCGTTGACTTCTTATGCCCTATCCATTCGATCTGGTGGAGCAACGACCTAGAGTGAAGCCTAGGTTGCCCGGAACGTAGAAAAGACCATTACTTTCACACTGGTTGCAATTATTCCTGTTATACGATGGAAAAACTGTTGTAGTTATATAGTATTTTATGCTTCGGGCGTTGACTTCTAAGGCACTAAATATTCGATCTGGTGGAGCAACGCCCTAGAGTGAAGCCTAGGTAGCCCGGAACGTAGAAATGACCGTAACTTTCACACTGGTTGCTATTATTCGTTTTATACGATGAAAAAACTGTTATATTTATATTGTATTTTATGCTTCTGGCGTTGACTTCTTAGGCCCTAACTATTTGATCTGGTGGGGCACCGCCCTAGAGTGAAGCCTAGATTGCCCGGAACGTAGAGCATACCATTACCTTCACACTGGGTGCAATTATTCCTGTAATACAGTGGAAAAACTGTTGCATCTTTATTGTATTTTATGCTTCTGGCGTTGACTTCTTAGGCCCTAACTATTCGATCTGGTGGAGCAACGCCCCAGAGTGAAGCCTAGGTTGCTCGGAATGAAGAAATGTAAATAGCTTTCAGACTGGTTGCAAATATTCGTTTTATACGATGGAAAAGCTGTTGTATTTATATTGTATTTTATGCTTCTGGCGTTGTCTTCTTAGGCCCTACCTATTCGATCTGGTGGTACAACGCCCTAGAGTGAAGCCTAGGTTGCCCGGAACGTAGAAATGACCACAACTTTCACACTAGTAGCAATTATTCGTTTTATACGTGGAAAAACTGTTATATTTATATTGTATTTTATGCTTCTGGCGCTGACTTCTTAGGCCCTAACTATTCGATCTGGTGAGTCAACGCCTCAGAGTTATATCTAGGATGCCCGCAACGTAGAAATGAACATAACTTTCTCACCGGTTTCAATTATTCGTTTTATACGATGGAAAAGCTGTTGTATTTATTTTGTATTTTATGCTTCTGGAGTTGACTTCTAAGGCCCTAACTATGAAATCTGGTGGAACAACGCCCTAGAGTGAAGCCTAGGTTGCGCGGAACGTAGAAATGACCATTACCTTCACGCTTGTTGCAACTATTCCTGTTATACGATGAAAAAACTGTTGTATTTTTACTGTATTTTATGCTTCAGGCGTTGACTTCTAAGGCCGGAGCTATTCCATGTGGTGGAGCTACGCCCTAGAGTGAAGCCTAGGTTACCCGGAACGTAGAAATAACCATTACTTTCACACTGTTTGCAAATATACATTATATACGATGGAAAAGCTGTTGTATTTATATTGTATTTTATGCTTCTGGCGTTGACTTCTAAGGCCCTAACTACTCGGTCTGGTGGAGCAATGCCCAAGAGTGAAGCCTAGGTTGTCCGGAACGTGGAAATAACCATAACTTTCACACTGGTTGCAATTATTCGTTTTATACGATGGAAAAGCTGTTGTACTTATATCGTGTTTTATGATTCTGGCGTTGACTTCTTAGGCCCTAACTATTCCATCTGGTGGAACAACGCGCTAGGGTCAAGCCTAGGTTGCCCGGAACGTAGAAATGACCACAACTTTCACACTGGTAGCAATTATTCGTTTTATACAATGGAAAAACTGTTCTATTTATTTTGTATTCTATGCTTCGGGCGTTGACTTCTAAGGCCCTAACTATTCGATCTGGTGGAGCAACGCCCTAGAGTGTAAACTAGGTTGCGCAGAACGTAGAAATGACCATTACTTTCACACTGTTTGCAAATATACATTATATACGATGGAAAAGCTGTTGTATCTATATTGTATTTTATGCTTCTGGCGTTGACTTCTTAGGCCCTAACTATTTCATATGGTGGGGTACCGCCCTAGAGTGAAGCCTAGGTTGCCCGGAACGTAGAAATGACCATAACTTTCACAGTGGTTGACATTATTCGTTTTATACGATGGAAAAGCTATTGTATCTATGTCGTATTTTATGCTACTGGCGTTGACTTCTTAGGCCCTAACTATTCCATCTGGTGGAACAACGCCTTAGGGTGAAGCCTAGCTTGCCCGGAACGTAGAAATGACCACAACTTTCACACTGGTAGCAATTATTCGTTTTATACATGGAAAAACTGTTATATTTATATTGTATTTTATGCTTCTGGCGCTGACTTCTTAGGCCCTAAACATTCCATCTGGTGGAGCAACGCCCTAGAGTGAAGCCTAGGTAGCCCGGAACGTAGAAATGACCATAACTTTCACACTGGTTGCTATTATTCGTTTTATACGATGGAAAAACTGTTATATTTATATTGTATTTTATGCTTCTGGCGTTGACTTCTTAGGCCCTAACTATTCGATCTGGTTGAACAACGCCCTAGAGTGAAGCCTAGGTTGCCCGGAACGTAGAAATGACCATTACTTTCACACTGGTTGCAATTGTTCCTGTTATACGATGGAAAAACTGTTGCATTTTCATTGTACTTTATGCTTCTGGCGTTGACTTCTAAGGCCGTAGCGATTAGCTGCGGTGGAGCAACGCCACAGAGTGACGCCTGGGTTGCCCGGAACGTAGAAATGACCATTACTTTCACACTGGTTGCAATTATTCCTGTTGTACGATGGAAAAACTGTTGCACTTATATTGTATTTTATGCTCCTGATGTTGACTTCTCAGGCCCTAACTATTCGATCTGATGGATCAACGTCCTAGAGTGAAGCCTAGGTTGCCCGGAACGGAGAAATGACCATTACACTGGTTGCAATTATTCATTTTATACGATGGAAAAACTGTTGTATTTTTACTGTATTTTATGCTTCAGGCGTTGACTTCTAAGGCCGGAGCTATTCCATGTGGTGGAGCTACGCCCTAGAGTGAAGCCTAGGTTACCCGGAACGTAGAAATAACCATTACTTTCACACTGTTTGCAAATATACATTATATACGATGGAAAAGCTGTTGTATTTATATTGTATTTTATGCTTCTGGCGTTGACTTCTAAGGCCCTAACTACTCGGTCTGGTGGAGCAATGCCCAAGAGTGAAGCCTAGGTTGTCCGGAACGTGGAAATAACCATAACTTTCACACTGGTTGCAATTATTCGTTTTATACGATGGAAAAGCTGTTGTACTTATATCGTGTTTTATGATTCTGGCGTTGACTTCTTAGGCCCTAACTATTCCATCTGGTGGAACAACGCGCTAGGGTCAAGCCTAGGTTGCCCGGAACGTAGAAATGACCACAACTTTCACACTGGTAGCAATTATTCGTTTTATACAATGGAAAAACTGTTCTATTTATTTTGTATTCTATGCTTCGGGCGTTGACTTCTAAGGCCCTAACTATTCGATCTGGTGGAGCAACGCCCTAGAGTGTAAACTAGGTTGCGCAGAACGTAGAAATGACCATTACTTTCACACTGTTTGCAAATATACATTATATACGATGGAAAAGCTGTTGTATCTATATTGTATTTTATGCTTCTGGCGTTGACTTCTTAGGCCCTAACTATTTCATATGGTGGGGTACCGCCCTAGAGTGAAGCCTAGGTTGCCCGGAACGTAGAAATGACCATAACTTTCACAGTGGTTGACATTATTCGTTTTATACGATGGAAAAGCTATTGTATCTATGTCGTATTTTATGCTACTGGCGTTGACTTCTTAGGCCCTAACTATTCCATCTGGTGGAACAACGCCTTAGGGTGAAGCCTAGCTTGCCCGGAACGTAGAAATGACCACAACTTTCACACTGGTAGCAATTATTCGTTTTATACATGGAAAAACTGTTATATTTATATTGTATTTTATGCTTCTGGCGCTGACTTCTTAGGCCCTAAACATTCCATCTGGTGGAGCAACGCCCTAGAGTGAAGCCTAGGTAGCCCGGAACGTAGAAATGACCATAACTTTCACACTGGTTGCTATTATTCGTTTTATACGATGGAAAAACTGTTATATTTATATTGTATTTTATGCTTCTGGCGTTGACTTCTTAGGCCCTAACTATTCGATCTGGTTGAACAACGCCCTAGAGTGAAGCCTAGGTTGCCCGGAACGTAGAAATGACCATTACTTTCACACTGGTTGCAATTGTTCCTGTTATACGATGGAAAAACTGTTGCATTTTCATTGTACTTTATGCTTCTGGCGTTGACTTCTAAGGCCGTAGCGATTAGCTGCGGTGGAGCAACGCCACAGAGTGACGCCTGGGTTGCCCGGAACGTAGAAATGACCATTACTTTCACACTGGTTGCAATTATTCCTGTTGTACGATGGAAAAACTGTTGCACTTATATTGTATTTTATGCTCCTGATGTTGACTTCTCAGGCCCTAACTATTCGATCTGATGGATCAACGTCCTAGAGTGAAGCCTAGGTTGCCCGGAACGGAGAAATGACCATTACACTGGTTGCAATTATTCATTTTATACGATGGAAAAACTGTTGTATTAATTTGTATTTTATGCTTCTGGCGTTGACTTGTAAGGCCGTAGCTATTCGTTGTGGTGGAGCAACGCCTTAGAGTGAAGCCTTGGTTGCCCGGAACATAGAAATGACCATTACTTTTACACTGGTTGCAATTATTGCTGTTATACCGTGAAATACCGTTGTATTTATATTGTATTGTATGCTTCTGACGTTGACTTCTAAATCCGTAGCTATTCGATATGGTGGAGCAACGCCCTAGAGTGAAGCGTACGTTGCCCGGAGCGTCGAAATGACCATAACCTTCACACTGGTTGCCATTATTCGTTTTATACGGTGGAAAAGCTGTTGTATTTATATCGTATTTTATGCTTCTGGCGTTGAATTCTAAGTCCCTAGCTATTCGATCTGGTGGAGCAACGCCGTAGAGTGAAGCCTAGCTTGCCCGGAACGTAGAAATGACCATTACTTTCACACTGTTTGCAATTATTCATTTTATACGATTGAAAAGCTGTTGTATTTATATTGTATTTTATGCTTCTGGCGTTGACTTCTTAGGCCCTAACTATTTGATCTGGTGGTGCACCGCCCTAGAGTGAAGCCTAGGTTGCCCGGAACGTAGAAAAGACCATTACCTTCACACTGGTAGCAATTATTCGTTTTATGCGATGGAAAAACTGTTCTATTTATTTTGTATTTTATGCTTCGGGCGTTGACTTCTAAGGCCCTAGCTATTCTAACTGGTCGAGCAACGCCCTAGAGTGAAGCCTAGGTTGCCCGAAACGTAGAAATGATCGTAACTTTCACGCTGGTTGCAATTATTCGTTTTAGACGATCGGAAATCTGTTGCATTTTTATTGTATTTTATGCTTCTGGCGTTGACTTCTAAGGCCGTAGCTATTCGATATGGTGGAGCAACGCCCTAGAGTGACCCCTGGGTTACCCGGAACGTAGAAATGACCGTTACTTTCACAATATTTGCAAACATTCATCTAATACGATGGAAAGCTGTTGTATTTATATTGTATTTTAGGCTTCGGGCGTTGACTTCTATGGCCCTACCTATTCCATCTGGTGGAGCAACGCCCTAGAGTCAAGTCTAGGTTGCCCGCAACATAGAAATGACCATTACTTTCACACTGTTTGCAATTATTCATTCTATACGAGGGAAGAACTGTTGTATTTTATTGTATTTTATGCTTCTGGCGTTGACTTCTAAGGCCGTAGCTATTCGATGTGGTGGAGCAACGCCCTAGGGTGGAGCCTAGGTTGCCCGGAACGTAGAAATGATCATTACTTTCACACTGGTTGCAATTATTCAGGTTATACAATGGAAAAACTGCTGTATTTATATTGTATTTTATGCCGCTGGCGTTGACTTCTTAGGCCCTAACTATTCGATCTGGTGGAGCAACGCCCTAGAATGAAGCCTAGGTTTGCCCGGAACATAGAAATGACCATAACTTTCTCACCGGTTTCAATTATTCAGGTTATACAATGGAAGAGCTGTTGCATTTATATAGTGTTTTATGCCTCTGGCGTTGACTTCTTAGGCCCTAACTATTCGATCTGGTGGAGCAACGCCATAGAGTGTAGCCTAGGTTGCCCGGAACTTAGAAATGACCATAACTTTCACTGCGGTTGCAATTATTCATTCTATACGAGGGAAGAACTGTTGTATCTTATTGTATTTTATGCTTCTGGCGTTGACTTCCAAGGCCGTAGCTATTCGCTGTGGTGGAGCAATGCCCTAGGGTGGAGCCTAGGTTGCCCGGAACGTAGAAATGATCATTTCTTTCGCACTGGTTGCTATTATTCAGGTTATACAATGGAAAAACTGCTGTATTTATATTGTATTTTATGCTTCGGGCATTGACTTCTAAGGCCCTAACTATTCGATGTGGTGGAGCAACTCCCTAGAGCGAAATCTAGGTTGCCAGGAACGTAGAAATGACCATCACTTTCACACGGGTTGCAATTATTCGTTTTATACAATGGAAAAACTGTTGTTTTTATTTTGTATTTTATGCTTCGGGCGTTGACTTCTAAGGCCATACCTATTCGATCTGGCGGAGCAACGCCCTAGAGTGAAGCCTAGGTTGCCCGGAACGTAGAAATGACCATATCCTTCACACTGGTTGCAATTACTCGTGTTATACGATGGAAAAACTGTTGCATTTTTATCTTATTATATGCTTCGTGCGTAGCCTTCTAAGGCCCTAACTATTCGATCTGGTGGCGCAACGCCCTAGAGTGAAGCCTAGGTAGCCTGGAACGTAGAAATGACCCTATCTTTCAAACGAGTTTCAATTATCCGTTTTATACGATGGAAAAACTGTTGTACTTATTTTGTATTTTATGCTTCTGGCGATGACTTCTAAGGCCCTAACTATTCGATCTGGTGAAGTAACGCCCTAGAGTGAAGCCTAGGTTGCCCGAAACGTAGGAATGACCATTACCTTCACAGTGGTTGCAATAACTGCTGTTATACGATGCAAAAACTGTTGCATTTATATTGTATTTTATGCTTCTGGCGTTGACTTCTAAGGCGGTAGCTATTCGAGCTGGCGGAGCAACGCCCTAGAGTGAAGCCTAGGTTGCCCGGAACGTAGAAATGACCAGTACCTTCACACAGGTTGCAGTTATTCCTGTTATACGATGGAAAAGCTGCTGTATTTATACTGTATTTTAAGCTTTGGGCGTTGACTTCTAAAGCCCTAACTATTCGATCTGGTTGGGCAACGCGCTAGGGTGAAGTCTAGGTTGCGCGGAACGTAGAAATGACCATAGCTTTCATACTGGTTTCAATTATTCGTTTTATACGATGGAAAAACTGTTGTATTTATATTGCATTTTATGCTTCTGGCGCTGACTTCTGAGGCCCTAACTATTCGACCTGTTGGAACAATGCCCTAGAGTGAAGCCTAGGTTGCCCGGCATGTAGAAATGACCATAACTTTCACACTGGTTGCAATTATTCGTTCTATACGATGGAAAAGCTGTTGTATTTATATTATATTTTATGCTTCTGGGGTTGACTTCTTAGGCCCTAACTATTCGATCTGGTTGAGCAACGCCCTAGAGTGAAGCCCAGGTTGCCCAAAATGTGGAAATGACCATTACCATCACACTGGTTGCAATTATTCACTTTATACCATGGAAAAACTGTTGTATTTTTATTGTACTTTATGCTCCGGGCGTAGACTTCTAAGGCCCTAACTATTCGATCTGGTGGAGCAACGCCCTAGAGTTTAGGCTAGGTTGCCCGGAAGGTAGAAATGACCATCTCTTTCACACCGGTTACTATTATTTGTTTTTTACGATGGAAAGACTGTTGTATTTATATTGTGTTTTATGCCTCTGGAGTTGACTTCTTAGGCCCTAACTTTTCGATCTGGTGTAACAACGCCCTAGAGTGAAGCCTAGGTTGCCCGGAACGTAGAAATGACCATGACTTTCACACTGGCTGCAATTATTCCTGTTACACGATGGAAAAACTGTTGTATCTTTACTGTATTTTAGGCTTCGGGCGTTGACTTCTATGTCCCTACCTATTCCATCTGGTGGAGCAACGCCCTAGAGTCAAGTCTAGGTTGCCCGCAACATAGAAATGACCATTACTTTCACACTGTTTACAATTATTCATTCAATACGAGGGAAGAAGTGTTGTATTTTATTGTATTTTATGCCTCTGGCGTTGACTTCTAAGGCCGTAGCTATTCGATGTGGTGGAGCAACGCCCTAGAGTGAAGCCTAGGTTTGCCCGGAACATAGAAATGACCATAACTTTCACACTGGTTGCAATTATTCGTTTTATACAATGGAAAAACTGTTCTTTTTATTTCGTATTTTATGCTTCCGGCGTTGTCTTCTAAGGCCATACCTATTCGATCTGGTGGAGCAACGCCCTAGAGTGAAGCCTAGGTTGCCCGGAACGTAGAAATGACCATATCCTTCACACAGGTTGCAATTATTCCTGTTACACGATGGAAGAACTGTTGTATTTTTATTGTATTTTATGCCTCTGGCGTTGACTTCTTAGGCCCTAACTATTCGATCTGGTGGAGCAACGCCCTAGAGTGAAGCCCAGGATTGCCCGGAACATAGAAATGACCATAACCTTCACACCGGTTGCAAATATTCGTTTTATACGATGGAAAAACTGTTTTATTTATATTGTGTTTTGTGCCTCTGGAGTTGACTTCATAGGCCCTAACTATTCGATCTGGTGGAGCAACGCCCTAGAGTGAAGCCTAGGTTGCCCGGAACGTAGAAATGACCATATCCTTCACACTGGTTGCAATTACTCGTGTTATACGATGGAAAAACTGTTGCATTTTTATCTTATTATATGCTTCGTGCGTAGCCTTCTAAGGCCCTAACTATTCGATCTGGTGGCGCAACGCCCTAGAGTGAAGCCTAGGTAGCCTGGAACGTAGAAATGACCCTATCTTTCAAACGAGTTTCAATTATCCGTTTTATACGATGGAAAAACTGTTGTACTTATTTTGTATTTTATGCTTCTGGCGATGACTTCTAAGGCCCTAACTATTCGATCTGGTGAAGTAACGCCCTAGAGTGAAGCCTAGGTTGCCCGAAACGTAGGAATGACCATTACCTTCACAGTGGTTGCAATAACTGCTGTTATACGATGCAAAAACTGTTGCATTTATATTGTATTTTATGCTTCTGGCGTTGACTTCTAAGGCGGTAGCTATTCGAGCTGGCGGAGCAACGCCCTAGAGTGAAGCCTAGGTTGCCCGGAACGTAGAAATGACCAGTACCTTCACACAGGTTGCAGTTATTCCTGTTATACGATGGAAAAGCTGCTGTATTTATACTGTATTTTAAGCTTTGGGCGTTGACTTCTAAAGCCCTAACTATTCGATCTGGTTGGGCAACGCGCTAGGGTGAAGTCTAGGTTGCGCGGAACGTAGAAATGACCATAGCTTTCATACTGGTTTCAATTATTCGTTTTATACAATGGAAAAACTGTTGTATTTATATTGCATTTTATGCTTCTGGCGCTGACTTCTGAGGCCCTAACTATTCGACCTGTTGGAACAATGCCCTAGAGTGAAGCCTAGGTTGCCCGGCATGTAGAAATGACCATAACTTTCACACTGGTTGCAATTATTCGTTCTATACGATGGAAAAGCTGTTGTATTTATATTATATTTTATGCTTCTGGGGTTGACTTCTTAGGCCCTAACTATTCGATCTGGTTGAGCAACGCCCTAGAGTGAAGCCCAGGTTGCCCAAAATGTGGAAATGACCATTACCATCACACTGGTTGCAATTATTCACTTTATACCATGGAAAAACTGTTGTATTTTTATTGTACTTTATGCTCCGGGCGTAGACTTCTAAGGCCCTAACTATTCGATCTGGTGGAGCAACGCCCTAGAGTTTAGGCTAGGTTGCCCGGAAGGTAGAAATGACCATCTCTTTCACACCGGTTACTATTATTTGTTTTTTACGATGGAAAGACTGTTGTATTTATATTGTGTTTTATGCCTCTGGAGTTGACTTCTTAGGCCCTAACTTTTCGATCTGGTGTAACAACGCCCTAGAGTGAAGCCTAGGTTGCCCGGAACGTAGAAATGACCATGACTTTCACACTGGCTGCAATTATTCCTGTTACACGATGGAAAAACTGTTGTATCTTTACTGTATTTTAGGCTTCGGGCGTTGACTTCTATGTCCCTACCTATTCCATCTGGTGGAGCAACGCCCTAGAGTCAAGTCTAGGTTGCCCGCAACATAGAAATGACCATTACTTTCACACTGTTTACAATTATTCATTCAATACGAGGGAAGAAGTGTTGTATTTTATTGTATTTTATGCCTCTGGCGTTGACTTCTAAGGCCGTAGCTATTCGATGTGGTGGAGCAACGCCCTAGAGTGAAGCCTAGGTTTGCCCGGAACATAGAAATGACCATAACTTTCACACTGGTTGCAATTATTCGTTTTATACAATGGAAAAACTGTTCTTTTTATTTCGTATTTTATGCTTCCGGCGTTGTCTTCTAAGGCCATACCTATTCGATCTGGTGGAGCAACGCCCTAGAGTGAAGCCTAGGTTGCCCGGAACGTAGAAATGACCATATCCTTCACACAGGTTGCAATTATTCCTGTTACACGATGGAAAAACTGTTGTATTTTTATTGTATTTTATGCCTCTGGCGTTGACTTCTTAGGCCCTAACTATTCGATCTGGTGGAGCAACGCCCTAGAGTGAAGCCCAGGATTGCCCGGAACATAGAAATGACCATAACCTTCACACCGGTTGCAAATATTCGTTTTATACGATGGAAAAACTGTTTTATTTATATTGTGTTTTGTGCCTCTGGAGTTGACTTCATAGGCCCTAACTATTCGATCTGGTGGAGCAACGCCATAGAGTGTAGCCTAGGTTGCCCGGAACGTAGAAATGACCATAGCTTTCACACTGGTTGCAATTATTCGTTTTATACAGTGGAAAAGCTGTTATATTTATATTGTATTTTATGCTTCTGGCGTTGACTTCTAAGTCCCTAGCTATACGATCTGGAGGAGCAACGCCCTAGAGTGAAGCCTAGGTTGCCCGGAACATAGAAATGACCGTTACATTCACAATATTTGCAAACATTCATCTAATACGATGGAAAGCTGTTGTATTTATATTGTATTTTAGGCTTCGGGCGTTGACTTCTATGGCCCTACCGATTCCATCTGGTGGAGCAACGCCCTAGCGTCAAGTCTAATTTGCCCGCAACATAGAAATGACCATTACTTTCACAATGTTTGCAATAATTCAGGATATACAATGGAAAAACTGCTGTATCTATATTGTATTTTATACTTCTGGCGTTGACTTCTAAGGCCCTGACTATTCGATCTGGTGGAGCAACGCCCTAGAGTGAAGACTAGGTTGCCCGGAACATAGTAATGACCATTACCTGCACACTGGTTGCAATTATTCCTGTTACGCGATGAAAAGACTGTTGTATTTATACTCTATTTTATGCTTCTGGGGTTGACTTCTAAGTCCCTAGCTATTCGATCTGGTGGAGCAGCGCCCTAGAGAGAAGCCTAGGTTTGCCCGGAACATAGAAATGACCATAACTTTCACACCGGTTTCAATTATTCAGGTTATACAATGGAAGAGCTGTTGCATTTATATAGTGTTTTATGCTTCTGGCGTTGACTTCTTAGGCCCTAACTATTCGACCTGGTGGAGCAACGCCATAGAGTGTAGCCTAGGTTGCCCGGAACTTAGAAATGACCATAACTTTCACTGCGGTTGCAATTATTCAATCTATACGAGGGAAGAACTGTTGTATCTTATTGTATTTTATGCTTCTGGCGTTGACTTCTAAGGCCGTAGCTATTCGATGTGGTGGAGCAACGCCCTAGGGTGGAGCCTAGGTTGCCTGGAACATAGAAATGACCATATCCTTCACACTGGTTGCAATTATTCCTGTTACACGATGGAAAAACTGTTGTATTTTTATTGTATTTTATGCCTCTGGCGTTGACTTCTTAGGCCCTAACTATTCGATCTGGTGGAGCAACGCCCTAGAGTGAAGCCTAGGTTGCCCGGAACGTAGAAATGACCATATCCTTCACACTGGTTGCAATTACTCGTGTTATACGATGGAAAAACTGTTGCATTTTTATCTTATTATATGCTTCGTGCGTAGCCTTCTAAGGCCCTAACTATTCGATCTGGTGGCGCAACGCCCTAGAGTGAAGCCTAGGTAGCCTGGAACGTAGAAATGACCCTATCTTTCAAACGAGTTTCAATTATCCGTTTTATACGATGGAAAAACTGTTGTACTTATTTTGTATTTTATGCTTCTGGCGATGACTTCTAAGGCCCTAACTATTCGATCTGGTGAAGTAACGCCCTAGAGTGAAGCCTAGGTTGCCCGAAACGTAGGAATGACCATTACCTTCACAGTGGTTGCAATAACTGCTGTTATACGATGCAAAAACTGTTGCATTTATATTGTATTTTATGCTTCTGGCGTTGACTTCTAAGGCGGTAGCTATTCGAGCTGGCGGAGCAACGCCCTAGAGTGAAGCCTAGGTTGCCCGGAACGTAGAAATGACCAGTACCTTCACACAGGTTGCAGTTATTCCTGTTATACGATGGAAAAGCTGCTGTATTTATACTGTATTTTAAGCTTTGGGCGTTGACTTCTAAAGCCCTAACTATTCGATCTGGTTGGGCAACGCGCTAGGGTGAAGTCTAGGTTGCGCGGAACGTAGAAATGACCATAGCTTTCATACTGGTTTCAATTATTCGTTTTATACAATGGAAAAACTGTTGTATTTATATTGCATTTTATGCTTCTGGCGCTGACTTCTGAGGCCCTAACTATTCGACCTGTTGGAACAATGCCCTAGAGTGAAGCCTAGGTTGCCCGGCATGTAGAAATGACCATAACTTTCACACTGGTTGCAATTATTCGTTCTATACGATGGAAAAGCTGTTGTATTTATATTATATTTTATGCTTCTGGGGTTGACTTCTTAGGCCCTAACTATTCGATCTGGTTGAGCAACGCCCTAGAGTGAAGCCCAGGTTGCCCAAAATGTGGAAATGACCATTACCATCACACTGGTTGCAATTATTCACTTTATACCATGGAAAAACTGTTGTATTTTTATTGTACTTTATGCTCCGGGCGTAGACTTCTAAGGCCCTAACTATTCGATCTGGTGGAGCAACGCCCTAGAGTTTAGGCTAGGTTGCCCGGAAGGTAGAAATGACCATCTCTTTCACACCGGTTACTATTATTTGTTTTTTACGATGGAAAGACTGTTGTATTTATATTGTGTTTTATGCCTCTGGAGTTGACTTCTTAGGCCCTAACTTTTCGATCTGGTGTAACAACGCCCTAGAGTGAAGCCTAGGTTGCCCGGAACGTAGAAATGACCATGACTTTCACACTGGCTGCAATTATTCCTGTTACACGATGGAAAAACTGTTGTATCTTTACTGTATTTTAGGCTTCGGGCGTTGACTTCTATGTCCCTACCTATTCCATCTGGTGGAGCAACGCCCTAGAGTCAAGTCTAGGTTGCCCGCAACATAGAAATGACCATTACTTTCACACTGTTTACAATTATTCATTCAATACGAGGGAAGAAGTGTTGTATTTTATTGTATTTTATGCCTCTGGCGTTGACTTCTAAGGCCGTAGCTATTCGATGTGGTGGAGCAACGCCCTAGAGTGAAGCCTAGGTTTGCCCGGAACATAGAAATGACCATAACTTTCACACTGGTTGCAATTATTCGTTTTATACAATGGAAAAACTGTTCTTTTTATTTCGTATTTTATGCTTCCGGCGTTGTCTTCTAAGGCCATACCTATTCGATCTGGTGGAGCAACGCCCTAGAGTGAAGCCTAGGTTGCCCGGAACGTAGAAATGACCATATCCTTCACACAGGTTGCAATTATTCCTGTTACACGATGGAAAAACTGTTGTATTTTTATTGTATTTTATGCCTCTGGCGTTGACTTCTTAGGCCCTAACTATTCGATCTGGTGGAGCAACGCCCTAGAGTGAAGCCCAGGATTGCCCGGAACATAGAAATGACCATAACCTTCACACCGGTTGCAAATATTCGTTTTATACGATGGAAAAACTGTTTTATTTATATTGTGTTTTGTGCCTCTGGAGTTGACTTCATAGGCCCTAACTATTCGATCTGGTGGAGCAACGCCATAGAGTGTAGCCTAGGTTGCCCGGAACGTAGAAATGACCATAGCTTTCACACTGGTTGCAATTATTCGTTTTATACAGTGGAAAAGCTGTTATATTTATATTGTATTTTATGCTTCTGGCGTTGACTTCTAAGTCCCTAGCTATACGATCTGGAGGAGCAACGCCCTAGAGTGAAGCCTAGGTTGCCCGGAACATAGAAATGACCGTTACATTCACAATATTTGCAAACATTCATCTAATACGATGGAAAGCTGTTGTATTTATATTGTATTTTAGGCTTCGGGCGTTGACTTCTATGGCCCTACCGATTCCATCTGGTGGAGCAACGCCCTAGCGTCAAGTCTAATTTGCCCGCAACATAGAAATGACCATTACTTTCACAATGTTTGCAATAATTCAGGATATACAATGGAAAAACTGCTGTATCTATATTGTATTTTATACTTCTGGCGTTGACTTCTAAGGCCCTGACTATTCGATCTGGTGGAGCAACGCCCTAGAGTGAAGACTAGGTTGCCCGGAACATAGTAATGACCATTACCTGCACACTGGTTGCAATTATTCCTGTTACGCGATGAAAAGACTGTTGTATTTATACTCTATTTTATGCTTCTGGGGTTGACTTCTAAGTCCCTAGCTATTCGATCTGGTGGAGCAGCGCCCTAGAGAGAAGCCTAGGTTTGCCCGGAACATAGAAATGACCATAACTTTCACACCGGTTTCAATTATTCAGGTTATACAATGGAAGAGCTGTTGCATTTATATAGTGTTTTATGCTTCTGGCGTTGACTTCTTAGGCCCTAACTATTCGACCTGGTGGAGCAACGCCATAGAGTGTAGCCTAGGTTGCCCGGAACTTAGAAATGACCATAACTTTCACTGCGGTTGCAATTATTCAATCTATACGAGGGAAGAACTGTTGTATCTTATTGTATTTTATGCTTCTGGCGTTGACTTCTAAGGCCGTAGCTATTCGATGTGGTGGAGCAACGCCCTAGGGTGGAGCCTAGGTTGCCTGGAACATAGAAATGACCATATCCTTCACACTGGTTGCAATTATTCCTGTTACACGATGGAAAAACTGTTGTATTTTTATTGTATTTTATGCCTCTGGCGTTGACTTCTTAGGCCCTAACTATTCGATCTGGTGGAGCAACGCCCTAGAGTGAAGCCTAGGTTTGCCCGGAACATAGAAATGACCATAACTTTCACACCGGTTGCAAATATTCGTCTTATACGATGGAAAAACTGTTATATTTTTATTGTGTTTTATGCCTCTGGAGTTGACTTCTTAGGCCCTAACTATTCGGTCTGGTGGAGAAACGCCATACAGTGTAGCCTAGGTTGCCCGGAACGTAGAAATGACCATAACTTTCACACCGGTTGCAATTATTCGTTTTATACGATGGAAAAACTGTTGGATTTATTTTGTATTTTATGCCCCTGGAGTTGACTTCTAAGTCCGTAGCCATTCGATCTGGTGGAGCAACGCCCTAGAGCGAAGCCTATGTTGCCGGGAACGTAGAAATGACCATAACTTTCATACTGGTGCAGTTATTCGTTTTATACAATGGAAATACAGTTCTATTTATTTTGTATTTTATGATTCGAGCGTTGACTTCTAAGGCCCAAACTATTCTATCTGGTGGGGCAACGGCCAAGAGTCAAGCCTATGTCGCCCGGAACGTAGAAATGACCATAACTTTCACACTGGTTGCAATTATTCGTTTTATACAATGGAAAAGCTGTTGTATTTATATTGTATTTTATGCTTCTGGCGTTGACTTCTAAGTCCCTAGCTGTACGATCTGGTGGAGCAGCGCCCTAGAGTGAAGCCTAGGTTGGCAGGAACGTAGAAATGACCATTACCTTCACACAGGTTGCAGTTATTCATTCTATACGAGTGAAGAGCTGCTGTATTTTACTGTATTTTATGCTTCTGGCGTTGACTTCTAAAACCGTAGCTATTCGATGTGGTTGAATACGCCCTAGAGTGGAGCCTAGGTTGCCCGGAACGTAGAAATGACCATGTCCTTCACACCGGTTTCAATTATTTGTTTTTTGCGATGGAATAGCTGTTTTATTTATTTTGTATTTGGTGCTTCTGGCCTTGACTTCCTATGCCCTAACTATTCGATCTGGTGGAACAACTCCCTAGAGTGAGGCAGACGTTGCCCGGATCGTAGAAATGACTATCACTTTCACACTGGTTGCAATTATTTCTATTATACGATGGAAAAGCTGTAGGATTTTTATTGTATTTTATGCTTCAGGCGTTGACTTCTTAGGCCCTAACTATTCGATCTGGTGGAACAATGCCCTAGAGTGAAGCCTAGGTTGCCCGGCATGTAGAAATGACAATAACTTTCACACTGGTTGCAATTATTCGTTCTATACGATGGAAAAACTGTTGTATTTATATTATGCTTTATGCTTCTGGGGTTGACTTCTTAGGCCCTAACTATTCGATCTGGTTGAGTAACGCCCTAGAGTGAAGCCCAGGTTGCCCAAAATGTAGAAATGACCATTACCATCACACTGGTTGCAATTATTCATTTTATACGATGGAAAAACTGTTGTATTTTTATTGTACTTTATGCTCCGGGTGTAGACTTCTAAGGCCCTAACTATTCGATCTGGTGGAGCAACGCCGTAGAGTGTAGGCTTGGTTGCCCGGAAGGTAGAAATGACCATCTCTTTCACACCGGTTACTATTATTTGTTTTTTACGATGGAAAGACTGTTGTATTTATATTGTGTTTTATGCCTCTGGAGTTGACTTCTTAGGCCCTAACTTTTCGATCTGGTGTAACAACGCCCTAGAGTGAAGCCTAGGTTGCCCGGAACGTAGAAATGACCATGACTTTCACACTGGCTGCAATTA
The DNA here is from genome assembly GCF_051401765.1 of Calliopsis andreniformis. NCBI lineage: Eukaryota > Metazoa > Arthropoda > Insecta > Hymenoptera > Andrenidae > Calliopsis > Calliopsis andreniformis. The sequence continues at coordinate 8,939,866 of NW_027480426.1, read as the reverse complement.
TTCCTGTTACACGATGGAAAAGCTGTTGTATCTTTACTGTATTTTAGGCTTCGGGCGTTGACTTCTATGGCCCTACCTATTCCATCTGGTGGAGCAACGCCCTAGAGTCAAGTCTAGGTTGCCCGCAACATAGAAATGACCACTACTTTCACACTGTTTGCAATTATTCATTCTATACGAGGGAAGAACTGTTGTATTTTATTGTAAGTTATGCTTCTGGCGTTGACTTCTAAGGCCGTAGCTATTCGATGTGGTGGAGCAACGCCCTAGGGTGGAGCCTAGGTTGCCCGGAACGTAGAAATGGCCATATCTTTCACACTGGTTGCAATTATTCCTGTTACACGATGGAAAAGCTGTTGTATATTTATTGTATTTTATGCCTCTGGCGTTGACTTCTTAGGCCCTAACTATTCGATCTGGTGGAGCAACGCCCTAGAGTGAAGCCTAGGTTTGCCCGGAACATAGAAATGACCATATCCTTCACACTGGTTGCAATTATTCCTGTTACACGATGGAAAAACTGTTGTATTTTTATTGTATTTTATGCCTCTGGCGTTGACTTCTTAGGCCCTAACTATTCGATCTGGTGGAGCAACGCCCTAGAGTGAAGCCTAGGTTTGCCCGGAACATAGAAATGACCATAACTTTCACACCGGTTGCAAATATTCGTCTTATACGATGGAAAAACTCTTTTATTTTTATTGTGTTTTATGCCTCTGGAGTTGACTTCTTAGGCCCTAACTATTCGGTCTGGTGGAGAAACGCCATAGAGTGTAGCCTAGGTTGCCCGGAACTTAGAAATGACCATAACTTTCACACCGGTTGCAATTATTCATTCTATACGAGGGAAGAACTGTTGTATTTTATTGTAAGTTATGCTTCTGGCGTTGACTTCTAAGGCCGTAGCTATTCGATGTGGTGGAGCAACGCCCTACGGTGGAGCCTAGGTTGCCCGGAACGTAGAAATGGCCATATCTTTCACACTGGTTGCAATTACTCCTGTTACACGATGGAAAAGCTGTTGTATATTTATTGTATTTTATGCCTCTGGCGTTGACTTCTTAGGCCCTAACTATTCGATCTGGTGGAGCAACGCCCTAGAGTGAAGCCTAGGTTTGCCCGGAACATAGAAATGACCATATCCCTCACACTGGTTGCAATTATTCCTGTTACACGATGGAAAAACTGTTGTATCTTTATTGTATTTTATGCCTCTGGCGTTGACTTCTTAGGCCCTAACTATTCGATCTGGTGGAGCAACGCCCTTGAGTGAAGCCTAGGTTTGCCCGGAACATAGAAATGACCATAACTTTCACACCGGTTGCAAATATTCGTCTTATACGATGGAAAAACTCTTTTATTTTTATTGTGTTTTATGCCTCTGGAGTTGACTTCTTAGGCCCTAACTATTCGGTGTGGTGGAGCATCGCCCTGGAGTGAAGCCTAGGTTGCCCGGAACGTAGAAATGACCATCACTTTCACACTGGTTGCAATTGTTCCTGTTATACGATGGCAAAACTGTTGTATCTTTATTGTATTTTATGCTTCGGCCATTGACTTCTAAGGCCCTAGCTATTCGATCTTTTGGAGCATAGACCTAGGGTGAAGCCTAGGTTGCCCGAAACGTAGAAATGACCATTACTTTCACGCTGGTTGCAATTATTCATGCTATACGATGGAAAAACTGTTGTATTTTTATTGTATTTTATGCTTCTGGCGTCGACTTCTTAGGCCCTAACTATTCGATCTGGTGGACCAGCTCCCTAGAGTGAAGCCAAGGTTGCCCGGAACGTAGAAATGACTATTACCTTCAAACTGGTTGCAATTATTCCTGTCACACGATGGAAAGACTGTTGTACTTTTGTATCTTATGCTTCTGGCGTTGACTTCTTAGGCCCTATCTATTCGATCCGGTGGAGCAACGCCCTAGAGTGAGGCCTAGGTTGCCCGGAACATAGAAATGACCGTTACTTTCACAATATTTGCAAACATTCGTCTTATACGATGGAAAGCTCTTGTATTTATATTGTATATTATGCTTCTGGCGTTGACTTCCAAGGCCGTAGCTACTCAATGTGGTGGAGCAACGCCCTAGAGTGAAGCCTAGGCAGCTCGGATCGTAGAAATGACCATAACTTTCACACTGGTTGCAATTATTCGTTTTATAGAATGGAAAAACTGTTCTATTTATTTTGTATTTTATGCTTCGGGCGTTGACTTCTAAGGCCGTAACGATTCGATCTGGTGGAGAAACGCCCTAGAGTGAAGCCTAGGTTGCCCGGAACGTAGAAATGACCATTACTTTCGCACTGGCTGCAATTATTCTTTTTATACGAGGGAAAAACTGTTGTATTTATCTTGTATTTTATGCTTCTGGCGTTGACTTCTTAGGTCCTAACTATTCGATCTGGTGGACCAACGCCCTAGAGTGAAGTGTAGGTTGCCCGGAACGTAGAAATGACCATCACTTTCACACTGGTTGCAATTGTTCCTGTTATACGATGGCAAAACTGTTGTATCTTTATTGTATTTTATGCTTCGGCAATTGACTTCTAAGGCCCTAGCTATTCGGTCTTTTGGAGCAAAGACCTAGATTGAAGCCTAGGTTGCCCGAAACGTAGAAATGAACATTACTTTCACTCTGGTTGCAATTATTCAGCTATACGATGGAAAAACTGTTGTATTTTTATTGTCTTTTATGCTTCTGGCGTCGACTTCTTAGACCCTAACTATTCGATCTGGTGGAGCAGCGCCCTAGAGTGAAGCCTAGGTTGCCCGGAACGTAGTAATGACCATTACCTGCACACTGGTTGCAATTATTCCTGTTACGCGATGTGGAGACCGTTGTATTTATACTCTATTTTATGCTTCTGGCGTTGACTTCTAAGTCCCTAGCTATTCGATCTGGTGGAGCAGCGCCCTAGAGTGAAGCCTAGGTTTCCCGGAACGTAGAAATGACCATTACCATCACACTGGTTGCAATTATTCCTGTTATACGGTGGACAAACTGTTGGATTTTTATTGCACTTTATGCTTCTGGCGTTGACTTCTTAGGACCTAACTATTCGATCTGGTGGAGCAACGCCCTAGAGTCAAGTCTAGGTTGCCCGCAACATAGAAATGACCATTACTTTCACACCGGTTTCAATTATTCAAGTTATACAATGGAAGAGCTGTTGCATTTATATAGTGTTTTATGCTTCTGGCGTTGACTTCTTAGGCCCTAACTATTCGATCTGGTGGAGCAACGCCATAGAGTGTAGCCTAGGTTGCCCGGAACTTAGAAATGACCATAACTTTCACTGCGGTTGCAATTATTCATTCTATACGAGGGAAGAACTGTTGTATCTTATTGTATTTTATGCTTCTGGCGTTGACTTCTAAGGCCGTAGCTATTCGATGTGGTGGAGCAATGCCCTAGGGTGGAGCCTAGGTTGCCCGGAACGTAGAAATGATCATTTCTTTCGCACTGGTTGCTATTATTCAGGTTATACAATGGAAAAACTGCTGTATTTATATTGTACTTTATGCTTCTGGCGTTGACTTCTTAGGACCTAACTATTCGTTCTGGTGGAACAACGCCCTAGAGTGAAGCCTAGGTTGCCCAGAAAGTAGAAATGACCATAACTTTCACACTGGTTGCAATTATTCGTTTTATACAATGGAAAAACTGTTCTTTTTATTTTGTATTTTATGCTTCGGCCGTTGACTTCTAAGGCCATACCTATTCGATCTGGCGGAGCAACGCCCTAGAGTGAAGCCTAGGTAGCCTGGAACGTAGAAATGACCCTATCTTTCAAACGAGTTTCAATTATCCGTTTTATACGATGGAAAAACTGTTGTATTTATTTTGTATTTTATGCTTCTGGCGATGACTTCTAAGGCCCTAACTATTCGATCTGGTGAAGTAACGCCCTAGAGTGAAGCCTAGGTTGCCCGAAACGTAGGAATGACCATTACCTTCACAGTGGTTGCAATAACTGCTGTTATACGGTGCAAAAACTGTTGCATTTATATTGTATTTTATGCTTCTGGCGTTGACTTCTAAGGCGGTAGCTATTCGAGCTGGCGGAGCAACGCCCTAGAGTGAAACCTAGGTTGCCCGGAACGTAGAAATGACCAGTACCTTCACACAGGTTGCAGTTATTCCTGTTATACGATGGAAAAGCTGCTGTATTTATACTGTATTTTAAGCTTTGGGCGTTGACTTCTAAAGCCCTAACTATTCGATCTGGTTGGGCAACGCGCTATGGTGAAGTCTAGGTTGCGCGGAACGTAGAAATGACCATAGCTTTCATACTGGTTTCAATTATTCGTTTTATACGATGGAAAAACTGTTGTATTTATATTGCATTTTATGCTTCTGGCGCTGACTTCTTAGGCCCTAACTATTCGATCTGGTGGAACAATGCCCTAGAGTGAAGCCTAGGTTGCCCGGCATGTAGAAATGACCATAACTTTCACACTGGTTGCAATTATTCGTTCTATACGATGGAAAAGCTGTTGTATTTATATTATATTTTATGCTTCTGGGGTTGACTTCTTAGGCCCTAACTATTCGATCTGGTTGAGCAACGCCCTAGAGTGAAGCCCAGGTTGCCCAAAATGTGGAAATGACCATTACCATCACACTGGTTGCAATTATTCACTTTATACCATGGAAAAACTGTTGTATTTTTATTGTACTTTATGCTCCGGGCGTAGACTTCTAAGGCCCTAACTATTCGATCTGGTGGAGCAACGCCCTAGAGTTTAGGCTAGGTTGCCCGGAAGGTAGAAATGACCATCTCTTTCACACCGGTTACTATTATTTGTTTTTTACGATGGAAAGACTGTTGTATTTATATTGTGTTTTATGCCTCTGGAGTTGACTTCTTAGGCCCTAACTTTTCGATCTGGTGTAACAACGCCCTAGAGTGAAGCCTAGGTTGCCCGGAACGTAGAAATGACCATGACTTTCACACTGGCTGCAATTATTCCTGTTACACGATGGAAAAACTGTTGTATCTTTACTGTATTTTAGGCTTCGGGCGTTGACTTCTATGTCCCTACCTATTCCATCTGGTGGAGCAACGCCCTAGAGTCAAGTCTAGGTTGCCCGCAACATAGAAATGACCATTACTTTCACACTGTTTACAATTATTCATTCTATACGAGGGAAGAGGTGTTGTATTTTATTGTATTTTATGCCTCTGGCGTTGACTTCTAAGGCCGTAGCTAATCGATGTGGTGGAGCAACGCCCTAGAGTGAAGCCTAGGTTTGCCCGGAACATAGAAATGACCATAACTTTCACACCGGTTGCAATTATTCCTGTTACACGATGGAAAAACTGTTGTATTTTTATTGTATTTTATGCCTCTGGCGTTGACTTCTTAGGCCCTAACTATTCGATCTGGTGGAGCAACGCCCTAGAGTGAAGCCTAGGTTTGCCCGGAACATAGAAATGACCATAACTTTCACACCGGTTGCAAATATTCGTCTTATACGATGGAAAAACTCTTTTATTTTTATTGTGTTTTATGCCTCTGGAGTTGACTTCTTAGGCCCTAACTATTCGGTCTGGTGGAGAAACGCCATAGAGTGTAGCCTAGGTTGCCCGGAACTTAGAAATGACCATAACTTTCACACCGGTTGCAATTATTCATTCTATACGAGGGAAGAACTGTTGTATTTTATTGTAAGTTATGCTTCTGGCGTTGACTTCTAAGGCCGTAGCTATTCGATGTGGTGGAGCAACGCCCTACGGTGGAGCCTAGGTTGCCCGGAACGTAGAAATGGCCATATCTTTCACACTGGTTGCAATTACTCCTGTTACACGATGGAAAAGCTGTTGTATATTTATTGTATTTTATGCCTCTGGCGTTGACTTCTTAGGCCCTAACTATTCGATCTGGTGGAGCAACGCCCTAGAGTGAAGCCTAGGTTTGCCCGGAACATAGAAATGACCATATCCCTCACACTGGTTGCAATTATTCTTGTTACACGATGGAAAAACTGTTGTATCTTTATTGTATTTTATGCCTCTGGCGTTGACTTCTTAGGCCCTAACTATTCGATCTGGTGGAGCAACGCCCTAGAGTGAAGCCTAGGTTTGCCCGGAACATAGAAATGACCATAACTTTCACACCGGTTGCAAATATTCGTCTTATACGATGGAAAAACTCTTTTATTTTTATTGTGTTTTATGCCTCTGGAGTTGACTTCTTAGGCCCTAACTATTCGGTCTGGTGGAGCATCGCCCTGGAGTGAAGCCTAGTTTGCCCGGAACGTAGAAATGACCATCACTTTCACACTGGTTGCAATTGTTCCTGTTATACGATGGCAAAACTGTTGTATCTTTATTGTATTTTATGCTTCGGCCATTGACTTCTAAGGCCCTAGCTATTCGATCTTTTGGAGCATAGACCTAGGGTGAAGCCTAGGTTGCCCGAAACGTAGAAATGACCATTACTTTCACGCTGGTTGCAATTATTCATGCTATACGATGGAAAAACTGTTGTATTTTTATTGTATTTTATGCTTCTGGCGTCGACTTCTTAGGCCCTAACTATTCGATCTGGTGGACCAGCTCCCTAGAGTGAAGCCAAGGTTGCCCGGAACGTAGAAATGACTATTACCTTCAAACTGGTTGCAATTATTCCTGTCACACGATGGAAAGACTGTTGTACTTTTGTATCTTATGCTTCTGGCGTTGACTTCTTAGGCCCTATCTATTCGATCCGGTGGAGCAACGCCCTAGAGTGAGGCCTAGGTTGCCCGGAACATAGAAATGACCGTTACTTTCACAATATTTGCAAACATTCGTCTTATACGATGGAAAGCTCTTGTATTTATATTGTATATTATGCTTCTGGCGTTGACTTCCAAGGCCGTAGCTACTCAATGTGGTGGAGCAACGCCCTAGAGTGAAGCCTAGGCAGCTCGGATCGTAGAAATGACCATAACTTTCACACTGGTTGCAATTATTCGTTTTATAGAATGGAAAAACTGTTCTATTTATTTTGTATTTTATGCTTCGGGCGTTGACTTCTAAGGCCGTAACGATTCGATCTGGTGGAGAAACGCCCTAGAGTGAAGCCTAGGTTGCCCGGAACGTAGAAATGACCATTACTTTCGCACTGGCTGCAATTATTCTTTTTATACGAGGGAAAAACTGTTGTATTTATCTTGTATTTTATGCTTCTGGCGTTGACTTCTTAGGTCCTAACTATTCGATCTGGTGGACCAACGCCCTAGAGTGAAGTGTAGGTTGCCCGGAACGTAGAAATGACCATCACTTTAACACTGGTTGCAATTGTTCCTGTTATACGATGGCAAAACTGTTGTATCTTTATTGTATTTTATGCTTCGGCAATTGACTTCTAAGGCCCTAGCTATTCGGTCTTTTGGAGCAAAGACCTAGATTGAAGCCTAGGTTGCCCGAAACGTAGAAATGAACATTACTTTCACTCTGGTTGCAATTATTCAGCTATACGATGGAAAAACTGTTGTATTTTTATTGTCTTTTATGCTTCTGGCGTCGACTTCTTAGACCCTAACTATTCGATCTGGTGGAGCAGCGCCCTAGAGTGAAGCCTAGGTTGCCCGGAACGTAGTAATGACCATTACCATCACACTGGTTGCAATTATTCCTGTTATACGGTGGACAAACTGTTGGATTTTTATTGCACTTTATGCTTCTGGCGTTGACTTCTTAGGACCTAACTATTCGATCTGGTGGAGCAACGCCCTAGAGTCAAGTCTAGGTTGCCCGCAACATAGAAATGACCATTACTTTCACACCGGTTTCAATTATTCAAGTTATACAATGGAAGAGCTGTTGCATTTATATAGTGTTTTATGCTTCTGGCGTTGACTTCTTAGGCCCTAACTATTCGATCTGGTGGAGCAACGCCATAGAGTGTAGCCTAGGTTGCCCGGAACTTAGAAATGACCATAACTTTCACTGCGGTTGCAATTATTCATTCTATACGAGGGAAGAACTGTTGTATCTTATTGTATTTTATGCTTCTGGCGTTGACTTCTAAGGCCGTAGCTATTCGATGTGGTGGAGCAATGCCCTAGGGTGGACCCTAGGTTGCCCGGAACGTAGAAATGATCATTTCTTTCGCACTGGTTGCTATTATTCAGGTTATACAATGGAAAAACTGCTGTATTTATATTGTACTTTATGCTTCTGGCGTTGACTTCTTAGGACCTAACTATTCGTTCTGGTGGAAGAACGCCCTAGAGTGAAGCCTAGGTTGCCCAGAAAGTAGAAATGACCATAACTTTCACACTGGTTGCAATTATTCGTTTTATACAATGGAAAAACTGTTCTTTTTATTTTGTATTTTATGCTTCGGCCGTTGACTTCTAAGGCCATACCTATTCGATCTGGCTGAGCAACGCCCTAGAGTGAAGCCTAGGTTGCCCGGAACGTAGAAATGACCATATCCTTCACACTGGTTGCAATTACTCGTGTTATACGATGGAAAAACTGTTGCATTTTTATCTTATTATATGCTTCGTGCGTAGCCTTCTAAGGCCCTAACTATTCGATCTGGTGGCGCAACGCCCTAGAGTGAAGCCTAGGTAGCCTGGAACGTAGAAATGACCCTATCTTTCAAACGAGTTTCAATTATCCGTTTTATACGATGGAAAAACTGTTGTATTTATTTTGTATTTTATGCTTCTGGCGATGACTTCTAAGGCCCTAACTATTCGATCTGGTGAAGTAACGCCCTAGAGTGAAGCCTAGGTTGCCCGAAACGTAGGAATGACCATTACCTTCACAGTGGTTGCAATAACTGCTGTTATACGATGCAAAAACTGTTGCATTTATATTGTATTTTATGCTTCTGGCGTTGACTTCTAAGGCGGTAGCTATTCGAGCTGGCGGAGCAACGCCCTAGAGTGAAACCTAGGTTGCCCGGAACGTAGAAATGACCAGTACCTTCACACAGGTTGCAGTTATTCCTGTTATACGATGGAAAAGCTGCTGTATTTATACTGTATTTTAAGCTTTGGGCGTTGACTTCTAAAGCCCTAACTATTCGATCTGGTTGGGCAACGCGCTAGGGTGAAGTCTAGGTTGCGCGGAACGTAGAAATGACCATAGCTTTCATACTGGTTTCAATTATTCGTTTTATACGATGGAAAAACTGTTGTATTTATATTGCATTTTATGCTTCTGGCGCTGACTTCTTAGGCCCTAACTATTCGATCTGGTGGAACAATGCCCTAGAGTGAAGCCTAGGTTGCCCGGCATGTAGAAATGACCATAACTTTCACACTGGTTGCAATTATTCGTTCTATACGATGGAAAAGCTGTTGTATTTATATTATATTTTATGCTTCTGGGGTTGACTTCTTAGGCCCTAACTATTCGATCTGGTTGAGCAACGCCCTAGAGTGAAGCCCAGGTTGCCCAAAATGTGGAAATGACCATTACCATCACACTGGTTGCAATTATTCACTTTATACCATGGAAAAACTGTTGTATTTTTATTGTACTTTATGCTCCGGGCGTAGACTTCTAAGGCCCTAACTATTCGATCTGGTGGAGCAACGCCCTAGAGTTTAGGCTAGGTTGCCCGGAAGGTAGAAATGACCATCTCTTTCACACCGGTTACTATTATTTGTTTTTTACGATGGAAAGACTGTTGTATTTATATTGTGTTTTATGCCTCTGGAGTTGACTTCTTAGGCCCTAACTTTTCGATCTGGTGTAACAACGCCCTAGAGTGAAGCCTAGGTTGCCCGGAACGTAGAAATGACCATGACTTTCACACTGGCTGCAATTATTCCTGTTACACGATGGAAAAACTGTTGTATCTTTACTGTATTTTAGGCTTCGGGCGTTGACTTCTATGTCCCTACCTATTCCATCTGGTGGAGCAACGCCCTAGAGTCAAGTCTAGGTTGCCCGCAACATAGAAATGACCATTACTTTCACACTGTTTACAATTATTCATTCTATACGAGGGAAGAAGTGTTGTATTTTATTGTATTTTATGCCTCTGGCGTTGACTTCTAAGGCCGTAGCTAATCGATGTGGTGGAGCAACGCCCTAGAGTGAAGCCTAGGTTTGCCCGGAACATAGAAATGACCATAACTTTCACACCGGTTGCAAATATTCGTCTTATACGATGGAAAAACTCTTTTATTTTTATTGTGTTTTATGCCTCTGGAGTTGACTTCTTAGGCCCTAACTATTCGGTCTGGTGGAGAAACGCCATAGAGTGTAGCCTAGGTTGCCCGGAACGTAGAAATGACCATAACTTTCACACCGGTTGCAATTATTCATTCTATACGAGGGAAGAACTGTTGTATTTTATTGTAAGTTATGCTTCTGGCGTTGACTTCTAAGGCCGTAGCTATTCGATGTGGTGGAGCAACGCCCTACGGTGGAGCCTAGGTTGCCCGGAACGTAGAAATGGCCATATCTTTCACACTGGTTGCAATTACTCCTGTTACACGATGGAAAAGCTGTTGTATATTTATTGTATTTTATGCCTCTGGCGTTGACTTCTTAGGCCCTAACTATTCGATCTGGTGGAGCAACGCCCTAGAGTGAAGCCTAGGTTTGCCCGGAACATAGAAATGACCATATCCCTCACACTGGTTGCAATTATTCCTGTTACACGATGGAAAAACTGTTGTATCTTTATTGTATTTTATGCCTCTGGCGTTGACTTCTTAGGCCCTAACTATTCGATCTGGTGGAGCAACGCCCTAGAGTGAAGCCTAGGTTTGCCCGGAACATAGAAATGACCATAACTTTCACACCGGTTGCAAATATTCGTCTTATACGATGGAAAAACTCTTTTATTTTTATTGTGTTTTATGCCTCTGGAGTTGACTTCTTAGGCCCTAACTATTCGGTCTGGTGGAGAAACGCCATAGAGTGTAGCCTAGGTTGCCCGGAACGTAGAAATGACCATAACTTTCACACCGGTTGCAATTATTCATTCTATACGAGGGAAGAACTGTTGTATTTTATTGTAAGTTATGCTTCTGGCGTTGACTTCTAAGGCCGTAGCTATTCGATGTGGTGGAGCAACGCCCTAGAGTGAAGCCTAGGTTGCCCGGAACGTAGAAATGAGCATGACTTTCACAGTGGCTGCAATTATTCCTGTTACACGATGGAAAAACTGTTGCATCTTTACTGTATTTTAGGCTTCGGGCGTTGACTTCTATGTCCCTACCTATTCCATCTGGTGGAGCAACGCCCTAGAGTCAAGTCTAGGTTGCCCGCAACATAGAAATGACCATTGCTTTCACACTGTTTACAATTATTCATTCTATACGAGGGAAGAAGTGTTGTATTTTATTGTATTTTATGCCTCTGGCGTTGACTTCTAAGGCCGTAGCTATTCGATGTGGTGGAGCAACGCCCTAGAGTGAAGCCTAGGTTTGCCCGGAATATAGAAATGACCATAACTTTCACACTGGTTGCAATTATTCGTTTTATACAATGGAAAAACTGTTCTTTTTATTTCGTATTTTATGCTTCCGGCGTTGTCTTCTAAGGCCATACCTATTCGATGTGGTGGAGCAACGCCCTAGAGTGAAGCCTAGGTTGCCCGGAACGTAGAAATGACCATATCCTTCACACAGGTTGCAATTATTCCTGTTACACGATGGAAAAACTGTTGTATTTTTATTGTATTTTATGCCTCTGGCGTTGACTTCTTAGGCCCTAACTATTCGGTCTGGTGGAGAAACGCCATACAGTGTAGCCTAGGTTGCCCGGAACGTAGAAATGACCATAACTTTCACACCGGTTGCAATTATTCGTTTTATACGATGGAAAAGCTGTTGGATTTATTTTGTATTTTATGCTCCTGGAGTTGACTTCTAAGTCCGTAGCCATTCGATCTGGTGGAGCAACGCCCTAGAGCGAAGCCTATGTTGCCGGGAACGTAGAAATGACCATAACTTTCATACTGGTGCAGTTATTCGTTTTGTACAATGGACAAACAGTTCTATTTATTTTGTATTTTATGATTCGAGCGTTGACTTCTAAGGCCCAAACTATTCTATCTGGTGGGGCAACGGCCAGGAGTCAAGCCCATGTCGCCAGGAACGTAGAAAAGACCATAACTTTCGTACTGGTTGCAATTATTCGTTTTATACAATGGAAAAGCTGTTATACTTATATTGTATTTTATGCTTCTGGCGTTGACTTCTAAGTCCCTAGCTGTACGATCTGGTGGAGCAGCGCCCTAGAGTGAAGCCTAGGTTGGCGGGAACGTAGAAATGACCATTACCTTCACACAGGTTGCAGTTATTCATTCTATACGAGTGAATAACTGTTGTATTTTACTGTATTTTATGCTTCTGGCGTTGACTTCTAAGGCCGTAGCTATTCGATGTGGTGGAGCAACGCCCTAGAGTGGAGCCTAGGTTGCCCGGAACGTAGAAATGACCATATCTTTCACACCGGTTTCAATTATTCGTTTTTTACGATGGAAAAGCTGTTTTATTTATTTTGTATTTGGTGCTTCTGGCCTTGACTTCCTATGCCCTAACTATTCGATCTGGTGGAACAACTCCCTAGAGTGAGGCAGACGTTGCCCGGATCGTAGAAATGACTATCACTTTCACACAGGTTGCAATTATTCATTTTATACGATGGAAAAACTGTTGTATTTTTATTGTACTTTATGCTCCGTGTGTAGACTTCTAAGGCCCTAACTATTCGATCTGGTGGAACAACGCCCTAGAGTGTAGGCTAGGTTGCCCGGAAGGTAGAAATGACCATCTCTTTCACACCGGTTACTATTATTTGTTTTTTACGATGGAAAGACTGTTGTATTTATATTGTGTTTTATGCCTCTGGAGTTGACTTCTTAGGCCCTAACTTTTCGATCTGGTGTAACAACGGCCTAGAGTGAAGCCTAGGTTGCCCGGAACGTAGAAATGACCATGACTTTCACACTGGCTGCAATTATTCCTGTTACACGATGGAAAAACTGTTGTATCCTTACTGTATTTTAGGCTTCGGGCGTTGACATCTATGGCCCTACCTATTCCATCTGGTAGAGCAACGCCCTAGAGTTAAGTCTAGGTTTCCCGCAACATAGAAATGACCATTACTTTCACACTGTCTACAATTATTCATTCTATACGAGGGAAGAACTGTTGTATTTTATTGTAATTTATGCTTCTGGCGTTGACTTCTAAGGCCGTAGCTATTCGATGTGGTGGAGCAACGCCCTAGGGTGGAGCCTAGGTTGCCCGGAACGTAGAAATGGCCATATCTTTCACACTGGTTGCAATTATTCCTGTTACACGATGGAAAAGCTGTTGTATATTTATTGTATTTTATGCCTCTGGCGTTGACTTCTTAGGCCCTAACTATTCGATCTGGTGGAGCAACGCCCTAGAGTGAAGCCTAGGTTTGCCCGGAACATTGAAATGACCATATCCTTCACACTGGTTGCAATTATTCCTGTTACACGATGGAAAAACTGTTGTATTTTTATTGTATTTTATGCCTCTGGCGTTGACTTCTTAGGCCCTAACTATTCGATCTGGTGGAGCAATGCCCTAGAGTGAAGCTTAGGTTTGCCCGGAACATATAAATGACCATAACTTTCACACCGGTTGCAAGTATTCGTCTTACACGATGGAAAAACTCTTTTATTTTTATTGTGTTTTATGCCTCTGGAGTTGACTTCTTAGGCCCGAACTATTCGGTCTGGTGGAGAAACGCCATAGAGTGTAGCCTAGGTTGCCCGGAACGTAGAAATGACCATAACTTTCACACCGGTTGCAATTATTCGTTCTATACGATGGAAAAGCTGTTGTATTTATATTATATTTTATGCTTCTGGGGTTGACTTCTTAGGCCCTAACTATTCGATCTGGTTGAGCAACGCCCTAGAGTGAAGCCCAGGTTGCCCAAAATGTGGAAATGACCATTACCATCACACTGGTTGCAATTATTCACTTTATACCATGGAAAAACTGTTGTATTTTTATTGTACTTTATGCTCCGGGTGTAGACTTCTAAGGCCCTAACTATTCGATCTGGTGGAGCAACGCCCTAGAGTTTAGGCTAGGTTGCCCGGAAGGTAGAAATGACCATCTCTTTCACACCGGTTACTATTATTTGTTTTTTACGATGGAAAGACTGTTGTATTTATATTGTGTTTTATGCCTCTGGAGTTGACTTCTTAGGCCCTAACTTTTCGATCTGGTGTAACAACGCCCTAGAGTGAAGCCTAGGTTGCCCGGAACGTAGAAATGACCATGACTTTCACACTGGCTGCAATTATTCCTGTCACACGATGGAAAAACTGTTGTATCTTTACTGTATTTTAGGCTTCGGGCGTTGACTTCTATGTCCCTACCTATTCCATCTGGTGGAGCAATGCCCTAGAGTCAAGTCTAGGTTGCCCGCAACATAGAAATGACCATTACTTTCACACTGTTTACAATTATTCATTCTATACGAGGGAAGAAGTGTTGTATTTTATTGTATTTTATGCCTCTGGCGTTGACTTCTAAGGCCGTAGCTAATCGATGTGGTGGAGCAACGCCCTAGAGTGAAGCCTAGGTTTGCCCGGAACATAGAAATGACCATAACTTTCACACCGGTTGCAAATATTCGTCTTATACGATGGAAAAACTCTTTTATTTTTATTGTGTTTTATGCCTCTGGAGTTGACTTCTTAGGCCCTAACTATTCGGTCTGGTGGAGAAACGCCATAGAGTGTAGCCTAGGTTGCCCGGAACGTAGAAATGACCATAACTTTCACACCGGTTGCAATTATTCATTCTATACGAGGGAAGAACTGTTGTATTTTATTGTAAGTTATGCTTCTGGCGTTGACTTCTAAGGCCGTAGCTATTCGATGTGGTGGAGCAACGCCCTACGGTGGAGCCTAGGTTGCCCGGAACGTAGAAATGGCCATATCTTTCACACTGGTTGCAATTACTCCTGTTACACGATGGAAAAGCTGTTGTATATTTATTGTATTTTATGCCTCTGGCGTTGACTTCTTAGGCCCTAACTATTCGATCTGGTGGAGCAACGCCCTAGAGTGAAGCCTAGGTTTGCCCGGAACATAGAAATGACCATATCCCTCACACTGGTTGCAATTATTCCTGTTACACGATGGAAAAACTGTTGTATCTTTATTGTATTTTATGCCTCTGGCGTTGACTTCTTAGGCCCTAACTATTCGATCTGGTGGAGCAACGCCCTAGAGTGAAGCCTAGGTTTGCCCGGAACATAGAAATGACCATAACTTTCACACCGGTTGCAATTATTCGTTTTATACAATGGAAAAGCTGTTGTATTTATATTGTATTTTATGCTTCTGGCGTTGACTTCTAAGTCCCTAGCTGTACGATCTGGTGGAGCAGCGCCCTAGAGTGAAGCCTAGGTTGCCCGGAACGTCGAAATGATCATAACTTTCACACTGGTTGCAGTTATTCATTCTATACGAGGGAAGAACTGTTATATTTTATTGTATTTTATGCTTCTGGCGTATGACTTCGAAGGCCCTAACTATTCGAACTGGTTGACCAACGCCCTAGAGTGAAGCCTAGGTTGCACGGAACGTAGAAAGGCCCATTACTTTCACACTGGTTGCAATTACTCATTTTATACGATGGAGGAACTGTTGTATTTATATTGTATTTTCTGCTTCTGTTGTTGACTTCTAAGGCCGTAGCTGTTCAGATGTGGTGCAGCAACGTCCTAGAGTGAAGCCGAGGTTGCCCGGAACGTAGAAATGACCCTAACTTTCAAACCAGTTTCAATTATCCGTTTTATACGATGGAAACACTGTTGTATTTATTTTGTATTTTATGCTTCTGGCGTTGACTTCTAAGGCCGTATCTATTGGATCTGGTGGGGTAACGCCCAAGAGTGAAGCCTAGGTTGCCCGGAACGTAGAAATGACCATTACCTTCACACTGGTTGCAATTACTACTGTTACACGATGCAAAAGCTGCTGTATCTATATTGTATTTTATGCTTCGGGCATTGACTCCTAAGGCCCTAACTATTCGATGTGGTGGAGCAACGCCCTAGAGCGAAATCTAGGTTGCCAGGAAGGTAGAAATGACCATATCGTTCACACTGGTTGCAATTATTCTTGTTACACGATGGAAAAACTGTTGTATTTTTATTGTATTTTATGCCTCTGGCGTTGACTTCTTAGGCCCTAACTATTCGATCTGGTGGAGCAACGCCCTAGAGTGAAGCCTAGGTTTGCCCGGAACATAGAATTGACCATAACTTTCACACCGGTTGCAAATATTCGTCTTATACGATGGAAAAACTGTTTTATTTTTATTGTGTTTTATGCCCCTGGAGTTGACTTCTTAGGCCCTAACTATTCGGTCTGGTGGAGAAACGCCATACAGTGTAGCCTAGGTTGCCCGGAACGTAGAAATGACCATAACTTTCACACCGGTTGCAATTATTCGTTTTATACGATGGAAAAGCTGTTGGATTTATTTTGTATTTTATGCTCCTGGAGTTGACTTCTAAGTCCGTAGCCATTCGATCTGGTGGAGCAACGCCCTAGAGCGAAGCCTATGTTGCCGGGAACGTAGAAATGACCATAACTTTCATACTGGTGCAGTTATTCGTTTTGTACAATGGACAAACAGTTCTATTTATTTTGTATTTTATGATTCGAGCGTTGACTTCTAAGGCCCAAACTATTCTATCTGGTGGGGCAACGGCCAGGAGTCAAGCCCATGTCGCCAGGAACGTAGAAAAGACCATAACTTTCGTACTGGTTGCAATTATTCGTTTTATACAATGGAAAAGCTGTTATACTTATATTGTATTTTATGCTTCTGGCGTTGACTTCTAAGTCCCTAGCTGTACGATCTGGTGGAGCAGCGCCCTAGAGTGAAGCCTAGGTTGGCGGGAACGTAGAAATGACCATTACCTTCACACAGGTTGCAGTTATTCATTCTATACGAGTGAATAACTGTTGTATTTTACTGTATTTTATGCTTCTGGCGTTGACTTCTAAGGCCGTAGCTATTCGATGTGGTGGAGCAACGCCCTAGAGTGGAGCCTAGGTTGCCCGGAACGTAGAAATGACCATATCTTTCACACCGGTTTCAATTATTCGTTTTTTACGATGGAAAAGCTGTTTTATTTATTTTGTATTTGGTGCTTCTGGCCTTGACTTCCTATGCCCTAACTATTCGATCTGGTGGAACAACTCCCTAGAGTGAGGCAGACGTTGCCCGGATCGTAGAAATGACTATCACTTTCACACAGGTTGCAATTATTCATTTTATACGATGGAAAAACTGTTGTATTTTTATTGTACTTTATGCTCCGTGTGTAGACTTCTAAGGCCCTAACTATTCGATCTGGTGGAACAACGCCCTAGAGTGTAGGCTAGGTTGCCCGGAAGGTAGAAATGACCATCTCTTTCACACCGGTTACTATTATTTGTTTTTTACGATGGAAAGACTGTTGTATTTATATTGTGTTTTATGCCTCTGGAGTTGACTTCTTAGGCCCTAACTTTTCGATCTGGTGTAACAACGGCCTAGAGTGAAGCCTAGGTTGCCCGGAACGTAGAAATGACCATGACTTTCACACTGGCTGCAATTATTCCTGTTACACGATGGAAAAACTGTTGTATCCTTACTGTATTTTAGGCTTCGGGCGTTGACATCTATGGCCCTACCTATTCCATCTGGTAGAGCAACGCCCTAGAGTTAAGTCTAGGTTGCCCGCAACATAGAAATGACCATTACTTTCACACTGTCTACAATTATTCATTCTATACGAGGGAAGAACTGTTGTATTTTATTGTAATTTATGCTTCTGGCGTTGACTTCTAAGGCCGTAGCTATTCGATGTGGTGGAGCAACGCCCTAGGGTGGAGCCTAGGTTGCCCGGAACGTAGAAATGGCCATATCTTTCACACTGGTTGCAATTATTCCTGTTACACGATGGAAAAGCTGTTGTATATTTATTGTATTTTATGCCTCTGGCGTTGACTTCTTAGGCCCTAACTATTCGATCTGGTGGAGCAACGCCCTAGAGTGAAGCCTAGGTTTGCCCGGAACATTGAAATGACCATATCCTTCACACTGGTTGCAATTATTCCTGTTACACGATGGAAAAACTGTTGTATTTTTATTGTATTTTATGCCTCTGGCGTTGACTTCTTAGGCCCTAACTATTCGATCTGGTGGAGCAATGCCCTAGAGTGAAGCTTAGGTTTGCCCGGAACATATAAATGACCATAACTTTCACACCGGTTGCAAGTATTCGTCTTACACGATGGAAAAACTCTTTTATTTTTATTGTGTTTTATGCCTCTGGAGTTGACTTCTTAGGCCCGAACTATTCGGTCTGGTGGAGAAACGCCATAGAGTGTAGCCTAGGTTGCCCGGAACGTAGAAATGACCATAACTTTCACACCGGTTGCAATTATTCGTTTTATACGATAGAAAAACTGTTGTATTTATTTTGTATTTTATGCTCCTGGAGTTGACTTCTAAGTCCGTAGCCATTCGATCTGGTGGAGCAACGCCCTAGAGTGAAGCCTAGGTTGCACGGAACGTAGAAAGGCCCATTACTTTCACACTGGTTGCAATTACTCATTTTATACAATGGAGGAACTGTTGTATTTATATTGTATTTTCTGCTTCTGTTGTTGACTTCTAAGGCCGTAGCTGTTCAGATGTGGTGCAGCAACGTCCTAGAGTGAAGCCGAGGTTGCCCGGAACGTAGAAATGACCCTAACTTTCAAACCAGTTTCAATTATCCGTTTTATACGATGGAAACACTGTTGTATTTATTTTGTATTTTATGCTTCTGGCGTTGACTTCTAAGGCCGTATCTATTGGATCTGGTGGGGTAACGCCCAAGAGTGAAGCCTAGGTTGCCCGGAACGTAGAAATGACCATTACCTTCACACTGGTTGCAATTACTACTGTTACACGATGCAAAAGCTGCTGTATCTATATTGTATTTTATGCTTCGGGCATTGACTCCTAAGGCCCTAACTATTCGATGTGGTGGAGCAACGCCCTAGAGCGAAATCTAGGTTGCCAGGAAGGTAGAAATGACCATATCGTTCACACTGGTTGCAATTATTCTTGTTACACGATGGAAAAACTGTTGTATTTTTATTGTATTTTATGCCTCTGGCGTTGACTTCTTAGGCCCTAACTATTCGATCTGGTGGAGCAACGCCCTAGAGTGAAGCCTAGGTTTGCCCGGAACATAGAATTGACCATAACTTTCACACCGGTTGCAAATATTCGTCTTATACGATGGAAAAACTGTTTTATTTTTATTGTGTTTTATGCCCCTGGAGTTGACTTCTTAGGCCCTAACTATTCGGTCTGGTGGAGAAACGCCATACAGTGTAGCCTAGGTTGCCCGGAACGTAGAAATGACCATAACTTTCACACCGGTTGCAATTATTCGTTTTATACGATGGAAAAGCTGTTGGATTTATTTTGTATTTTATGCTCCTGGAGTTGACTTCTAAGTCCGTAGCCATTCGATCTGGTGGAGCAACGCCCTAGAGCGAAGCCTATGTTGCCGGGAACGTAGAAATGACCATAACTTTCATACTGGTGCAGTTATTCGTTTTGTACAATGGACAAACAGTTCTATTTATTTTGTATTTTATGATTCGAGCGTTGACTTCTAAGGCCCAAACTATTCTATCTGGTGGGGCAACGGCCAGGAGTCAAGCCCATGTCGCCAGGAACGTAGAAAAGACCATAACTTTCGTACTGGTTGCAATTATTCGTTTTATACAATGGAAAAGCTGTTATACTTATATTGTATTTTATGCTTCTGGCGTTGACTTCTAAGTCCCTAGCTGTACGATCTGGTGGAGCAGCGCCCTAGAGTGAAGCCTAGGTTGGCGGGAACGTAGAAATGACCATTACCTTCACACAGGTTGCAGTTATTCATTCTATACGAGTGAATAACTGTTGTATTTTACTGTATTTTATGCTTCTGGCGTTGACTTCTAAGGCCGTAGCTATTCGATGTGGTGGAGCAACGCCCTAGAGTGGAGCCTAGGTTGCCCGGAACGTAGAAATGACCATATCTTTCACACCGGTTTCAATTATTCGTTTTTTACGATGGAAAAGCTGTTTTATTTATTTTGTATTTGGTGCTTCTGGCCTTGACTTCCTATGCCCTAACTATTCGATCTGGTGGAACAACTCCCTAGAGTGAGGCAGACGTTGCCCGGATCGTAGAAATGACTATCACTTTCACACAGGTTGCAATTATTCATTTTATACGATGGAAAAACTGTTGTATTTTTATTGTACTTTATGCTCCGTGTGTAGACTTCTAAGGCCCTAACTATTCGATCTGGTGGAACAACGCCCTAGAGTGTAGGCTAGGTTGCCCGGAAGGTAGAAATGACCATCTCTTTCACACCGGTTACTATTATTTGTTTTTTACGATGGAAAGACTGTTGTATTTATATTGTGTTTTATGCCTCTGGAGTTGACTTCTTAGGCCCTAACTTTTCGATCTGGTGTAACAACGGCCTAGAGTGAAGCCTAGGTTGCCCGGAACGTAGAAATGACCATGACTTTCACACTGGCTGCAATTATTCCTGTTACACGATGGAAAAACTGTTGTATCCTTACTGTATTTTAGGCTTCGGGCGTTGACATCTATGGCCCTACCTATTCCATCTGGTAGAGCAACGCCCTAGAGTTAAGTCTAGGTTGCCCGCAACATAGAAATGACCATTACTTTCACACTGTCTACAATTATTCATTCTATACGAGGGAAGAACTGTTGTATTTTATTGTAATTTATGCTTCTGGCGTTGACTTCTAAGGCCGTAGCTATTCGATGTGGTGGAGCAACGCCCTAGGGTGGAGCCTAGGTTGCCCGGAACGTAGAAATGGCCATATCTTTCACACTGGTTGCAATTATTCCTGTTACACGATGGAAAAGCTGTTGTATATTTATTGTATTTTATGCCTCTGGCGTTGACTTCTTAGGCCCTAACTATTCGACCTGGTGGAGCAACGCCCTAGAGTGAAGCCTAGGTTTGCCCGGAACATTGAAATGACCATATCCTTCACACTGGTTGCAATTATTCCTGTTACACGATGGAAAAACTGTTGTATTTTTATTGTATTTTATGCCTCTGGCGTTGACTTCTTAGGCCCTAACTATTCGATCTGGTGGAGCAATGCCCTAGAGTGAAGCTTAGGTTTGCCCGGAACATATAAATGACCATAACTTTCACACCGGTTGCAAGTATTCGTCTTACACGATGGAAAAACTCTTTTATTTTTATTGTGTTTTATGCCTCTGGAGTTGACTTCTTAGGCCCGAACTATTCGGTCTGGTGGAGAAACGCCATAGAGTGTAGCCTAGGTTGCCCGGAACGTAGAAATGACCATAACTTTCACACCGGTTGCAATTATTCGTTTTATACGATAGAAAAACTGTTGTATTTATTTTGTATTTTATGCTCCTGGAGTTGACTTCTAAGTCCGTAGCCATTCGATCTGGTGGAGCAACGCCCTAGAGTGAAGCCTATGTTGCCGGGAACGTAGAAATGACCATAACTTTCATACTGGTGCAGTTATTCGTTTTATACAATGGAAAAAGCAGTTCTATTTATTTTGTATTTTTTGATTCGAGCGTTGACTTCTAAGGCCCAAACTATTCTATCTGGTGGCGCAACGTCCAAGAGTCAATCCTATGTCGCCCGGAACGTAGAAATGACCATAACTTTCACCCTGGTTGCAATTATTCGTTTTATACAATGGAAAAGCTGTTGTATTTATATTGTATTTTATGCTCCTGGCATAGACTTGTAAGGCCCTGGCTATTCGATCTGGAGGAGCAACGCCCTTGAGTGAAGCCTAGGTTGCCCGGAACGTAGAAATGACCCTAACTTTCAAACCAGTTTCAATTATCCGTTTTATACGATGGAAAAACTGTTGCATTTATTTTGTATTTTATGCTTCTGGCGTTGACTTCTTAGGCCCTAACTATTCGATCTGGTGGAACAACGCCCTAGAGTGTAGGCTAGGTTGCCCGGAAGGTAGAAATGACCATGACTTTCACACTGGCTGCAATTATTCCTGTTACACGATGGAAAAACTGTTGTATCTTTACTGTATTTTAGGCTTCGGGCGTTGACATCTATGGCCCTACCTATTCCATCTGGTGGAGCAACGCCCTTGAGTGAAGCCTAGGTTGCCCGGAACGTAGAAATGACCCTAACTTTCAAACCAGTTTCAATTATCCGTTTTATACGATGGAAAAACTGTTGCATTTATTTTGTGTTTTATGTTTCTGGCGTTGACTTCTTAGGCCCTAACTATTCGATCTGGTGGAACAACGCCCTAGAGTGTAGGCTAGGTTGCCCGGAAGGTAGAAATGACCATGACTTTCACACTGGCTGCAATTATTCCTGTTACACGATGGAAAAACTGTTGTATCTTTACTGTATTTTAGGCTTCGGGCGTTGACATCTATGGCCCTACCTATTCCATCTGGTGGAGCAACGCCCTAGAGTTAAGTCTAGGTTGCCCGCAACATAGAAATGACCATTACTTTCACACTGTTTGCAATTATTCATTCTATACGAGGGAAGAACTGTTGTATTTTATTGTAATTTATGCTTCTGGCGTTGACTTCTAAGGCCGTAGCTATTCGATGTGGTGAAGCAACGCCCTAGGGTGGAGCCTAGGTTGCCCGGAACGTAGAAATGGCCATATCTTTCACACTGGTTGCAATTATTCCTGTTACACGATGGACAAACTGTCGGATTGTTCTGTACTTTATACTTCTGGCTTTGACTACTAAGGCCCTTTGTATTCGATCTGGTGGATTAATGCCTCACAGTTAAGTCTAGGATGCCGAAACGATGAAATGACTATTACTGACACACTGGTTGCAATTATTCATGCTATACGATGGAAAAACTGTTGCATTTTTATTGTACTCTATGCTTCTGGCGTTGAATTCTTAGGCCCTAACTATTCGATCCCGGGGGCAGCGTCCAAGAGTGAAGCGTATGTTGCCCGAAACGTAGAAATGACCATTACATTCGCACTGGTTGCAATTATTCGTTTTATACGATGGAAAAGCTGTTGTCCTTATTTTGTATTTTATGCTTCTGGCGTTGGCTTCCAAGGCCCTAACTATTCGATCCAGTGGAGCAACGCCCTAGAGTGAAGCCTAGGTTGCCCGGAACGTAGAAATTACCTTAACTTTCAAACTGGTTGCTATTATTCGTTTTATACGATGGAAAAACTGTTGCATTTATATTCTATTTTATGCTTCTGGCGCTGACTTCTCAGGCCCTAACCATTCGATCTGGCGGAGCAACGCCCTACAGTGAAGCCTAGGTTGCCCGAAACGTAGAAATGACTATCGCTTTCACACTGGTTGCAATTATTCCTGTTATACGATGGACAAACTGTTGCATTTTTATTGTACTTTATGCTTCTGGCGTTGACTTCCAAGGCCCTACGTATTCGATCTGGAGGAGCAATGCCCCTGAGTTAAATCTAGGATGCCCGAAACGTCGAAATGATCATTACTTTCACACTGATTGCAATTATTCATTCTATATGATGGAAAAACTGTTCCATTTTTATTGTATTTTATGCTTCTGGCGTTGACTTCTTAGGCCTTAACTATTCGATCTGGTGGAACAACGCCCTAGAGTGAAGCCTGTGTTGCCCGGAACGTAGAAATGGCCTTTACTTTCACACTGGTTGCAATTATTCGTTTTATACGATGGAAAAACTGTTGTATCTAAATGGTATTTTATGCTTCTGGCGTTGACTTCTAAGGCCCTAACTATTCGATCTAGTGGAGCAACGTCCTAGAATGAAGCCTAGGTTGCCCGGAACGTAGAAATGACCATAACCTTAACACTGGTTGCAATTATTCCTTTTATACGATGGAAAAACTGTTGTAGTTTTATTGTATTTTATGCTTCAGGCGTTGAATTCATAGGCCCTAACTATTCGATCTGGTGGAGCAACGCCCTAGAGTGAAGCCTCGGTTGCGCGGAACGTAGATGTGACCATTACTTTCTCACTGTTTGCAATTATTCATTCTTTACGTTGGAAAAGCTGTTGTATTTATATTGTATTTTATGCTTCTGGCGTTGACTGCTAAGGTCGTAGCTATTAGATGTGGTGGAGCAACTCCCTAGAGTCAAGCCTAGGTCGCCCGGAACGTAGAAATGACCATAACTTTCACTCCGGTTGCAATTATTCGTTTTATACAATGGAAAAACTGCTCTTTTTATTTTGTATTTTATGCTTCTGGCGCTGACTTCTAAGTCCCTAACAATTGGATCTGGAGGAACAACGCCCTAGAGTGAAGCCTAGGTTGCCCGGAACGTAGAAACGACCATTACCTGCACACAGGTTGCAATTATTCCTGTTATACGATGGAAAAACTGTTGTAGTTTTATTGTATTTTATGCTTCAGGCGTTGAATTCATAGGCCCTAACTATTCGATCTCGTGGAGCAACGCCCTAGAGTCAAGCCTAGGTTGCCCGGAACGTAGATATGACCATAACTTTCACAGTGGTTGCAATTATTCATGCTATACGGTAGAAATACTGTTGCATTTTTATTGTATTTTCTGCTTCTGGCTTTGACTTCTAAGGTCCTAGCTATTCCATCTGGTGGGGCAACATCCAAGGGTGTAGCCTATGTTGCCCGGAACGTAGAAATGACCATCACTTTCACACTGATAGCAATTATTCGTTTTATTCAATGGAAAAACTGTTGTATTTATATTGTACTTTATGCTTCTGGCGTTGACTTCTAAGGCCGCAGCTATTCGATGTAGTTGAGCAACGCCCTAGACTGAAGCCTAGGTTGCCCGGAACGTAGAAATGACCATTACCTTCACACTGGTTGCAATTATTCGTTTTATACGATGGAAAAACTGTTGTATTTATTTTGCATTTGGTGCTTCTGGCGCTGACTTCTTAGGCCCTAACTATTGGATTTGGTGGACCAACACCCTAGAGTGGAGCCTAGGTTGCCCGGAACGTAGAAATGACCATCACCTTCACTCTGGTTGCAATTATTCATTTTATACGGTGGAAAAGCTGTTGTATTTATATTGTATTTTATGCTTCGGGCGTTGACTTCTAAGACCCTAGCTATTCCATCTGGTGGAGCAACACCCTAGCGTGAAGCCTAGGTTGCCCGGAACGTAGAACATACCATTACCTTCACACTGTTTGCAATTATTCCTGTTATACGATGGAAAAACTGTTGCATCTTTATTGCATTTTATGCTTCTGGCGCTGACTTCTAAGGCCCTAACTATTCGATCTGGTGCAGCAACGCCCTAGAGTGAAGCCTAGGTTGCCCAGAACGTAGAAATGACAATTACATTCTCACTGGTTGCAATTTTTCGTCTTATACGATGGAAAAGCTGTTGTATTTATATCGTATTTTATGCTTCTGACGTTGACTTCTTAGGCCCTAACTATTCCATCTGGTGGAACAACGCCCTTGGGTGTAGCCTAGGTTGCGCAGAACGTAGCAATGACCATAACTTTCACACTGGTAGCAATTATTCGTTTTATACGATGGAAAAACTGTTCTATTTATTTTGTATTTTATGCTTCGGGCGTTGACTTCTAAGGCCCCAGCTATTCTATCTGTTCGAGCAACGCCCTAGAGTCAAGCCTAGGTTGCCCGGAACGAAGAAATGACCATAACTTCCACACTGGTTGCAATTATTCGTTTTATACGATGGAAAAGCTGTTGTATTTATATCGTATTTTATGCTTCTGGCGTTGACTTCTTAGGCCCTAACTATTCCATCTGGTGGAACAACGCCCTAGGGTGAAGCGTAGGTTGCGCGGAACGTAGAAATGACCATAACTTTCACACTGGTAGCTATTATTCGTATTATACGATGGAAAAACTGTTGTATTTATATTGTATTTGATGCTTCTGGCGTTGACTTCTTAGGCCCTAACTGCTCGACCAGGTGGAACAACGCCCTAGGGTGAAGCCGAGGTTGCCCGGAAAGTAGAAATGACCATAACATTCACACTGGTTGCAATTATTCGTTTTATACGATGGAAAAGCTGTGGCACCTTTATTGTATTTTATTCATCTGCGGTTGACTTCTAAGGCCGTAGCTATTAGATGTGGTGGAGCAACGCCCTAGAGTGACGCCTAGGTTGGCCGGAACGTAGAAATGACCATTACTTTCACAATGTTTGCAATTATTCATGTTATACGATGGAAAAGCTTTTGTACTTATATTTTATTTTATTCTTCTGGCGTTGACTTCTTAGGCCCTAACTATTCGATCTGGTGGAAGAACGCCCTAGAGTGAAGACTTGGTTGCCCGGAACATGGAAATGACCATTACTTTCACACTGTTTGCAGATATTCCTGTTATACGATGGAAAAACTTTTGCACCTTTATTGTATTTTATGCTTCTGGCGTTGGCTTATAAGGCCATAACTATTCGATTTGCAGGAGCAACGCCCGAGAGTGGAGCCTAGGTTGCCCGGTACGTAGAAATGACCATTACTTTCACACTGTTTGCAAATATACAATATACGATGGAAAATCTGTTGTATTTATGTTGTATTTTATGCTTCTGGCGTTGATTTCTTAGGCCCTAACTATTTGATCTTGTGGTGCACCGCCCTAGAGTGAAGCATAGGTTGCCCGGAACGTAGAAAAGACCATTGCCTTCACACTGGTTGCAATTATTCCTGTTTTACGATGGAAAATCTGTTGCATCTTTATTGTATTTTATGCTTCTGGCGTTGATTTCTAAGGCCCTAATTATTCGATCTGGTGGAGCAACGTCCTAGAGTGAAGCCTAGGTTGCCCGGAACGTAGAAATGACCATTACATTCACACTGGTTGCAATTATTCGTCTTTTACGATGGAAAAGCTGTTGTATTTATATCGTATTTTATGCTTCTGACGTTGACTTCTTAGGCCCTAACTATTCCACCTGGTGGAACAACGCCCTTGGGTGTAGCCTAGGTTGCGCAGAACGTAGCAATGACCATAACTTTCACACTGGTAGCAATTATTCGTTTTATACGATGGAAAAACTGTTCTTTTTATTTTGTATTTTATGCTTCGGGCGTTGACTTCTAAGGCCCCAGCTATTCTATCTGTTCGAGCAACGCCCTAGAGTGAAGCCTAGGTTGCCTGGAACGTAGAAATGACCATAACTTCCACACTGGTTGCAATTATTCGTTTTATACGATGGAAAAGCTGTTGTATTTATATCGTATTTTATGCTTCTGGCGTTGACTTCATAGGCCCTAACTATTCCATCTGGTGGAGCAACGCCCTAGAGTCAAGCCTAGGTTGCCCGGAACGTAGAAATGACCATAACTTCCACACTGGTTGCAATTCTTCGTTTTATACGATGGAAAAGCAGTTGTATTTATATCGTATTTTGTGCTTCTGGCGTTGACTTCTAAGGACCCAACTATTCGATCTGGTGGAGCAACGCCCTAGAGTGAAGCCTAGGTTGCCCGGAAGGTAGTAATGACCATAACTTTCATCCTGGTTGCAATTATTCGTTTTATATGATGGAAAAACTGTTGTATTTATATAGTGTTTTATGCTTCTGGCGGTGACTTCTTAGGCCCTAACTATTCCATCTGGTGGAACAACGCCCTTGGGTGAAGCCTAGGTTGCGCGCAACGTAGCAATGACCATAACTTTTACACTGGTAGCAATTATTCGTTTTATACGATGGAAAAACTGTTCTATTTATTTTGTATTTTATGCTTCGGGCGTTGACTTCTACGGCCCTAGCTATTCTATCTGGTCGAGCAACGACCTAGAGTGAAGCCTAGGTTGCCCGGAACGTAGAAATGACCAAAACTTTCACACTGGATGCAATTATTCGTTTTATACGATGGAAAAGCTGTTGTATTTATATCGTATTTTAGCTTCTGGCGTTGACTTCTTAGGCCCTAACTATTCCATCTGGTGGAACAACGCCCTAGGGTGAAGCCTAGGTTGCGCGGAACGTAGAAATGACCATAACTTTCACACTGGTAGCAATTATTCGTTTTATACGATGGAAAAACTGTTTTATTTATTTTGTATTTTATACTTCTGGCGTTGACTTCTAATGCCCTATCTATTCGATCTGGTGGAGCAACGCCCTAGAGTGAAGCCTAGGTTGCCCGGAAAGTAGAAATGACCATAACTTTCATCCTGCTTGCAATTATTCGTTTTATATGATGGAAAAACTGTTGTATTTATATAGTGTTTTATGCTTCTGGCGTTGACTTCTTAGTCCCTAACTATTGCATCTGGTGGAACAACGCCCTCGGGTGTAGCCTAGGTTGCGCAGAACGTAGCAATGACCATAACTTTCACACTGGTAGCAATTATTCGTTTTATACGATGGAAAAACTGTTCTATTTATTTTGTATTTTATGCTTCGGGCGTTGACTTCTAAGGCCCCAGCTATTCTATCTGTTCGAGCAACGCCCTAGAGTGAAGCCTAGGTTGCCCGGAACGTAGAAATGACCATAACTTCCACACTGGTTGCAATTATTCGTTTTATACGATGGAAAAGCTGTTGTATTTATATCGTATTTTATGCTTCTGGCGTTGACTTCTTAGGCCCTAACTATTCCATCTGGTGGAACAACGCCCTAGGGTGAAGCGTAGGTTGCGCGGAACGTAGAAATGACCATAACTTTCACACTGGTAGCTATTATTCGTATTATACGATGGAAAAACTGTTATATTTATATTGTATTTGATGCTTCTGGCGTTGACTTCTTAGGCCCTAACTGTTCGATCAGGTCGAACAGCGCCCTAGGGTGAAGCCTAGGTTGCCCGGAAAGTAGAAATGACCATAACATTCACACTGGTTGCAATTATTCGTTTTATACGATGGAAAAGCTGTGGCACCTTTATTGTATTTTATTCATCTGCGGTTGACTTCTAAGGCCGTAGCTATTAGATGTGGTGGAGCAACGCCCTAGAGTGACAACTAGGTTGGCCGGAACGTAGAAATGACCATTACTTTCACAATGTTTGCAATTATTCATGTTATACGATGGAAAAGCTTTTGTACTTATATTGTATTTTATTCTTCTGGCGTTGACTTCTTAGGCCCTAACTATTCGATCTGGTGGAAGAACGCCCTAGAGTGAAGACTTGGTTGCCCGGAACATGGAAATGACCATTACTTTCACACTGTTTGCAGATATTCCTGTTATACGATGGAAAAACCTTTGCACCTTTATTGTATTTTATGCTTCTGGCGTTGACTTCTAAGGCCCTAACTATTCGATTTGCAGGAGCAACGCCCGAGAGTGGAGCCTAGGTTGCCCGGTACGTAGAAATGACCATTACTTTCACACTGTTTGCAAATATACAATATACGATGGAAAATCTGTTGTATTTATGTTGTATTTTATGCTTCTGGCGTTGATTTCTTAGGCCCTAACTATTTGATCTTGTGGTGCATCGCCCTAGAGTGAAGCATAGGTTGCCCGGAACGTAGAAAAGACCATTGCCTTCACACTGGTTGCAATTATTCCTGTTTTACGATGGAAAAACTGTTGCATCTTTATTGTATTTTATGCTTCTGGCGTTGATTTCTAAGGCCCTAATTATTCGATCTGGTGGAGCAACGCCCTAGAGTGAAGCCTAGGTTGCCCAGAACGTAGAAATGACCATTACATTCACACTGGTTGCAATTATTCGTCTTATACGATGGAAAAGCTGTTGTATTTATATCGTATTTTATGCTTCTGACGTTGACTTCTCAGGCCCTAACTATTCCACCTGGTGGAACAACGCCCTTGGGTGTAGCCTAGGTTGCGCAGAACGTAGCAATGACCATAACTTTCACACTGGTAGCAATTATTCGTTTTATACGATGGAAAAACTGTTCTATTTATTTTGTATTTTATGCTTCGGGCGTTGACTTCTAAGGCCCCAGCTATTCTATCTGTTCGAGCAACGCCCTAGAGTGAAGCCTAGGTTGCCCGGAACGTAGAAATGACCATAACTTCCACACTGGTTGCAATTATTCGTTTTATACGATGGAAAAGCTGTTGTATTTATATCGTCTTTTATGCTTCTGGCGTTGACTTCTTAGGCCCTAACTATTCCATCTGGTGGAACAACGACCTAGGGTGAAGCGTAGGTTGCGCGGAACGTAGAAATGACCATAACTTTCACACTGGTAGCTATTATTCGTATTATACGATGGAAAAACTGTTATATTTATATTGTATTTGATGCTTCTGGCGTTGACTTCTTAGGCCCTAACTGTTCGATCAGGTCGAACAGCGCCCTAGGGTGAAGCCTAGGTTGCCCGGAAAGTAGAAATGACCATAACATTCACACTGGTTGCAATTATTCGTTTTATACGATGGAAAAGCTGTGGCACCTTTATTGTATTTTATTCATCTGCGGTTGACTTCTAAGGCCGTAGCTATTAGATGTGGTGGAGCAACGCCCTAGAGTGACAACTAGGTTGGCCGGAACGTAGAAATGACCATTACTTTCACAATGTTTGCAATTATTCATGTTATACGATGGAAAAGCTTTTGTACTTATATTGTATTTTATTCTTCTGGCGTTGACTTCTTAGGCCCTAACTATTCGATCTGGTGGAAGAACGCCCTAGAGTGAAGACTTGGTTGCCCGGAACATGGAAATGACCATTACTTTCACACTGTTTGCAGATATTCCTGTTATACGATGGAAAAACCTTTGCACCTTTATTGTATTTTATGCTTCTGGCGTTGACTTCTAAGGCCCTAACTATTCGATTTGCAGGAGCAACGCCCGAGAGTGGAGCCTAGGTTGCCCGGTACGTAGAAATGACCATTACTTTCACACTGTTTGCAAATATACAATATACGATGGAAAATCTGTTGTATTTATGTTGTATTTTATGCTTCTGGCGTTGATTTCTTAGGCCCTAACTATTTGATCTTGTGGTGCACCGCCCTAGAGTGAAGCATAGGTTGCCCGGAACGTAGAAAAGACCATTGCCTTCACACTGGTTGCAATTATTCCTGTTTTACGATGGAAAAACTGTTGCATCTTTATTGTATTTTATGCTTCTGGCGTTGATTTCTAAGGCCCTAATTATTCGATCTGGTGGAGCAACGCCCTAGAGTGAAGCCTAGGTTGCCCGGAACGTAGAAATGACCATTACATTCACACTGGTTGCAATTATTCGTCTTATACGATGGAAAAGCTGTTGTATTTATATCGTATTTTATGCTTCTGACGTTGACTTCTCAGGCCCTAACTATTCCACCTGGTGGAACAACGCCCTTGCGTGTAGCCTAGGTTGCGCAGAACGTAGCAATGACCATAACTTTCACACTGGTAGCAATTATTCGTTTTATACGATGGAAAAACTGTTCTATTTATTTTGTATTTTATGCTTCGGGCGTTGACTTCTACGGCCCTAGCTATTCCATCTGGTCGAGCAACGACCTAGAGTGAAGCCTAGGTTGCCCGGAACGTAGAAATGACCAAAACTTTCACACTGGATGCAATTATTCGTTTTATACGATGGAAAAGCTGTTGTATTTATATCGTATTTTAGCTTCTGGCGTTGACTTCTTAGGCCCTAACTGTTCCATCTGGTGGAACAACGCCCTAGGGTGAAGCCTAGGTTGCGCGGAACGTAGAAATGACCATAACTTTCACACTGGTAGCAATTATTCGTTTTATACGATGGAAAAACTGTTTTATTTATTTTGTATTTTATGCTTCGGGCGTTGACTTCTAAGGCCCCAGCTATTCTATCTGTTCGAGCAACGCCCTAGTGTGAAGCCTTGGTTGCCCGGAACGTAGAAATGACCATAACTTTCACTCCGGTTGCAATTATTCGTTTTATACAATGGAAAAACTGTTCTTTTTATTTTGTATTTTATGCTTCGGGCGTCGACTTCCAATGCCCTAACTATTCGATCTGGTGGAGCAACGCCCTAGAGTGAAGCCTAGGTTGCCCGGAATGTAGAAATTACCTTAACTTTCAGACTGGTTGCTATTATGCGTTTTATACGATGGAAAAACTGTTGAATGTATATTCTATTTTATGCTTCTGGCGCTGACTTCTCAGGCCCTAACTATTCGATCTGGCGGAGCAACACCCTACAGTGAAGCCTAGGTTGCCCGAAACGTAGAAATGACTATCACTTTCACACTGGGTGCAATTATTCGTTTTATACAATGGAAAAACTGTTCTCTTTATTTTGTATATTATGCTTCGGGCGTGGACTTCCAATGCCCTAACTATTCGACCTGGTGGAGCAACGCCCTAGAGTGAAGCCTAGGTTGCCCGGAACGTAGAAATTACCTTAACTTTCACACTGTTTGCAATTATTCATTTTATACGGTGGAAAAGCTGTTGTATTTATATTGTATTTTATGCTTCGGGCGTTGACTTCTAAGACCCTAGCTATTCCATCTGGTGGAGCAACACCCTAGCGTGAAGCCTAGGTTGCCCGGAACGTAGAACATACCAATACCTTCACACTGTTTGCAATTATTCCTGTTATACGATGGAAAAACTGTTGCATCTTTATTGCATTTTATGCTTCTGGCGCTGACTTCTAAGGCCCTAACTATTCGATCTGGTGCAGCAACGCCCTAGAGTGAAGCCTAGGTTGCTCGGAACGTAGAAATGACCATTACCTTCACACTGTTTGCAATTATTCGTATTATACGATGGAAAAGCTGTTGTATTTATATCGTATTTTATGCTTCTGACGTTGACTTCTTAGGCCCTAACTATTCCATCTGGTGGAACAACGCCCTTGGGTGTAGCCTAGGTTGCGCAGAACGTAGCAATGACCATAACTTTCACACTGGTAGCAATTATTCGTTTTATACGATGGAAAAACTGTTCTATTTATTTTGTATTTTATGCTTCGGGCGTTGACTTCTAAGGCCCCAGCTATTCTATCTGTTCGAGCAACGCCCTAGTGTGAAGCCTTGGTTGCCCGGAACGTAGAAATGACCATAACTTTCACTCCGGTTGCAATTATTCGTTTTATACAACGGAAAAACTGTTCTTTTTATTTTGTATTTTATGCTTCGGGCGTCGACTTCCAATGCCCTAACTATTCGATCTGGTGGAGCAACGCCCTAGAGTGAAGCCTAGGTTGCCCGGAATGTAGAAATTACCTTAACTTTCAAACTGGTTGCTATTATGCGTTTTATACGATGGAAAAACTGTTGAATGTATATTCTATTTTATGCTTCTGGCGCTGACTTCTCAGGCCCTAACTATTCGATCTGGCGGAGCAACGCCCTACAGTGAAGCCTAGGTTGCCCGAAACGTAGAAATGACTATCACTTTCACACTGGGTGCAATTATTCGTTTTATACAATGGAAAAACTGTTCTCTTTATTTTGTATTTTATGCTTCGGGCGTGGACTTCCAATGCCCTAACTATTCGATCTGGTGGAGCAACGCCCTAGAGTGAAGCCTAGGTTGCCCGGAACGTAGAAATTACCTTAACTTTCAAACTGGTTGCTATTATTCGTTTTATACGATGGAAAAACTGTTGCATTTATATTCTATTCTATGCTTCTGGCGCTGACTTCTCAGGCCCTAACTATTCGATCTGGCGGAGCAACGCCCTGCAGTGAAGCCTAGGTTGCCCGAAACGTAGAAATGACTATCACTTTCACACTGGTTGCAATTATTCCTGTTATACGATGGAAAAACTGTTGTAGTTTTATTGTATTTTATGCTTCAGGCGTTGAATTCATAGGCCCTAACTATTCGATCTGGTGGAGCAACGCCCTAGAGTGAAACCTCGGTTGCCCGGAACGTAGAAAAGACCATAACTTTCACACTGGTTGCAATTATTCGTTTTATACGATGGAAAAGCTGTTGTCCTTATTTTGTATTTTATGCTTCTGGCGTTGACTTCTGAGGTCGTAGCTAATAGATGTGGTGGAGCAACGCCCTAGAGTCAAGCCTAGGTTGCCCGGAACGTAGATATGACCATAACTTTCACAGTGGTTGCAATTATTCATGCTATACGGTAGAAACACTGTTGCATTTTTATTGTATTTTCTGCTTCTGGCTTTGACTTCTAAGGTCCTAGCTATTCCATCTGGTGGGGCAACATCCAAGGGTGTAGCCTATGTTGCTCGGAACGTAGAAATGACCATCACTTTCACACTGGTAGCAATTATTCGTTTTATACGATGGAAAAACTGTTCTATTTATTTTGTATTTTATGCTTCGGGCGTTGACTTCCACGGCCCTAGCTATTCTATCTGGTCGAGCAACGCCCTAGAGTGAAGCCTAGGTAGTCCGGAACGTAGAAATGTCCATATCTTTCACACTGTTTGCAATTATTCGTTTTATACGATGGAAAAACTTTTGTACTTATATTGTGTTTTATTCTTCTGGCGTTGACTTCTTAGTCCCTAACTATTCGATCTGGTGGAACAACGCCCCAGAGTGAAGACTAGGAGGCCCGGAACATGGAAATGACCATTACTTTCACACTGTTTGCAGTTATTCCTGTCATACGATGGAAAAACTTTTGCATCTTTATTGTATTTTATGCTTCTGGCGTTGACTTCTAAGGCCCTAGCTATTCGATTTGGTGGAGCAACTCCCGAGAGTGGAGCCTAGGT
This sequence comes from Calliopsis andreniformis, assembly GCF_051401765.1. Classification (NCBI taxonomy): domain Eukaryota; kingdom Metazoa; phylum Arthropoda; class Insecta; order Hymenoptera; family Andrenidae; genus Calliopsis; species Calliopsis andreniformis. The sequence continues at coordinate 8,905,237 of NW_027480426.1, read as the reverse complement.
TGCCCGGTACGTAGAAATGACCATTAGTTTCACACTGTTTGCAAATATACATTATATACGGTGGAAAATCTGTTGTATTTATGTTGTACTTTATGCTTCTGGCGTTGACTTCTTAGCCCTAACTATTTGATCTGGTGGTGCACCGCCCAAAAGTGAAGTCTAGGTTGCCCGGAATGTAGAAAAGACCATTACCTTCACACTGGTTGCAATTATTCCTGTTTTACGATGGAAACACTGTTGCATCTTTATTGTGTTTCATGCTTCTGGCGTTGATTTCTAAGGCCCTAATTATTCGATCTGGTGGAGCAACGCCCTAGAGTGAAGCCTAGGTTGCCCAGAACGTAGAAATGACAATTACATTCTCACTGGTTGCAATTTTTCGTCTTATACGATGGAAAAGCTGTTGTATTTATATCGTATTTTATGCTTCTGACGTTGACTTCTTAGGCCCTAACTATTCCATCTGGTGGAACAACGCCCTTGGGTGTAGCCTAGGTTGCGCAGAACGTAGCAATGACCATAACTTTCACACTGGTAGCAATTATTCGTTTTATACGATGGAAAAACTGTTCTATTTATTTTGTATTTTATGCTTCGGGCGTTGACTTCTAAGGCCCCAGCTATTCTATCTGTTCGAGCAACGCCCTAGAGTCAAGCCTAGGTTGCCCGGAACGAAGAAATGGCCATAACTTCCACACTGGTTGCAATTATTCGTTTTATACGATGGAAAAGCTGTTGTATTTATATCGTATTTTATGCTTCTGGCGTTGACTTCTTAGGCCCTAACTATTCCATCTGGTGGAACAACGCCCTAGGGTGAAGCGTAGGTTGCGCGGAACGTAGAAATGACCATAACTTTCACACTGGTAGCTATTATTCGTATTATACGATGGAAAAACTGTTGTATTTATATTGTATTTGATGCTTCTGGCGTTGACTTCTTAGGCCCTAACTGCTCGACCAGGTGGAACAACGCCCTAGGGTGAAGCCGAGGTTGCCCGGAAAGTAGAAATGACCATAACATTCACACTGGTTGCAATTATTCGTTTTATACGATGGAAAAGCTGTGGCACCTTTATTGTATTTTATTCATCTGCGGTTGACTTCTAAGGCCGTAGCTATTAGATGTGGTGGAGCAACGCCCTAGAGTGACGCCTAGGTTGGCCGGAACGTAGAAATGACCATTACTTTCACAATGTTTGCAATTATTCGTTTTATACGATGGAAAAGCTGTTGTATTTATATCGTATTTTATGCTTCTGGCGTTGACTTCTTAGCCCTAACTATTTGATCTGGTGGTGCACCGCCCAAAAGTGAAGTCTAGGTTGCCCGGAATGTAGAAAAGACCATTACCTTCACACTGGTTGCAATTATTCCTGTTTTACGATGGAAACACTGTTGCATCTTTATTGTGTTTCATGCTTCTGGCGTTGATTTCTAAGGCCCTAATTATTCGATCTGGTGGAGCAACGCCCTAGAGTGAAGCCTAGGTTGCCCAGAACGTAGAAATGACAATTACATTCTCACTGGTTGCAATTTTTCGTCTTATACGATGGAAAAGCTGTTGTATTTATATCGTATTTTATGCTTCTGACGTTGACTTCTTAGGCCCTAACTATTCCATCTGGTGGAACAACGCCCTTGGGTGTAGCCTAGGTTGCGCAGAACGTAGCAATGACCATAACTTTCACACTGGTAGCAATTATTCGTTTTATACGATGGAAAAACTGTTCTATTTATTTTGTATTTTATGCTTCGGGCGTTGACTTCTAAGGCCCCAGCTATTCTATCTGTTCGAGCAACGCCCTAGAGTCAAGCCTAGGTTGCCCGGAACGAAGAAATGACCATAACTTCCACACTGGTTGCAATTATTCGTTTTATACGATGGAAAAGCTGTTGTATTTATATCGTATTTTATGCTTCTGGCGTTGACTTCTTAGGCCCTAACTATTCCATCTGGTGGAACAACGCCCTAGGGTGAAGCGTAGGTTGCGCGGAACGTAGAAATGACCATAACTTTCACACTGGTAGCTATTATTCGTATTATACGATGGAAAAACTGTTGTATTTATATTGTATTTGATGCTTCTGGCGTTGACTTCTTAGGCCCTAACTGCTCGACCAGGTGGAACAACGCCCTAGGGTGAAGCCGAGGTTGCCCGGAAAGTAGAAATGACCATAACATTCACACTGGTTGCAATTATTCGTTTTATACGATGGAAAAGCTGTGGCACCTTTATTGTATTTTATTCATCTGCGGTTGACTTCTAAGGCCGTAGCTATTAGATGTGGTGGAGCAACGCCCTAGAGTGACGCCTAGGTTGGCCGGAACGTAGAAATGACCATTACTTTCACAATGTTTGCAATTATTCATGTTATACGATGGAAAAGCTTTTGTACTTATATTGTATTTTATTCTTCTGGCGTTGACTTCTTAGGCCCTAACTATTCGATCTGGTGGAAGAACGCCCTAGAGTGAAGACTTGGTTGCCCGGAACATGGAAATGACCATTACTTTCACACTGTTTGCAGATATTCCTGTTATACGATGGAAAAACTTTTGCACCTTTATTGTATTTTATGCTTCTGGCGTTGGCTTCTAAGGCCATAACTATTCGATTTGCAGGAGCAACGCCCGAGAGTGGAGCCTAGGTTGCCCGGTACGTAGAAATGACCATTACTTTCACACTGTTTGCAAATATACAATATACGATGGAAAATCTGTTGTATTTATGTTGTATTTTATGCTTCTGGCGTTGATTTCTTAGGCCCTAACTATTTGATCTTGTGGTGCACCGCCCTAGAGTGAAGCATAGGTTGCCCGGAACGTAGAAAAGACCATTGCCTTCACACTGGTTGCAATTATTCCTGTTTTACGATGGAAAATCTGTTGCATCTTTATTGTATTTTATGCTTCTGGCGTTGATTTCTAAGGCCCTAATTATTCGATCTGGTGGAGCAACGTCCTAGAGTGAAGCCTAGGTTGCCCGGAACGTAGAAATGACCATTACATTCACACTGGTTGCAATTATTCGTCTTTTACGATGGAAAAGCTGTTGTATTTATATCTTATTTTATGCTTCTGACGTTGACTTCTTAGGCCCTAACTATTCCACCTGGTGGAACAACGCCTTTGGGTGTAGCCTAGGTTGCGCAGAACGTAGCAATGACCATAACTTTCACACTGGTAGCAATTATTCGTTTTATACGATGGAAAAACTGTTCTATTTATTTTGTATTTTATGCTTCGGGCGTTGACTTCTAAGGCCCCAGCTATTCTATCTGTTCGAGCAACGCCCTAGAGTGAAGCCTAGGTTGCCTGGAACGTAGAAATGACCATAACTTCCACACTGGTTGCAATTATTCGTTTTATACGATGGAAAAGCTGTTGTATTTATATCGTATTTTATGCTTCTGGCGTTGACTTCATAGGCCCTAACTATTCCATCTGGTGGAGCAACGCCCTAGAGTCAAGCCTAGGTTGCCCGGAACGTAGAAATGACCATAACTTCCACACTGGTTGCAATTCTTCGTTTTATACGATGGAAAAGCAGTTGTATTTATATCGTATTTTGTGCTTCTGGCGTTGACTTCTAAGGACCCAACTATTCGATCTGGTGGAGCAACGCCCTAGAGTGAAGCCTAGGTTGCCCGGAAGGTAGAAATGACCATAACTTTCATCCTGGTTGCAATTATTCGTTTTATATGATGGAAAAACTGTTGTATTTATATAGTGTTTTATGCTTCTGGCGGTGACTTCTTAGGCCCTAACTATTCCATCTGGTGGAACAACGCCCTTGGGTGAAGCCTAGGTTGCGCGCAACGTAGCAATGACCATAACTTTTACACTGGTAGCAATTATTCGTTTTATACGATGGAAAAACTGTTCTATTTATTTTGTATTTTATGCTTCGGGCGTTGACTTCTACGGCCCTAGCTATTCTATCTGGTCGAGCAACGACCTAGAGTGAAGCCTAGGTTGCCCGGAACGTAGAAATGACCAAAACTTTCACACTGGATGCAATTATTCGTTTTATACGATGGAAAAGCTGTTGTATTTATATCGTATTTTAGCTTCTGGCGTTGACTTCTTAGGCCCTAACTATTCCATCTGGTGGAACAACGCCCTAGGGTGAAGCCTAGGTTGCGCGGAACGTAGAAATGACCATAACTTTCACACTGGTAGCAATTATTCGTTTTATACGATGGAAAAACTGTTTTATTTATTTTGTATTTTATACTTCTGGCGTTGACTTCTAATGCCCTATCTATTCGATCTGGTGGAGCAACGCCCTAGAGTGAAGCCTAGGTTGCCCGGAAAGTAGAAATGACCATAACTTTCATCCTGCTTGCAATTATTCGTTTTATATGATGGAAAAACTGTTGTATTTATATAGTGTTTTATGCTTCTGGCGTTGACTTCTTAGTCCCTAACTATTGCATCTGGTGGAACAACGCCCTCGGGTGTAGCCTAGGTTGCGCAGAACGTAGCAATGACCATAACTTTCACACTGGTAGCAATTATTCGTTTTATACGATGGAAAAACTGTTCTATTTATTTTGTATTTTATGCTTCGGGCGTTGACTTCTAAGGCCCCAGCTATTCTATCTGTTCGAGCAACGCCCTAGAGTGAAGCCTAGGTTGCCCGGAACGTAGAAATGACCATAACTTCCACACTGGTTGCAATTATTCGTTTTATACGATGGAAAAGCTGTTGTATTTATATCGTATTTTATGCTTCTGGCGTTGACTTCTTAGGCCCTAACTATTCCATCTGGTGGAACAACGCCCTAGGGTGAAGCGTAGGTTGCGCGGAACGTAGAAATGACCATAACTTTCACACTGGTAGCTATTATTCGTATTATACGATGGAAAAACTGTTATATTTATATTGTATTTGATGCTTCTGGCGTTGACTTCTTAGGCCCTAACTGTTCGATCAGGTCGAACAGCGCCCTAGGGTGAAGCCTAGGTTGCCCGGAAAGTAGAAATGACCATAACATTCACACTGGTTGCAATTATTCGTTTTATACGATGGAAAAGCTGTGGCACCTTTATTGTATTTTATTCATCTGCGGTTGACTTCTAAGGCCGTAGCTATTAGATGTGGTGGAGCAACGCCCTAGAGTGACAACTAGGTTGGCCGGAACGTAGAAATGACCATTACTTTCACAATGTTTGCAATTATTCATGTTATACGATGGAAAAGCTTTTGTACTTATATTGTATTTTATTCTTCTGGCGTTGACTTCTTAGGCCCTAACTATTCGATCTGGTGGAAGAACGCCCTAGAGTGAAGACTTGGTTGCCCGGAACATGGAAATGACCATTACTTTCACACTGTTTGCAGATATTCCTGTTATACGATGGAAAAACCTTTGCACCTTTATTGTATTTTATGCTTCTGGCGTTGACTTCTAAGGCCCTAACTATTCGATTTGCAGGAGCAACGCCCGAGAGTGGAGCCTAGGTTGCCCGGTACGTAGAAATGACCATTACTTTCACACTGTTTGCAAATATACAATATACGATGGAAAATCTGTTGTATTTATGTTGTATTTTATGCTTCTGGCGTTGATTTCTTAGGCCCTAATTATTCGATCTGGTGGAGCAACGCCCTAGAGCGAAGCCTAGGTTGCCCAGAACGTAGAAATGACCATTACATTCACACTGGTTGCAATTATTCGTCTTATACGATGGAAAAGCTGTTGTATTTATATCGTATTTTATGCTTCTGACGTTGACTTCTCAGGCCCTAACTATTCCACCTGGTGGAACAACGCCCTTGGGTGTAGCCTAGGTTGCGCAGAACGTAGCAATGACCATAACTTTCACACTGGTAGCAATTATTCGTTTTATACGATGGAAAAACTGTTCTATTTATTTTGTATTTTATGCTTCGGGCGTTGACTTCTAAGGCCCCAGCTATTCTATCTGTTCGAGCAACGCCCTAGAGTGAAGCCTAGGTTGCCCGGAACGTAGAAATGACCATAACTTCCACACTGGTTGCAATTATTCGTTTTATACGATGGAAAAGCTGTTGTATTTATATCGTATTTTATGCTTCTGGCGTTGACTTCTTAGGCCCTAACTATTCCATCTGGTGGAACAACGACCTAGGGTGAAGCGTAGGTTGCGCGGAACGTAGAAATGACCATAACTTTCACACTGGTAGCTATTATTCGTATTATACGATGGAAAAACTGTTATATTTATATTGTATTTGATGCTTCTGGCGTTGACTTCTTAGGCCCTAACTGTTCGACCAGGTGGAACAACGCCCTAGGGTGAAGCCTAGGTTGCCCGGAAAGTAGAAATGACCATAACATTCACACTGGTTGCAATTATTCGTTTTATACGATGGAAAAGCTGTGGCACCTTTATTGTATTTTATTCATCTGCGGTTGACTTCTAAGGCCGTAGCTATTAGATGTGGTGGAGCAACGCCCTAGAGTGACAACTAGGTTGGCCGGAACGTAGAAATGACCATTACTTTCACAATGTTTGCAATTATTCATGTTATACGATGGAAAAGCTTTTGTACTTATATTGTATTTTATTCTTCTGGCGTTGACTTCTTAGGCCCTAACTATTCGATCTGGTGGAAGAACGCCCTAGAGTGAAGACTTGGTTGCCCGGAACATGGAAATGACCATTACTTTCACACTGTTTGCAGATATTCCTGTTATACGATGGAAAAACCTTTGCACCTTTATTGTATTTTATGCTTCTGGCGTTGACTTCTAAGGCCCTAACTATTCGATTTGCAGGAGCAACGCCCGAGAGTGGAGCCTAGGTTGCCCGGTACGTAGAAATGACCATTACTTTCACACTGTTTGCAAATATACAATATACGATGGAAAATCTGTTGTATTTATGTTGTATTTTATGCTTCTGGCGTTGATTTCTTAGGCCCTAACTATTTGATCTTGTGGTGCACCGCCCTAGAGTGAAGCATAGGTTGCCCGGAACGTAGAAAAGACCATTGCCTTCACACTGGTTGCAATTATTCCTGTTTTACGATGGAAAAACTGTTGCATCTTTATTGTATTTTATGCTTCTGGCGTTGATTTCTAAGGCCCTAATTATTCGATCTGGTGGAGCAACGCCCTAGAGTGAAGCCTAGGTTGCCCGGAACGTAGAAATGACCATTACATTCACACTGGTTGCAATTATTCGTCTTATACGATGGAAAAGCTGTTGTATTTATATCGTATTTTATGCTTCTGACGTTGACTTCTCAGGCCCTAACTATTCCACCTGGTGGAACAACGCCCTTGCGTGTAGCCTAGGTTGCGCAGAACGTAGCAATGACCATAACTTTCACACTGGTAGCAATTATTCGTTTTATACGATGGAAAAACTGTTCTATTTATTTTGTATTTTATGCTTCGGGCGTTGACTTCTACGGCCCTAGCTATTCCATCTGGTCGAGCAACGACCTAGAGTGAAGCCTAGGTTGCCCGGAACGTAGAAATGACCAAAACTTTCACACTGGATGCAATTATTCGTTTTATACGATGGAAAAGCTGTTGTATTTATATCGTATTTTAGCTTCTGGCGTTGACTTCTTAGGCCCTAACTGTTCCATCTGGTGGAACAACGCCCTAGGGTGAAGCCTAGGTTGCGCGGAACGTAGAAATGACCATAACTTTCACACTGGTAGCAATTATTCGTTTTATACGATGGAAAAACTGTTTTATTTATCTTGTATTTTATGCTCCTGGCGTTGACTTCTAATGCCCTATCTATTCGATCTGGTGGAGCAACGCCCTAGAGTGAAGCCTAGGTTGCCCGGAAAGTAGAAATGACCATAACTTTCATCCTGCTTGCAATTATTCGTTTTATATCATGGAAAAACTGTTGTATTTATATAGCGTTTTATGCTTCTGGCGTTGACTTCTTAGTCCCTAACTATTGCATCTGGTGGAACAACGCCCGAGGGTGAAGCCTAGGTTGCCTGGAACGTAGAAATGACCATCACTTTCACACGGGTTGCAATTATTCCTGTTATAGGATGGAAAGACTGTTGTATTTTTATTGTATTTTATACTTCAGGCGTTGACTTCTAAGGCCCTAGCTATTCGATCTGCTCGAGCAACGCCCTAGAGTGAAGCCTAGGTTGCACGGAACGTAGAAATGACGATAACTTCCACACTGGTTGCAATTATTCGTTTTATACGATGGAAAAGCTGTTGTATTTATATCGTATTTCATGCTTCTGGCGTTGACTTCTAAGGACCTAACTATTCGATCTGGTGGAGAAACGCCCTAGAGTGAAGCCTTGGTTGCGCGGAACGTAGAAATGACCATAACGTTCACACTGGCAGCAATTATTCGTTTTATACGACGGAAAAACTGTTTTATTTATTTTGTATTTTATGCTTCTGGCGTTGACTTCCAAGGCCCTAACTATTCGATCTGGTGGAGCAACGCCCTAGAGTGAAGCCTAGGTTGCCCGGATAGTGGAAATGACCATAACTTTCATCCTGGTTGCAGTTATTCGTTTTATATGATGGGAAAGCTGTTGTATTTATATAGTGTTTTATGCTTCTGGCGTTGACTTCTTAGTCCCTAACTATTGCATCTGGTGGAACAACGCCCGAGGGTGGAGCCTAGGTTGCCTGGAACGTAGAAATGACCATCACTTTCACACGGGTTGCAATTATTCCTGTTATAGGATGGAAAGACTGTTGTATTTTTATTGTATTTTATACTTCAGGCGTTGACTTCTAAGGCCCTAGCTATTCGATCTGGTCGAGCAACGCCCTAGAGTGAAACCTAGGTTGCCGGGAACGTAGAAATGACCATAACTTCCACACCGGTTGCAATTATTCGTTTTATACGATGGAAAAGCTGTTGTATTTATATCGTATTTTATGCATCTGGCGTTGACTTCTAAGGACCTAACTATTCGATCTGGTGGAACAACGCCCTAGGGTGAAGCCTAGGTTGCCCGGAACTTAGAAATGACCATTACTTTCACACTGTTTGCAATTATTCATTTTATACGGTGGAAAAGCTGTTGTATTTATATTGTATTTTATGCTTCGGGCGTTGACTTCTAAGACCCCAGCTATTCCATCTGGTGGAGCAACACCCTAGCGTGAAGCCTAGGTTGCCCGGAACGTAGAACATACCATTACCTTCACACTGTTTGCAATTATTCCTGTTATACGATGGAAAAACTGTTGCATCTTTATTGCATTTTATGCTTCTGGCGCTGACTTCTAAGGCCCTAACTATTCGATCTGGTGCAGCAACGCCCTAGAGTGAAGCCTAGGTTGCTCGGAACGTAGAAATGACCATTACCTTCACACTGTTTGCAATTATTCGTATTATACGATGGAAAAACTGTTATATTTATATTGTATTTGATGCTTCTGGCGTTGACTTCTTAGGCCCTAACTGTTCGATCAGGTGGAACAGCGCCCTAGGGTGAAGCCTAGGTTGCCCGGAAAGTAGAAATGACCATAACTTTCACACTGATTGCAATTATTCGTTTTATACGATGGAAAAGCTGTGGAACCTTTATTGTATTTTATTCATCTGCGGTTGACTTCTAAGGCCGTAGCTATTAGATGTGGTGGAGCAACGCCCTAGAGTGAAGCCTAGGTTGCCCGGTACGTAGAAATGACCATTACTTTCACACTGTTTGCAAATATACATTATATACGATGGAAAATCTGTTGTATTTATGTAGTATTTTATGCTTCTGGCGTTGACTTCTTAGGCCCTAACTATTTGATCTGGTGGTGCACCGCCCTGGAGTGAAGCCTAGGTTGCCCGGAACGTAGAAATGACCATTACATTCACACTGGTTGCAATTATTCGTCTTATACGATGGAAAAGCTGTTGTATTTATATCGTATTTTATGCTTCTGACGTTGACTTCTTAGGCCCTAACTATTCCATCAGGTGGAACAACGCCCTTGGGTGTAGCCTAGGTTGCGCAGAACGTAGCAATGACCATAACTTTCACACTGGTAGCAATTATTCGTTTTATACGATGGAAAAACTGTTCTATTTATTTTGTATTTTATGCTTCGGGCGTTGACTTCTAAGGCCCCAGCTATTGTATCTGTTCGAGCAACGCCCTAGTGTGAAGCCTTGGTTGCCCGGAACGTAGAAATGACCATAACTTTCACTCCGGTTGCAATTATTCGTTTTATACAATGGAAAAACTGTTCTTTTTATTTTGTATTTTATGCTTCGGGCGTCGACTTCCAATGCCCTAACTATTCGATCTGGTGGAGCAACGCCCTAGAGTGAAGCCTAGGTTGCCCGGAATGTAGAAATTACCTTAACTTTCAAAATGGTTGCCATTATGCGTTTTATACGATGGAAAAACTGTTGAATGTATATTCTATTTTATGCTTCTGGCGCTGACTTCTCAGGCCCTAACTATTCGATCTGGCGGAGCAACGCCCTACAGTGAAGCCTAGGTTGCCCGAAACGTAGAAATGACTATCACTTTCACACTGGGTGCAATTATTCGTTTTATACAATGGAAAAACTGTTCTCTTTATTTTGTATTTTATGCTTCGGGCGTGGACTTCCAATGCCCTAACTATTCGATCTGGTGGAGCAACGCCCTAGAGTGAAGCCTAGGTTGCCCGGAACGTAGAAATTACCTTAACTTTCAAACTGGTTGCTATTATCCGTTTTATACGATGGAAAAACTGTTGCATTTATATTCTATTTTATGCTTCTGGCGCTGACTTCTCAGGCCCTAACTATTCGATCTGGCGGAGCAACGCCCTACAGTGAAGCCTAGGTTGCCCGAAACGTAGAAATGACTATCACTTTCACACTGGTTGCAATTATTCCTGTTATACGATGGAAAAACTGTTGTAGTTTTATTGTATTTTATGCTTCAGGCGTTGAATTCATAGGCCCTAACTATTCGATCTGGTGGAGCAACGCCCTAGAGTGAAGCCTCGGTTGCCCGGAACGTAGAAAAGACCATAACTTTCACACTGGTTGCAATTATTCGTTTTATACGATGGAAAAGCTGTTGTCCTTATTTTGTATTTTATGCTTCTGGCGTTGACTTCTGAGGTCGTAGCTAATAGATGTGGTGGAGCAACGCCCTAGAGACAAGCCTAGGTTGCCCGGAACGTAGATATGACCATAACTTTCACAGTGGTTGCAATTATTCATGCTATACGGTAGAAATACTGTTGCATTTTTATTGTATTTTCTGCTTCTGGCTTTGACTTCTAAGGTCCTAGCTATTCCATCTGGTGGGGCAACATCCAAGGGTGTAGCCTATGTTGCCCGGAACGTAGAAATGACCATCACTTTCACACTGATAGCAATTATTCGTTTTATTCAATGGAAAAACTGTTGTATTTATATTGTATTGTATGCTTCTGGCGTCGACTTCTAAGGCACTAGCTACTCAATATGGTGGGGTAACGTCCAAGAGTGAACCCTATGTTGCCCGGAACGTAGAAATGACCACAACTTTCACACTGGTTGCAATTATCCGTTTTATAGGATGGAAAAACTGTTCTATTTATTTTGTATTTTATGCTTCGGGCGTTGACTTCTAAGGCCCTAGCTATTCGATCTGGTCGAGCAACGCCCTAGAGTGAAACCTAGGTTGCCGGGAACGTAGAAATGACCATAACTTCCACACCGGTTGCAATTATTCGTTTTATACGATGGAAAAGCTGTTGTATTTATATCGTATTTTATGCATCTGGCGTTGACTTCTAAGGACCTAACTATTCGATCTGGTGGAACAACGCCCTAGGGTGAAGCCTAGGTTGCCCGGAACTTAGAAATGACCATTACTTTCACACTGTTTGCAATTATTCATTTTATACGGTGGAAAAGCTGTTGTATTTATATTGTATTTTATGCTTCGGGCGTTGACTTCTAAGACCCCAGCTATTCCATCTGGTGGAGCAACACCCTAGCGTGAAGCCTAGGTTGCCCGGAACGTAGAACATACCATTACCTTCACACTGTTTGCAATTATTCCTGTTATACGATGGAAAAACTGTTGCATCTTTATTGCATTTTATGCTTCTGGCGCTGACTTCTAAGGCCCTAACTATTCGATCTGGTGCAGCAACGCCCTAGAGTGAAGCCTAGGTTGCTCGGAACGTAGAAATGACCATTACCTTCACACTGTTTGCAATTATTCGTATTATACGATGGAAAAACTGTTATATTTATATTGTATTTGATGCTTCTGGCGTTGACTTCTTAGGCCCTAACTGTTCGATCAGGTGGAACAGCGCCCTAGGGTGAAGCCTAGGTTGCCCGGAAAGTAGAAATGACCATAACTTTCACACTGATTGCAATTATTCGTTTTATACGATGGAAAAGCTGTGGAACCTTTATTGTATTTTATTCATCTGCGGTTGACTTCTAAGGCCGTAGCTATTAGATGTGGTGGAGCAACGCCCTAGAGTGAAGCCTAGGTTGCCCGGTACGTAGAAATGACCATTACTTTCACACTGTTTGCAAATATACATTATATACGATGGAAAATCTGTTGTATTTATGTAGTATTTTATGCTTCTGGCGTTGACTTCTTAGGCCCTAACTATTTGATCTGGTGGTGCACCGCCCTGGAGTGAAGCCTAGGTTGCCCGGAACGTAGAAATGACCATTACATTCACACTGGTTGCAATTATTCGTCTTATACGATGGAAAAGCTGTTGTATTTATATCGTATTTTATGCTTCTGACGTTGACTTCTTAGGCCCTAACTATTCCATCAGGTGGAACAACGCCCTTGGGTGTAGCCTAGGTTGCGCAGAACGTAGCAATGACCATAACTTTCACACTGGTAGCAATTATTCGTTTTATACGATGGAAAAACTGTTCTATTTATTTTGTATTTTATGCTTCGGGCGTTGACTTCTAAGGCCCCAGCTATTCTATCTGTTCGAGCAACGCCCTAGTGTGAAGCCTTGGTTGCCCGGAACGTAGAAATGACCATAACTTTCACTCCGGTTGCAATTATTCGTTTTATACAATGGAAAAACTGTTCTTTTTATTTTGTATTTTATGCTTCGGGCGTCGACTTCCAATGCCCTAACTATTCGATCTGGTGGAGCAACGCCCTAGAGTGAAGCCTAGGTTGCCCGGAATGTAGAAATTACCTTAACTTTCAAAATGGTTGCCATTATGCGTTTTATACGATGGAAAAACTGTTGAATGTATATTCTATTTTATGCTTCTGGCGCTGACTTCTCAGGCCCTAACTATTCGATCTGGCGGAGCAACGCCCTACAGTGAAGCCTAGGTTGCCCGAAACGTAGAAATGACTATCACTTTCACACTGGGTGCAATTATTCGTTTTATACAATGGAAAAACTGTTCTCTTTATTTTGTATTTTATGCTTCGGGCGTGGACTTCCAATGCCCTAACTATTCGATCTGGTGGAGCAACGCCCTAGAGTGAAGCCTAGGTTGCCCGGAACGTAGAAATTACCTTAACTTTCAAACTGGTTGCTATTATTCGTTTTATACGATGGAAAAACTGTTGCATTTATATTCTATTTTATGCTTCTGGCGCTGACTTCTCAGGCCCTAACTATTCGATCTGGCGGAGCAACGCCCTACAGTGAAGCCTAGGTTGCCCGAAACGTAGAAATGACTATCACTTTCACACTGGTTGCAATTATTCCTGTTATACGATGGAAAAACTGTTGTAGTTTTATTGTATTTTATGCTTCAGGCGTTGAATTCATAGGCCCTAACTATTCGATCTGGTGGAGCAACGCCCTAGAGTGAAGCCTCGGTTGCCCGGAACGTAGAAAAGACCATAACTTTCACACTGGTTGCAATTATTCGTTTTATACGATGGAAAAGCTGTTGTCCTTATTTTGTATTTTATGCTTCTGGCGTTGACTTCTGAGGTCGTAGCTAATAGATGTGGTGGAGCAACGCCCTAGAGACAAGCCTAGGTTGCCCGGAACGTAGATATGACCATAACTTTCACAGTGGTTGCAATTATTCATGCTATACGGTAGAAATACTGTTGCATTTTTATTGTATTTTCTGCTTCTGGCTTTGACTTCTAAGGTCCTAGCTATTCCATCTGGTGGGGCAACATCCAAGGGTGTAGCCTATGTTGCCCGGAACGTAGAAATGACCATCACTTTCACACTGATAGCAATTATTCGTTTTATTCAATGGAAAAACTGTTGTATTTATATTGTATTGTATGCTTCTGGCGTCGACTTCTAAGGCACTAGCTACTCAATATAGTGGGGTAACGTCCAAGAGTGAACCCTATGTTGCCCGGAACGTAGAAATGACCACAACTTTCACACTGGTTGCAATTATCCGTTTTATAGGATGGAAAAACTGTTCTATTTATTTTGTATTTTATGCTTCGGGCGTTGACTTCTACGGCCCTAGCTATTCTATCTGGTCGAGCAACGCCCTCGAGTGAAGCCTAGGTTGGCCGGAACGTAGAAATGTCCATATCTTTCACACTGTTTGCAATTATTCGTTTTATACGATGGAAAAACTTTTGTACTTATATTGTGTTTTATTCTTCTGGCGTTGACTTCTTAGTCCCTAACTATTCGATTTGCAGGAGCAACGCCCGAGAGTGGAGCCTAGGTTGCCCGGTACGTAGAAATGACCATTACTTTCACACTGTTTGCAAATATACAATATACGATGGAAAATCTGTTGTATTTATGTTGTATTTTATGCTTCTGGCGTTGACTTCTTAGGCCCTAACTATTTGATCTGGTGGTGCACCGCCCTGGGGTGAAGCCTAGGTTGCCCGGAACGTAGAAAAGACCATTACATTCACACTGGTTGCAATTATTCCTGTTCTACGATGGAAAAACTGTTGCATCTTTATTGTATTTTATGCTTCCGGCGTTGATTTCTAAGGCCCTAATTATACGATCTGGTGGAGCAACGCCCTAGGGTGAAGCCAAGGTTGCCCGGAACGTAGAAATGACCATTACATTCACACTGGTTGCAATTATTCGTCTTATACGATGGAAAAGCTGTTGTATTTATATCGTATTTTATGCTTCTGACGTTGACTTCTTAGGCCCTAACTATTCCATCTGGTGGAACAACGCCCTTGGGTGAAGCCTAGGTTGCGCAGAACGTAGCAATGACCATAACTTTCACACTGGTAGCAATTATTCGTTTTACACGATGGAAAAACTGTTCTATTTATTTTGTATTTTATGCTTCTGGCGTTGACTTCTAATGCCCTATCTATTCGATCTGGTGGACCAACGCCCTAGAGTGAAGCCTAGGTTGCCCGGAAAGTAGAAATGACCATAACTTTCATCCTGCTTGCAATTATTCGTTTTATATGATGGAAAAACTGTTGTATTTATATAGTGTTTTATGCTTCTGGCGTTGACTTCTTAGTCCCTAACTATTGCATCTGGTGGAACAACGCCCGAGGGTGAAGCCTAGGTTGCCTGGAACGTAGAAATGACCATCACTTTCACACGGGTTGCAATTATTCCTGTTATAGGATGGAAAGACTGTTGTATTTTTATTGTATTTTATACTTCAGGCGTTGACTTCTAAGGCCCTAGCTATTCGATCTGGTCGAGCAACGCCCTAGAGTGAAGCCTAGGTTGCACGGAACGTAGAAATGACCATAACTTTTACACTGGTAGCAATTATTCGTTTTATACAATGGAAAAACTGTTCTATTTATTTTGTATATTATGCTTCGGGCGTTGACTTCTTTGGCCCTAACAATTCCATCTGGTGGAGCAACGCCCTAGAGTGAAGCCTAGGTTCCCTGGAACGTATAAATGACCATCACTTTCGCACGGGTTGCAATTATTGATGTTATAGGATTGAAAGACTGTTGTATTTTTATTGCATTTTATGCTTCTGCCGATCACTTCTTAGGCCCTGACTATTCGATCTGGTGGACCAACGCCCTAGAGTGAAGCCTAGGTTGCTCGGAATGTAGAAATGACCATAACTTTCACACTGGTTGCAATTATTCGTTTTATACGATGGAAAAGCTGTTGTATTTATATTGTATTTTATGCTTCTGCCGTTCACTTCTTGGGCCCTAACTATTCGATCTGGTGGAACACCGCCCTAGGGTGAAGCCTAGGTTGCCCGGAACGTAGAAATGACCATAACATTTACACTGGTAGCAATTATTCGTTTTATACAATGGAAAAACTGTTCTTTTTATTTTGTATTTTATGCTTCGGGCGTTGACTTCTAAGGCCCTAACTGTTTGATATGGTCGGGCAACGCCCTAGAGTTAAGCCCAGGTTTCCCGGAACGTAGAAATGACCATCACTATCAAACTGGTTGCAATTAATCCTGTTATACGATGGAAAAACTGTTGTATTTTTATTGCATTTTATGCTTCGGGCGTTGACTTCTAAGGCCCTAACAATTCAATCTGTTGGAGCAACGCCCTAGAGTGAAGCCTAGGTTGTTCGGAATGTAGAAATGACCATAACTTTCACACTGGCTGCAATTATTCGTTTTATACGATGGAAAAACTGTTGTATTTATATAGGATTTTATGCTTCTGGCGTTCACTTCTTAGGCCCTAACACTTCGATCTGGTGGAGCAACGCCCTACAGTGAAGCCTAGGTTGCCCGGAACGTAGATATGACCATAACCTTCACACAGGTTGCAATTATTCGTTTTATACGGTGTAAAGGCTGTTGTATTTATTTTGTATTTTATTCTTCTGGTGTTGAATTCTTAGGCCCGAACCATTCGATCTGGTGGAACAACGCCGTAGAGTGAAGCCTAGGTTACCCGGAACGCAGAAATGACCATTACTTTCACACTGTTTGCAATTATTCCTGTTATACGATGAAAAGACCGTTGTATTTTTATTGTATTTTATGCTTCAGGCGTAGGCTTCTAAGGCCGTAGCTATTCGATATGGTGGAGCACCGCCCTAGAGTGAAGCCTAGGTTGCTCGGAATATAGAAATGACCATAACTTTCACACTGGTTGCAATTATTCGTTTTCTACGATGGAAAAACTGTTGTATTTATATTGTATTCTATGCTTCTGGCGTTCACTTCTTAGGGCCTAACTATTCGATCTGATGGAACAATGCCCTATGGTGAAGCCTAGGTTGCCCGGAACGTAGAAATGACCATAACTTCTACACTGGTAGCAATTATTCGTTTTATACAATGGAAAAACTGTTCTATTTATTTTGTATTTTATGCTTCGGGCGTTGACTTCTTTGGCCCTAACAATTCGATCTGGTGGAGCAACGCCCTAGAGTGAAGCCTAGGTTCCCTGGAACGTACAAATGACCATCACTTTCACACGGGTTGCAATTATTGATGTTATAGGATTGAAAGACTGTTGTATTTTTATTGCATTTTATGCTTCTGGCGTTCACTTCTTAGGCCCTGACTATTCGATCTGGTGGAACAACGCCCTAGGGCGAAGCCTAGGCTGCCCGGAACGTAGAAATGACCATAACTTTTACACTGGTAGCAATTATTCGTTTTATACAATGGAAAATCTGTTCTATTTAATTTGTATTTTATGCTTCTGGCGTTGACTTCTAAGGACCTAACTATTCGATCTGGTGGAGCAACGCCCTAGAGTGAAGCCTAGGTTGCCCGGAACGTAGAAATGACCATCACTTTCAAACTGTTTGCAATTAATCCTGTTATACGATGGAAAAACTGTTGTATTTTTATTGCATTTTATGCTTCTGGCGTTCACTTCTTTGGCCCTAACAATTCGATCTGGTGGAGCAACGCCCTAGAGTGAAGCCTAGGTTGCACGGAACGTAGAAATGACCATAACTTCCACACTGGTTGCAATTATTCGTTTTATACGATGGAAAAGCTGTTGTATTTATATCGTATTTCATGCTTCTGGCGTTGACTTCTAAGGACCTAACTATTCGATCTGGTGGAGAAACACCCTAGAGTGAAGCCTAGGTTGCGCGGAACGTAGAAATGACCATAACTTTCACACTGGTAGCAATTATTCGTTTTATACGATGGATAAACTGTTCTATTTATTTTGTGTTTTATGCTTCGGGCGTTGACTTCTAAGGCCCCAGCTATTCTATCTGTTCGAGCAACGCCCTAGAGTGAAGCCTAGGTTGCCCGGAACGTAGAAATGACCATAACTTCCACACTGGTTGCAATTATTCGTTTTATACGATGGAAAAGCTGTTGTGTTTATATCGTATTTTATGCTTCTGGCGTTGACTTCTTAGGCCCTAACTATTCCATCTGGTGGAACAGCGCCCTAGGGTGAAGCCTAGGTTGCCCGGAAAGTAGAAATGACCATAACTTTCACACTGGTTGCAATTATTCGTTTTATACGATGGAAAAGCTGTGGTACCTTTATTGTATTTTATTCATCTGCGGTTGACTTCTAAGGCCGTAGCTATTAGAAGTGGTGGAGCAACGCCCTAGAGTGACGCCTAGGTTGGCCGGAACGTAGAAATGACCATTACTTTCACAATGTTTGCAATTATTCATGTTATACGATGGAAAAGCTTTTGTACTTATATTGTATTTTATTCTTCTGGCGTTGACTTCTTAGGCCCTAACTATTCGATCTGGTGGAAGAACGCCCTAGAGTGAAGACTTGGTTGCCCGGAACATGGAAATGACCATTACTTTCACACTGTTTGCAGATATTCCTGTTATACGATGGAAAAACTTTTGCACCTTTATTGTATTTTATGCTTCTGGCGTTGACTTCTAAGGCCCTAGCTATTCGATTTGCAGGAGCAACGCCCGAGAGTGGAGCCTAGGTTGCCCGGTACGTAGAAATGACCATTACTTTCACACGGGTTGCAATTATTCCTGTTATAGGATGGAAAGACTGTTGTATTTTTATTGTATTTTATACTTCAGGCGTTGACTTCTAAGGCCCTAGCTATTCTATCTGTTCGAGCAACGCCCTAGAGTGAAGCCTAGGTTGCCCGGAACGTAGAAATGACCATAACTTCCACACTGGTTGCAATTATTCGTTTTATAAGATGGAAAAGCTGTTGTATTTATATCGTATTTTATGCTTCTGGCGTTGACTTCTTAGGCCCTAACTATTCCATCTGGTGGAACAACGCCCTAGGGTGAAACGTAGGTTGCGCGGAACGTAGAAATGACCATAACTTTCACACTGGTAGCAATTATTCGTATTATACGATGGAAAAACTGTTATATTTATATTGTATTTGATGCTTCTGGCGTTGACTTCTTAGGCCCTCACTGTTCGATCAGGTGGAACAACGCCCTAGGGTTAAGCCTAGGTTGCCCGGAAAGTAGAAATGACCATAACATTCACACTGGTTGCAATTACTCGTTTTATATGCTGGAAAAACTGTTGTATTTATATTGTATGGTGGACCAACGCCCTAGAGTGAAGCCTAGGTTGCTCGGAATATAGAAATGACCATAACTTTCACACTGGTTGCAATTATTCGTTTTCTACGATGGAAAAACTGTTGTATTTTTATTGCATTTTATGCTTCTGGCGTTCACTTCTTAGGCCCTGACTATTCGATCTGGTGGAACAACGCCCTAGGGTGAAGCCTAGGTTGCCCGGAACGTAGAAATGACCATAACTTTTACACTGGTAGCAATTATTCGTTTTCTACAATGGAAAATCTGTTCTATTTATTTTGTATTTTATGCTTGGGGCGTTGACTTCTAAGGCCCTAACTGTTTGATCTGGTGGAGCAACGCCCTAGAGTGAAGCCTAGGTTGCCCGGAAGGTAAAATGACAATTACATTCACACTGTTTGCAATTATTCCTTTTATACGATGCAAAAGCTGTTTTATTTATATCGTATTTTATGCTTCTGGCGTCGACTTCTAAGGACCTAACTATTCGATCTGGTGGAGCAACGCCCTAGAGTGAAGCCTAGGTTGCCCGGAACGTAGAAATGACCATTCCTTTCACACTGTTTGCAATTATTCCTTTTATACGATGGAAAAACTGTTGTATCTATATGGCATTTAATGCTTCTGGCGTTCACTTCTTAGGCCCTAACTATTCGATCTGGTGGAGCAATGCCTCAGAGTTAAGTCTAGGATGCCCGAAACGCCGAAATGATCATTACTTTCACGCTTGTTGCAATTATTCCTGTTATACGATGAAAAGACCGTTGTATTTTTATTGTATTTTATGCTTCAGGCGTAGGCTTCTAAGGCAGTAGCTATTCGATATGGTGGAGCACCGCCCTAGAGTGAAGCCTAGGTTGCCCGGAACGTTGAAATGACCATTACTTTCACACTGTTTGCAATTATTCCTTTTATACGATGGAAAAGCTGCTGTATTTATATCGTATTTTATGCTTCTGTCGTTGACTTCTAAGGACCTAACTATTCGATCTGGTGGAGCAACGCCCTAGAGTGAAGCCTAGGTTGCTCGGAATGTAGAAATGACCATAACTTTCACACTGGTTGCAATTATTCGTTTTATACGATGGAAAAGCTGTTGTATTTATATTGTATTTTATGCTTCTGCCGTTCACTTCTTCGGCCCTAACTATTCGATCTGGTGGAACACCGCCCTAGGGTGAAGTCTAGGTTGCCCGGAACGTAGAAATGACCATAACATTTACACTGGTAGCAATTATTCGTTTTATACAATGGAAAAACTGTTCTTTTTATTTTGTATTTTATGCTTCGGTCGTTGACTTCTAAGGCCCTAACTGTTTGATATGGTGGGGCAACGCCCTAGAGTTAAGCCCAGGTTTCCCGGAACGTAGAAATGACCATCACTATCAAACTGGTTGCAATTAATCCTGTTATACGATGGAAAAACTGTTGTATTTTTATTGCATTTTATGCTTCGGGCGTTGACTTCTAAGGCCCTAACAATTCAATCTGTTGGAGCAACGCCCTAGAGTGAAGCCTAGGTTGCTCGGAATGTAGAAATGACCATAACTTTCACACTGGCTGCAATTATTCGTTTTATACGATGGAAAAACTGTTGTATTTATATAGGATTTTATGCTTCTGGCGTTCACTTCTTAGGCCCTAGCAATTCGATCTGGTGGAACAGCGCCCTAGGGTGATGCCTAGGTTGCCCGGGACGTAGAAATGACCATAACTTTTACACTGGTAGTAATTACTCGTTTTATACAGTGGAAAAACTGTTCTATTTATTTTGTATTTTATGCTTCGGGCGTTGACTTCTAAGGCCCTAACTGTTTCATCTGGTGGAGCAACGCACTAGGGTGAAGCCTAGGTTGCCCGGAACGTAGAAATGACCATTACTTTCACACTGTTTGCAATTATTCCTTTTATACGATGGAAAAGCTGTTGTATTTATATCGAATTTTATGCTTCAGGCGTAGGCTCCTAAGCCCGTAGCTATTCGATATGGTGGAGCACCGCCCTAGAGTGAAGCCTAGGTTGCTCGGAACGCAGAAATGACCACTACTTTCACACAGTTTGCAATTATTTATTTAATACGATGGAAAAGCTGTTGTATTTATATCGTATTTTATGCTACGGGCGTTGACTTCTTAGGCCCTAACACTTCGATCTGGTGGAGCAACGCCCTACAGTGAAGCCTAGGTTGCCCGGAACGTAGATATGACCATAACCTTCACACAGGTTGCAATTATTCGTTTTATACGGTGTAAAGGCTGTTGTATTTATTTTGTATTTTATTCTTCTGGTGTTGAATTCTTAGGCCCTAACTATTCGATCTGGTGGAACACCGCCCTAGGGTGAAGCCTAGGTTGCCCGGAACGTAGAAATGACCATAACATTTACACTGGTAGCAATTATTCGTTTTATACAATGGAAAAACTGTTCTTTTTATTTTGTATTTTATGCTTCGGGCGTTGACTTCTAAGGCCCTAACTGTTTGATATGGTGGGGCAACGCCCTAGAGTTAAGCCCAGGTTTCCCGGAACGTAGAAATGACCATCACTATCAAACTGGTTGCAATTAATCCTGTTATACGATGGAAAAACTGTTGTATTTTTATTGCATTTTATGCTTCGGGCGTTGACTTCTAAGGCCCTAACTATTCAATCTGTTGGAGCAGCGCCCTAGAGTGAAGCCTAGGTTGCTCGGAATGTAGAAATGACCATAACTTTCACACTGGTTGCAATTATTCGTTTTATACGATGGAAAAACTGTTGTATTTATATTGCATTTAATGCTTCTGGCGTTCACTTCTTAGGCCCTAACAATTCGATCTGGTGGAACAACGCCCTAGGGTGAAGCCTAGGTTGCCCGGAACGTAGAAATGACCATAACTTTTACACTGGTAGCAATTATTCGTTTTATGCAATGGAAAAACTGTTCTATTTATTTTGTATTTTATTCTTCGGGCTTTGACTTCTAAGGCCCTAACTGTTTCATCTGGTGGAGCAACTCCCTAGGGTGTAGCCTAGGTTGCCCGGAAGGTAGAAATGACCGTAAGTTTCATAATGGTTGCAATTATTCGTTTTATACGATGGAAAAACTGTTGTATTTCTATTGTATTTTATGCTTCGGGCGTTGACTTCTTAGGCCCTAACTCTTCGATCTGGTGTAGCAACGCCCGACGGTGAAGCCTAGGTTGACTGGAACGTAGATATGACCATAACCTTCACACAGGTTGCAATTATTCGTTTTATACGGTGTAAAGGCTGTTGTATTTATTTTGTATTTTATTCTTCTGGTGTTGACTTCTTAGGCCCTAACTATTCGATATGGTGGAATAACGCCGTAGAGTGAAGCCTAGGTTGCCCGGAACGTAGAAATGACCATTACTTTCACACTGTTTGCAATTATTCCTTTTATACGATGGAAAAGCTGCTGTATTTAGATCGTATTTTATGCTTCTGGCGTTGACTTCTAAGGACCTAACTATTCGATCTGGTGGAGCAACGCCCTAGAGTGAAACCTAGGTTGCCTGGAACGTACAAATGACCATCACTTTCACACGGATTGCAATTATTCCTGTTATAGGATGGAAACACTGTTGTATTTTTATTGTATTTTATGCTTCTGGCGTTCACTTCTTGGGCCCTAACTATTCGATCCGGTGGAACAACGCCCTAGGGTGAAGCCTAGGTTGCCCGGGACGTAGAAATGACCATAACCTTCACACTGGTAGCAATTATTCGTTTTGTACAATGGAAAAACTGTTCTTTTTATTTTGTCTTTTATGCTTCGGGCGTTGACTTCTAAGGCCCTAACTGTTTGATCTGGTGGGGCAACGCCCTAGAGTGAAGCCTAGGTTGCCCGGAACGTAGAAATGACCATCACTTTCAAACTGGTTGCAATTAATCCTGTTATACGATGGAAAAACTGTTGTATTTTTGTTGCATTTTATGCTTCGGGCGTTGACTTCTAAGGACCTAACTATTCGATCTGGTGGAGCAACGCCCTAGAGTGAAGCCTATGTTGCTCGGAATGTAGAAATAACCATAACTTTCACACTGGTTGCAATTATTCGTTTTTTACGAAGGAAAAGCTGTTGTATTTATATTGTATTTTATGACTCTGGCGTTTACTTCTTAGGCCCTAACTATTCGACCTGGTGGAACAACGCCCTAGGGTGAAGCCTAGTTTGCCCGGAACGTAGAAATGACCATAACTTTTACACTGGTAGCAATTATTCGTTTTATACAATTTAAAAACTGTTGTATTTATATTGTATTTTATGCTTCTGGCGTTGACTTCATAGGCCCTAACTATTCGATCTGGTGGAGCAACGCCCTAGAGTGAAGCCTAGGTTGCCTGGAACGTACAAATGACCATCACTTTCACACGGATTGGAATTATTCCTGTTATAGGATGGAAAGTCTGTTGTATTTTTATTGCATTTTATGCTTCTGCCGTTTACTTCTTAGGCCCTAACCATTCGACCTGGTGTAACAACGCCCTAGGGTGAAGCCTAGTTTGCCCGGAACGTAGAAATGACCATAACTTTTACACTGGTAGCAATTATTCGATTTATACAATTTAAAAACTGTTGTATTTATATCGTATTTTATGCTTCTGGCGTTGACTTCATAGGCCCTAACTATTCGATCTGGTGGAGCAACGCCCTAGAGTGAAGCCTAGGTTGCCTGGAACGTACACATGACCATCACTTTCACACGGATTGCAATTATTCCTGTTATAGGATGGAAAGGCTGTTGTATTTTTATTGCATTTTATGCTTCTGGCATTCACTGCATAGGACCTAACTATTCGATCTGTTGGAACAACACCCTAGGGTGAAGCCTAGGTTGCCCGGAACGTAGAAATGACCATAACTTTTACACTGGTAGCAATTATTCGTTTTATACAGTGGAAAAACCGTTCTATTTATTTTGTATTTTATTCTTCGGGCGTTGACTTCTAAGGCCCTAACTGTTTGATCTGGTGGAGCAATGCCCTAGAGTGAAGCCTAGGTTGCCCGGAACGTAGAAATGACCATAACTTTCACACTGGTTGCTATCATTCGTTTTATACGATGGAAAGACTGTTATATTTATATTGTATTTTATGCTTCTGGCGTTGACTTCTAAGGACCTAACTATTCGATCTGGTTGAGCACCGCCTTAGAGTGAAGCCTAGGTTGCTCGGAATGTAGAAATAACCATAACTTTCACACTGGTTGCAATTATTCGTTTTTTACGATGGAATAGCTGTTGTATTTATATTGTATTTTATACCTCTGGCGTTGACTTCTAACGCCCTACCTATTCGATCTAGTGGAGCAACGCCCTAGAGTGAAGCCTAGGTTGCCCTGAACGTAGAAATGACCATCACTTTCAAACTGGTTGCAATTAATCCTGTTATACGATGGAAAAACTGTTGTATTTTTATTGCATTTTATGCTTCGGGCGTTGACTTCTAAGGCCCTGACTATTCAACCTGTTGGAGCAACGCCCTAGAGAGAAGCCTAGGTTGCTCGGAATGTAGAAATGACCATAGCTTTCACACTGGTTGCAATTATTCGTTTTATACGATGGAAAAACTGTTGTATTTATATTGTATTTTATGCTTCTGGCGTTGACTTCTTAGGCCTTAACTATTCGACCTGGTGGAACAACGCCCTAGGGTGAAGCCTGGGTTGCCCGGAACGTAGAAATGACCATAACTTTCACACTGGTTGCAATTATTCGTTTTATACGATGGAAAAACTGTTGTATTTATATTGTATTTTATGCTTCTGGCGTTGACTTCTTAGGCCCTAGCTATTCGATCTAGTGGAGCAACGCCCTAGAGTGTAGCCTAGGTTTCCCGGAACGTAGAAATGGCCATCACTTTCAAACTGGTTGCAATTAATCCTGTCATACGATGGAAAAACCTTTGTATTTTTGTTGCATTTTATGCTTCGGTCGTTGACTTCTAAAGCCCTAACTATTCAATCTGTTGGAGCAACGCCCTAGAGTGAAGCCTAGGTTGCTCGGAATGTAGAAATGACCATAACTTTCACAATGGTTGCAATTATTCGTTTTATACGATGGAAAAACTGTTGTATTTATATTGTATTTTATGCTCCGGGCGTTGACTTCTAAGGCCCTAACTGTTTGATCTGGTGGAGCAACGCCCTAGAGTGAAGCCTAGGTTGCCCGGAACGTAGAAATGACCATTACATTCACACTGGTTGCAATTATTCGTCTTATACGATGGAAAAGCTGTTGTATTTATATCGTATTTTATGCTTCTGACGTTGACTTCTTAGGCCCTAACTATTCGATCTGGTGGAGCAACGCCCTAGAGTGAAGCCTAGGTTGCTCGGAATGTAGTAATAACCATAACTTTCACACGGATTGCAATTATTCCTGTTATAGGATGGAAAGACTGTTGTATTTTTATTGCATTTTATGCTTCTGGCATTCACTGCTTAGGACCTAACTATTCGTTCTGTTGGAACAACACCCTAGGGTGAAGCCTAGGTTGCCAGGAACGTAGAAATGACCATAACTTTTACACTGGTAGCAATTACTCGTTTTATACAATGGAAAAACTGTTCTATTTATTTTGTATTTTATTCTTCGGGCGTTGACTTCTAAGGCCCTAACTGTTTGATCTGGTGGAGCAACGCCCTAGATTGAAGCCTAGGTTGCCCGGAACGTAGAAATGACCATAACTTTCACACTGGTTGCTATCATTCGTTTTATACGATGGAAAGACTGTTATATTTATATTGTATTTTATGCTTGTGGCGTTGACTTCTAAGGACCTAACTATTCGATCTGGTGGAGCAACGCCCTAGAGTGAAGCCTAGGTTGCTCGGAATGTAGAAATAACCATAACTTTCACACTGGTTGCAATTATTCGTTTTTTACGATGGAAAAGCTGTTGTATTTATATTGTATTTTATACCTCTGGCGTTGACTTCTAACGCCCTAGCTATTCGATGTAGTGGAGCAACGCCCTAGAGTGAAGCCTAGGTTGCCCTGAACGTAGAAATGACCATCACTTTCAAACTGGTTGCAATTAATCCTCTTATACGATGGAAAAACTGTTGTATTTTTATTGCATTTTATGCTTCGGGCGTTGACTTCTAAGGCCCTGACTATTCAACCTGTTGGAGCAACGCCCTAGAGAGAAGCCTAGGTTGCTCGGAATGTAGAAATGACCATAGCTTTCACACTGGTTGCAATTATTCGTTTTATACGATGGAAAAACTGTTGTATTTATATTGTATTTTATGCTTCTGGCGTTGACTTCTTAGGCCCTAACTATTCGACCTGGTGGAACAACGCCCTAGGGTGAAGCCTGGGTTGCCCGGAACGTAGAAATGACCATAACTTTCACACTGGTTGCAATTATTCGTTTTATACGATGGAAAAACTGTTGTATTTATATTGTATTTTATGCTTCTGGCGTTGACTTCTTAGGCCCTAGCTATTCGATCTAGTGGAGCAACGCCCTAGAGTGTAGCCTAGGTTTCCCGGAACGTAGAAATGACCATCACTTTCAAACTGGTTGCAATTAATCCTGTCATACGATGGAAAAACCTTTGTATTTTTGTTGCATTTTATGCTTCGGTCGTTGACTTCTAAAGCCCTAACTATTCAATCTGTTGGAGCAACGCCCTAGAGTGAAGCTTAGGTTGCTCGGAATGTAGAAATGACCATAACTTTCACACTGGTTGCAATTATTCGTTTTATACGATGGAAAAACTGTTGTATTTATATTGTATTTTATGCTTCTGGCGTTTACTTCTTAGGCCCTAACTATTCGACCTGGTGGAACAACGCCCTAGGGTGAAGCCTAGTTTGCCCGGAACGTAGAAATGACCATAACTTTTACACTGGTAGCAATTATTCGGTTTATACAATTTAAAAACTGTTGTATTTATATTGTATTTTATGCTTCTGGCGTTGACTTCATAGGCCCTAACTATTCGATCTGGTGGAGCAACTCCCTAGAGTGAAGCCTAGGTTGCCTGGAACGTACAAATGACCATCACTTTCACACGGATTGCAATTATTCCTGTTATAGGATGGAAAGACTGTTGTATTTTTATTGCATTTTATGCTTCTGGCATTCACTGC
The DNA here is from genome assembly GCF_051401765.1 of Calliopsis andreniformis. Lineage (NCBI taxonomy): Eukaryota > Metazoa > Arthropoda > Insecta > Hymenoptera > Andrenidae > Calliopsis > Calliopsis andreniformis. Next base: position 8,877,793 of record NW_027480426.1, on the reverse strand, counting down.
TTAGGACCTAACCATTCGTTCTGTTGGAACAACACCCTAGGGTGAAGCCTAGGTTGCCCGGTACGTAGAAATGACCATAACTTTTACACTGGTAGCAATTATTCGTTTTATACAATGGAAAAACTGTTCTATTTATTTTGTATTTTATTCTTCGGGCGTTGACTTCTAAGGCCCTAATTGTTTGATCTGGTGGAGCAACGCCCTAGATTGAAGCCTAGGTTGCCCGGAACGTAGAAATAACCATAACTTTCACACTGGTTGCAATTATTCGTTTTTTACGATGGAAAAGCTGTTGTATTTATATTGTATTTTATACCTCTGGCGTTGACTTCTAACGTCCTAGCTATTCGATGTAGTGGAGCAACGCCCTAGAGTGAAGCCTAGGTTGCCCTGAACGTAGAAATGACCATCACTTTCAAACTGGTTGCAATTAATCCTGTTATCCGATGGAAAAACTGTTGTATTTTTATTGCATTTTATGCTTCGAGCGTTGACTTCTAAGGCCCTGACTATTCAACCTGTTGGAGCAACGCCCTAGAGTGAAGCCTAGGATGCTCGGAATGTAGAAATGACCATAGCTTTCACACTGGTTGCAATTATTCGTTTTATACGATGGAAAGACTGTTGTATTTATATTGTATTTTATGCTTCTGGCGTTGACTTCTTAGGCCCTAACTATTCGACCTGGTGGAACAACGCCCTAGGGTGAAGCCTGGGTTGCCCGGAACGTAGAAATGGCCATCACTTTCAAACTGGTTGCAATTAATCCTGTCATACGATGGAAAAACCTTTGTATTTTTGTTGCATTTTATGCTTCGGTCGTTGACTTCTAAAGCCCTAACTATTCAATCTGTTGGAGCAACGCCCTAGAGTGAAGCCTAGGTTGCTCGGAATGTAGAAATGACCATAACTTTCACAATGGTTGCAATTATTCGTTTTATACGATGGAAAAACTGTTGTATTTATATTGTATTTTATGCTCCGGGCGTTGACTTCTAAGGCCCTAACTGTTTGATCTGGTGGAGCAACGCCCTAGAGTGAAGCCTAGGTTGCCCGGAACGTAGAAGTGACCATCACTTTCAAACTGGTTGCAATTAATCCTGTTATACAATGGAAAAACTGTTGTATTTTTATTGCATTTTATGCTTCGGGCGTTGACTTCTAAGGACCTAACTATTCGATCTGGTGGAGCAACGCCATAGAGTGAAGCCTAGGTTGCTCGGAATGTAGTAATAACCATAACTTTCACACGGATTGCAATTATTCCTGTTATAGGATGGAAAGACTGTTGTATTTTTATTGCATTTTATGCTTCTGGCATTCACTGCTTAGGACCTAACTATTCGTTCTGTTGGAACAACACCCTAGGGTGAAGCCTAGGTTGCCCGGAACGTAGAAATGACCATAACTTTTACACTGGTAGCAATTACTCGTTTTATACAATGGAAAAACTGTTGTATTTATATTGTATTTTATACCTCTGGCGTTGACTTCTAACGCCCTAGCTATTCGATGTAGTGGAGCAACGCCCTAGAGTGAAGCCTAGGTTGCCCTGAACGTAGAAATGACCATCACTTTCAAACTGGTTGCAATTAATCCTGTTATACGATGGAAAAACTGTTGTATTTTTATTGCATTTTATGCTTCGGGCGTTGACTTCTAAGGCCCTGACTATTCAACCTGTTGGAGCAACGCCCTAGAGAGAAGCCTAGGTTGCTCGGAATGTAGAAATGACCATAGCTTTCACACTGGTTGCAATTACTCGTTTTATACGATGGAAAAACTGTTGTATTTATATTGTATTTTATGCTTCTGGCGTTGACTTCTTAGGCCCTAACTATTCGACCTGGTGGAACAACGCCCTAGGGTGAAGCCTGGGTTGCCCGGAACGTACAAATGACCATCACTTTCACACGGATTGCAATTATTCCTGTTATAGGATGGAAAGACTGTTGTATTTTTATTGCATTTTATGCTTCTGGCATTCACTGCTTAGGACCTAACCATTCGTTCTGTTGGAACAACACCCTAGGGTGAAGCCTAGGTTGCCCGGTACGTAGAAATGACCATAACTTTTACACTGGTAGCAATTATTCGTTTTATACAATGGAAAAACTGTTCTATTTATTTTGTATTTTATTCTTCGGGCGTTGACTTCTAAGGCCCTAATTGTTTGATCTGGTGGAGCAACGCCCTAGATTGAAGCCTAGGTTGCCCGGAACGTAGAAATAACCATAACTTTCACACTGGTTGCAATTATTCGTTTTTTACGATGGAAAAGCTGTTGTATTTATATTGTATTTTATACCTCTGGCGTTGACTTCTAACGTCCTAGCTATTCGATGTAGTGGAGCAACGCCCTAGAGTGAAGCCTAGGTTGCCCTGAACGTAGAAATGACCATCACTTTCAAACTGGTTGCAATTAATCCTGTTATACGATGGAAAAACTGTTGTATTTTTATTGCATTTTATGCTTCGGGCGTTGACTTCTAAGGCCCTGACTATTCAACCTGTTGGAGCAACGCCCTAGAGAGAAGCCTAGGTTGCTCGGAATGTAGAAATGACCATAGCTTTCACACTGGTTGCAATTATTCGTTTTATACGATGGAAAAACTGTTGTATTTATATTGTATTTTATGCTTCTGGCGTTGACTTCTTAGGCCCTAACTATTCGGCCTGGTGGAACAACGCCCTAGGGTGAAGCCTGGGTTGCCCGGAACGTAGAAATGACCATAACTTTTACACTGGTTGCAATTATTCGTTTTATACGATGGAAAAACTGTTGTATTTATATTGTATTTTATGCTTCTGGCGTTGACTTCTTAGGCCCTAGCTATTCGATCTAGTGGAGCTACGCCCTAGAGTGTAGCCTAGGTTTCCCGGAACGTAGAAATGACCATCACTTTCAAACTGGTTGCAATTAATCCTGTCATACGATGGAAAAACCTTTGTATTTTTGTTGCATTTTATGCTTCGGTCGTTGACTTCTAAAGCCCTAACTATTCAATCTGTTGGAGCAACGCCCTAGAGTGAAGCCTAGGTTGCTCGGAATGTAGGAATGACCATAACTTTCACACTGGTTGCAATTATTCGTTTTATACGATGGAAAAACTGTTGTATTTATATTGTATTTTATGCTTCTGGCGTTTACTTCTTAGGCCCTAACTATTCGACCTGGTGGAACAACGCCCTAGGGTGAAGCCTAGTTTGCCCGGAACGTAGAAATGACCATAACTTTTACACTGGTAGCAATTATTCGGTTTATACAATTTAAAAACTGTTGTATTTATATTGTATTTTATGCTTAAGGCGTTGACTTCATAGGCCCTAACTATTCGATGTGGTGGAGCAACTCCCTAGAGTGAAGCCTAGGTTGCCTGGAACGTACAAATGACCATCACTTTCACACGGATTGCAATTATTCCTGTTATAGGATGGAAAGACTGTTGTATTTTTATTGCATTTTATGCTTCTGGCATTCACTGCTTAGGACCTAACTATTCGTTCTGTTGGAACAACACCCTAGGGTGAAGCGTAGGTTGCCCGGAACGTAGAAATGACCATAACCTTTACACTGGTAGCAATTATTCGTTTTATACAATGGAAAAACTGTTCTATTTATTTTGTATTTTATTCTTCGGGCGTTGACTTCTAAGGCCCTAACTGTTTGATCTGGTGGAGCAACGCCCTAGATTGAAGCCTAGGTTGCCCGGAACGTAGAAATGACCATAACTTTCACACTGGTTGCTATCATTCGTTTTATACGATGGAAAGACTGTTATATTTATATTGTATTTTATGCTTCTGGCGTTGACTTCTAAGGACCTAACTATTCGATCTGGTGGAGCAACGCCCTAGAGTGAAGCCTAGGTTGCTCGGAATGTAGAAATAACCATAACTTTCACACTGGTTGCAATTATTCGTTTTTTACGATGGAAAAGCTTTTGTATTTATATTGTATTTTATACCTCTGGCGTTGACTTCTAACGCCCTAGCTATTCGATCAAGTGGAGCAACGCCCTAGAGTGAAGCCTAGGTTGCCCTGAACGTAGAAATGACCATCACTTTCAAACTGGTTGCAATTAATCCTGTTATACGATGGAAAAACTGTTGTATTTTTATTGCATTTTATGCTTCGGGCGTTGACTTCTAAGGCCCTGACTATTCAACCTGTTGGAGCAACGCCCTAGAGAGAAGCCTAGGTTGCTCGGAATGTAGAAATGACCATAGCTTTCACACTGGTTGCAATTATTCGTTTTATACGATGGAAAAACTGTTGTATTTATATTGTATTTTATGCTTCTGGCGTTCACTTCTTAGGCCCTAACTATTCGATCTGGTGGATCAACGCCCTAGTGTGAAGCCTAGGTTGCCCGGAACGTAGAAATGACCATAACTTTTACACTGGTAGCAATTATTCGTTTTATACAATGGAAAAACTGTTCTATTTATTTTGTATTTTATGCTTCGGGCGTTGACTTCTAAGGCCCTAACTGTTTGATCTGGTGGAGCAACGCCCTAGAGTGAAGCCTAGGTTGCCCGGAACGTAGAAATGACCATCACTTTCAAGCTGGTTGCAATTAATCCTGTTAAACGATGGAAAAATCTTTGTATTTTTGTTGCAATTTATGCTTCGGTCGTTGACTTCTAAGGCCCTAACTATTCAATCTGTTGGAGCAACGCCCTAGAGTGAAGCCTAGGTTGCTCGGAATGTAGAAATGACCATAACTTTCACACTGGTTGCAGTTATTCGTTTTATACGATGGAAAAACTGTTGTATTTATATTGTATTTTATGCTTCTGGCGTTTACTTCTTAGGCCCTAACTATTCGACCTGGTGGACCAACGCCCTAGGGTGAAGCCTAGTTTGCCCGGAACGAAGAAGTGACCATAACTTTTACACTGGTAGCAATTATTCGTTTTATACAATTTAAAAACTTTTGTATTTATATTGTATTTTATGCTTCTGGCGTTGACTTCATAGGCCCTAACTATTGGATCTGGTGGAGCAACGCCCTAGAGTGAAGCCTAGGTTGCTCGGAATGTAGAAATGACCATAACTTTCACACTGGTTGCTATCATTCGTTTTATACGATGGAAAAACTGTTATATTTATATTGTATTTTATGCTTCTGGCGTTGACTTCTAAGGACCTAACTATTCGATCTGGTGGAGCAACGCCCTAGAGTGAAGCCTAGGTTGCTCGGAATGTAGAAATAACCATAACTTTCACACTGGTTGCTATTATTCGTTTTTTACGATGGAAAAGCTGTTGTATTTATATTGTATTTTATACCTCTGGCGTTGACTTCTAACGCCCTAGCTATTCGATCTAGTGGAGCAACGCCCTAGAGTGAAGCCTAGGTTGCCCTGAACGTAGAAATGGCCATCACTTTCAAACTGGATGCAATTAATCCTGTTATACCATAGAAAAGCTGTTGTATTTTTATTGCATTTTATGCTTCGGGCGTTGACTTCTAAGGCCCTGACTATTCAACCTGTTGGAGCAACGCCCTAGAGTGAAGCCTAGGATGCTCGGAATGTAGAAATGACCATAGCTTTCACACTGGATGCAATTATTCGTTTTATACGATGGAAAGACTGTTGTATTTATATTGTATTTTATGCTTCTGGCGTTCACTTCTTAGGCCCTAGCTATTCGATCTAGTGGAGCAACGCCCTAGAGTGAAGCCTAGATTGCCCGGAACGTAGAAATGACCATCACTTTCAAACTTTTTGAAATTAATCCCGTTATACGATGGAAAAACTGTTGTATTTTTATTGTATTTTATGCTTCAGGCGTAGGCTTCTAAGGCCGTAGCTATTCGATATGGTGGAGCCCCGCCCTAGAGTGAAGCCTAGGTTGCTCGGAATATAGAAATGACCATAACTTTCACACTGGTTGCAATTATTCGTTTTCTACGAGGGAAAAACTGTTGTATTTATATCGTATTTTATGCTTCTGGCGTTGACTTCTAAGGACCTAACTATTCGATCTGGTGGAGCAACGCCCTAGAGTGAAGCCTAGGTTGCTCGGAATGTAGAAATAACCATAACTTTCACACTGGTTGCAATTATTCGTTTTTTACGATGGAAAAGCCTTTGTATTTATATTGTATTTTATACCTCTGGCGTTGACTTCTAACGCCCTAGCTATTCGATCAAGTGGAGCAACGCCCTAGAGTGAAGCCTAGGTTGCCCTGAACGTAGAAATGACCATCACTTTCAAACTGGTTGCAATTAATCCTGTTATACGATGGAAAAACTGTTGTATTTTTATTGCATTTTATGCTTCGGGCGATGACTTCTAAGGCCCTGACTATTCAACCTGTTGGAGCAACGCCCTAGAGAGAAGCCTAGGTTGCTCGGAATGTAGAAATGACCATAGCTTTCACACTGGTTGCAATTATTCGTTTTATACGATGGAAAAACTGTTGTATTTATATTGTATTTTATGCTTCTGGCGTTCACTGCTTAGGCCCTAACTATTCGATCTGGTGGATCAACGCCCTAGGGTGAAGCCTAGGTTGCCCGGAACGTAGAAATGACCATAACTTTTACACTGGTAGCAATTATTCGTTTTATACAATGGAAAAACTGTTCTATTTATTTTGTATTTTATGCTTCGGGCGTTGACTTCTAAGGCCCTAACTGTTTGATCTGGTGGAGCAACGCCCTAGAGTGAAGCCTAGGTTGCCCGGAACGTAGAAATGACCATCACTTTCAAACTGGTTGCAATTAATCCTGTTATACAATGGAAAAACTGTTGTATTTTTATTGCATTTTATGCTTCGGGTGTTGACTTCAAAGGCCCTAACTATTCAATCTGTTGCAGCAACGCCCTAGAGTGAAGCCTAGGTTGCTCAGAATGTAGAAATGACCATAACTTTCACACTGGCTGCAATTATACGTTTTATACGATGGAAAAACTGTTGTATTTATTTTGTATTTCATGCTTCTGGCGTTCACTTCTTAGGCCCTAACTATTCGTCCGGGTGGGACAACGCCCTAGGGTGAAGCCTAGGTTGCCCGGAACGTAGAAATGGCCATAACTTTTACACTGGTAGCAATTATTCGTTTTATACAATGGAAAAACAGTTCTATTTATTTTGTATTTTATGCTTCTGGCGTTGACTTCTAAGGCCCTAGCTATTCGATCTAGTGGAGTAACGCCCTAGAGTGAAGCCTAGGTTTGCCGGAACGTAGAAATGACCATCACTTTCAAGCTGGTTGCAATTAATCCTGTTATACGATGGAAAAATCTTTGTATTTTTGTTGCATTTTATGCTTCGGTCGTTGACTTCTAAGGCCCTAACTATTCAATCTGTTGGAGCAACGCCCTAGAGTGAAGCCTAGGTTGCTCGGAATGTAGAAATGACCATAACTTTCACACTGGTTGCAATTATTCGTTTTATACGATGGAAAAACTGTTGTATTTATATTGTATTTTATGCTTCTGGCGTTTACTTCTTAGGCCCTAACTATTCGACCTGGTGGAACAACGCCCTAGGGTGAAGCCTAGTTTGCCCGGAACGTAGAAGTGACCATAACTTTTACACTGGTAGCAATTATTCGTTTTATACAATTTAAAAACTTTTGTATTTATATTGTATTTTATGCTTCTGGCGTTGACTTCATAGGCCCTAACTATTGGATCTGGTGGAGCAACGCCCTAGAGTGAAGCCTAGGTTGCCTGGAACGTACAAATGACCATCACTTTCACACGGATTGCAATTATTCCTGTTATAGGATGGAAAGACTGTTGTATTTTTATTGCATTTTATGCGTTCACTGCTTAGGACCTAACTATTCGATCTGGTGGAACAACGCCCAAGGGTGAAGCCTAGGTTGCCCGGAACGTAGAAATGACCATAAGTTTTACACTGGTAGCAATTATTCGTTTTATACAATGGAAAAACTGTTCTATTTATTTTGTATTTTATACTTCGGGCGTTGACTTCTAAGGCCCTAACTGTTTGATCTGGTCGAGCAACGCCCTAGACTGTAGCCTAGGTTGCCCGGAACGTAGAAATGACCATAACTTTCACACTGGTTGCTATCATTCGTTTTATACGATGGAAAAACTGTTATATTTATATTGTATTTTATGCTTCTGGCGTTGACTTCTAAGGACCTAACTATTCGATCTGGTGGAGCAACGCCCTAGAGTGAAGCCTAGGTTGCTCGGAATGTAGAAATAACCATAACTTTCACACTGGTTGCTATTATTCGTTTTTTACGATGGAAAAGCTGTTGTATTTATATTGTATTTTATACCTCTGGCGTTGACTTCTAACGCCCTAGCTATTCGATCTAGTGGAGCAACGCCCTAGAGTGAAGCCTAGGTTGCCCTGAACGTAGAAATGACCATCACTTTCAAACTGGATGCAATTAATCCTGTTATACCATGGAAAAGCTGTTGTATTTTTATTGCATTTTATGCTTCGGGCGTTGACTTCTAAGGCCCTGACTATTCAACCTGTTGGAGCAACGCCCTAGAGTGAAGCCTAGGATGCTCGGAATGTAGAAATGACCATAGCTTTCACACTGGTTGCAATTATTCGTTTTATACGATGGAAAGACTGTTGTATTTATATTGTATTTTATGCTTCTGGCGTTCACTTCTTAGGCCCTAGCTATTCGATCTAGTGGAGCAACGCCCTGGAGTGAAGCCTAGGTTGCCCGGAACGTAGAAATGACCATCACTTTCAAACTTTTTGAAATTAATCCCGTTATACGATGGAAAAACTGTTGTATTTTTTTGCATTTTATGCTTCGGGCGTTGACTTCTAAGGCCCTGACTACTCAATCTGTTGGAGCAACGCCCTAGAGTGAAGCCTAGGTTGCTCGGAATGTAGAAATGACCATAGCTTTCACACTGGTTGCAATTATTCGTTTTATACGATGGAAAAACTGTTGTATTTATATTGTATTTTATGCTTCTGGCGTTCACTTCTTAGGCCCTAACTATTCGATCTGGTGGAACAACGCCCTAGGGTGAAGCCTAGGTGGCCCGGAACGTAGAAATGACCATAACTTTTACACTGGTAACAATTATTCGTTTTATACAATGGAAAAACTGTTCTATTTATTTTGTATTTTATGCTTCGGGCGTTGACTTCTAAGGCCCTGACTATTCAATCTGTTGGAGCAACGCCCTGGAGTGAAGCCTAGGTTGCTCGGAATGTAGAAATGACCATAGCTTTCACACTGGTTGCAATTATTCGTTTTATACGATGGAAAAACTGTTGTATTTATATTGTATTTTATGCTTCGGGCGTTGACTTCTAACGCCCTAACTGTTTGATCTGGTGGAGCAACGCCCTAGAGTGAAGCCTAGGTTGCCCGCAACGTAGAAATGACAATTACTTTCACACTGGTTGCTATTATTCGTTTTATACGATGGAAAAACTGTTATATTTATATTGTATTTTATGCTTCTGGCGTTGACTCCTTAGGCCCTAACTATTCAATCTGGTGGAGCAATGCCTCAGAGTTAAGTCTAGGATGCCCGAAACGCCGAAATGGTCATTACTTTCACGCATGTTGCAATTATTCCGGTTATACGATGAAAAGACTGTTGTATTTTTATTGTATTTTATGCTTCAGGCGTAGGCTTCTAAGTCCGTAGCTATTCGATATGGTGGAGCCCCGCCCTAGAGTGAAGCCTAGGTTGCTCGGAATATAGAAATGACAATAACTTTCACACTGGTTGCAATTATTCGTTTTCTACGAGGGAAAAACTGTTGTATTTATATCGTATTTTATGCTTCTGGCGTTGACTTCTAAGGACCTAACTATTCGATCTGGCGGAGCAACGCCCTAGAGTGAAGCCTAGGTTGCCCGGAACGTAGAAATGACCATCACTTTCAAACTGGTTGCAATTAATCCTGTTATACGATGGAAAAACTGTTGTATTTTTATTGCATTTTATGCTTCGGGCGTTGACTTCTAAGGCCCTGACTATTCAATCTGTTGGAGCAACGCCCTAGAGTGAAGCCTAGGTTGCTCGGAATGTAGAAATGACCATAGTTTTCACACTGGTTGCAATTAGTCGTTTTATAAGATGGAAAAACTGTTCTATTTATTTTGTATTTTATGCTTCGGGCGTTGACTTCTTTGGCCCTAACAATTCGATCTGGTGGAGCAACGCCCTAGAGTGTAGCCTAGGTTCCCCGGAACGTACAAATGACCATCACTTTCACACGGGTTGCAATTATTCCTGTTATAGGATGGAAAGACTGTTGTATTTTTATTGCATTTTATGCTTCTGGCGTACACTTCTTAGGCCCTGACTATTCGATCTGGTGGAACAACGCCCTAGGGTGAAGCCTAGGTTGCCCGGAACGTAGAAATGACCATAACTTTTACACTGGTAGCAATTATTCGTTTTATACGATGGAAAAACTGTTCTATTTATTTTGTATTTTATGCTTCGGGCGTTGACTTCTATGGCCCTAACTGTTTGATCTGGTGGAGCAACGCCCTAGAGTGAAGCCTAGGTTGCCCGGAACGTAGAAATGACCATCACTTTCAAACTGGTTGCAATTAATCCTGTTATACAATGGAAAAACTGTTGTATTTTTATTGCATTTTATGCTTCGGGCGTTGACTTCTAAGGCCCTAACTATTCAATCTGTTGCAGCAACGCCCTAGTGTGAAGCCTAGGTTGCTCGGAATGTAGAAATGACCATAACTTTCACACTGGCTGCAATTATTCGTTTTATACGATGGAAAAACTGTTGTATTTATTTTGTATTTCATGCTTCTGGCGTTCACTTCTTAGGCCCTAACTATTCGATCGGGTGGAACAACGCCCTAGGGTGAAGCCTAGGTTGCCCGGAACGTAGAAATGGCCATAACTTTTACACTGGTAGCAATTATTCGTTTTATACAATGGAAAAACTGTTCTATTTATTTTGTATTTTATGCTTCGGGCGTTGACTTCTAAGGCCCTAACTGTTTCATCTGGTGGAGCAACGCCCTAGGGTGAAGCCTAGGTTGCCCGGAACGTAGAAATGACCATTACTTTCACACTGTTTGCAAATATTCCTTTTATACGATGGAAAAGCTGTTGTATTTATATCGTATTTTATGCTTCTGGCGTTTACTTCTAAGGCCCTAGCTATTCGATCTAGTGGAGTAACGCCCTAGAGTGAAGCCTAGGTTTCCCGGAACGTAGAAATGACCATCACTTTCAAGCTGGTTGCAATTAATCCTGTTATACGATGGAAAAATCTTTGTAGTTTTGTTGCATTTTATGCTTCGGTCGTTGACTTCTAAGGCCCTAACTATTCAATCTGTTGGAGCAACGACCTAGAGTGAAGCCTAGGTTGCTCGGAATGTAGAAATGACCATAACTTTCACACTGGTTGCAATTATTCGTTTTATACGATGGAAAAACTGTTGTATTTATATTGTATTTTATGCTTCTGGCGTTTACGTCTTATGCCCTAACTATTCGACCTGGTGGAACAACGCCCTAGGGTGAAGCCTAGTTTGCCCGGAACGTAGAAATGACCATAACTTTTACACTGGTAGCAATTATTCGTTTTATACAATTTAAAAACTGTTGTATTTATATTGTATTTTATGCTTCTGGCGTTGACTTCATAGGCCCTAACTATTCGATCTGGTGGAGCAACGCCCTAGAGTGAAGCCTAGGTTGCCTGGAACGTACAAATGACCATCACTTTCACACGGATTGCAATTATTCCTGTAATAGGATGGAAAGACTGTTGTATTTATATTGTATTTTATGCTTCTGGCGTTCACTTCTTAGGCCCTAACTATTCGATCTGGTGGAACAACGCCCTAGGGTGAAGCCTAGGTGGCCCGGAACGTTGAAATGACCATAACTTTTACACTGGTAACAATTATTCGTTTTATACAATGGAAAAACTGTTCTATTTATTTTGTATTTTATGCTTCGGGCGTTGACTTCTAAGGGCCTGACAATTCAATCTGTTGGAGCAACGCCCTAGAGTGAAGCCTAGGTTGCTCGGAATGTAGAAATGACCATAGCTTTCACACTGGTAGCAATTATTCGTTTTATACGATGGAAAAACTGTTGTATTTATATTGTATTTTATGCTTCTGGCGTTGACTTCTTAGGTCCTAACTATTCGATCTGGTGGAGCAATGCCTCAGAGTTAAGTCTAGGATGCCCGAAACGCCGAAATGATCATTACTTTCACGCTTGTTGCAATTATTCCTGTTATACGATGAAAAGACCGTTGTATTTTTATTGTATTTTATGCTTCAGGCGTAGGCTTCTAAGGCCGTAGCTATTCGATATGGTGGAGCACCGCCCTAGAGTGAAGAATAGGTTGCTCGGAATACAGAAATGACCATAACTTTCACACTGGTTGCAATTATTCGTTTTCTACGATGGAAAAACTGTTGTATTTATATTGTATTTTAGGCTTCAGCGTTCACTTCTTAAGGCCTAACTATTCGATCTGATGGAACAATGCCCTAGTGTGAAGCCTAGGTTGCCCGGAACGTAAAAATGACCATAACTTTTACACTGGTAGCAATTATTCGTTTTATACAATGGAAAAACTGTTCAATTTATTTTGTATTTTATGCTTCGGGCGTTGACTTCTTTGGCCCTAACAATTCGATCGGGTGGAGCAACGCCCTAGAGTGAAGCCTAGGTTCCCTGGAACGTACAAGTGACCATCACTTTCACACGGGTTGCAATTATTCCTGTTATACGATGGAAAGTCTGTTGTATTTTTATTGCATTTTATGCTTCTGGCGTTCACTTCCTAGGCCCTGACTATTCGATCTGGTGGAACAACGCCCTAGGGTGAAGCCTAGGTTGCTCGGAATACAGAAATGACCATAACTTTCACACTGGTTGCAATTATTCGTTTTCTACGATGGAAAAACTGTTGTATTTATATTGTATTTTAGGCTTCAGCGTTCACTTCTTAAGGCCTAACTATTCGATCTGATGGAACAATGCCCTAGGGTGAAGCCTAGGTTGCCCGGAACGTAGAAATGACCATCACTTTCAAACTGGTTGCAATTAATCCTGTTATACGATGGAAAAACTGTTGTATTTTTATTGCATTTTATGCTCCGGGCGTTGACTTATAAGGCCCTGACTATTCAGTCTGTTGGAGCAACGCCCTAGAGTGAAGCCTAGGTTGCTCGGAATGTAGAAATGACCATAACTTTCACACTGGTTGCAATTATTCGTTTTCTACGAGGGAAAAACTGTTGTATTTATATCGTATTTTATGCTTCTGGCGTTGACGTCTAAGGACCTAACTATTCGATATGGTGGAGCACCGCCCTAGAGTGAAGCCTAGGTTGCTCGGAATTCAGAAATGACCATAACTTTCACACTGGTTGCAATTATTCGTTTTCTACGATGGAAAAACTGTTGTATTTATATTGTATTTTATGCTTCTGGCGTTCACTCCTTAGGCCTTAACTATTCGATCTGGTGGATCGACGCCCTAGGGTAAAGCCTAGGTTGCCCGGAACGTAGAAATGACCATAACTTTTACACTGGTAGCAATTATTCGTTTTATACAATGGAAAAACTGTTCTATTTATTTTGTATTTTATGCTTCGGGCGTTGACTTCTAAGGCCCTAACTGTTTGATCTGGTGGAGCAACGCCCTAGAGTGAAGCCTAGGTTGCGCGGAACGTAGAAATGACAATTACTTTCACACTGTTTACAATTATTCCTTTTATACGATGCAAAAGCTGTTGTATTTATATCGTATTTTATGCTTCTGGCGTTGACTTCTAAGGACCTAACTATTCGATCTGGTGGAACAACGCCCTTGGGTGAAGCCTAGGTTGCCCGGAACGTAGAAATGACCATAACTTTTACACTGGTAGCAATTATTCGTTTTATACGATGGAAAAACTGTTGTATTTATATTGTATTTTATGCTTCTGGCGTTGACTTCTTAGGTCCTAACTATTCGATCTGGTGGAGCAATGCCTCAGAGTTAAGTCTAGGATGCCCGAAACGCCGAAATGATCATTACTTTCACGCTTGTTGCAATTATTCCTGTTATACGATGAAAAGACCGTTGTATTTTTATTGTATTTTATGCTTCAGGCGTAGGCTTCTAAGGCCGTAGCTATTCGATATGGTGGAGCACCGCCCTAGAGTGAAGAATAGGTTGCTCGGAATACAGAAATGACCATAACTTTCACACTGGTTGCAATTATTCGTTTTCTACGATGGAAAAACTGTTGTATTTATATTGTATTTTAGGCTTCAGCGTTCACTTCTTAAGGCCTAACTATTCGATCTGATGGAACAATGCCCTAGTGTGAAGCCTAGGTTGCCCGGAACGTAAAAATGACCATAACTTTTACACTGGTAGCAATTATTCGTTTTATACAATGGAAAAACTGTTCAATTTATTTTGTATTTTATGCTTCGGGCGTTGACTTCTTTGGCCCTAACAATTCGATCGGGTGGAGCAACGCCCTAGAGTGAAGCCTAGGTTCCCTGGAACGTACAAGTGACCATCACTTTCACACGGGTTGCAATTATTCCTGTTATACGATGGAAAGTCTGTTGTATTTTTATTGCATTTTATGCTTCTGGCGTTCACTTCCTAGGCCCTGACTATTCGATCTGGTGGAACAACGCCCTAGGGTGAAGCCTAGGTTGCTCGGAATACAGAAATGACCATAACTTTCACACTGGTTGCAATTATTCGTTTTCTACGATGGAAAAACTGTTGTATTTATATTGTATTTTAGGCTTCAGCGTTCACTTCTTAAGGCCTAACTATTCGATCTGATGGAACAATGCCCTAGGGTGAAGCCTAGGTTGCCCGGAACGTAGAAATGACCATCACTTTCAAACTGGTTGCAATTAATCCTGTTATACGATGGAAAAACTGTTGTATTTTTATTGCATTTTATGCTCCGGGCGTTGACTTATAAGGCCCTGACTATTCAGTCTGTTGGAGCAACGCCCTAGAGTGAAGCCTAGGTTGCTCGGAATGTAGAAATGACCATAACTTTCACACTGGTTGCAATTATTCGTTTTCTACGAGGGAAAAACTGTTGTATTTATATCGTATTTTATGCTTCTGGCGTTGACGTCTAAGGACCTAACTATTCGATATGGTGGAGCACCGCCCTAGAGTGAAGCCTAGGTTGCTCGGAATTCAGAAATGACCATAACTTTCACACTGGTTGCAATTATTCGTTTTCTACGATGGAAAAACTGTTGTATTTATATTGTATTTTATGCTTCTGGCGTTCACTCCTTAGGCCTTAACTATTCGATCTGGTGGATCGACGCCCTAGGGTAAAGCCTAGGTTGCCCGGAACGTAGAAATGACCATAACTTTTACACTGGTAGCAATTATTCGTTTTATACAATGGAAAAACTGTTCTATTTATTTTGTATTTTATGCTTCGGGCGTTGACTTCTAAGGCCCTAACTGTTTGATCTGGTGGAGCAACGCCCTAGAGTGAAGCCTAGGTTGCGCGGAACGTAGAAATGACAATTACTTTCACACTGTTTACAATTATTCCTTTTATACGATGCAAAAGCTGTTGTATTTATATCGTATTTTATGCTTCTGGCGTTGACTTCTAAGGCCCTGACTATTCAACCTGTTGGAGCAACGCCCTAGAGTGAAGCCTAGGATGCTCGGAATGTAGAAATGACCATAGCTTTCACACTGGTTGCAATTATTCGTTTTATACGATGGAAAAACTGTTGTATTTATATTGTATTTTATGCTTCTGGCGTTCACTTCTTAGGCCCTAGCTATTCGATCTAGTGGAGCAACGCCCTAGAGTGAAGCCTAGGTTTCCCGGAACGTAGAAATGACCATTACTTTCACACTGTTTGCAATTATTCCTTTTATACGATGGAAAAGCTGTTGTATTTATATCGTATTTTATGCTTCTGGCGTTGACTTCTAAGGCCCTACCTATTCGATCTAGTGGAGCAACGCCCTAGAGTGAAGCCTAGGTTGCCCGGAACGTAGAAATGACCATCACTTTCAAACTGGTTGCAATTATTCGTTTTATACGATGGAAAAACTGTTGTATTTATATTGTATTTTATGCTTCTGGCGTTGACTTCTAAGGACCTAACTATTCGATCTGGTGGAGCAACGCCCAACAGTGACGCCTAGGTTGCCCGGAACGTAGATATGACCATAACCTTCACACTGGTTGCAAATTATTCCTGCTATACGATGGAAAAGCTGTTGTATTTTTATTGCATTTTATGCTTCGGGCATTGACTCCTAAGGCCCTAACTATGCAATGTGTTGGAGCAACGCCCTAGGGGGAAGCCTAGGTTGCCCGGAACGTAGAAATGACCATAACTTTCACACTGGTTGCAATTATTCGTTTTATACGATGGAAAAGCTGTTGTATTTATTTTGTATTTAATGCTTCGGGCGTTGGCTTCTATGGCCCTAACTGTTTGATCTGGTGGACCAACGCCCTAGAGTGAAGCCTAGGTTGCCCGGAACGTAGAAATGACCATAACTTTTACACTGGTAGCAATTATTCGTAATATACAATGGAAAAACTGTTCTATTTATTATGTATTTTATGCTTCGTGCGTTGACTTCTAAGGCCCTAACTGTTTGATCTGGTGGAGCAACGCCCTAGAGTGAAGCCTAGATTGCCCGGAACGTAGAAATGACAATTACTTTCACACTGTTTGCAATTATTCCTTTTATACGATGCAAAAGCTGTTGTATTTACATCGTATTTTATGCTTCTGGCGTTGACTTCTAAGGACCTAACTATTCGATCTGGTGGAGCAACGCCCTAGAGTGAAGCCTAGGTTGCTCGGAATGTAGAAATAACCATAACTTTCACACTGGTTGCAATTATTCGTTTTTTACGATGGAAAAGCTGTTGTATTTATATTGTATTTTATGCTTCTGGCGTTCACTTCTTAGGCCCTAACTACTCGATCTGGTGGAACAACGCCCCAGGGTGAAGCCTACGTTGCCCGGACCGTAGAAATGACCATAACTTTTACACTGGTAGCAATTATTCGTTTTATACAATGGAAAAACTGTTCTATTTATTTTGTATTTTATGCTTCGGGCGTTGACTTCTAAGGCCCTAACTGTTTGATCTGGTGGAGCAACGCCCTAGAGTGAAGCCTAGATTGCCCGGAACGTAGAAATGACAATTACTTTCACACTGTTTGCAATTATTCCTTTTATACGATGCAAAAGCTGTTGTATTTATATCGTATTTTATGCTTCTGGCGTTGACTTCTAAGGACCTAACTATTCGATCTGGTGGAGCAACGCCCTAGAGTGAAGCCTACGTTGCCCGGACCGTAGAAATGACCATAACTTTTACACTGGTAGCAATTATTCGTTTTATACAATGGAAAAACTGTTCTATTTATTTTGTATTTTATGCTTCGGGCGTTGACTTCTAAGGCCCTAACTGTTTGATCTGGTGGAGCAACGCCCTAGAGTGAAGCCTAGATTGCCCGGAACGTAGAAATGACAATTACTTTCACACTGTTTGCAATTATTCCTTTTATACGATGCAAAAGCTGTTGTATTTATATCGTATTTTATGCTTCTGGCGTTGACTTCTAAGGACCTAACTATTCGATCTGGTGGAGCAACGCCCTAGAGTGAAGCCTAGGTTGCCCGGAACGTAGAAATGACCATCACTTTCAAACTGGTTGCAATTATTCGTTTTATACGATGGAAAAACTGTTGTATTTATATTGTATTTTATGCTTCTGGCGTTGACTTCTAAGGACCTAACTATTCGATCTGGTGGAGCAACGCCCAACAGTGACGCCTAGGTTGCCCGGAACGTAGATATGACCATAACCTTCACACTGGTTGCAAATTATTCCTGCTATACGATGGAAAAGCTGTTGTATTTTTATTGCATTTTATGCTTCGGGCATTGACTCCTAAGGCCCTAACTATGCAATGTGTTGGAGCAACGCCCTAGGGGGAAGCCTAGGTTGCCCGGAACGTAGAAATGACCATAACTTTCACACTGGTTGCAATTATTCGTTTTATACGATGGAAAAGCTGTTGTATTTATTTTGTATTTAATGCTTCGGGCGTTGGCTTCTATGGCCCTAACTGTTTGATCTGGTGGACCAACGCCCTAGAGTGAAGCCTAGGTTGCCCGGAACGTAGAAATGACCATAACTTTTACACTGGTAGCAATTATTCGTAATATACAATGGAAAAACTGTTCTATTTATTATGTATTTTATGCTTCGTGCGTTGACTTCTAAGGCCCTAACTGTTTGATCTGGTGGAGCAACGCCCTAGAGTGAAGCCTAGATTGCCCGGAACGTAGAAATGACAATTACTTTCACACTGTTTGCAATTATTCCTTTTATACGATGCAAAAGCTGTTGTATTTATATCGTATTTTATGCTTCTGGCGTTGACTTCTAAGGACCCAACTATTCGATCTGGTGGAGCAACGCCCTAGAGTGAAGCCTAGGTTGCTCGGAATGTAGAAATAACCATAACTTTCACACTGGTTGCAATTATTCGTTTTTTACGATGGAAAAGCTGTTGTATTTATATTGTATTTTATGCTTCTGGCGTTCACTTCTTAGGCCCTAACAACTCGATCTGGTGGAACAACGCCCCAGGGTGAAGCCTACGTTGCCCGGACCGTAGAAATGACCATAACTTTTACACTGGTAGCAATTATTCGTTTTATACAATGGAAAAACTGTTCTATTTATTTTGTATTTTATGCTTCGGGCGTTGACTTCTAAGGCCCTAACTGTTTGATCTGGTGGAGCAACGCCCTAGAGTGAAGCCTAGATTGCCCGGAACGTAGAAATGACAATTACTTTCACACTGTTTGCAATTAGTCTTTTTATACGATGCAAAAGCTGTTGTATTTATATCGTATTTTATGCTTCTGGCGTTGACTTCTAAGGACCTAACTATTCAATCTGGTGGAGCAACGCCCTAGAGTGAAGCCTACGTTGCCCGGACCGTAGAAATGACCATAACTTTTACACTGGTAGCAATTATTCGTTTTATACAATGGAAAAACTGTTCTATTTATTTTGTATTTTATGCTTCTGGCGTTGACTTCTAAGGACCTAACTATTCGATCTGGTGGAGCAACGCCCTAGAGTGAAGCCTAGGTTGCTCGGAATGTAGAAATAACCATAACTTTCACACTGGTTGCAATTATTCGTTTTTTACGATGGAAAAGCTGTTGTATTTATATTGTATTTTATGCTTCTGGCGTTCACTTCTTAGGCCCTAACTACTCGATCTGGTGGAACAACGCCCCAGGGTGAAGCCTACGTTGCCCGGACCGTAGAAATGACCATAACTTTTACACTGGTAGCAATTATTCGTTTTATACAATGGAAAAACTGTTCTATTTATTTTGTATTTTATGCTTCGGGCGTTGACTTCTAATGCCCTAACTGTTTGATCTGGTGGAGCAACGCCCTAGGGTGAAGCCTAGGTTGCCCGGAACGTAGAAATGACCATTACTTTCACACTGTTTGCGATTATTCCTTTTATACGATGGAAAAGCTGTTGTATTTATATCGTATTTTATGCTTCTGGCGTTGACTTCTTAGGCGCTAACTATTCGATCTGGTGGAGCAATGCCTCAGAGTTAAGTCTAGGATGCCCGAAACGCCGAAATGATCATTACTTTCACGCTTGTTGCAATTATTCCTGTTATACGATGAAAAGACAGTTGTATTTTTATTGTATTTTATGCTTCAGGCGTAGGCTTCTAAGGCCGTAGCTATTGGATATGGTGGAGCACCGCACTAGAGTGAAGCCTAGGTTGCTCCGAATATAGAAATGACCATAACTTTCACACTGGTTGCAATTATTCGTTTTCTACGATGGAAAAACTGGTGTATTTATATTGTATTTTATGCTTCTGGCGTTCACTTCTTAGGGCCTAACTATTCGATCTGGTGGAACAACGCCCTAGGGTAAAGCCTAGGTTGCCCGGAACGTAGAAATGACCTTAACTTTTACACTGGTAGCAATTATTCGTATTATACAATGGAAAAACTGTTGTATTTATATTGTATTTTATGCTTCTGGCGTTGACTTCTTAGGCCCTAACTATTCGATCTGGTGGAGCAATGCCTCAGAGTTAAGTCTAGGATGCCCGAAACGCCGAAATGATGATTACTTTCACGCTTGTTGCAATTATTCCTGTTATACGATGAAAAGACCGTTGTATTTTTATTGTGTTTTATGCTTCAGGCGTAGGCTTCTAAGGCCGTAGCTATTGGATGTGCTGGAGCACCGCCCTAGAGTGAAGCCTAGGTTGCTCGGAATATAGACATGACCATAACTTTCACACTGGTTGCAATTATTCGTTTTCTACGATGGAAAAACTGGTGTATTTATATTGTACTTTATGCTTCTGGCGTTCACTTCTTAGGGCCTAACTATTCGAACTGATGGAACAATGCCCTAGGGTGAAGCCTAGGTTGCCCGGAACGTAAAAATGACCATAACTTTTACACTGGTAGCAATTATTCGTTTTATACAATGGAAAAACTGTTCTATTTATTTTGTATTTTATGCTTCGGGCGTTGACTTCTTCGGCCCTAACAATTCGATCTGGTGGAGCAACGCCCTAGAGTGAAGCATAGGTTCCCTGGAACGTACAAATGACCATCACTTTCACACGGGTTGCAATTATTCCTGTTATAGGATGGAAAGACTGTTGCATTTTTATTGCATTTTATGCTTCTGGCGTTCACTTCTTAGGCCCTGACTATTCGACCTGGTGGAACAACGCCCTAGGGTGAAGCCTAGGTTGCCCGGAACGTAGAAATGACCATAACTTTTACACTGGTATCAATTATTCGTTTTATACAATGGAAAAACCGTTCCCTTTATTTTGTATTTTATGCTTCGTGCGTTGACTTCTAAGGCCCTAACTGTTTGATCTGGTGGAGCAACGCCCTAGAGTGAAGCATAGATTGCCCGGAACGTAGAAATGACAATTACTTGCACACTGTTTGCAATTATTCCTTTTATACGATGCAAAAGCTGTTGTATTTATATCGTATTTTATGCTTCTGGCGTTGACTTCTAAGGACCTAACTATTCGATCTGGTGGAGCAACGCCCTAGAGTGAAGCCTAGGTTGCTCGGAATGTAGAAATAACCATAACTTTCACACTGTTTGCAATTATTCGTTTTTTACGATGGAAAAGCTGTTGTATTTATATTGTATTTTATGCCTCTGGCGTTGACTTCTAAGGCCCTAGCTATTCGATCTAGTGGAGCAACGCCCTACAGTGAAGCCTAGGTTGCCCGGAACGTAGAAGTGACCATCACTTTCAAACTGGTTGCAATTAATCCTGTCATACGATTGATAAACTGTTGTATTTTTATTGCATTTTATGCTTCGGACGTTGACTTCTAAGGCCCTGACTATTCAATCTGTTGGAGCAACGCCCTAGAGTGAAGCCTAGGTTGCTCGGAATGTAGAAATGACCATAGCTTTCACACTGGTTGCAATTATTCGTTTTATATGATGGAAAAACTGTTGTATTTATATTGTATTTCATGCTTCTGGCGTACACTTCTTAGGCCCTGACTATTCGATCTGGTGGAACAACGGCCTAAGGTGAAGCCTAGGTTGCCCGCAACGTAGAAATGACAATTACTTTCACACTATTTGCAATTATTCCTTTTATACGATGCCAAAGCTGTTGTATTTATATCGTATTTTATGCTTCTGGCGTTGACTTCTATGGCCCTAGCTATTCGATCTAGTGGAGCAACGCCCTAGAGTGAAGCCTAGGTTGCCCGGAACCTAGAAATGACCATCACTTTCAAACTGGTTGCAATTAATCCTGTTATACGATGGAAAACCTGTTGTATTTTTATTGCATTTTATGCTTCTGGCGTTCACTTCTTAGGCCCTAACTATTCGATCTGGTGGAACAACGGCCTAGGGTGAAGCCTAGGTTGCCCGGAACGTAGAAATGACCATTACTTTCACACTGTTTGCAATTATTCGTTTTATACGATGAAAATGCTGTTGTATTTATATCGTATTTTATGCTTCTGGCGTTGACTTCTTAGGCCCTAACTACTCGATCTGGTGGAACAACGCCGTAGAGTGAAACCTAGGTTGCCCTGAACGTAGAATTGACCATTACTTTCACACTGTTTGCAATTATTCCTTTTATACGATGGAACAGCTGTTGTATTTATATCGTATTTTGTGCTTCTTTCGTTGACTTCTAAGGACCTAACTATTCGATCTGGTGGAGCGACGACCTAGAGTGAAGCCTAGGTTGCTCGGAAGGTAGAAATGACCATAAGTTGCATACTGGTTCCAATTATTCGTTTTATACGATGGAAAAACTGTTGTATTTATATTGTATTTTATCCTTCTGGCGTTGAATTCTATGTCCCTAACTATTCGATCTGGTGGAGCAACGCCCTAGAATGAAGCCTAGGTTGCCCGGAACGTAGAAATGACCATAACTTTCACACTGGTTGCTACCTTTCGTTTTATACGATGGAAAGACTGTTATATTTATATTGTATTTTATGCTTCTGGGTTTGACTTCTTAGGCCCTAGCTGTTCGATCTGGTGGAACAACGCCCTAGGGTGAAGCCTAGGTTGCGGGGAAAGTAGAAATGACCATAACTTTCACACTGGTTGCAATTATTCGTTTTATACGATGGAAAAGCTGTGGCATCTTTATTGTATTTTATTCATCTGGGGCTGACTTCTAAGGCCGTAGCTATTAGATATGGTGGAGCAACGCCCTAGAGTGACGCCTAGGTTGCCCGGAACGTAGAAATGACCATTATTTTCACAATGTTTGCAATTATTCCTGTTATAGAATGGAAAGACTGTTGTATTTTTATTGTATTTTATACTTCAGGCGTTGACTTCTGAGGCCGTAGCTATTCGATGTGGTGGAAGAACGCCATACAGTGAAGCCTAGGTTGCCCGGAACGTAGAAATGACCATAAGTGTCATACTGGTTGCAATTATTCGGTTTATACTATGGAAAAACTGTTGTATTTATATTGTATTTTATGCTTCTGGCGTTCACTTCTTAGGCCCTAACTATTCGATCTGGTGGAACAACACCCTAGGGTGAAGCCTAGGTTGCCCGGAACGTAGAAATGACCATAGCTTTTACACTGGCAGCAATTATTCGTTTTATACAATGGAAAAACCGTTCTATTTATTTTGTATTTTATGCTTCTGGCGTTGACTTCTTAGGCCTTAACTATTCGATCTGGTAGAACAACGCCGTAGAGTGAAGCCTAGGTTGCCCGGAACGTAGAAATGACCATTACTTTCACACTGCTTGCAATTATTCGTTTTATACCATGGAAAAACTGTTGCATCTTTATCGTATTTTATGCTTCTGGCGTTGACTTCTTAGGCCGTAACTATCCGATCTGGTGGACCAACGCCCTGGAGTGAAACCTGGGTTTCCCGGAACGTAGAAATGACCACTACTATCACACTGGTTTCAAATTATTCCTGCCATACGATGGAAAAGCTGTTGCATTTTTATTGCATTTTATGCTTCTGGCGTTCACTTCTTAGGCCCTAACTATTCGATCTGGTGGAACAACGCCCTAGGGTGAAGCCTAGGTTGCCCGGAACGTAGAAATGACCATAGCTTTTACACTCGTAGCAATTATTCGTTTTATACAATGGAAAAACCGTTCTATTTATTTTGTATTTTATGCTTCGGGCGTTGACTTCTCAGGTCCTAATTATTCGATCCGGTGGAGCAATGCCTCAGAGTTAAGTCTAGGATGCCGGAAACGCCGAAATGGTCATTACTTTCACGCTTGTTGCAATTATTCCTGTTATGCGATGAAAAGACTGTTGTATTTTTATTGTATTTGATGCTTCAGACGTGGACTTCTGAGGCCGTAGCTATTCGATGCGGTGGAAGAACGCCATACAGTGAAGCCTAGGTTGCCCAGAACGTATAAATGACCACTACTTTCACACTGTTTGGAATTATTCATTTAATACGATGGAAATGCTGTTGTATTTATATCGTATTTTATGCTACGGGCGTTGACTTCTTAGGCCCTAACATTTCGATCTGGTGGAGCGACGCCCGACAGTGAAGCCTAGGTTGCCCGGGACGTAGATATGACCATGAGCTTCACACAGGTTGCAATTATTGGTTTTATACGGTGTAAAGGCTGTTGTATTTATTTTGTATTTTATTCTTCTGGTGTTGACTTCTTAGGCCCTAACTGTTCGACCTGGTGGAACAACGCCGTAGAGTGAAGCCTAGGTTGCCCGGAACGTAGAAATGACCATTACTTTCACACTGTTTGCAATTATTCCTTTTATACGATTGACAAGCTGTTGTATTTATATCGTATTTTATGCTTCTGGCGTGGACTTCTGAGGCCGTAGCTATTCGATGTGGTGGAAGAACGCCATACAGTGAAGGCTAGGTTGCCCGGAACGTAGAATAGACCATAACTTTCACACTGGTTGCAATTATTGGTTTTATACGGTGTAAAGGCTGTTGTATTTATTTTGTATTTTATTCTTCGGGTGTTGACTTCTTAGGCCCTAACTATTCGACCTGGTGGAACAACGCCGTAGAGTGAAGCCTAGGTTGCCCGGAACGTAGAAATGACCATTACTTTCACACTGTTTGCAATTATTCCTTTTATACGATGGAACAGCTGTTGTATTCATATCGTATTTTATGCTTCTGGCGTTGACTTCTAAGGACCTGACTATTCGAACTGGTGGAGCAACGCCGTAGAGTGAAGCCTAGGTTGCCCGAACGTAGAAATGACCATTTCTTTCACTCTGTATGCAATTATTCCTTTTATACGATGGAAAAGCTGTTGTATTTATATCGTATTTTATGCTTCTGGCGTTGACTTCTTAGGCCGTAACTATTCGGTCTGGTGGAGCAACTCCCTGGAGTGAAACCTGGGTTGCCCGGAACGTAGAAATGACCATAACCTTCACACAGGTTGCAATTATTGGTTTTATACGGTGTAAAGGCTGTTGTATTTATTTTGTATTTTATGCTTCGGGCGTTGACTTCTAAGGCCCTAACTATTCAATCTGTTGGAGCAAAGCCCTAGGGTGAAGCCTAGGTTGCTCGGAAAGTAGAAATGACCATAAGTTTCATACTGGCTGCAATTATTCGTTTTATACGATGGAAAAACTGTTGTATCTATATTGTATTTTATGCTTCTGGCGTTGACTTCTCAGGCCCTAATTATTCGATCTGGTGGAGCAATGCCTCAGAGTTAAGTCTAGGATGTCCGAAACGCCGAAATGATCATTACTTTCACGCTTGTTGTAATTATACCTGTTATGCGATGAAAAGACCGTTGTATTTTTATTGTATTTTATGCTTCAGGCGTGGACTTCTGAGGCCGTAGCTATTCGATGTGGTGGAAGAACGCCATACAGTGAAGCCTAGGTTGCCCGAACGTAGAAATGACCATTACTTTCACACTGTTTGCAATTATTCCTTTTATACGATGGAAAAGCTGTTGTATTTATATCGTATTTTATGCTTCTGGCGTTCACTTCTTAGGCCCTAACTATTCGATCTGGTGGAACAACACCCTAGGGTGAAGCCTAGGTTGCCCGGAACGTAGAAATGACCATAGCTTTTACCCTGGCAGCAATTATTCGTTTTATACAATGGGAGAACCATTCTATTTATTTTGTATTTTATGCTTCTGGCGTTGACTTCATAGGCCTTAACTATTCGATCTGGTGGAACAACGCCGTAGAGTGAAGCCTAGCTTGCCCGGAACGTAGAAATGACCATTACTTTCACACTGCTTGCAATTATTCGTTTTATACGATGGAAAATCTGTTGCATCTTTATCGTATTTTATGCTTCTGGCGTTGACTTCTTAGGCCGTAACTATCCGATCTGGTGGAGCAACGCCCTGGAGTCAAACCTGGGTTGCCCGGAACGTAGAAATGACCACTACTCTCACACTGGTTGCAAATTATTCCTGCTATACGATGGAAAAACTGTTGTATTTTTATAGCATTTTATGCTTCTGGCGTTCACTTCTTAGGCCCTAACTATTCGATCTGGTGGAACAACGCCCTAGGGTGAAGCCTAGGTTGCCCGGAACGTAGAAATGACCATAGCTTTTACAATCGTAGCAATTATTCGTTTTATACAATGGAAAAACCGTTCTATTTATTTTGTATGTTATGCTCCGGGCGTTGACTTCTAAGGCCCTAACTATTCAATCTGTTGCAGCAAAGCCCTAGGGTGAAGCCTAGGTTGCTCGGAAAGTAGAAATGACCATAAGTTTCATACTGGTTGCAATTATTCGTTTTATACGATGGAAAAACTGTTGTATTTATATTGTATTTTATGCTTCTGGCGTTGACTTCTCAGGCCCTAATTATTCGATCTGGTGGAGCAATGCCTCAGAGTTAAGTCTAGGATTCCGGAAACGCCGAAATGATCATTACTTTCACGCTTGTTGAAATTATTCCTGTTATGCGATGAAAAGACTGTTGTATTTGTATTGTATTTTATGCTTCAGACGTGGTATTCTGAGGCCGTAGCTATTCGATGTGGTGGAAGAACGCCATACAGTGAAGCCTAGGTTGCCCGGAACGTATAAATGACCACTACTTTCACACTGTTTGCAATTATTCATTTAATACGATGGAAATGCTGTTGTATTTATATCGTATCTTATGCTACGGGCGTTGACTTCTTAGGCCCTAACTATTCGATCTGGTGGAACAACGCCGTAGAGTGAAGCCTAGGTTGCCCGGAACGTAGAAATGACCACTACTTTCACACTGTTTGCAATTATTCATTTAATACGATGGAAATGCTGTTGTATTTATATCGTATTTTATGCTTCTGGCGCTGACTTCTTAGGCCGTAACTATTCGATCTGGTGGAGCAACGCCCTGGAGTGAAACCTGGGTTGCCCGGAACGTAGAAATGACCACTACTATCACACTGGTTGCAAATTATTCCTGCTATACGATGGAAAAGCTGTTGTATTTTTATTGCATTTTATGCTTCTGGCGTTCACTTCTTAGGCCCTAACTATTCGATCTGGTGGAACAACGCCCTAGGGTGAAGCCTAGGTTGCCCGGAACGTAGAAATGACCATAGCTTTTACACTCGTAGCAATTATTCGTTTTATACAATGGAAAAACCGTTCTATTTATTTTGTATTTTATGCTTCGGGCGATGACTTCTCAGGCCCTAATTATTCGATCTGGTGGAGCAATGCCTCAGAGTTAAGTCTAGGATGCCGGAAACGCCGAAATGATCATTACTTTCACGCTTGTTGCAATTAGTCCTGTTATGCGATGAAAAGACTGTTGTATTTTTATTGTATTTTATGCTTCAGACGTGGACTTCTGAGGCCGTAGCTATTCGATGTGGTGGAAGAACGCCATACAGTGAAGCCTAGGTTGCCCAGAACGTATAAATGACCACTACTTTCACACTGTTTGCAATTACTCATTTAATACGATGGAAATGCTGTTGTATTTATATCGTATTTTATGCTTCTGGCGTTGACTTTTAAGGCCGCAGCTATTAGATGTGGTGGGGCATCGCCCTAGATTGTCGCATAGGTTGCCCGGAACGTAGAACATACGATTACCTTCACCCTGGTTGCAATTATTCCTGTTACACGATGGAAAAACTGTTGCATCTTTATTGTATTTTATGCTTCTGGCGTTGACTTCTAAGGCCCCAACTAGTCGATCTGGTGGAGCAACGCCCTAGAGTGAAGCCTAGGTTGCCGGAAAGTAGAAATCACCATAACTTTCACAATGTTTGCAATTATTCATTTTATACGATGAAAAAACTGTTGTACATATATTGTATTTTATCCTTCTGGCGTTGAATTCTAAGTCCCTAGCTATTCGATCTATGGGAGCGACGCCCTAGAGTGCAACCTAGGTTGCCGGGAACGTAGAAATGACCATCACTTTCAAAGTGGTTGGAATCATTCCTGTTTTACGATGGAAAAACTCTTGTACTTTTATTGCATTTTATGCTTCTGGCGTTGACTGCATAGGCCCTAAATATTCGAGCTGGTGGAGCAACGCCCTAGAGTGAGACCTAGGTTGCCCGGAACGTAGAAATGACCATTACATTCACACTGGGTGCAATTATTCCTGTTATACGATGGAAAAACTGTTGCATCTTTATTGTATTTTATGCTTCGGGCGTTGACTTCTAAGGCCCTAACTATGCGATCAGGTGGAGCAACTCCCTAGAGTGCAGCCTAGGTAGCCCGGAACGTAGAAATGACCATAACTATCACACTGAATGCTATTATTCGTTTTATACGATGGAAAAACTGTTATATTTATATTGTATATTATGCCTCTTGCGTTGACTTCTTAGGCCCTAACATTTCGATCTGGTGGAACAGCGCCCTAGAGTGAAGCCTAGGTTGCCCGGAACGTAGAAATGTCCATCACTTTCACACTGGTTGCAATTATTCCTGTTATACCATGGAAAAACTCTTGTATATTTATTGTATATTATGCTTCGGGCGTTGACTTCTATGGCACTACCTATTCGATCTGGTGGAACAACACCCTACAGTGAAGCCTAGGTTGCCCGGAACGTAGATATGACCATAACCTTCACACAGGTTGCAATTATACGCTTTATACGATGGAAAGACTGTTGCATTTATTTTGTAGTTTATGCTTATGGCGTTAACTTCTAAGACCCTAACTCTTCGATCTGGTGGAGCAACGTCTCAGAGTTAAGCCTAGGATGCCAGAAAAGTCGAAATGATCATTACTTTCGCACTTTTTGCAATTAGTCATGCTATACGATGGAAAAACTGTGGCATTTTTATTGTATTTTATGCTCCTGGCGTTGACTTGTAAGGCCTTAGCTATTAGATATGGTGGAGCAACGCCCTAGAGTGACGCCTAGGATCCCCGGAACGTAGAAATGACCATTACTTCCACACGGTTTGCAATTATACATTACATACGATGGAAAAGCTGTTGTACTTATATTGTAATTTATGCTTCTGGCGTAGAATTCTAAGTCCCTAGCTATTCGTTCTTGTGGAGCAACGACCTAGGGTGAAACCTAGGTTACCCGGAACGTAGAAATGACCAGTACTTTCACACTGGTTACAGTTACTGGTTTTATACTATGGCAAAGCTGTTGTATTTATACTGTATTCTATGCTCCTGGCGTTGACTTCTAAGGCCGTAGCTATTAGATGTGGTGGAGCAACGCCCTAGAGTGACGCCTAGGTTGCCCGGAACGTAGGACATACCATTACCTTCACACTGGTTGCAATTATTCTTTTTATACGATGGAAAAACTGTTGTACTTATATTGTATTTTATCCCTCTGGCGTAGAATTCTAAGTCCCTAGCTATTCGTTCTTGTGGAGCAACGACCTAGGGTGAAACTTAGGTTATCCGGAACGTAGAAATGACCAGTACTTTCACACTGGTTACAGTTATTCGTTTTATACAATGGAAAAACTGTTCTATTTATTTTGCATTTTATGCTTCGGGCGTTGACATCTAAGGCCCTAACTATTCGATCTGGTGGAGCAACGCCCTAGAGTGAAGCGTAGGTTGCCCGGAACGTAGAAATGACCATAACTTTCACACTGGTTGCTATTATTTGTTTTATACGTTGGAAAAGCTGTTGTACTTATATTGTAATTTATGCTTCTGGCGTTGACTTCTTAGGCCCTAACTATTTGATCTGGTGGAGCACCGCCCTAGAGTGAAGCCTAGGTTGCCCGGAACGTAGGACATAGCATTACCTTCACACTGGTTGCAATTATTCCTGTTATACGATGGAAAAACTGTTGCACCTTTTTTGTATTTTATGCTTCTGGCGTTGTCTCCATAGGACCAAACTATTCGATCTGGTGAAGCAACGTCCTAGAGTGGAGCCTAGGTTGACCGGAACGTAGAAATGACCATAACTTTCACACTGGTTACCATTATTCGTTTTATACGATGGAAAAGCTGTTGTATTTATATCGTGCTTTATGCATCTGGCATTCACTTTTAAGGCCGTAGCTATTCGATCTGGTGGAGCAACGCCCAAGAGTGACGCCTAGGTTACCCGGAACGTAGAAATGACCAGTACTTTCACACTGTTTGCAGTTACTCCTGTTGTACGATGGAAAAACTGTTGCATCTTTATTGTATTTTATGCTTCTGGCGTTGACTTCCAAGGCCCTAACTATTCGATCTGGTGGAGCAACGCCCTAGAGTGAAGCCTAGGTTGCCGGAACGTAGAAATGACCAGTACCTTCACAATGTTAGCAATTATTCATTTTATACGATGGAAAAACTGTTGTACATATATTGTGTTTAATTCTTCTTGCGTTGATTTGTCAGGCCCTAACTATTCGATCTGGTGTAACAACGCCCTAGGGTAAAGCCTAGGTTGCCCGGAAAGTAGAAATGACCATAACTTTCACAATGTTTGCAATTATTCATTTTATACGATGAAAAAACTGTTGTACATATATTGTATTTTATCCTTCTGGCGTTGAATTCTAAGTCCCTAGCTATTCGACCTACTGGAACGACGCCCTAGAGTGAAACCTAGGTTGCCGGGAACGTAGAACATACGATTACCTTCACCCTGGTTGCAATTATTCCTGTTATACGATGGAAAAACTGTTGCATCTTTATTGTATTTTATGCTTCTGGCGTTTACTTCTAAGGCCCCAACTAGTCGATCTGGTGGAGCAACGCCCTTGAGTGAAGCCTAGGTTGCCGGAACGTAGAAATGACCATAACTTTCACACTGGTTACCATTATTCGTTTTATACGATGGAAAAGTTGTTGTATTTATATCGTATTTTATGCTTCTGGCGTTGACTTTTAAGGCCGCAGCTATTAGATGTGGTGGGGCATCGCCCTAGATTGTCGCATAGGTTGCCCGGAACGTAGAACATACGATTACCTTCACCCTGGTTGCAATTATTCCTGTTACACGATGGAAAAACTGTTGCATCTTTATTGTATTTTATGCTTCTGGCGTTGACTTCTAAGGCCCCAACTAGTCGATCTGGTGGAGCAACGCCCTAGAGTGAAGCCTAGGTTGCCGGAAAGTAGAAATCACCATAACTTTCACAATGTTTGCAATTATTCATTTTATACGATGAAAAAACTGTTGTACATATATTGTATTTTATCCTTCTGGCGTTGAATTCTAAGTCCCTAGCTATTCGATCTATGGGAGCGACGCCCTAGAGTGCAACCTAGGTTGCCGGGAACGTAGAAATGACCATCACTTTCAAAGTGGTTGGAATCATTCCTGTTTTACGATGGAAAAACTCTTGTACTTTTATTGCATTTTATGCTTCTGGCGTTGACTGCATAGGCCCTAAATATTCGAGCTGGTGGAGCAACGCCCTAGAGTGAGTCCTAGGTTGCCCGGAACGTAGAAATGACCATTACATTCACACTGGGTGCAATTATTCCTGTTATACGATGGAAAAACTGTTGCATCTTTATTGTATTTTATGCTTCGGGCGTTGACTTCTAAGGCCCTAACTATGCGATCAGGTGGAGCAACTCCCTAGAGTGCAGCCTAGGTAGCCCGGAACGTAGAAATGACCATAACTATCACACTGAATGCTATTATTCGTTTTATACGATGGAAAAACTGTTATATTTATATTGTATATTATGCCTCTTGCGTTGACTTCTTAGGCCCTAACATTTCGATCTGGTGGAACAGCGCCCTAGAGTGAAGCCTAGGTTGCCCGGAACGTAGAAATGTCCATCACTTTCACACTGGTTGCAATTATTCCTGTTATACCATGGAAAAACTCTTGTATATTTATTGTATATTATGCTTCGGGCGTTGACTTCTATGGCACTACCTATTCGATCTGGTGGAACAACACCCTACAGTGAAGCCTAGGTTGCCCGGAACGTAGATATGACCATAACCTTCACACAGGTTGCAATTATACGCTTTATACGATGGAAAGACTGTTGCATTTATTTTGTAGTTTATGCATATGGCGTTAACTTCTAAGACCCTAACTCTTCGATCTGGTGGAGCAACGTCTCAGAGTTAAGCCTAGGATGCCAGAAAAGTCGAAATGATCATTACTTTCGCACTTTTTGCAATTAGTCATGCTATACGATGGAAAAACTGTGGCATTTTTATTGTATTTTATGCTCCTGGCGTTGACTTGTAAGGCCTTAGCTATTAGATATGGTGGAGCAACGCCCTAGAGTGACGCCTAGGATCCCCGGAACGTAGAAATGACCATTACTTTCACACTGTTTGCAGTTATTCGTTTTATACGATGGGAAAGCCGTTGTATTTATATTCTATTTTATGCTTCTGGCGTTGACTTCTAAGGCCGTACCTATTAGATGTGGTGGAGCAACGCCCTAGGGTGACGCCTAGGTTGCCCGGAACGTAGAAATGACCATTACTTTCACAATGTCTGCAATTATTCATTTTATACGATGGAAAAACTGTTGTACTTATATTGTATTTTATCCTTCTGGCGTTGAATTCTAAGTCCATAGATATACGATCTGGTGGATCAACGACCTAGGGTGAAACCTAGGTTACCCGGAACGTAGAAATGACCAGTACTTTCACACTGGTTACAGTTATTCGTTTTATACAATGGAAAAACTGTTCTATTTATTTTGCATTTTATGCTTCGGGCGTTGACTTCTAAGGCCCTAACTATTCGATCTGGTGGAGCACCGCCCTAGAGTGAAGCCTAGGTTGCCCGGAACGTTGAACATACCATTACCTTCACACTGGTTGTAATTATTCCTATTATACGATGGAAAAACTGTTGCACATTTATTGTATTTTATGCTTCTGGCGTTGACTCCATAGGCCCCAACTATTCGATCTGGTGGATCAACGTCCTAGAGTGAAGCCTAGGTTGACCGGAACGTAGAAATGACCATAACTCTAACACTGGTTACCATTATTCGTTTTATACGATGGAAGAGTTGTTGTATTTATATCGTATTTTATGCTTCTGGCGTTGACTTTTAAGGCCGTAGCTATTAGATGTGGTGGAGCATCGCCCTAGAGTGTCGCATAGGTTGCCCGGAACGTAGAAATGACCATAACTTTCACATTGGTTGCTATTATTCGTTTTATACGTTGGAAAAGCTGTTGTACTTATATTGTAATTTATGCTTCGGGCGTTGACTTCTGAGGCGCTAACTATTCGATCTGGTGGAACAACGCCCTAGGGTGAAGCCTAGGTTGCCAGGAACGTAGAAATGACCAGTACTTTCACACTGGTTGCAGTTATTCGTTTTATACAATGGAACAACTGTTCTATATATTTTGCATTTTATGCTTCGGGCGTTGACTTCTAAGGTCCTAACTATTCGATCTGGTGGAGCAACGCCCTAGAGTGCAGCCGAGGTTGCCCGGGAAGTAGAAATGACCATAACTTTCACACTGGTTGCTATTATTCGTTTTATACGATGGAAAAGCTGTTATATTTATATTGCATTTTATGATTTTGGCGTTGAGTTCTAAGTCCCAAGCTATTCCATCTGGTGGAGCAATACCCTAGCGTGAAGCCTAGGTTGCCCGAAACGTAGAAATGACCATAACTTTCACATTGGTTGCTATTATTCGTTTTATACGTTGGAAAAGCTGTTGTACTTATATTGTAATTTATGCTTCTGGCGTAGAATTCTAAGTCCCTAGCTATTCGTTCTTGTGGAGCAACGACCTAGGGTGAAACCTAGGTTACCCGGAACATAGAAATGACCAGTACTTTCACACTGGTTACAGTTATTGGTTTTCTACTATGGCAAAGATGTTGTATTTATACTGTATTCTATGCTCCTGGCGTTGACTTCTAAGGCCGTAGCTATTAGATGTGGTGGAGCAACGCCCTAGAGTGACGCCTAGGTTGCCCGGAACGTAGGACATACCATTACCTTCACACTGGTTGCAATTATTCTTTTTATACGATGGAAAAACTGTTGTACTTATATTGTATTTTATCCTTCTGGCGTAGAATTCTAAGTCCCTAGCTATTCGTTCTTGTGGAGCAACGACCTAGGGTGAAACCTAGGTTACCCGGAACATAGAAATGACCAGTACTTTCACACTGGTTACAGTTATTGGTTTTATACTATGGCAAAGCTGTTGTATTTATATTGTATTCTATGCTCCTGGCGTTGACTTCTAAGGCCGTAGCTATTAGATGTGGTGGAGCAACGCCCTGGAGTGACGCCTAGGTTGACCGGAACGTAGAAATGACCATTACTTTCACACTGGTTACCATTATTCGTTTTATACGATGGAAAAGCTGTTGTATTTATATCGTGTTTTATGCTTCTGGCGTTCACTTTTAAGGCCGTAGCTATTAGATGTGGTGGAGCAACGCCTTAGAGTGTCGCATAGGTTGCCCGGAACGTAGAAATGACCATTACTTTCACAATTTTTGCAAATATTCATTTTATACGATGGAAAAACTGTTGTACTTATATTGTATTTTATTCTCCTGGCGTTGGATTCTAAGTCCCTAGCTATTCTATCTGGTGGAGCAACGCCCTAGAGTGAAACCTAGGATACCCGGAACGTAGAAATGACCAGTACTTTCACACTGGTTGCAGTTATTCCTTCTATACGATGGAAAAACTGTTGCACCTTTATTGTATTTTATGCATCTCGCGTTGACTTCTAAGGCCCTAGCTATTCGATCTGGTGGAGCAACGCGCTAGAGTGAAGCCTAGGTTGCCCGGAACGTAGAAATGACCATAACTTTCACACTGGTTGCTATTATTCGTTTTATACAATGGAAAAGCTGTTGTACTTATATTGTGTTTTATTCTTCTGGGGTTGACTTCTAAGGCCCTAACTATTCGATCTGGTGGAACAACGCCCCAGGGTGAAGACTAGGCTGCCCGGAACGTTGAAATGACCAGTACTTTCGCACTGGTTGCAGTTATTCGTTTTATACAATGGAACAACTGTTCTATTTATTTTGCGTTTTATGCTTCGGGCGTTGACTTCTAAGGCCCTAACTACTCGATCTGGTGGAGCAACACCCTAGAGTGAAGCCTAGGTTGCCCGGGAAGTAGAAATGACCATAACTTTCACACTGGTTGCTATTATTCGATTTATACGATGGAAAAGCTGTTATATTTATATTGCATTTTATGCTTCTGGCATTGAATGCTAAGTCCCTAGCAATTCCATCTGGTGGAGCAACACCCTAGAGTGAAGCCTAGGTTGCCCGGAACGTAGAAGTGACCATTACTTCCACACTGTTTGCAAATATTCATTTTATACGATGGCAAATCTGTTGTATTTATATTGTATTTTATGCTTCCGGCGTTAACTTCTAAGGCCGTAGTTATCAGATGTGGAGCAGCAACCCCCTAGTATGACGCGTAGGTTGCCCGGAACGTAGAAATGACCATTACTTTCACAATGTTCGCAATCATTCGTTTTATACGATGGAAAAACAGTTGTACTTATATTGTATTTTATGCTTCGGGCGTTGACTTCTAAGGCCCTAACCATTCGATTTGGTGGAGCAACGCCCTAGAGTGACGCCTAGGTTGACCGGAACGTAGAAATGACCTTTACTTTCACAATGTCTGCAAATATACATTATATACGATGGAAAATGTGTTGTATTTATATTGTATTTTATGCTTCTGGCGTTGACTTCTTAGGACCTAACTATTTGATCTGGTGGAGAACCGCCCTAGAGTGAAGCCTAGGTTGCCCGGAACGTAGAACATACCATTACCTTCACACTGGTTGCAATTATTCGTGTTATACGATGGAAGGACTGTTGTATTTTTAATGTATTTTATGCTTCTGGCGTTGACTTCTTAGGCCCTAACTATTCGATCTGGTAGAGAAACACCTTAGAGTGAAGCCTATGTTGCCCGGAACGTAGAAATGACCATTACCTTTATGCTTCCTGCAATTATTCCTGTTATACGATGAAAAAACTGTTGTATTTTTATTGCATTTTATGCTTCAGGCGTTGACTTCTAAGGCCGTAGCTATTCGATGTGGCGGAACAAGGCCCTAAAGCGAATCCTAGGTTGCCCGGAACGTAGAAATGACCATTACTTACACACTGGTTGCAATTATTCCTGTTATACGATGGGCAAGCTGTTGCATTTTTATTGCACTTTATGCTTCTGGCGTTGACTTCTAAGGCCCTATGTATTCGATCTGGTGGAGCAATGGCGCAGAGTTATGTCTAGGATGCCCGCAGCGTAGAAATGGCCATTACTTTCACACTGGTTGCAATTATTCCTGTTATACGAAGGAATGACTGTTGTATTTTATGCTGCTGGCGTTGTCTTCTTAAGCAGTGGCTATTCGATCTGGACGAACAACGCCCTAGAGTGAAGCCTAGCTTGCCCGGAACGTAGGAATGACCACCACTTTCACACTGGATGCAATTATTCCCGTTATAAGATGGAAAAGCTGTTGTATTTTTATTGTATTTTCTGCTTCTGGCTTTGACTTCTATTGTCCTAGCTTTTCGATCTGGTAGGACAACGTCTAAGAGTGAAGCCTATGTTGGCCGGAACGTAGAAATGACCATTAGTTTCGCACTGGTTGCAATTATTCCTGTTATACGATGGAAGGACTGTTGTATTTTTATTGTATTTTATGCTTCTGGCGTTGACTCCTTAGGCCCTAACTATTCGCTCTGGTGGAGCAACGCCCTAGAGTGAAGCCTAAGTCGCCCGGAACGTAGAAATGGCCATAACTTTCACACTGGTTGCTATTATTCGTTTTATACGATGGAAAAGCTGTTGTATTTATATTGTATTTTATGCTTCTGGCGTTGACTTCTTAGGCCCTAACTATTCGATTTGGTGGAACAGCGTCCTAGGGTGAAGCCTATCTTGCCGGGAACGTAGAAATGACCATCACTTTCACACTGGTTGCAATTATTACTGTTATACGATGGAAGGACTGTTGTATTTTTATTGTATTTTATGCTTCTGGCGTTGACTTCTTAGGCCCTAACTATTCGATCTGGTGGTACAACGCCCTAGAGTGAAGCCTAGGTTGCACGGATCGTAGAAATGACCATATCTTTCACACTGGTTACAATTATTCCCGTTATACGATGGAAAAGCTGTTGTATTTTTATTGTATTTTCTGCTTCTGGCTTTGACTTCTATGGTCCTAGCTATTCGATCTGGTAGGAAAACGTCCAAGAGTGAAGCCTATCTTGGCCGGAACGTAGAAATGACCATTAGTTTCACACTGTTTGCAAATACACATTATATACGATGGAAAAGCTGTTGTATTTATATTGTATTTTATGCTTCTGGCGTTGACTTCTTAGGACCTAACTATTTGATCTGGTGGAGAACCGCCCTAGAGTGAAGCCTAGGTTGCCCGGAACGTAGAACATACCATTACCTTCACACTGGTTGCAATTACTCCTGTTATACGATGGAAGGACTGTTGTATTTTTAATGTATTTTATGCTTCTGGCGTTGACTTCTTAGGCCCTAACTATTCGATCTGGTAGAGAAACACCTTAAAGTGAAGCCTATATTGCCCGGAACGTAGAAATGACCATTACCTTTATGCTTCCTGCAATTATTCCTGTTATACGATGAAAAAACTGTTGTATTTTTATTGCATTTTATGCTTCAGGCGTTGACTTCTAAGGCCGTAGCTATTCGATGTGGTGGAGCAACGCCCTAGAGTGAAGCCTATGTTGCCCGGAACGTAGAAATGACCAAAACTTTCACAATGGTTGCAATTATTCGTTATATACAATGGAAAAACTGTTGTATTTATATTGTATTTTATTCTTCTGGCGTTGACTTCTTAGGCCCAAACTATTCGATCTGGTGGAACAACGCCCTAGAGTGAAACCTAGGTTGCCCGGACCGTAGAAATGACCATTACTTTCACACTGCTTACAAATGCACATTATATACGATGGTAAAGCTGTTGTATTTATATTGTATTTTATGCTTCTGGCGTTGACTTCTTAGGCCCTAACTATTCGATCTGGTGGAACAACGCCCTAGAGTGAAGCCTAGGTTGCCCGGAACGTAGAAATGATCATTACTTTCACACTGTTTGCAAATACACATTATATACGATGGAAAAGCTGTTGTATTTACATTGTATTTTATGCTTCTGGCGTTGACTTCTTAGGACCTAACTATTTGATCTGGTGGAGAACCGCCCTAGAGTGAAGCCTAGGTTGCCCGGAACGTAGAACATACCATTACCTTCACACTGGTTGCAATTATTCCTGTTATACGATGGAAGGACTGTTGTATTTTTAATGTATTTTATGCTTCTGGTGTTGACTTCTTACGCCCTAACTATTCGATCTGGTAGAGAAACACCTTAGAGTGAAGCCTATGTTGCCCGGAACGTAGAAATGACAATTACCTTTATGCTTCCTGCAATTATTCCTGTTATACGATGAAAAAACTGTTGTATTTTTATTGCATTTTATGCTTCAGGCGTTGACTTCTAAGGCCGTAGCTATTCGATGTGGTGGAGCAACGCCCTAGAGTGAAGCCTATGTTGCCCGGAACGTAGAAATGACCATAACTTTCACACTGGTTGCAATTATTCGTTATATACAATGGAAAAACTGTTGTATTTATATTGTATTTTATGCTTCTGGCGTTGACTTCTAAGGCCCTATGTATTCGGTCTGGTGGAGCAACTTCCGAAGATGAAGCCTATGTTGCCCGGAACGTAGAAATGTCCATAACTTTCACACTGGTTGCAATTATTCGTTTTATAAGATGGAAAAACTGTTGTATTTATATTGTATTTTATGCTTCTGACGTTGACTTCTACGGCCATAGCTATTCACTGTGGTGGATTAATGCCCTAGAGTGAAACCTGGGTTGCCCGGATCGTAGAAATGACCATCACTTTCACACTGGTTGCAATATTCCTGTTATACGATGGAGAAACTGTTGTATTTTTATTGCATTTTATGCTTCGGGAGTTGACTTCACGGCCCTAACTATTCAGTCTGATGGAGCAACGCCCTAGGGTGAAGCCTAGGTTGCCCGGAACGTAGAAATGGCCATTACTTTCACAGTGGTTGCTATTATTCGTTATATACGATGGAAAAGCTGTTGTATTTATATTGTATTTTATTCTTCTGGCTTTGACTTCTTAGGCCCAAACTATTCGATCTGGTGGAACAACGCCCTAGAGTGAAACCTAGGTTGCCCGGACCGTAGAAATGACCATTACTTTCACAATGCTTACAAATGCACATTATATACGATGGTAAAGCTGTTGTATTTATATTGTATTTTATGCTTCTGGCGTTGACTCCATAGGCCCCAACTATTCGATCTGGTGGATCAACGTCCTAGAGTGAAGCCTAGGTTGACCGGAACGTAGAAATGACCATAACTCTAACACTGGTTACCATTATTCGTTTTATACGATGGAAGAGTTGTTGTATTTATATCGTATTTTATGCTTCTGGCGTTGACTTTTAAGGCCGTAGCTATTAGATGTGGTGGAGCATCGCTCTAGAGTGTCGCATAGGTTGCCCGGAACGTAGAAATGACCATAACTTTCACATTGGTTGCTATTATTCGTTTTATACGTTGGAAAAGCTGTTGTACTTATATTGTAATTTATGCTTCGGGCGTTGACTTCTGAGGCGCTAACTATTCGATCTGGTGGAACAACGCCCTAGGGTGAAGCCTAGGTTGCCAGGAACGTAGAAATGACCAGTACTTTCACACTGGTTGCAGTTATTCGTTTTATACAATGGAACAACTGTTCTATTTATTTTGCATTTTATGCTTCGGGCGTTGACTTCTAAGGTCCTAACTATTCGATCTGGTGGAGCAACGCCCTAGAGTGCAGCCGAGGTTGCCCGGGAAGTAGAAATGACCATAACTTTCACACTGGTTGCTATTATTCGTTTTATACGATGGAAAAGCTGTTATATTTATATTGCATTTTATGATTTTGGCGTTGAGTTCTAAGTCCCAAGCTATTCCATCTGGTGGAGCAATACCCTACCGTGAAGCCTAGGTTGCCCGAAACGTAGAAATGACCATAACTTTCACATTGGTTGCTATTATTCGTTTTATACGTTGGAAAAGCTGTTGTACTTATATTGTAATTTATGCTTCTGGCGTAGAATTCTAAGTCCCTAGCTATTCGTTCTTGTGGAGCAACGACCTAGGGTGAAACCTAGGTTACCCGGAACATAGAAATGACCAGTACTTTCACACTGGTTACAGTTATTGGTTTTCTACTATGGCAAAGCTGTTGTATTTATACTGTATTCTATGCTCCTGGCGTTGACTTCTAAGGCCGTAGCTATTAGATGTGGTGGAGCAACGCCCTAGTGTGACGCCTAGGTTGCCCGGAACGTAGGACATACCATTACCTTCACACTGGTTGCAATTATTCTTTTTATACGATGGAAAAACTGTTGTACTTATATTGTATTTTATCCTTCTGGCGTAGAATTCTAAGTCCCTAGCTATTCGTTCTTGTGGAGCAACGACCTAGGGTGAAACCTAGGTTACCCGGAACATAGAAATGACCAGTACTTTCACACTGGTTACAGTTATTGGTTTTATACTATGGCAAAGCTGTTGTATTTATATTGTATTCTATGCTCCTGGCGTTGACTTCTAAGGCCGTAGCTATTAGATGTGGTGGAGCAACGCCCTGGAGTGACGCCTAGGTTGACCGGAACGTAGAAATGACCATTACTTTCACACTGGTTACCATTATTCGTTTTATACGATGGAAAAGCTGTTGTATTTATATCGTGTTTTATGCTTCTGGCGTTCACTTTTAAGGCCGTAGCTATTAGATGTGGTGGAGCAACGCCTTAGAGTGTCGCATAGGTTGCCCGGAACGTAGAAATGACCATTACTTTCACAATTTTTTCAAATATTCATTTTATACGATGGAAAAACTGTTGTACTTATATTGTATTTTATTCTCCTGGCGTTGGATTCTAAGTCCCTAGCTATTCTATCTGGTGGAGCAACGCCCTAGAGTGAAACCTAGGATACCCGGAACGTAGAAATGACCAGTACTTTCACACTGGTTGCAGTTATTCCTTCTATACGATGGAAAAACTGTTGCACCTTTATTGTATTTTATGCATCTCGCGTTGACTTCTAAGGCCCTAGCTATTCGATCTGGTGGAGCAACGCGCTAGAGTGAAGCCTAGGTTGCCCGGAACGTAGAAATGACCATAACTTTCACACTGGTTGCTATTATTCGTTTTATACAATGGAAAAGCTGTTGTACTTATATTGTGTTTTATTCTTCTGGGGTTGACTTCTAAGGCCCTAACTATTCGATCTGGTGGAACAACGCCCCAGGGTGAAGACTAGGCTGCCCGGAACGTTGAAATGACCAGTACTTTCGCACTGGTTGCAGTTATTCGTTTTATACAATGGAACAACTGTTCTATTTATTTTGCGTTTTATGCTTCGGGCGTTGACTTCTAAGGCCCTAACTACTCGATCTGGTGGAGCAACACCCTAGAGTGAAGCCTAGGTTGCCCGGGAAGTAGAAATGACCATAACTTTCACACTGGTTGCTATTATTCGATTTATACGATGGAAAAGCTGTTATATTTATATTGCATTTTATGCTTCTGGCATTGAATGCTAAGTCCCTAGCAATTCCATCTGGTGGAGCAACACCCTAGAGTGAAGCCTAGGTTGCCCGGAACGTAGAAGTGACCATTACTTCCACACTGTTTGCAAATATTCATTTTATACGATGGCAAATCTGTTGTATTTATATTGTATTTTATGCTTCCGGCGTTAACTTCTAAGGCCGTAGTTATCAGATGTGGAGCAGCAACCCCCTAGTATGACGCGTAGGTTGCCCGGAACGTAGAAATGACCATTACTTTCACAATGTTCGCAATCATTCGTTTTATACGATGGAAAAACAGTTGTACTTAAATTGTATTTTATGCTTCGGGCGTTGACTTCTAAGGCCCTAACCATTCGATTTGGTGGAGCAACGCCCTAGAGTGACGCCTAGGTTGACCGGAACGTAGAAATGACCTTTACTTTCACAATGTCTGCAAATATACATTATATACGATGGAAAATGTGTTGTATTTATATTGTATTTTATGCTTCTGGCGTTGACTTCTTAGGACCTAACTATTTGATCTGGTGGAGAACCGCCCTAGAGTGAAGCCTAGGTTGCCCGGAACGTAGAACATACCATTACCTTCACACTGGTTGCAATTATTCGTGTTATACGATGGAAGGACTGTTGTATTTTTAATGTATTTTATGCTTCTGGCGTTGACTTCTTAGGCCCTAACTATTCGATCTGGTAGAGAAACACCTTAGAGTGAAGCCTATGTTGCCCGGAACGTAGAAATGACCATTACCTTTATGCTTCCTGCAATTATTCCTGTTATACGATGAAAAAACTGTTGTATTTTTATTGCATTTTATGCTTCAGGCGTTGACTTCCAAGGCCGTAGCTATTCGATGTGGCGGAACAAGGCCCTAAAGCGAATCCTAGGTTGCCCGGAACGTAGAAATGACCATTACTTACACACTGGTTGCAATTATTCCTGTTATACGATGGGCAAGCTGTTGCATTTTTATTGCACTTTATGCTTCTGGCGTTGACTTCTAAGGCCCTATGTATTCGATCTGGTGGAGCAATGGCGCAGAGTTATGTCTAGGATGCCCGCAGCGTAGAAATGGCCATTACTTTCACACTGGTTGCAATTATTCCTGTTATACGAAGGAATGACTGTTGTATTTTATGCTGCTGGCGTTGTCTTCTTAAGCAGTGGCTATTCGATCTGGACGAACAACGCCCTAGAGTGAAGCCTAGCTTGCCCGGAACGTAGGAATGACCACCACTTTCACACTGGATGCAATTATTCCCGTTATAAGATGGAAAAGCTGTTGTATTTTTATTGTATTTTCTGCTTCTGGCTTTGACTTCTATTGTCCTAGCTTTTCGATCTGGTAGGACAACGTCTAAGAGTGAAGCCTATGTTGGCCGGAACGTAGAAATGACCATTAGTTTCGCACTGGTTGCAATTATTCCTGTTATACGATGGAAGGACTGTTGTATTTTTATTGTATTTTATGCTTCTGGCGTTGACTCCTTAGGCCCTAACTATTCGCTCTGGTGGAGCAACGCCCTAGAGTGAAGCCTAAGTCGCCCGGAACGTAGAAATGGCCATAACTTTCACACTGGTTGCTATTATTCGTTTTATACGATGGAAAAGCTGTTGTATTTATATTGTATTTTATGCTTCTGGCGTTGACTTCTTAGGCCCTAACTATTCGATTTGGTGGAACAGCGTCCTAGGGTGAAGCCTATCTTGCCGGGAACGTAGAAATGACCATCACTTTCACACTGGTTGCAATTATTACTGTTATACGATGGAAGGACTGTTGTATTTTTATTGTATTTTATGCTTCTGGCGTTGACTTCTTAGGCCCTAACTATTCGATCTGGTGGTACAACGCCCTAGAGTGAAGCCTAGGTTGCACGGATCGTAGAAATGACCATATCTTTCACACTGGTTACAATTATTCCCGTTATACGATGGAAAAGCTGTTGTATTTTTATTGTATTTTCTGCTTCTGGCTTTGACTTCTATGGTCCTAGCTATTCGATCTGGTAGGAAAACGTCCAAGAGTGAAGCCTATCTTGGCCGGAACGTAGAAATGACCATTAGTTTCACACTGTTTGCAAATACACATTATATACGATGGAAAAGCTGTTGTATTTATATTGTATTTTATGCTTCTGGCGTTGACTTCTTAGGACCTAACTATTTGATCTGGTGGAGAACCGCCCTAGAGTGAAGCCTAGGTTGCCCGGAACGTAGAACATACCATTACCTTCACACTGGTTGCAATTACTCCTGTTATACGATGGAAGGACTGTTGTATTTTTAATGTATTTTATGCTTCTGGCGTTGACTTCTTAGGCCCTAACTATTCGATCTGGTAGAGAAACACCTTAAAGTGAAGCCTATATTGCCCGGAACGTAGAAATGACCATTACCTTTATGCTTCCTGCAATTATTCCTGTTATACGATGAAAAAACTGTTGTATTTTTATTGCATTTTATGCTTCAGGCGTTGACTTCTAAGGCCGTAGCTATTCGATGTGGTGGAGCAACGCCCTAGAGTGAAGCCTATGTTGCCCGGAACGTAGAAATGACCAAAACTTTCACAATGGTTGCAATTATTCGTTATATACAATGGAAAAACTGTTGTATTTATATTGTATTTTATTCTTCTGGCGTTGACTTCTTAGGCCCAAACTATTCGATCTGGTGGAACAACGCCCTAGAGTGAAACCTAGGTTGCCCGGACCGTAGAAATGACCATTACTTTCACACTGCTTACAAATGCACATTATATACGATGGTAAAGCTGTTGTATTTATATTGTATTTTATGCTTCTGGCGCTGACTTCTTAGGCCCTAACTATTCGATCTGGTGGAACAACGCCCTAGAGTGAAGCCTAGGTTGCCCGGAACGTAGAAATGATCATTACTTTCACACTGTTTGCAAATACACATTATATACGATGGAAAAGCTGTTGTATTTACATTGTATTTTATGCTTCTGGCGTTGACTTCTTAGGACCTAACTATTTGATCTGGTGGAGAACCGCCCTAGAGTGAAGCCTAGGTTGCCCGGAACGTAGAACATACCATTACCTTCACACTGGTTGCAATTATTCCTGTTATACGATGGAAGGACTGTTGTATTTTTAATGTATTTTATGCTTCTGGTGTTGACTTCTTACGCCCTAACTATTCG
This sequence comes from Calliopsis andreniformis, assembly GCF_051401765.1. Taxonomy (NCBI): domain Eukaryota; kingdom Metazoa; phylum Arthropoda; class Insecta; order Hymenoptera; family Andrenidae; genus Calliopsis; species Calliopsis andreniformis. The sequence continues at coordinate 8,832,992 of NW_027480426.1, read as the reverse complement.
ATCTGGTAGAGAAACACCTTAGAGTGAAGCCTATGTTGCCCGGAACGTAGAAATGACAATTACCTTTATGCTTCCTGCAATTATTCCTGTTATACGATGAAAAAACTGTTGTATTTTTATTGCATTTTATGCTTCAGGCGTTGACTTCCAAGGCCGTAGCTATTCGATGTGGCGGAACAAGGCCCTAAAGCGAATCCTAGGTTGCCCGGAACGTAGAAATGACCATTACTTACACACTGGTTGCAATTATTCCTGTTATACGATGGGCAAGCTGTTGCATTTTTATTGCACTTTATGCTTCTGGCGTTGACTTCTAAGGCCCTATGTATTCGATCTGGTGGAGCAATGGCGCAGAGTTATGTCTAGGATGCCCGCAGCGTAGAAATGGCCATTACTTTCACACTGGTTGCAATTATTCCTGTTATACGAAGGAATGACTGTTGTATTTTATGCTGCTGGCGTTGTCTTCTTAAGCAGTGGCTATTCGATCTGGACGAACAACGCCCTAGAGTGAAGCCTAGCTTGCCCGGAACGTAGGAATGACCACCACTTTCACACTGGATGCAATTATTCCCGTTATAAGATGGAAAAGCTGTTGTATTTTTATTGTATTTTCTGCTTCTGGCTTTGACTTCTATTGTCCTAGCTTTTCGATCTGGTAGGACAACGTCTAAGAGTGAAGCCTATGTTGGCCGGAACGTAGAAATGACCATTAGTTTCGCACTGGTTGCAATTATTCCTGTTATACGATGGAAGGACTGTTGTATTTTTATTGTATTTTATGCTTCTGGCGTTGACTCCTTAGGCCCTAACTATTCGCTCTGGTGGAGCAACGCCCTAGAGTGAAGCCTAAGTCGCCCGGAACGTAGAAATGGCCATAACTTTCACACTGGTTGCTATTATTCGTTTTATACGATGGAAAAGCTGTTGTATTTATATTGTATTTTATGCTTCTGGCGTTGACTTCTTAGGCCCTAACTATTCGATTTGGTGGAACAGCGTCCTAGGGTGAAGCCTATCTTGCCGGGAACGTAGAAATGACCATCACTTTCACACTGGTTGCAATTATTACTGTTATACGATGGAAGGACTGTTGTATTTTTATTGTATTTTATGCTTCTGGCGTTGACTTCTTAGGCCCTAACTATTCGATCTGGTGGTACAACGCCCTAGAGTGAAGCCTAGGTTGCACGGATCGTAGAAATGACCATATCTTTCACACTGGTTACAATTATTCCCGTTATACGATGGAAAAGCTGTTGTATTTTTATTGTATTTTCTGCTTCTGGCTTTGACTTCTATGGTCCTAGCTATTCGATCTGGTAGGAAAACGTCCAAGAGTGAAGCCTATCTTGGCCGGAACGTAGAAATGACCATTAGTTTCACACTGTTTGCAAATACACATTATATACGATGGAAAAGCTGTTGTATTTATATTGTATTTTATGCTTCTGGCGTTGACTTCTTAGGACCTAACTATTTGATCTGGTGGAGAACCGCCCTAGAGTGAAGCCTAGGTTGCCCGGAACGTAGAACATACCATTACCTTCACACTGGTTGCAATTACTCCTGTTATACGATGGAAGGACTGTTGTATTTTTAATGTATTTTATGCTTCTGGCGTTGACTTCTTAGGCCCTAACTATTCGATCTGGTAGAGAAACACCTTAAAGTGAAGCCTATATTGCCCGGAACGTAGAAATGACCATTACCTTTATGCTTCCTGCAATTATTCCTGTTATACGATGAAAAAACTGTTGTATTTTTATTGCATTTTATGCTTCAGGCGTTGACTTCTAAGGCCGTAGCTATTCGATGTGGTGGAGCAACGCCCTAGAGTGAAGCCTATGTTGCCCGGAACGTAGAAATGACCAAAACTTTCACAATGGTTGCAATTATTCGTTATATACAATGGAAAAACTGTTGTATTTATATTGTATTTTATTCTTCTGGCGTTGACTTCTTAGGCCCAAACTATTCGATCTGGTGGAACAACGCCCTAGAGTGAAACCTAGGTTGCCCGGACCGTAGAAATGACCATTACTTTCACACTGCTTACAAATGCACATTATATACGATGGTAAAGCTGTTGTATTTATATTGTATTTTATGCTTCTGGCGTTGACTTCTTAGGCCCTAACTATTCGATCTGGTGGAACAACGCCCTAGAGTGAAGCCTAGGTTGCCCGGAACGTAGAAATGATCATTACTTTCACACTGTTTGCAAATACACATTATATACGATGGAAAAGCTGTTGTATTTACATTGTATTTTATGCTTCTGGCGTTGACTTCTTAGGACCTAACTATTTGATCTGGTGGAGAACCGCCCTAGAGTGAAGCCTAGGTTGCCCGGAACGTAGAACATACCATTACCTTCACACTGGTTGCAATTATTCCTGTTATACGATGGAAGGACTGTTGTATTTTTAATGTATTTTATGCTTCTGGTGTTGACTTCTTACGCCCTAACTATTCGATCTGGTAGAGAAACACCTTAGAGTGAAGCCTATGTTGCCCGGAACGTAGAAATGACAATTACCTTTATGCTTCCTGCAATTATTCCTGTTATACGATGAAAAAACTGTTGTATTTTTATTGCATTTTATGCTTCAGGCGTTGACTTCTAAGGCCGTAGCTATTCGATGTGGTGGAGCAACGCCCTAGAGTGAAGCCTATGTTGCCCGGAACGTAGAAATGACCATAACTTTCACACTGGTTGCAATTATTCGTTATATACAATGGAAAAACTGTTGTATTTATATTGTATTTTATGCTTCTGGCGTTGACTTCTAAGGCCCTATGTATTCGGTCTGGTGGAGCAACTTCCGAAGATGAAGCCTATGTTGCCCGGAACGTAGAAATGTCCATAACTTTCACACTGGTTGCAATTATTCGTTTTATAAGATGGAAAAACTGTTGTATTTATATTGTATTTTATGCTTCTGACGTTGACTTCTACGGCCGTAGCTATTCACTGTGGTGGATTAATGCCCTAGAGTGAAACCTGGGTTGCCCGGATCGTAGAAATGACCATCACTTTCACACTGGTTGCAATATTCCTGTTATACGATGGAGAAACTGTTGTATTTTTATTGCATTTTATGCTTCGGGAGTTGACTTCACGGCCCTAACTATTCAGTCTGATGGAGCAACGCCCTAGGGTGAAGCCTAGGTTGCCCGGAACGTAGAAATGGCCATTACTTTCACAGTGGTTGCTATTATTCGTTATATACGATGGAAAAGCTGTTGTATTTATATTGTATTTTATTCTTCTGGCTTTGACTTCTTAGGCCCAAACTATTCGATCTGGTGGAACAACGCCCTAGAGTGAAACCTAGGTTGCCCGGACCGTAGAAATGACCATTACTTTCACAATGCTTACAAATGCACATTATATACGATGGTAAAGCTGTTGTATTTATATTGTATTTTATGCTTCTGGCGTTGACTTCTCCGGCCGTAGCTATTCGATGCGGTGGAGTAACGCCCTAGAGCGAAGCCTAGGTTGCCCGGAACGTAGAAATGACCATTACTTTCACTCTGGTTGCAATTATTCTTTTTATACGATGGAAAGACTGTTGTATTTTGATTGTATTTTATGCTCCTGGCGTTGACCACCAAGTCCCTAGCTATTCGATCTGGTGGAGCAACGCCCTAGAGTGAAGCCTATGTTGCACGAAACGTAGAAATGGCCATCACTTACACACTGGTTGCAATTATTCCTGTTATACGATGGAAATGCTCTTGTATATTTATTGTATATTATGCTTCGGGTGTTGACTTCTATGGCCCTGACTATTCGATCTGGTGGAGCAACGCCCTAAAGCGAATCCTAGGTTGCCCGGAACGTAGAAATGACCATTACTTACACACTGGTTGCAATTAATCCTGTTATACGATGGAAAAACTATTGTATTTGTTTTGTATTTGGTGCTCCTGGCGTTGACTTCTTAGGCGCTAACTATTGCGTCCGGCGGACCAGCGTCCTAGAATGAAGCCTAGGTTTCCCGGAACGTAGTAATGACCATCTCTTTCACAATTGTTGCAATTATTCCCGTTATACGATGGAAAGGCTGTTGTATTTATGCTGCATTTTATGCTTCTGGCGTTGACCTCTTAGGCCCTAACTATTCGATCTGGTGGAACAACGCCCTGGAGGGCATCCTAGGTTGCCCGGAACGTAGAAATGACAATATCTTTCACACTGGTTGCAATTATTCCTGTTATACGATGGAAGGACTGCTGTATTTTTGTTGTATTTTATGCTTCTGGCGTTGACTTCTTAGGCCCTAACTATTCGATCTGGTGGAACAACGCCCTAAAGTGAAGCCTAGGATGCCCGGAACGTAGAAATGACCATTACTTTCACACTGTTTGCAAATACACATTATATACGATGGAAAAGGTGTTGTATTTATATTGTATTTTATGCTTCTGGCGTTGACTTCTTAGGACCTAACTATTTGATCTGGTGGAGAACCGCCCTAGAGTGAAGCCTAGGTTGCCCGCAACGTAGAACATACCATTACCTTCACACTGGTTGCAATTATTCCTGTTATACGATGGAAGGACTGTTGTATTTTTAATGTACTTTATGCTTCTGGCGTTGACTTCTTAGGCCCTAACTATTCGATCTGGTAGAGAAACACCTTAGAGTGAAGCCTATGTTGCCCGGAACGTAGAAATGACCATTACCTTTATGCTTCCTGCAATTATTCCTGTTATACGATGAAAAAACTGTTGTATTTTTATTGCATTTTATGCTTCAGGCGTTGACTTCTAAGGCCGTAGCTATTCGATGTGGTGGAGCAACGCCCTAGAGTGAAGCCTATGTTGCCCGGAACGTAGAAATGACCATAACTTTCACACTGGTTGCAATTATTCGTTATATACAATGTAAAAACTGTTGTATTTATATTGTATTTTATGCTTCTGGCGTTGACTTCTAAGGCCCTATGTATTCGGTCTGGTGGAGCAACTTCCGAAGATGAAGCCTATGTTGCCCGGAACGTAGAAATGTCCATAACTTTCACACTGGTTGCAAATATTCGTTTTATAAGATGGAAAAACTGTTGTATTTATATTGTATTTTATGCTTCTGACGTTGACTTCTACGGCCGTAGCTATTCACTGTGGTGGAGTAATGCCCTAGAGTGAAACCTGGGTTGCCCGGATCGTAGAAATGACCATCACTTTCACACTGGTTGCAATATTCCTGTTATACGATGGAGAAACTGTTGTATTTTTATTGCATTTTATGCTTCGGGAGTTGACTTCACGGCCCTAACTATTCAGTCTGATGGAGCAACGCCCTAGAGCGAAGCCTAGGTTGCCCGGAACGTAGAAATGACCATTACTTTCACTCTGATTGCAATTATTCTTTTTATACGATGGAAAAACTGTTGTATTTTTATTGTATTTTATGCTTCTGGCGTTGACCACCAAGTCCCTAGCTATTCGATCTGGTGGAGCAACGCCCTAGAGTGAAGCCTATGTTGCACGAAACGTAGAAATGGCCATCACTTACACACTGGTTGCAATTATTCCTGTTATACGATGGAAATGCTCTTGTATATTTATTGTATATTATGCTTCGGGTGTTGACTTCTATGGCCCTGACTATTCGATCTGGTGGAGCAACGCCCTACAGTGAAGCCCAGGTTGCCCGGAACGTAGAAATGACCATTAGTTTCACACTGGTTTTAATTATTCCTGTTATACGATGGAAGGACTGTTGTATTTTTATTGTATTTTATGCTTCTGGCGTTGACTTCTTAGACCCTAACTATTCGATCTGGTGGAGCAACCCCCTAGAGCGAAGCCTAAGTCGCCCGGAACGTAGAAACGGCCATAACTTTCACACTGGTTGCTATTATTCGTATTATACGATGGAAATGCTGTTGTATTTGTATTGTATTTTATGCTTCTGGCGTTGACTTCTTACGCCCTAACTATTCGATTTGGTGGAACAGCGCCCTATGGTGAAGCCTATCTTGCCCGGAACGCAGAAATGACCATCACCTTCACACTGGTTGCAATTATTCCTGTTATACGATGGAAGGACTGTTTTATTTTTATTGTATTTTATGCTTCTGGCGTTGACTTCTTAGGCCCTAACTATTCGATCTGGTGGAACAAGGCGCTAAAGCGAATCCTAGGTTGCCCGGAACGTAGAAATGACCATTACTTACACACTGGTTGCAATTATTCCTGTTATACGATGGACAAGCTGTTGCATTTTTATTGTACTTTATGCTTCTGGCGTTGACTGCTAAGGCCCTATGTATTCGATCTGGTGGAGCAATGCCTCAGAGTTAAGTCTAGGATGCCCGCAGCGTAGAAATGGCCATTACTTTCACACTGGTTGCAATTATTCCTGTTATACGATGGAATGACTGTTGTATTTTATACTGGTGGCGTTGTCTTCTTAAGCAGTAGCTATTCGATCTGGTCGAACAACGCCCTAGAGTGAAGCCTAGCTTGCCCGGTACGTAGGAATGACCACCACTTTCACACTGGATGCAATTATTCCCGTTATAAGATGGAAAAGCTGTTGTATTTTTATTGTATTTTCTGCTTCTGGCTTTGACTTCTATTGTCCTAGCTTTTCGATCTGGTAGGACAACGTCCAAGAGTGAAGCCTATGTTGGCCGGAACGTAGAAATGACCATTAGTTTCGCACTGGTTGCAATTATTCCTGTTATACGATGGAAGGACTGTTGTATTTTTATTGTATTTTATGCTTCTGGCGTTGACTCCTTAGGCCCTAACTATTCGCTCTGGTGGAGCAACGCCCTAGAGTGAAGCCTAAGTCGCCCGGAACGTAGAAATGGAAATATCTTTCACACTGGTTACAATTATTCCTGTTATACGATGGAAGGACTGTTGTATTTTTATTGTATTTTATGCTTCTGGCGTTGACTTCTTAGGCCCTAACTATTCGATCTGGTGGTACAACGCCCTAGAGTGAAGCCTAGGTTGCACGGATCGTAGAAATGACCATATCTTTCACACTGGTTACGATTATTCCCGTTATACGATGGAAAAGCTGTTGTATTTTTATTGTATTTTCTGCTTCTGGCTTTGACTTCTATGGTCCTAGCTATTCGATCTGGTAGGAAAACGTCCAAGAGTGAAGCCTATCTTGGCCGGAACGTAGAAATGACCATTAGTTTCACACTGTTTGCAAATACACATTATATACGATGGAAAAGCTGTTGTATTTATATTGTATTTTATGCTTCTGGCGTTGACTTCTTAGGACCTAACTATTTGATCTGGTGGAGAACCGCCCTAGAGTGAAGCCTAGGTTGCCCGGAACGTAGAACATACCATTACCTTCACACTGGTTGCAATTATTCCTGTTATACGATGGAAGGACTGTTGTATTTTTAATGTATTTTATGCTTCTGGTGTTGACTTCTTACGCCCTAACTATTCGATCTGGTAGAGAAACACCTTAGAGTGAAGCCTATGTTGCCCGGAACGTAGAAATGACAATTACCTTTATGCTTCCTGCAATTATTCCTGTTATACGATGAAAAAACTGTTGTATTTTTATTGCATTTTATGCTTCAGGCGTTGACTTCTAAGGCCGTAGCTATTCGATGTGGTGGAGCAACGCCCTAGAGTGAAGCCTATGTTGCCCGGAACGTAGAAATGACCATAACTTTCACACTGGTTGCAATTATTCGTTATATACAATGGAAAAACTGTTGTATTTATATTGTATTTTATGCTTCTGGCGTTGACTTCTAAGGCCCTATGTATTCGGTCTGGTGGAGCAACTTCCGAAGATGAAGCCTATGTTGCCCGGAACGTAGAAATGTCCATAACTTTCACACTGGTTGCAATTATTCGTTTTATAAGATGGAAAAACTGTTGTATTTATATTGTATTTTATGCTTCTGACGTTGACTTCTACGGCCGTAGCTATTCACTGTGGTGGATTAATGCCCTAGAGTGAAAGCTGGGTTGCCCGGATCGTAGAAATGACCATCACTTTCACACTGGTTGCAATATTCCTGTTATACGATGGAGAAACTGTTGTATTTTTATTGCATTTTATGCTTCGGGAGTTGACTTCACGGCCCTAACTATTCAGTCTGATGGAGCAACGCCCTAGGGTGAAGCCTAGGTTGCCCGGAACGTAGAAATGGCCATTACTTTCACAGTGGTTGCTATTATTCGTTATATACGATGGAAAAGCTGTTGTATTTATATTGTATTTTATTCTTCTGGCTTTGACTTCTTAGGCCCAAACTATTCGATCTGGTGGAACAACGCCCTAGAGTGAAACCTAGGTTGCCCGGACCGTAGAAATGACCATTACTTTCACAATGCTTACAAATGCACATTATATACGATGGTAAAGCTGTTGTATTTATATTGTATTTTATGCTTCTGGCGTTGACTTCTTAGGCCCTAACTATTCGATCTGGTGGTACAACGCCCTAGAGTGAAGCCTAGGTTGCACGGATCGTAGAAATGACCATATCTTTCACACTGGTTACAATTATTCCCGTTATACGATGGAAAAGCTGTTGTATTTTTATTGTATTTTCTGCTTCTGGCTTTGACTTCTATGGTCCTAGCTATTCGATCTGGTAGGAAAACGTCCAAGAGTGAAGCCTATGTTGGCCGGAACGTAGAAATGACCATTAGCTTCACACCGTTTGCAATTATTACTGTTATACGGTGGAAGGACTGTTGTATTTTTATTGTATTTTATGCTTCTGGCGTTTACTTCTTAGGCCCTAACTATTCGACCTGGTGGAACAACGCCCTAGAGTGAAGCCTAGGTTGCACGGATCGTAGAAATGACCACATCTTTCACACTGGTTGCAATTATTCCTGTTATACGATGGAAAAACTGTTGTATTTATTTTGTATTTGGTGCTCCTGGCGTTGACTTCTTAGGCGCTAACTATTGCGTCTGGTGGACCAGCGCCCTAGAGTGATGCCTAGGTTTCCCGGAACGTAGTAATGACCATCTCTTTCACAATTGTTGCAATTATTCCCGTTATACGATGGAAAGGCTGTTCTATTTTTATTGTATTTTCTGCTTCTGGCTTTGACTTCTATGGTCCTGGCTATTCGATCTGGTAGGGCAACGTCCAAGAGTGAAGCCTATGTTGGCTGAATCGTAGAAATGACCATTAGTTTCACACTGGTTGCAATTATTCCTGTTATACGATGGAAGGACTGTTTTATTTTTATTGTATTTTATGCTTCTGGCGTTGACTTCTTAGGCCCTAACTATTCGATCTGGTGGAACAAGGCGCTAAAGCGAATCCTAGGTTGCCCGGAACGTAGAAATGACCATTACTTACACACTGGTTGCAATTATTCCTGTTATACGATGGACAAGCTGTTGCATTTTTATTGTACTTTATGCTTCTGGCGTTGACTGCTAAGGCCCTATGTATTCGATCTGGTGGAGCAATGCCTCAGAGTTAAGTCTAGGATGCCCGCAGCGTAGAAATGGCCATTACTTTCACACTGGTTGCAATTATTCCTGTTATACGATGGAATGACTGTTGTATTTTATGCTGGTGGCGTTGTCTTCTTAAGCAGTAGCTATTCGATCTGGTCGAACAACGCCCTAGAGTGAAGCCTAGCTTGCCCGGAACGTAGGAATGACCACCACTTTCACACTGGATGCAATTATTCCCGTTATAAGATGGAAAAGCTGTTGTATTTTTATTGTATTTTCTGCTTCTGGCTTTGACTTCTATTGTCCTAGCTATTCGATCTGGTAGGAAAACGTCCAAGAGTGAAGCCTATGTTGGCCGGAACGTAGAAATGACCATTAGTTTCACACCGTTTGCAATTATTACTGTTATACGGTGGAAGGACTGTTGTATTTTTATTGTATTTTCTGCTTCTGGCTTTGACTTCTATTGTCCTAGCTTTTCGATCTGGTAGGACAACGTCCAAGAGTGAAGCCTATGTTGGCCGGAACGTAGAAATGACCATTAGTTTCGCACTGGTTGCAATTATTCCTGTTATACGATGGAAGGACTGTTGTATTTTTATTGTATTTTATGCTTCTGGCGTTGACTCCTTAGGCCCTAACTATTCGCTCTGGTGGAGCAACGCCCTAGAGTGAAGCCTAAGTCGCCCGGAACGTAGAAATGGCCATAACTTTCACACTGGTTGCTATTATTCGTTTTATACGATGGAAAAGCTGTTGTATTTATATTGTATTTTATGCTTCTGGCGTTGACTTCTTAGGCCCTAACTATTCGATTTGGTTTAACAGCGTCCTAGGGTGAAGCCTATCTTGCCGGGAGCGTAGAAATGACCATCACTTTCACACTGGTTGCAATTATTCCTGTTATACGATGGAAGGACTGTTGTATTTTTATTGTATTTGATGCCTCTGGCGTTGACTTCTTAGGCCCTAACTATTCGATCTGGTGGTACAACGCCCTATAGTGAAGCCTAGGTTGCACGGATCGTAGAAATGACCATATCTTTCACACTGGTTACAATTATTCCCGTTATACGATGGAAAAGCTGTTGTATTTTTATTGTATTTTCTGCTTCTGGCTTTGACTTCTATGGTCCTAGCTATTCGATCTCGTAGGAAAACGTCCAAGAGTGAAGCCTATGTTGGCCGGAACGTAGAAATGACCATTAGTTTCACACCGTTTGCAATTATTACTGTTATACGGTGGAAGGACTGTTGTATTTTTATTGTATTTTATGCTTCTGGCGTTTACTTCTTAGGCCCTAACTATTCGACCTGGTGGAACAACGCCCTAGAGTGAAGCCTAGGTTGCACGGATCGTAGAAATGACCACATCTTTCACACTGGTTGCAATTAATCCTGTTATACGATGGAAAAACTTTTGTATTTATTTTGTATTTGGTGCTCCTGGCGTTGACTTCTTAGGCGCTAACTATTGCGTCTGGTGGACCAGCGCCCTAGAGTGAAGCCTAGGTTTCCCGGAACGTAGTAATGACCATCTCTTTCACAATTGTTGCAATTACTCCCGTTATACGATGGAAAGGCTGTTGTATTTATGCTGCATTTTATGCTTCTGGCGTTGACTTCCTAGGCCCTAACTATTCGTTCTGGTGGAACAACGCCCTGGAGGGCATCCTAGGTTGCCCGGAACGTAGAAATGACAATATCTTTCACACTGGTTGCAATTATTCCTGTTATACGATGTACAAGCCGTTGCATTTTTATTGTACTTTATGCTTCTCGCGTTGACTTCTAAGGCCCTATGTATTCGATCTGGTGGAGCAATAGCTCAGAGTTAAGTCTAGGATGCCCGCAGCGTAGAAATGGCCATTACCTTCACACTGGTTGCAATTATTCCTGTTATACGAGGGAAGGACTGTTGTATTTTATGCTTCTGGCGTTTACTTCTTAGGCCCTGACTATTCGATCTGGTGGAGACACGCCCTAGAGTGAAGCCTACGTTGCCCGGAAGGTAGAAATGACCGTTACTTTCACAATGTATGAATTATTCATTTTATACGGTGGAAAAACTGTTTTACTTATATTGTATTTTATACTTCTGGCGTTGACTTCGAAGGCCGTAGCTATTGGATGTGGTGGAGCAACGCCCCAGTGTAAAACCTAGGTTGCCCGGAACGTAGACAAGACCATAAATTTCACACTGGTAGCAATTATTCATTTTAAGCGATGGAAAAGGTGTTGTATTTATATTGTATTTTATGCTTCTGGCGTTGACTTCTAAGGCCGTAGCTATTCGATCTGGTGGACCAACGCCCTAGAGTGAAGCCTAGCTTGCCCGGAACGTAGAAATGACCACCACTTTCACACTGGTTGCAATTATTCCTGTTATACGATGGAAAAACTGTTGTATTTTTATTGTATTTTATGCTTCTGGCGTTGACTTCTTAGGCCCTAACTATTCGATCTGGTGGAACAACGCCCTAGAGTGAAGCCTAGGTTGCACGGATCGTAGAAATGACCACATCTTTCACACTGGTTGCAATTATTCCTGTTATACGATGGAAAAACTGTTGTATTTATTTTGTATTTGGTGGTCCTGGCGTTGACTTCTTAGGCGCTAACTATTGCGTCTGGTGGACCAGCGCCCTAGAGTGAAGCCTAGGTTTCCCGGAACGTAGTAATGACCATCTCTTTCACAATTGTTGCAATTATTCCCGTTATACGATGGAAAGGCTGTTGTATTTTTATTGTATTTTCTGCCTCTGGCTTTGACTTCTATGGTCCTGGCTATTCGATCTGGTAGGGCAACGTCCAAGAGTGAAGCCTATGTTGGCTGGATCGTAGAAATGACCATTAGTTTCACACTGGTTGCAATTATTCCTGTTATACGATGGAAGGACTGTTGTATTTTTATTGTATTTTATGCTTCTGGCGTTGACTTCTTAGGCCCTAACTATTCGATCTGGTGGAGCAACGCCCTAGAGTGAAGCCTAAGTCGCCCGGAACGTAGAAATGGCCATAACTTTCACACTGGTTGCTATTATTCGTTTTATACGATGGAAAAGCTGTTGTTTTTATATTGTATTTTATGCTTCTGGCGTTGACTTCTTAGGCCCTAACTATTCGATTTGGTGGAACAGCGTCCTAGGGTGAAGCCTATCTTGCCGGGAACGTAGAAATGACCATCACTTTCACACTGGTTGCAATTATTCCTGTTATACGATGGAAGGACTGTTGTATTTTTATTGTATTTTATGCTTCTGGCGTTGACTTCTTAGGCCCTAACTATTCGATCTGGTGGTACAACGCCCTAGAGTGAAGCCTAGGTTGCACGGATCGTAGAAATGGCCATATCTTTCACACTGGTTACAATTATTCCCGTTATACGATGGAAAAGCTGTTGTATTTTTATTGTATTTTCTGCTTCTGGCTTTGACTTCTATGGTCCTAGCTATTCGATCTGGTAGGAAAACGTCCAAGAGTGAAGCCTATGTTGGCCGGAACGTAGAAATGACCATTAGTTTCACACCGTTTGCAATTATTACTGTTATACGGTGGAAGGACTGTTGTATTTTTATTGTATTTTATGCTTCTGGCGTTTACTACTTAGGCCCTAACTATTCGACCTGGTGGAACAACGCCCTAGAGTGAAGCCTAGGTTGCACGGATCGTAGAAATGACCACATCTTTCACACTGGTTGCAATTAATCCTGTTATACGATGGAAAAACTTTTGTATTTATTTTGTATTTGGTGCTCCTGGCGTTGACTTCTTAGGCGCTAACTATTGCGTCTGGTGGACCAGCGCCCTAGAGTGAAGCCTAGGTTTCCCGGAACGTAGTAATGACCATCTCTTTCACAATTGTTGCAATTATTCCCGTTATCCGATGGAAAGGCTGTTGTATTTATGCTGCATTTTATGCTTCTGGCGTTGACTTCTTAGGCCCTAGCTATTCGTTCTGGTGGAACAACGCCCTGGAGGGCATCCTAGGTTGCCCGGAACGTAGAAATGACAATATCTTTCACACTGGTTGCAATTATTCCTGTTATACGATGTACAAGCCGTTGCATTTTTATTGTACTTTATGCTTCTCGCGTTGACTTCTAAGGCCCTATGTATTCGATCTGGTGGAGCAATAGCTCAGAGTTAAGTCTAGGATGCCCGCAGCGTAGAAATGGCCATTACTTTCACACTGGTTGCAATTATTCCTGTTATACGAGGGAAGGGCTGTCGTATTTTATGCTTCTGGCGTTTACTTCTTAGGCCCTGACTATTCGATCTGGTGGAGAAACGCCCTAGAGTGAAGCCTACGTTGCCCGGAAGGTAGAAATGACCGTTACTTTCACAACGTATGAATTATTCATTTTATACGGTGGAAAAACTGTTTTACTTATATTGTATTTTATACTTCTGGCGTTGACTTCGAAGGCCGTAGCTATTGGATGTGGTGGAGCAACGCCCCAGAGTAAAACCTAGGTTGCCCGGAACGTAGAAAAGACCATAAATTTCACACTGGTAGCAATTATTCATTTTAAGCGATGGAAAAGGTGTTGTATTTATATTGTATTTTATGCTTCTGGCGTTGACTTCTAAGGCCGTAGCTTTTCGATCTGGTGGACCAGCGCCCTAGAGTGAAGCCTAGCTTGCCCGGAACGTAGAAATGACCACCACTTTCACACTGGTTGCAATTATTCCTGTTATACGATGGAAAAACTGTTGTATTTTTATTGTATTTTATGCTTCTGGCGTTGACTTCTTAGGCCCTAACTATTCGATCTGGTGGAACAACGCCCTAGAGTGAAGCCTAGGTTGCACGGATCGTAGAAATGACCATCACTTTTACTCTGGTTGCAATTATTCCTGTGATACGATGGAAAAACTGTTGTATTTATATTGTATTTTATGCTTCTGGCGTTGACATCTCAGGCCCTAATTATTTGATCTGGTGGAGCACCGCCCTAGAGTGAAGCCTAGGTTGCCCGGAACGTAGAACATACCATTACCTTCACACTGGTTGCAATTTTTCCTGTTATACGATGAAAATACTGTTGCATCTTTATTGTATTTTATGCTCCTGGCGTTGACTTCTAAGGCCCAAACTATTCGATCTGGTGGAGGAACGCCATAGAGTGAATCCTAGCATGCCCGGAACGTAGAAATGACCATTACTTTCACACTGGTTGCAATTATTCCTGTTATACGATGGAAAAACTGTTGTATTTTTATTGTATTTTATGCTTCTGGCGTTGAATTCTAAGTCCCTAGCTATTGGATCTGGAGGAGCAACGCCCTAGAGTGAAAACTAGGTTGCCCGGAACGTAGAAATGACCATTACTTTCACACTGTTTGCAAATATACATTATATTCGATGGAGAAGCTGTTGTCTTTATATTGTGTTTTATGCTTCTGGCGTTGACTTCTTAGGCCCTAACTATTTGATTTGGTGGAGCACCGCCCTAAGGTGAAGCCTGGGTTGCACGGAACGTAGAAATGACCATAACCTTCACACTGGTTGCAATTACTCGTTTTACACGAAGGAAAAACTGTTGCATCTTTATCGTATTTTATGCTTCTGGCGTTGACTTCTAAGGCCCTAACTATTCGATCTGGTGGAGCAACGCCCTAGAGTGAAGCCTAGGTTGCTCGGAACGTAGAAATGACCATAAATTTCACACTGGTTGCTATTATTCGTTTTAGACGATGGAAAAACTGTTATATTTATATTGTATTTTATGCTTCTGGCGTTGACTTCTTAGGCCCTAACTGTTCGATCTGGTGGAACAACGTCCTAGGGTGAAGCCTAGGATGCCCGGAAAGTAGAAATGACCATAATTTTCACACTGGTTGCAATTATTCGTTTTATACGATGGAAAAGCTGTTGCATCTTTATTGTATTTTATTCATCTCGGGTTGACTTCTAAGGCCCTAGCTATTAGATGTGGTGGAGCAACGCCCTAGAGTGACGCCTAGGTTGCCCGGAACGTAGAAATGACCATTACTATCACAATGTTTGCAATTATTCATTTTATACGATGGAAAACCTTTTGTACTTATATTGTATCTTATTCTTCTGGCGTTGACTTCTTAGGCCCTAATTATTCGATCTGGCGGAACAACGCCCTAGAGTGAAGACTAGGTTGCCCGGTACATGGAAATGACCATTACTTTCACACTGTTTGCAGTTATTCCTGTTATACGATGGAAGGACTGTTGTATTTTTATTGTATTTTATGCTTCTGGCGTTGACTTCTTAGACCCTAACTATTCGATCTGGTGGAGCAACCCCCTAGAGCGAAGCCTAAGTCGCCCGGAACGTAGAAACGGCCATAACTTTCACACTGGTTGCTATTATTCGTATTATACGATGGAAATGCTGTTGTATTTGTATTGTATTTTATGCTTCTGGCGTTGACTTCTTACGCCCTAACTATTCGATTTGGTGGAACAGCGCCCTATGGTGAAGCCTATCTTGCCCGGAACGCAGAAATGACCATCACCTTCACACTGGTTGCAATTATTCCTGTTATACGATGGAAGGACTGTTTTATTTTTATTGTATTTTATGCTTCTGGCGTTGACTTCTTAGGCCCTAACTATTCGATCTGGTGGAACAAGGCGCTAAAGCGAATCCTAGGTTGCCCGGAACGTAGAAATGACCATTACTTACACACTGGTTGCAATTATTCCTGTTATACGATGGACAAGCTGTTGCATTTTTATTGTACTTTATGCTTCTGGCGTTGACTGCTAAGGCCCTATGTATTCGATCTGGTGGAGCAATGCCTCAGAGTTAAGTCTAGGATGCCCGCAGCGTAGAAATGGCCATTACTTTCACACTGGTTGCAATTATTCCTGTTATACGATGGAATGACTGTTGTATTTTATACTGGTGGCGTTGTCTTCTTAAGCAGTAGCTATTCGATCTGGTCGAACAACGCCCTAGAGTGAAGCCTAGCTTGCCCGGTACGTAGGAATGACCACCACTTTCACACTGGATGCAATTATTCCCGTTATAAGATGGAAAAGCTGTTGTATTTTTATTGTATTTTCTGCTTCTGGCTTTGACTTCTATTGTCCTAGCTTTTCGATCTGGTAGGACAACGTCCAAGAGTGAAGCCTATGTTGGCCGGAACGTAGAAATGACCATTAGTTTCGCACTGGTTGCAATTATTCCTGTTATACGATGGAAGGACTGTTGTATTTTTATTGTATTTTATGCTTCTGGCGTTGACTCCTTAGGCCCTAACTATTCGCTCTGGTGGAGCAACGCCCTAGAGTGAAGCCTAAGTCGCCCGGAACGTAGAAATGGAAATATCTTTCACACTGGTTACAATTATTCCTGTTATACGATGGAAGGACTGTTGTATTTTTATTGTATTTTATGCTTCTGGCGTTGACTTCTTAGGCCCTAACTATTCGATCTGGTGGTACAACGCCCTAGAGTGAAGCCTAGGTTGCACGGATCGTAGAAATGACCATATCTTTCACACTGGTTACGATTATTCCCGTTATACGATGGAAAAGCTGTTGTATTTTTATTGTATTTTCTGCTTCTGGCTTTGACTTCTATGGTCCTAGCTATTCGATCTGGTAGGAAAACGTCCAAGAGTGAAGCCTATCTTGGCCGGAACGTAGAAATGACCATTAGTTTCACACTGTTTGCAAATACACATTATATACGATGGAAAAGCTGTTGTATTTATATTGTATTTTATGCTTCTGGCGTTGACTTCTTAGGACCTAACTATTTGATCTGGTGGAGAACCGCCCTAGAGTGAAGCCTAGGTTGCCCGGAACGTAGAACATACCATTACCTTCACACTGGTTGCAATTACTCCTGTTATACGATGGAAGGACTGTTGTATTTTTAATGTATTTTATGCTTCTGGCGTTGACTTCTTAGGCCCTAACTATTCGATCTGGTAGAGAAACAACTTAAAGTGAAGCCTATATTGCCCGGAACGTAGAAATGACCATTACCTTTATGCTTCCTGCAATTATTCCTGTTATACGATGAAAAAACTGTTGTATTTTTATTGCATTTTATGCTTCAGGCGTTGACTTCTAAGGCCGTAGCTATTCGATGTGGTGGAGCAACGCCCTAGAGTGAAGCCTATGTTGCCCGGAACGTAGAAATGACCAAAACTTTCACAATGGTTGCAATTATTCGTTATATACAATGGAAAAACTGTTGTATTTATATTGTATTTTATTCTTCTGGCGTTGACTTCTTAGGCCCAAACTATTCGATCTGGTGGAACAACGCCCTAGAGTGAAACCTAGGTTGCCCGGACCGGAGAAATGACCATTACTTTCACACTGCTTACAAATGCACATTATATACGATGGTAAAGCTGTTGTATTTATATTGTATTTTATGCTTCTGGCGTTGACTTCTTAGGCCCTAACTATTCGATCTGGTGGAACAACGCCCTAGAGTGAAGCCTAGGTTGCCCGGAACGTAGAAATGATCATTACTTTCACACTGTTTGCAAATACACATTATATACGATGGAAAAGCTGTTGTATTTATATTGTATTTTATGCTTCTGGCGTTGACTTCTTAGGACCTAACTATTTGATCTGGTGGAGAACCGCCCTAGAGTGAAGCCTAGGTTGCCCGGAACGTAGAACATACCATTACCTTCACACTGGTTGCAATTATTCCTGTTATACGATGGAAGGACTGTTGTATTTTTAATGTATTTTATGCTTCTGGTGTTGACTTCTTACGCCCTAACTATTCGATCTGGTAGAGAAACACCTTAGAGTGAAGCCTATGTTGCCCGGAACGTAGAAATGACAATTACCTTTATGCTTCCTGCAATTATTCCTGTTATACGATGAAAAAACTGTTGTATTTTTATTGCATTTTATGCTTCAGGCGTTGACTTCTAAGGCCGTAGCTATTCGATGTGGTGGAGCAACGCCCTAGAGTGAAGCCTATGTTGCCCGGAACGTAGAAATGACCATAACTTTCACACTGGTTGCAATTATTCGTTATATACAATGGAAAAACTGTTGTATTTATATTGTATTTTATGCTTCTGGCGTTGACTTCTAAGGCCCTATGTATTCGGTCTGGTGGAGCAACTTCCGAAGATGAAGCCTATGTTGCCCGGAACGTAGAAATGTCCATAACTTTCACACTGGTTGCAATTATTCGTTTTATAAGATGGAAAAACTGTTGTATTTATATTGTATTTTATGCTTCTGACGTTGACTTCTACGGCCGTAGCTATTCACTGTGGTGGATTAATGCCCTAGAGTGAAAGCTGGGTTGCCCGGATCGTAGAAATGACCATCACTTTCACACTGGTTGCAATATTCCTGTTATACGATGGAGAAACTGTTGTATTTTTATTGCATTTTATGCTTCGGGAGTTGACTTCACGGCCCTAACTATTCAGTCTGATGGAGCAACGCCCTAGGGTGAAGCCTAGGTTGCCCGGAACGTAGAAATGGCCATTACTTTCACAGTGGTTGCTATTATTCGTTATATACGATGGAAAAGCTGTTGTATTTATATTGTATTTTATTCTTCTGGCTTTGACTTCTTAGGCCCAAACTATTCGATCTGGTGGAACAACGCCCTAGAGTGAAACCTAGGTTGCCCGGACCGTAGAAATGACCATTACTTTCACAATGCTTACAAATGCACATTATATACGATGGTAAAGCTGTTGTATTTATATTGTATTTTATGCTTCTGGCGTTGACTTCTTAGGCCCTAACTATTCGATCTGGTGGTACAACGCCCTAGAGTGAAGCCTAGGTTGCACGGATCGTAGAAATGACCATATCTTTCACACTGGTTACAATTATTCCCGTTATACGATGGAAAAGCTGTTGTATTTTTATTGTATTTTCTGCTTCTGGCTTTGACTTCTATGGTCCTAGCTATTCGATCTGGTAGGAAAACGTCCAAGAGTGAAGCCTATGTTGGCCGGAACGTAGAAATGACCATTAGCTTCACACCGTTTGCAATTATTACTGTTATACGGTGGAAGGACTGTTGTATTTTTATTGTATTTTATGCTTCTGGCGTTTACTTCTTAGGCCCTAACTATTCGACCTGGTGGAACAACGCCCTAGAGTGAAGCCTAGGTTGCACGGATCGTAGAAATGACCACATCTTTCACACTGGTTGCAATTATTCCTGTTATACGATGGAAAAACTGTTGTATTTATTTTGTATTTGGTGCTCCTGGCGTTGACTTCTTAGGCGCTAACTATTGCGTCTGGTGGACCAGCGCCCTAGAGTGATGCCTAGGTTTCCCGGAACGTAGTAATGACCATCTCTTTCACAATTGTTGCAATTATTCCCGTTATACGATGGAAAGGCTGTTCTATTTTTATTGTATTTTCTGCTTCTGGCTTTGACTTCTATGGTCCTGGCTATTCGATCAGGTAGGGCAACGTCCAAGAGTGAAGCCTATGTTGGCTGGATCGTAGAAATGACCATTAGTTTCACACTGGTTGCAATTATTCCTGTTATACGATGGAAGGACTGTTTTATTTTTATTGTATTTTATGCTTCTGGCGTTGACTTCTTAGGCCCTAACTATTCGATCTGGTGGAACAAGGCGCTAAAGCGAATCCTAGGTTGCCCGGAACGTAGAAATGACCATTACTTACACACTGGTTGCAATTATTCCTGTTATACGATGGACAAGCTGTTGCATTTTTATTGTACTTTATGCTTCTGGCGTTGACTGCTAAGGCCCTATGTATTCGATCTGGTGGAGCAATGCCTCAGAGTTAAGTCTAGGATGCCCGCAGCGTAGAAATGGCCATTACTTTCACACTGGTTGCAATTATTCCTGTTATACGATGGAATGACTGTTGTATTTTATGCTGGTGGCGTTGTCTTCTTAAGCAGTAGCTATTCGATCTGGTCGAACAACGCCCTAGAGTGAAGCCTAGCTTGCCCGGAACGTAGGAATGACCACCACTTTCACACTGGATGCAATTATTCCCGTTATAAGATGGAAAAGCTGTTGTATTTTTATTGTATTTTCTGCTTCTGGCTTTGACTTCTATTGTCCTAGCTATTCGATCTGGTAGGAAAACGTCCAAGAGTGAAGCCTATGTTGGCCGGAACGTAGAAATGACCATTAGTTTCACACCGTTTGCAATTATTACTGTTATACGGTGGAAGGACTGTTGTATTTTTATTGTATTTTCTGCTTCTGGCTTTGACTTCTATTGTCCTAGCTTTTCGATCTGGTAGGACAACGTCCAAGAGTGAAGCCTATGTTGGCCGGAACGTAGAAATGACCATTAGTTTCGCACTGGTTGCAATTATTCCTGTTATACGATGGAAGGACTGTTGTATTTTTATTGTATTTTATGCTTCTGGCGTTGACTCCTTAGGCCCTAACTATTCGCTCTGGTGGAGCAACGCCCTAGAGTGAAGCCTAAGTCGCCCGGAACGTAGAAATGGCCATAACTTTCACACTGGTTGCTATTATTCGTTTTATACGATGGAAAAGCTGTTGTATTTATATTGTATTTTATGCTTCTGGCGTTGACTTCTTAGGCCCTAACTATTCGATTTGGTTTAACAGCGTCCTAGGGTGAAGCCTATCTTGCCGGGAGCGTAGAAATGACCATCACTTTCACACTGGTTGCAATTATTCCTGTTATACGATGGAAGGACTGTTGTATTTTTATTGTATTTGATGCCTCTGGCGTTGACTTCTTAGGCCCTAACTATTCGATCTGGTGGTACAACGCCCTATAGTGAAGCCTAGGTTGCACGGATCGTAGAAATGACCATATCTTTCACACTGGTTACAATTATTCCCGTTATACGATGGAAAAGCTGTTGTATTTTTATTGTATTTTCTGCTTCTGGCTTTGACTTCTATGGTCCTAGCTATTCGATCTCGTAGGAAAACGTCCAAGAGTGAAGCCTATGTTGGCCGGAACGTAGAAATGACCATTAGTTTCACACCGTTTGCAATTATTACTGTTATACGGTGGAAGGACTGTTGTATTTTTATTGTATTTTATGCTTCTGGCGTTTACTTCTTAGGCCCTAACTATTCGACCTGGTGGAACAACGCCCTAGAGTGAAGCCTAGGTTGCACGGATCGTAGAAATGACCACATCTTTCACACTGGTTGCAATTAATCCTGTTATACGATGGAAAAACTTTTGTATTTATTTTGTATTTGGTGCTCCTGGCGTTGACTTCTTAGGCGCTAACTATTGCGTCTGGTGGACCAGCGCCCTAGAGTGAAGCCTAGGTTTCCCGGAACGTAGTAATGACCATCTCTTTCACAATTGTTGCAATTACTCCCGTTATACGATGGAAAGGCTGTTGTATTTATGCTGCATTTTATGCTTCTGGCGTTGACTTCCTAGGCCCTAACTATTCGTTCTGGTGGAACAACGCCCTGGAGGGCATCCTAGGTTGCCCGGAACGTAGAAATGACAATATCTTTCACACTGGTTGCAATTATTCCTGTTATACGATGTACAAGCCGTTGCATTTTTATTGTACTTTATGCTTCTCGCGTTGACTTCTAAGGCCCTATGTATTCGATCTGGTGGAGCAATAGCTCAGAGTTAAGTCTAGGATGCCCGCAGCGTAGAAATGGCCATTACCTTCACACTGGTTGCAATTATTCCTGTTATACGAGGGAAGGACTGTTGTATTTTATGCTTCTGGCGTTTACTTCTTAGGCCCTGACTATTCGATCTGGTGGAGACACGCCCTAGAGTGAAGCCTACGTTGCCCGGAAGGTAGAAATGACCGTTACTTTCACAATGTATGAATTATTCATTTTATACGGTGGAAAAACTGTTTTACTTATATTGTATTTTATACTTCTGGCGTTGACTTCGAAGGCCGTAGCTATTGGATGTGGTGGAGCAACGCCCCAGTGTAAAACCTAGGTTGCCCGGAACGTAGACAAGACCATAAATTTCACACTGGTAGCAATTATTCATTTTAAGCGATGGAAAAGGTGTTGTATTTATATTGTATTTTATGCTTCTGGCGTTGACTTCTAAGGCCGTAGCTATTCGATCTGGTGGACCAACGCCCTAGAGTGAAGCCTAGCTTGCCCGGAACGTAGAAATGACCACCACTTTCACACTGGTTGCAATTATTCCTGTTATACGATGGAAAAACTGTTGTATTTTTATTGTATTTTATGCTTCTGGCGTTGACTTCTTAGGCCCTAACTATTCGATCTGGTGGAACAACGCCCTAGAGTGAAGCCTAGGTTGCACGGATCGTAGAAATGACCACATCTTTCACACTGGTTGCAATTATTCCTGTTATACGATGGAAAAACTGTTGTATTTATTTTGTATTTGGTGGTCCTGGCGTTGACTTCTTAGGCGCTAACTATTGCGTCTGGTGGACCAGCGCCCTAGAGTGAAGCCTAGGTTTCCCGGAACGTAGTAATGACCATCTCTTTCACAATTGTTGCAATTATTCCCGTTATACGATGGAAAGGCTGTTGTATTTTTATTGTATTTTCTGCCTCTGGCTTTGACTTCTATGGTCCTGGCTATTCGATCTGGTAGGGCAACGTCCAAGAGTGAAGCCTATGTTGGCTGGATCGTAGAAATGACCATTAGTTTCACACTGGTTGCAATTATTCCTGTTATACGATGGAAGGACTGTTGTATTTTTATTGTATTTTATGCTTCTGGCGTTGACTTCTTAGGCCCTAACTATTCGATCTGGTGGAGCAACGCCCTAGAGTGAAGCCTAAGTCGCCCGGAACGTAGAAATGGCCATAACTTTCACACTGGTTGCTATTATTCGTTTTATACGATGGAAAAGCTGTTGTTTTTATATTGTATTTTATGCTTCTGGCGTTGACTTCTTAGGCCCTAACTATTCGATTTGGTGGAACAGCGTCCTAGGGTGAAGCCTATCTTGCCGGGAACGTAGAAATGACCATCACTTTCACACTGGTTGCAATTATTCCTGTTATACGATGGAAGGACTGTTGTATTTTTATTGTATTTTATGCTTCTGGCGTTGACTTCTTAGGCCCTAACTATTCGATCTGGTGGTACAACGCCCTAGAGTGAAGCCTAGGTTGCACGGATCGTAGAAATGGCCATATCTTTCACACTGGTTACAATTATTCCCGTTATACGATGGAAAAGCTGTTGTATTTTTATTGTATTTTCTGCTTCTGGCTTTGACTTCTATGGTCCTAGCTATTCGATCTGGTAGGAAAACGTCCAAGAGTGAAGCCTATGTTGGCCGGAACGTAGAAATGACCATTAGTTTCACACCGTTTGCAATTATTACTGTTATACGGTGGAAGGACTGTTGTATTTTTATTGTATTTTATGCTTCTGGCGTTTACTACTTAGGCCCTAACTATTCGACCTGGTGGAACAACGCCCTAGAGTGAAGCCTAGGTTGCACGGATCGTAGAAATGACCACATCTTTCACACTGGTTGCAATTAATCCTGTTATACGATGGAAAAACTTTTGTATTTATTTTGTATTTGGTGCTCCTGGCGTTGACTTCTTAGGCGCTAACTATTGCGTCTGGTGGACCAGCGCCCTAGAGTGAAGCCTAGGTTTCCCGGAACGTAGTAATGACCATCTCTTTCACAATTGTTGCAATTATTCCCGTTATCCGATGGAAAGGCTGTTGTATTTATGCTGCATTTTATGCTTCTGGCGTTGACTTCTTAGGCCCTAGCTATTCGTTCTGGTGGAACAACGCCCTGGAGGGCATCCTAGGTTGCCCGGAACGTAGAAATGACAATATCTTTCACACTGGTTGCAATTATTCCTGTTATACGATGTACAAGCCGTTGCATTTTTATTGTACTTTATGCTTCTCGCGTTGACTTCTAAGGCCCTATGTATTCGATCTGGTGGAGCAATAGCTCAGAGTTAAGTCTAGGATGCCCGCAGCGTAGAAATGGCCATTACTTTCACACTGGTTGCAATTATTCCTGTTATACGAGGGAAGGGCTGTCGTATTTTATGCTTCTGGCGTTTACTTCTTAGGCCCTGACTATTCGATCTGGTGGAGAAACGCCCTAGAGTGAAGCCTACGTTGCCCGGAAGGTAGAAATGACCGTTACTTTCACAACGTATGAATTATTCATTTTATACGGTGGAAAAACTGTTTTACTTATATTGTATTTTATACTTCTGGCGTTGACTTCGAAGGCCGTAGCTATTGGATGTGGTGGAGCAACGCCCCAGAGTAAAACCTAGGTTGCCCGGAACGTAGAAAAGACCATAAATTTCACACTGGTAGCAATTATTCATTTTAAGCGATGGAAAAGGTGTTGTATTTATATTGTATTTTATGCTTCTGGCGTTGACTTCTAAGGCCGTAGCTTTTCGATCTGGTGGACCAGCGCCCTAGAGTGAAGCCTAGCTTGCCCGGAACGTAGAAATGACCACCACTTTCACACTGGTTGCAATTATTCCTGTTATACGATGGAAAAACTGTTGTATTTTTATTGTATTTTATGCTTCTGGCGTTGACTTCTTAGGCCCTAACTATTCGATCTGGTGGAACAACGCCCTAGAGTGAAGCCTAGGTTGCACGGATCGTAGAAATGACCATCACTTTTACTCTGGTTGCAATTATTCCTGTGATACGATGGAAAAACTGTTGTATTTATATTGTATTTTATGCTTCTGGCGTTGACATCTCAGGCCCTAATTATTTGATCTGGTGGAGCACCGCCCTAGAGTGAAGCCTAGGTTGCCCGGAACGTAGAACATACCATTACCTTCACACTGGTTGCAATTTTTCCTGTTATACGATGAAAATACTGTTGCATCTTTATTGTATTTTATGCTCCTGGCGTTGACTTCTAAGGCCCAAACTATTCGATCTGGTGGAGGAACGCCATAGAGTGAATCCTAGCATGCCCGGAACGTAGAAATGACCATTACTTTCACACTGGTTGCAATTATTCCTGTTATACGATGGAAAAACTGTTGTATTTTTATTGTATTTTATGCTTCTGGCGTTGAATTCTAAGTCCCTAGCTATTGGATCTGGAGGAGCAACGCCCTAGAGTGAAAACTAGGTTGCCCGGAACGTAGAAATGACCATTACTTTCACACTGTTTGCAAATATACATTATATTCGATGGAGAAGCTGTTGTCTTTATATTGTGTTTTATGCTTCTGGCGTTGACTTCTTAGGCCCTAACTATTTGATTTGGTGGAGCACCGCCCTAAGGTGAAGCCTGGGTTGCACGGAACGTAGAAATGACCATAACCTTCACACTGGTTGCAATTACTCGTTTTACACGAAGGAAAAACTGTTGCATCTTTATCGTATTTTATGCTTCTGGCGTTGACTTCTAAGGCCCTAACTATTCGATCTGGTGGAGCAACGCCCTAGAGTGAAGCCTAGGTTGCTCGGAACGTAGAAATGACCATAAATTTCACACTGGTTGCTATTATTCGTTTTAGACGATGGAAAAACTGTTATATTTATATTGTATTTTATGCTTCTGGCGTTGACTTCTTAGGCCCTAACTGTTCGATCTGGTGGAACAACGTCCTAGGGTGAAGCCTAGGATGCCCGGAAAGTAGAAATGACCATAATTTTCACACTGGTTGCAATTATTCGTTTTATACGATGGAAAAGCTGTTGCATCTTTATTGTATTTTATTCATCTCGGGTTGACTTCTAAGGCCCTAGCTATTAGATGTGGTGGAGCAACGCCCTAGAGTGACGCCTAGGTTGCCCGGAACGTAGAAATGACCATTACTATCACAATGTTTGCAATTATTCATTTTATACGATGGAAAACCTTTTGTACTTATATTGTATCTTATTCTTCTGGCGTTGACTTCTTAGGCCCTAATTATTCGATCTGGCGGAACAACGCCCTAGAGTGAAGACTAGGTTGCCCGGTACATGGAAATGACCATTACTTTCACACTGTTTGCAGTTATTCCTGTTATACGATGGAAAAACTTTTGCATCTTTATTGTATTTTATGCTTCTGGCGTTGACTTCTAAGGCCCTAGCTATTCGATTTGGTGGAGCAACCCCCGAGAGTGGGGCCTAGGTTGCCCGGTACATGGAAATGACCATTACTTTCACACTGTTTGCAAATATACATTATATACAATGGAAAATCTGTTGTTATAATGTTGTATTTTATGCTTCTGGCGTTGACTTGTTAGGCCCTAACTATTTGATCTGGTGGCGCAACGCCCCAGAGTGAAGCCTAGGTTGCCCGGAACGTAGAAATGACCATAACTTTCACACTGGTTGCTATCATTCGTTTTATACGATGGAAAAACTGTTATATTTATATTGTATTTTATGCTTCTGGCGTTGCCTTCTTAGGCCCTAACTGTTCGATCTGGTGGAACAACGTCCTAGGGTGAAGCCTAGGATGCCTGGAACGTAGAAATGACCATAACTTTTACACTGGTAGCAATTATTCGTTTGATACAATGGAAAAACCGTTCCATTTATTTTGTGTTTTATGCTTCGGGCGTTGACTTCTAATGGCCTAACTATTCAGTCTGTTGGTGCAACGCCCTAGAGTGAAGCCTAGGTTGCCCGGAACGGAGAAATGACCATTACTTTCACACTGTTTGCAAATATACATTATATACGATGGTGAATCTGTTGTATTTATGTTGTATTTTATGCTTCTGGCGTTGATTTCTAAGGCCTAATTATTCGATCTGGTGGAGCAACGCCCTAGAGTGAAGCCTAGGTTGCCGGGAACGTAGAAATGACCATAACTTTTACACTGGTAGCAATTATTCGTTTTATACGATGGAAAAACTGTTTCATTTATTTTGTATTTTATGCTTCGGGCGTTGACTTCTAAGGCCCTAACTATTTGATCTGGTGGAAGAACGCCATAGAGTGAAGCCTAGGTTGCCCGGAACGTAGAAATGACCATAACTTTCACACTGGTTGCTACTATTCGTTTTATACGATGGAAAAACTGTTTCATTTATTTTGTATTTTATGCTTCGGGCGTTGACTTCTAAGGCCCTAACTATTCGATCTGGTGGCGCAACGCCCTAGAGTGAAGCCTAGGTTGCCCGGAAAGTAGAAATGACGTTGACTTTCATACTGGTTGCAATTATTCGTTTTATACGATGGAAAAACTGTTTTAGTTATTTTGTATCTTGTGCTTCGGGCGTTGACTTCTAAGGCCCTAACTATTCGATCTGGTGGCGCAACGCCCTAGAGGGAAGCCTATGCTGCCTGGAACGTAGAAATGACCATAACTTTCACACTGGGAGCAACTAGACGTTTTATGCGAAGGAAAAGCTGTTGTATTTATATTGTATTTTATGCTTCTGCCGTTGACTTCTTAGGCACTAACTATTCGATCTGGTGGAGCACCGCCCTAGAGTGAAGCCTACGTTGCCCGGAACGTAGAACATACCATTACCTTCACACTGGTTGCAATTATTCCTGTTATACGATGGAAAAACTGTTGCATCTTTATTGTACTTTATGCTTCTGGCGTTGACTTCTAAGGCCCTAGCTATTCGATTTGGTGGAGCAACCCCCGAGAGTGGGTGCCTAGGTTGCCCGGTACATGGAAATGACCATTACTTTCACACTGTTTGCAAATATACATTATATACAATGGAAAATCTGTTGTATTAATGTTGTATTTTATGCTTCTGGCGTTGACTTCTTAGGCCCTAACTATTTGATCTGGTGGCGCAACGCCCCAGAGTAAAGCCTAGGTTGCCCGGAACGTAGAAATGACCATAACTTTCACACTGGTTGCTATCATTCGTTTTATACGATGGAAAAACTGTTATATTTATATTGTATTTTATGCTTCTTGCGTTGCCTTCTTAGGCCCTAACAGTTCGATCTGGTGGAACAACGTCCTAGGGTGAAGCCTAGGATGCCTGGAACGTAGAAATGACCATAACTTTTACACTGGTAGCAATTATTCGTTTTATACAATGGAAAAACCGTTCCATTTATTTTGTGTTTTATGCTTCGGGCGTTGACTTCTAATGGCCTAACTATTCAGTCTGTTGGTGCAACGCCCTAGAGTGAAGCCTAGGTTGCCCGGAACGGAGAAATGACCATTACTTTCACAATGTTTGCAATTATTCATTTTATACGATGGAAAAGCATTTGTACTAATATTGTATTTTATACTTCTGGCGTTGACTTCTTAGGCCCTAGCTATTCGATCTGGTGGAACAACGCCCTAGAGTGAAGACTTGGTTGCCCGGAACATGGAAATGACCATTACTTTCACACTGTTTGAAGTTATTCCTGTTATACGATGGAAAAACTTTTGCATCTTTATATTATTTTATGCTTCTGGCGTTGACTTGTAAGGCCCTAGCTATTCGATTTGGTGGAGCAACGCCCGTGAGTGGAGCCTAGGTTGCCCGGTACGTAGAAATGACCATTACTTTCACACTGTTTGCAAATATACATTATATACGATGGTGAATCTGTTGTATTTATGTTGTATTTTATGCTTCTGGCGTTGATTTCTAAGGCCTAATTATTCGATCTGGTGGAGCAACGCCCTAGAGTGAAGCCTAGGTTGCCGGGAACGTAGAAATGACCATTACATTCACACTGGGCGCAATTATTCGTCTTATATGATGGAAAAGCTGTTGTATTTATATCGTATTTTATGCTTCTGGCGTTGACTTCTTAGGCAATAACTATTCCATCTGGTGGAACAACGCCCTTGGGTGAAGCCTAGGTTGCGCGGAACGTAGCAATGACCATAACTTACACACTGGTAGCAATTATTCGTTTTATACGATGGAAAAACTGTTCTACTTATTTTGTATTTTATGCTTCGGGCGTTGACTTCTAAGGCCCTAGCTATTCCATCTGGTCGAGCGACGCCTTAGAGTGAAGCCTAGGTTGCCCGGAACGTAGAAATGACCATAACTTTCATCCTGGTTGCAATTATTCGTTTTATATGATGGAAAAACTGTTGTATTTATCTAGTGTTTTATGCTTCTGGCGTTGACTTCTTAGTCCCTAACTATTCCATCTGGTGGAACAACGCCCTAGGGTGAAGCCTAGGTTGCCTGGAACGTAGAAATGACCATCACCTTCACACGGGTTGCAATTATTCCTGTTATAGGATGGAAAGACTGTTGTATTTTTATTGTATTTTATACTTCAGGCGTTGACTTCTAAGGCCCTAGCTATTCGATCAGGTCGAGCAACGCCCTAGAGTGAAGCCTAGGTTGCCCGGAACGTAGAAATGACCATAACTTCTACACTGGTTGCAATTATTCGTTTTATACGATGGAAAAGCTGTTGTATTTATATCGTATTTTATGCTTCTGGCGTTGACTTCTAAGGACCTAACTATTCGATCTGGTGGAGAAACGCCCTAGAGTGAAGCCTAGGTTGCGCGGAACGTAGAAATGACCATAACCTTCACACCGGTAGCAATTATTCGTTTTAGACGATGGAAAAACTGTTATATTTATATTGTATTTGATGCTTCTGGCGTTGACTTCTTAGGCCCTGACTGTTCGATCTGGTGGAACAACGCCCTAGGGTGAAGCCTAGGTTGCCCGGAAAGTAGAAATGACCATAACTTTCACACTGGTTGCAATTATTCGTTTTATACGATGGAAAAGCTGTGGCACCTTTATTGTATTTCATTCATCTGCGGTTGACTTCTAAGGCCGTAGCTATTAGATGTGGTGGAGCAACGCCCTAGAGTGACGCCTAGGTTGGCCGGAACGTAGAAATGACCATTACTTTCACACTGGTTGCAATTATTCGTCTTATACGATGGAAAAGCTGTTGTATTTATATCGTATTTTATGCTTCTGGCGTTGACTTCTTAGGCCCTAACTATTCCATCTGGTCGAACAACGCCCTTGGGTGAAGCCTAGGTTGCGCGGAACGTAGCAATGACCATAACTTTCACACTGGTAGCAAATATTCGTTTTATACGATGGAAAAACAGTTTTATTTATTTTGTATTTAATGCTTCTGGCGTTGACTTCTAAGGCCCTAACTATTCCATCTGGTCGAGCAACGCCCTAGAGTGAAGCCTAGGTTGCCCGGAACGTAGAAATGACCATAACTTCCACACTGGTTGCAGTTATTCGTTTTATACGATGGAAAAGCTGTTGTATTTATATCGTATTTTATGCTTCTGGCGTTGACTTCTAAGGACCTAACTATTCGATCTGGTGGAGAAACGCCCTAGAGTGAAGCCTAGGTTGCGCGGAACGTAGAAATGACCATAACCTTCACACCGGTAGCAATTATTCGTTTTAGACGATGGAAAAACTGTTATATTTATATTGTATTTGATGCTTCTGGCGTTGACTTCTTAGGCCCTGACTGTTCGATCTGGTGGAACAACGCCCTAGGGTGAAGCCTAGGTTGCCCGGAAAGTAGAAATGACCATAACTTTCACACTGGTTGCAATTATTCGTTTTATACGATGGAAAAGCTGTGGCACCTTTATTGTATTTCATTCATCTGCGGTTGACTTCTAAGGCCTTAGCTATTAGATGTGGTGGAGCAACGCCCTAGAGTGACGCCTAGGTTGGCCGGAACGTAGAAATGACCATTACTTTCACACTGGTTGCAATTATTCGTCTTATACGATGGAAAAGCTGTTGTATTTATATCGTATTTTATGCTTCTGGCGTTGACTTCATAGGCCCTAACTATTCCATCTGGTCGAACAACGCCCTTGGGTGAAGCCTAGGTTGCGCGGAACGTAGCAATGACCATAACTTTCACACTGGTAGCAAATATTCGTTTTATACGATGGAAAAACAGTTTTATTTATTTTGTATTTAATGCTTCTGGCGTTGACTTCTAAGGCCCTAACTATTCCATCTGGTCGAGCAACGCCCTAGAGTGAAGCCTAGGTTGCCCGGAACGTAGAAATGACCATAACTTCCACACTGGTTGCAGTTATTCGTTTTATACGATGGAAAAGCTGTTGTACTTATATCGTATTTTATGCTTCTGGCGTTGACTTCTAAGGACCTAACTATTCGATCTGGTGGAGAAACGCCCTAGAGTGAAGCCTAGGTTGCGCGGAACGTAGAAATGACCATAACGTTCACACTGGTAGCAATTATTCGTTTTATACGATGGAAAAACTGTTTAATTTATTTTGTATTTTATGCTTCTGGCGTTGACTTCTAAGGACTTAACTATTCGATCTGGTAGAGCAACGCACTAGGGTGAAGCCTAGGTTGCGCGGAATGTAGAAATGACCATAACGTTCACACTGGTAGCAATTATTCGGTTTAAACGATGGAAAAACAGTTTTATTTATTTTGTGTTTTATGCTTCTGGCGTTGACTTCTAAGGCCCTAACTATTCGATCTGGTGGAGCAACGCCCTAGAGTGAAGCCTAGGTTGCCCGGAACGGAGAAATGACCATAACTTTCACACCGGTAGCAATTATTCGGTTTATACGATGGAAAAACTGTTCTATTTATTTTGTATTTTATGCTTCGGGCGTTGACTTCTAAGGCCCTAACTATTCAATCTGTTGGTGCAACGACCAAGGGTGAAGCCTATGTTGCCCGGAAAGTAGAAATGACGTTAACTTTCATACTGGTTGCAATTATTCGTTTTATACGATGGAAAAACTGTTTTATTTATTTTGTATTTTATGCTTCGGGCGTTGACTTCTAAGGCCCTAACTATTCGATCTGGTGGCGCAACGCCCTCGAGTGAAGCCTAGGTTGCCCGGAAAGTAGAAATGACGTTGACTTTCATACTGGTTGCAATTATTCGTTTTATACGATGGAAAAACTGTTTTAGTTATTTTGTATTTTGTGCTTCGGGCGTTGACTTCTAAGGCCCTAACTATTCGATCCGGCGGCGCAACGCCCTAGAGGGAAGCCTATGCTGCCCGGAACGTAGAAATCACCATAACTTTCACACTGGTTGCTATTATTCGTTTTAGACGATGGAAAAACTGTTATATTTATATTGTATTTTATGCTTCTGGCGTTGACCTCTTAGGCCCTAACTGTTCGATCTGGTGGAACAACGTCCTAGGGTGAAGCCTAGGATGCCCGGAAAGTAGAAATGACCATAATTTTCACACTGGTTGCAATTATTCGTTTTATACGATGGAAAAGCTGTTGCATCTTTATTGTATTTTATTCATCTGGGGTTGACTTCGAAGGCCCTAGCTATTAGATGTGGTGGAGCAACGCCCTAGAGTGACGCCTAGGTTGCCCGGAACGTAGAAATGACCATTACTATCACAATGTTTGCAATTATACATTTTATACGATGGAAAAGCTTTTGTACTTATATTGTATCTTATTCTTCTGGCGTTGACTTCTTAGGCGCTAATTATTCGATCTGGTGGAACAACGCCCTAGAGTGAGGACTAGGTTGCCCGGTACATGGAAATGACCATTACTTTCACACTGTTTGCAGTTACTCCTGTTATACGATGGAAAAACTTTTGCATCTTTATTGTATTTTATGCTTCTGGCGTTGACTTCTAAGGCCCTAGCTATTCGATTTGGTGGAGCAACCCCCGAGAGTGGGGCCTAGGTTGCCCGGTACATGGAAATGACCATTACTTTCACACTGTTTGCAAATATACATTATATACAAAGGAAAATCTGTTGTATTAATGTTGTATTTTATGCTTCTGGCGTTGACTTCTTAGGCCCTAACTATTTGATCCGGTGGCGCAACGCCCCAGAGTGAAGCCTAGGTTGCCCGGAACGTAGAAATGACCATAACATTCACACTGGTTGCAATTATTCACTTTATACGATGGAAAAGCATTTGTACTTATATTGTATTTTATTCTTCTGGCGTTGACATCTTAGGCCCTAGCTATTCGATCTGGTGGAATAACGCCCTAGAGTGAAGACTTGGTTGCCCGGAACATGGAAATGACCATTACTTTCACACTGTTTGCAGTTATTCCTGTTATACGATGGAAAAACTTTTGCATCTTTATATTATTTTATGCTTCTGGCGTTGACTTCTAAGGCCCTAGCTATTCGATTTGGTGGAGCAACGCCCGTGAGTGGAGCCTAGGTTGCCCGGTACGTAGAAATGACCATTACTTTTACACTGTTTGCAAATATACATTATATACGATGGAGAATCTGTTGTATTTATGTTGTATTTTATGCTTCTAGCGTTGATTTCTAAGGCCTAATTATTCGATCTGGTGGAGCAACGCCCTAGAGTGAAGCCTAGGTTGCCGGGAACGTAGAAATGACCATTACATTCACACTGGTTGAAATTATTCGTCTTATACGATGGAAAAGCTGTTGTATTTATATCGTATTTTATGCTTCTGGCGTTGACTTCTTAGGCTCTAACTATTCCATCTGGTGGAACAACGCCCTAGGGTGAAGCCTAGGTTGCGCGGAACGTAGAAATGACCATAACTTTCACACTGGTAGCAATTATGCGTTTTATACGATGGAAAAAATGTTTTATTTATTTTGTATTTTATGCTTCTGGCGTTGACTTCTAAGGCCCTAACTACTCGATCTGGTGGAGCAACGCCCTAGAGTGAAGCCTAGGTTGCCCGGAAAGTAGAAATGACCATAACTTTCATCCTGGTTGCAATTATTCGTTTTATATGATGGAAAAACTGTTGTATTTATAAAGTGTTTTATGCTTCTGGCGTTGACTTCTTAGTCCCTAACTATTCCATCTGGTGGAACAACGCCCTAGGGTGAAGCCTAGGTTGCCTGGAACGTAGAAATGACCATCACCTTCACACGGGATGCAATTATTCCTGTTATAGGATGGAAAGACTGTTGTATTTTTATTGTATTTTATACTTCAGGCGTTGACTTCTAAGGCCCTAGCTATTCGATGAGGTCGAGCAACGCCCTAGAGTGAAGCCTAGGTTGCCCGGAACGTAGAAATGACCATAACTTCTACACTGGTTGCAATTATTCGTTTTATACGATGGAAAAGCTGTTGTATTTATATCGTATTTTATGCTTCTGGCGTTGACTTGTAAGGACCTAACTATTCGATCTGGTGGAGAAACGCCCTAGAGTGAAGCCTAGGTTGCTCGGAATGTAGAAATAACCATTACCTTCACGCTTGTTGCAATTATTCCTACTATAGGATGAAAAAACTGTTGTATTTTTATTGCATTTCATACTTCAGGCGTTGACTTCTAGGGCCCGAGCTATTCCATGTGGTGGAGCTACGCCCTAGAGTGAGGCCTAGGTTGCCCGGAACGTAGAAATGACCATTGCTTTCACACTGTTTGCAAATACACATTATATACGAGGTAAAAGCTGTTGTATTTATATTGTATTTTATGCTTCTGGCGTTTACTCCTAAGGCCCTAACTATTCGATCTGGTGGAACAACGCCGTTGTGTCAAGCATAGTTTGCCCGGAGCGTAGAACACACCATTACCTTTACACTGTTTGCAATTATTCCTGTTATACGATGGAAAAACTGTTGCATTTTTGTTGTATATTATGCTTCTGGCGTTCACTTCTAAGGACCTAACTATTCGATATGGTGGAACAACGCCCTAGGGTGAAGCCTAGGTTGCCCGGAACGTAGAAATGACCATAACTTTTACACTGGTAGCAATTATTCGTTTTATACAATGGAAAAACCGTTGTATTTATTTTGTGTTTTATGCTTCGGGCGTTGACTTCTAAGGCCCTAACTGTTTGATCTGGTGGAGCAACGCCCTAGAGTGAAGCCTAGGTTGCCCGGGACGTAGAAATGACCATAACGTTCACACTGGTTGCAATTATTCGTTTTATACGATGGAAAAGCTGTTGTATTTATATCGTATTTTATGCTTCTGGCGTTGACTTCTAAGGACCTAACTATTCGATCTGGTGGAGAAATGCCCTAGAGTGAAGCCTAGGTTGCCGGGAACGTAGAAATGACCATAACCTTCACACCGGTAGCAATTATTCGTTTTAGACGATGGAAAAACTGTTATATTTATATTGTATTTTATGCTTCTGTCGTTGTTTTCTAAGTCCCTAACTATTCGATGTGGTGGAAGAACGCCATAGAGTGAAGCCTAGGTAGCCCGGAACGTAGAAATGTCCATATCTTTCACACTGTTTGCAATTATTCGTTTTTTACGATGGAAAAACTGTTGTATTTATATTGTATTTTATGCTTCTGGCGTTGACTTCTAAGGCCCTAGCTATTCGATATGGTGGAACAACGCCCTAGGGTGAAGCCTAGGTTGCCCGGAACGTAGAAATGACCATAACTTTCACACTGGTTGCTACTATTCGTTTTATACGATGGAAAAACTGTTTCATTTATTTTGTATTTTATGCTTCGGGCGTTGACTTCTAAGGCCCTAACTATTTGATCTGGTGGAAGAACGCCATAGAGTGAAGCCTAGGTTGCCCGGAACGTAGAAATGACCATAACTTTCACACTGGTTGCTACTATTCGTTTTATACGATGGAAAAACTGTTTCATTTATTTTGTATTTTATGCTTCGGGCGTTGACTTCTAAGGCCCTAACTATTCGATCTGGTGGCGCAACGCCCTAGAGTGAAGCCTAGGTTGCCCGGAAAGTAGAAATGACGTTGACTTTCATACTGGTTGCAATTATTCGTTTTATACGATGGAAAAACTGTTTTAGTTATTTTGTATCTTGTGCTTCGGGCGTTGACTTCTAAGGCCCTAACTATTCGATCTGGTGGCGCAACGCCCTAGAGGGAAGCCTATGCTGCCTGGAACGTAGAAATGACCATAACTTTCACACTGGGAGCAACTAGACGTTTTATGCGAAGGAAAAGCTGTTGTATTTATATTGTATTTTATGCTTCTGCCGTTGACTTCTTAGGCACTAACTATTCGATCTGGTGGAGCACCGCCCTAGAGTGAAGCCTACGTTGCCCGGAACGTAGAACATACCATTACCTTCACACTGGTTGCAATTATTCCTGTTATACGATGGAAAAACTGTTGCATCTTTATTGTACTTTATGCTTCTGGCGTTGACTTCTAAGGCCCTAGCTATTCGATTTGGTGGAGCAACCCCCGAGAGTGGGGCCTAGGTTGCCCGGTACATGGAAATGACCATTACTTTCACACTGTTTGCAAATATACATTATATACAATGGAAAATCTGTTGTATTAATGTTGTATTTTATGCTTCTGGCGTTGACTTCTTAGGCCCTAACTATTTGATCTGGTGGCGCAACGCCCCAGAGTAAAGCCTAGGTTGCCCGGAACGTAGAAATGACCATAACTTTCACAC
Organism: Calliopsis andreniformis; assembly: GCF_051401765.1. Taxonomy (NCBI): domain Eukaryota; kingdom Metazoa; phylum Arthropoda; class Insecta; order Hymenoptera; family Andrenidae; genus Calliopsis; species Calliopsis andreniformis. The sequence continues at coordinate 8,796,348 of NW_027480426.1, read as the reverse complement.
TGGTTGCTATCATTCGTTTTATACGATGGAAAAACTGTTATATTTATATTGTATTTTATGCTTCTTGCGTTGCCTTCTTAGGCCCTAACAGTTCGATCTGGTGGAACAACGTCCTAGGGTGAAGCCTAGGATGCCTGGAACGTAGAAATGACCATAACTTTTACACTGGTAGCAATTATTCGTTTTATACAATGGAAAAACCGTTCCATTTATTTTGTGTTTTATGCTTCGGGCGTTGACTTCTAATGGCCTAACTATTCAGTCTGTTGGTGCAACGCCCTAGAGTGAAGCCTAGGTTGCCCGGAACGGAGAAATGACCATTACTTTCACAATGTTTGCAATTATTCATTTTATACGATGGAAAAGCATTTGTACTAATATTGTATTTTATACTTCTGGCGTTGACTTCTTAGGCCCTAGCTATTCGATCTGGTGGAACAACGCCCTAGAGTGAAGACTTGGTTGCCCGGAACATGGAAATGACCATTACTTTCACACTGTTTGAAGTTATTCCTGTTATACGATGGAAAAACTTTTGCATCTTTATATTATTTTATGCTTCTGGCGTTGACTTCTAAGGCCCTAGCTATTCGATTTGGTGGAGCAACGCCCGTGAGTGGAGCCTAGGTTGCCCGGTACGTAGAAATGACCATTACTTTCACACTGTTTGCAAATATACATTATATACGATGGTGAATCTGTTGTATTTATGTTGTATTTTATGCTTCTGGCGTTGATTTCTAAGGCCTAATTATTCGATCTGGTGGAGCAACGCCCTAGAGTGAAGCCTAGGTTGCCGGGAACGTAGAAATGACCATTACATTCACACTGGGCGCAATTATTCGTCTTATACGATGGAAAAGCTGTTGTATTTATATCGTATTTTATGCTTCTGGCGTTGACTTCTTAGGCAATAACTATTCCATCTGGTGGAACAACGCCCTTGGGTGAAGCCTAGGTTGCGCGGAACGTAGCAATGACCATAACTTACACACTGGTAGCAATTATTCGTTTTATACGATGGAAAAACTGTTCTACTTATTTTGTATTTTATGCTTCGGGCGTTGACTTCTAAGGCCCTAGCTATTCTATCTGGTCGAGCGACGCCCTAGAGTGAAGCCTAGGTTGCCCGGAACGTAGAAATGACCATAACTTTCATCCTGGTTGCAATTATTCGTTTTATATGATGGAAAAACTGTTGTATTTATCTAGTGTTTTATGCTTCTGGCGTTGACTTCTTAGTCCCTAACTATTCCATCTGGTGGAACAACGCCCTAGGGTGAAGCCTAGGTTGCCTGGAACGTAGAAATGACCATCACCTTCACACGGGTTGCAATTATTCCTGTTATAGGATGGAAAGACTGTTGTATTTTTATTGTATTTTATACTTCAGGCGTTGACTTCTAAGGCCCTAGCTATTCGATCAGGTCGAGCAACGCCCTAGAGTGAAGCCTAGGTTGCCCGGAACGTAGAAATGACCATAACTTCTACACTGGTTGCAATTATTCGTTTTATACGATGGAAAAGCTGTTGTATTTATATCGTATTTTATGCTTCTGGCGTTGACTTCTAAGGACCTAACTATTCGATCTGGTGGAGAAACGCCCTAGAGTGAAGCCTAGGTTGCGCGGAACGTAGAAATGACCATAACCTTCACACCGGTAGCAATTATTCGTTTTAGACGATGGAAAAACTGTTATATTTATATTGTATTTGATGCTTCTGGCGTTGACTTCTTAGGCCCTGACTGTTCGATCTGGTGGAACAACGCCCTAGGGTGAAGCCTAGGTTGCCCGGAAAGTAGAAATGACCATAACTTTCACACTGGTTGCAATTATTCGTTTTATACGATGGAAAAGCTGTGGCACCTTTATTGTATTTCATTCATCTGCGGTTGACTTCTAAGGCCGTAGCTATTAGATGTGGTGGAGCAACGCCCTAGAGTGACGCCTAGGTTGGCCGGAACGTAGAAATGACCATTACTTTCACACTGGTTGCAATTATTCGTCTTATACGATGGAAAAGCTGTTGTATTTATATCGTATTTTATGCTTCTGGCGTTGACTTCTTAGGCCCTAACTATTCCATCTGGTCGAACAACGCCCTTGGGTGAAGCCTAGGTTGCGCGGAACGTAGCAATGACCATAACTTTCACACTGGTAGCAAATATTCGTTTTATACGATGGAAAAACAGTTTTATTTATTTTGTATTTAATGCTTCTGGCGTTGACTTCTAAGGCCCTAACTATTCCATCTGGTCGAGCAACGCCCTAGAGTGAAGCCTAGGTTGCCCGGAACGTAGAAATGACCATAACTTCCACACTGGTTGCAGTTATTCGTTTTATACGATGGAAAAGCTGTTGTATTTATATCGTATTTTATGCTTCTGGCGTTGACTTCTAAGGACCTAACTATTCGATCTGGTGGAGAAACGCCCTAGAGTGAAGCCTAGGTTGCGCGGAACGTAGAAATGACCATAACCTTCACACCGGTAGCAATTATTCGTTTTAGACGATGGAAAAACTGTTATATTTATATTGTATTTGATGCTTCTGGATTTGACTTCTTAGGCCCTGACTGTTCGATCTGGTGGAACAACGCCCTAGGGTGAAGCCTAGGTTGCCCGGAAAGTAGAAATGACCATAACTTTCACACTGGTTGCAATTATTCGTTTTATACGATGGAAAAGCTGTGGCACCTTTATTGTATTTCATTCATCTGCGGTTGACTTCTAAGGCCTTAGCTATTAGATGTGGTGGAGCAACGCCCTAGAGTGACGCCTAGGTTGGCCGGAACGTAGAAATGACCATTACTTTCACACTGGTTGCAATTATTCGTCTTATACGATGGAAAAGCTGTTGTATTTATATCGTATTTTATGCTTCTGGCGTTGACTTCATAGGCCCTAACTATCCCATCTGGTCGAACAACGCCCTTGGGTGAAGCCTAGGTTGCGCGGAACGTAGCAATGACCATAACTTTCACACTGGTAGCAAATATTCGTTTTATACGATGGAAAAACAGTTTTATTTATTTTGTATTTAATGCTTCTGGCGTTGACTTCTAAGGCCCTAACTATTCCATCTGGTCGAGCAACGCCCTAGAGTGAAGCCTAGGTTGCCCGGAACGTAGAAATGACCATAACTTCCACACTGGTTGCAGTTATTCGTTTTATACGATGGAAAAGCTGTTGTATTTATATCGTATTTTATGCTTCTGGCGTGGACTTCTAAGGACCTAACTATTCGATCTGGTGGAGAAACGCCCTAGAGTGAAGCCTAGGTTGCGCGGAACGTAGAAATGACCATAACGTTCACACTGGTAGCAATTATTCGTTTTATACGATGGAAAAACTGTTTAATTTATTTTGTATTTTATGCTTCTGGCGTTGACGTCTAAGGACTTAACTATTCGATCTGGTAGAGCAACGCACTAGGGTGAAGCCTAGGTTGCGCGGAATGTAGAAATGACCATAACGTTCACACTGGTAGCAATTATTCGGTTTAAACGATGGAAAAACAGTTTTATTTATTTTGTGTTTTATGCTTCTGGCGTTGACTTCTAAGGCCCTAACTATTCGATCTGGTGGAGCAACGCCCTAGAGTGAAGCCTAGGTTGCCCGGAACGGAGAAATGACCATAACTTTCACACCGGTAGCAATTATTCGGTTTATACGATGGAAAAACTGTTCTATTTATTTTGTATTTTATGCTTCGGGCGTTGACTTCTAAGGCCCTAACTATTCAATCTGTTGGTGCAACGACCAAGGGTGAAGCCTATGTTGCCCGGAAAGTAGAAATGACGTTAACTTTCATACTGGTTGCAATTATTCGTTTTATACGATGGAAAGCTGTTTTATTTATTTTGTATTTTATGCTTCGGGCGTTGACTTCTAAGGCCCTAACTATTCGATCTGGTGGCGCAACGCCCTCGAGTGAAGCCTAGGTTGCCCGGAAAGTAGAAATGACGTTGACTTTCATACTGGTTGCAATTATTCGTTTTATACGATGGAAAAACTGTTTTAGTTATTTTGTATTTTGTGCTTCGGGCGTTGACTTCTAAGGCCCTAACTATTCGATCCGGCGGCGCAACGCCCTAGAGGGAAGCCTATGCTGCCCGGAACGTAGAAATCACCATAACTTTCACACTGGTTGCTATTATTCGTTTTAGACGATGGAAAAACTGTTATATTTATATTGTATTTTATGCTTCTGGCGTTGACCTCTTAGGCCCTAACTGTTCGATCTGGTGGAACAACGTCCTAGGGTGAAGCCTAGGATGCCCGGAAAGTAGAAATGACCATAATTTTCACACTGGTTGCAATTATTCGTTTTATACGATGGAAAAGCTGTTGCATCTTTATTGTATTTTATTCATCTGGGGTTGACTTCGAAGGCCCTAGCTATTAGATGTGGTGGAGCAACGCCCTAGAGTGACGCCTAGGTTGCCCGGAACGTAGAAATGACCATTACTATCACAATGTTTGCAATTATACATTTTATACGATGGAAAAGCTTTTGTACTTATATTGTATCTTATTCTTCTGGCGTTGACTTCTTAGGCGCTAATTATTCGATCTGGTGGAACAACGCCCTAGAGTGAGGACTAGGTTGCCCGGTACATGGAAATGACCATTACTTTCACACTGTTTGCAGTTACTCCTGTTATACGATGGAAAAACTTTTGCATCTTTATTGTATTTTATGCTTCTGGCGTTGACTTCTAAGGCCCTAGCTATTCGATTTGGTGGAGCAACCCCCGAGAGTGGGGCCTAGGTTGCCCGGTACATGGAAATGACCATTACTTTCACACTGTTTGCAAATATACATTATATACAAAGGAAAATCTGTTGTATTAATGTTGTATTTTATGCTTCTGGCGTTGACTTCTTAGGCCCTAACTATTTGATCCGGTGGCGCAACGCCCCAGAGTGAAGCCTAGGTTGCCCGGAACGTAGAAATGACCATAACATTCACACTGGTTGCAATTATTCATTTTATACGATGGAAAAGCATTTGTACTTATATTGTATTTTATTCTTCTGGCGTTGACATCTTAGGCCCTAGCTATTCGATCTGGTGGAATAACGCCCTAGAGTGAAGACTTGGTTGCCCGGAACATGGAAATGACCATTACTTTCACACTGTTTGCAGTTATTCCTGTTATACGATGGAAAAACTTTTGCATCTTTATATTATTTTATGCTTCTGGCGTTGACTTCTAAGGCCCTAGCTATTCGATTTGGTGGAGCAACGCCCGTGAGTGGAGCCTAGGTTGCCCGGTACGTAGAAATGACCATTACTTTTACACTGTTTGCAAATATACATTATATACGATGGAGAATCTGTTGTATTTATGTTGTATTTTATGCTTCTGGCGTTGATTTCTAAGGCCTAATTATTCGATCTGGTGGAGCAACGCCCTAGAGTGAAGCCTAGGTTGCCGGGAACGTAGAAATGACCATTACATTCACACTGGTTGAAATTATTCGTCTTATACGATGGAAAAGCTGTTGTATTTATATCGTATTTTATGCTTCTGGCGTTGACTTCTTAGGCTCTAACTATTCCATCTGGTGGAACAACGCCCTAGGGTGAAGCCTAGGTTGCGCGGAACGTAGAAATGACCATAACTTTCACACTGGTAGCAATTATTCGTTTTATACGATGGAAAAAATGTTTTATTTATTTTGTATTTTATGCTTCTGGCGTTGACTTCTAAGGCCCTAACTACTCGATCTGGTGGAGCAACGCCCTAGAGTGAAGCCTAGGTTGCCCGGAAAGTAGAAATGACCATAACTTTCATCCTGGTTGCAATTATTCGTTTTATATGATGGAAAAACTGTTGTATTTATATAGTGTTTTATGCTTCTGGCGTTGACTTCTTAGTCCCTAACTATTCCATCTGGTGGAACAACGCCCTAGGGTGAAGCCTAGGTTGCCTGGAACGTAGAAATGACCATCACCTTCACACGGGATGCAATTATTCCTGTTATAGGATGGAAAGACTGTTGTATTTTTATTGTATTTTATACTTCAGGCGTTGACTTCTAAGGCCCTAGCTATTCGATCAGGTCGAGCAACGCCCTAGAGTGAAGCCTAGGTTGCCCGGAACGTAGAAATGACCATAACTTCTACACTGGTTGCAATTATTCGTTTTATACGATGGAAAAGCTGTTGTATTTATATCGTATTTTATGCTTCTGGCGTTGACTTCTAAGGACCTAACTATTCGATCTGGTGGAGAAACGCCCTAGAGTGAAGCCTAGGTTGCTCGGAATGTAGAAATAACCATTACCTTCACGCTTGTTGCAATTATTCCTACTATAGGATGAAAAAACTGTTGTATTTTTATTGCATTTCATACTTCAGGCGTTGACTTCTAGGGCCCGAGCTATTCCATGTGGTGGAGCTACGCCCTAGAGTGAGGCCTAGGTTGCCCGGAACGTAGAAATGACCATTGCTTTCACACTGTTTGCAAATACACATTATATACGAGGTAAAAGCTGTTGTATATATATTGTATTTTATGCTTCTGGCGTTTACTCCTAAGGCCCTAACTATTCGATCTGGTGGAACAACGCCGTTGTGTCAAGCATAGGTTGCCCGGAGCGTAGAACACACCATTACCTTTACACTGTTTGCAATTATTCCTGTTATACGATGGAAAAACTGTTGCATTTTTATTGTATATTATGCTTCTGGCGTTCACTTCTAAGGACCTAACTATTCGATATGGTGGAACAACGCCCTAGGGTGAAGCCTAGGTTGCCCGGAACGTAGAAATGACCATAACTTTTACACTGGTAGCAATTATTCGTTTTATACAATGGAAAAACCGTTCTATTTATTTTGTGTTTTATGCTTCGGGCGTTGACTTCTAAGGCCCTAACTGTTTGATCTGGTGGAGCAACGCCCTAGAGTGAAGCCTAGGTTGCCCGGGACGTAGAAATGACCATAACGTTCACACTGGTTGCTACTATTCGTTTTATACGATGGAAAAACTGTTATATTGATATTGTATTTTATGCTTCTGGCGTTGACTTGTGAGGCCGTTGCTTTTCGATGTGGTGGAAGAACGCCATAGAGTGAAGCCTAGGTAGCCCGGAACGTATAAATGTCCATATCTTTCACACTGTTTGCAATTATTCGTTTTATACGACGGATAAACTTTTGTACTTATATTGTGTTTTATTCTTTTGGCGTTGACTTCTTAGTCCCTAACTATTCGATGTGGTGGAAGAACGCCATAGAGTGAAGCCTAGGTAGCCCGGAACGTAGAAATGTCCATATCTTTCACACTGTTTGCAATTATTCGTTTTATACGATGGAAAAACTTTTTTACTTATATTGTATTTTATGCATCTGGCGTTGACTTCTAAGGCCCTAGCTATTCGATATGGTGGAACAACGCCCTAGGGTGAAGCCTAGGTTGCCCGGAACGTAGAAATGACCATAACTTTCACACTGGCTGCTACTATTCGTTTTATACGATGGAAAAACTGTTTCATTTATTTTGTATTTTATGCTTCGGGCGTTGACTTCTAAGGCCCTAACTATTCGATCTGGTGGCGCAACGCCCTAGAGTGAAGCCTAGGTTGCCCGGAAAGTAGAAATGACGTTGACTTTCATACTGGTTGCAATTATTCGTTTTATACGATGGAAAAACTGTTTTAGTTATTTTGTATTTTGTGCTTCGGGCGTTGACTTCTAAGGCCCTAACTATTCGATCTGGTGGCGCAACGCCCTAGAGGGAAGCCTATGCTGCCCGGAACGTAGAAATGACCATAACTTTCACACTGGTTGCTATTATTCGTTTTAGACGATGGAAAAACTGTTATATTTATATTGTATTTTATGCTTCTGGCGTTGACTTCTTAGGCCCTAACTGTTCGATCTGCTGGAACAACGTCCTAGGGTGAAGCCTAGGATGCCTGGAACGTAGAAATGACCATAACTTTTACACTGGTAGCAATTATTCGTTTTATACAATGGAAAAACCGTTCCATTTATTTTGTGTTTTATGCTTCGGGCGTTGACTTCTAATGGCCTAACTATTCAGTCTGTTGGTGCAACGCCCTCGAGTGAAGCCTAGGTTGCCCGGAACGGAGAAATGACCATTACTTTCACAATGTTTGCAATTATTCATTTTATACGATGGAAAAGCATTTGTACTTATATTGTATTTTATACTTCTGGCGTTGACTTCTTAGGCCCTAGCTATTCGATCTGGTGGAACAACGCCCTAGAGGGAAGACTTGGTTGCCCGGAACATGGAAATGACCATTACTTTCACACTGTTTGCAAATATACATTATATTCGATGGAGAAGCTGTTGTCTTTATATTGTGTTTTATGCTTCTGGCGTTGACTTCTTAGGCCCTAACTATTTGATTTGGTGGAGCACCGCCCTAAGGTGAAGCCTGGGTTGCACGGAACGTAGAAATGACCATAACCTTCACACTGGTTGCAATTACTCGTTTTACACGAAGGAAAAACTGTTGCATCTTTATCGTATTTTATGCTTCTGGCGTTGACTTCTAAGGCCCTAACTATTCGATCTGGTGGAGCAACGCCCTAGAGTGAAGCCTAGGTTGCTCGGAACGTAGAAATGACCATAAATTTCACACTGGTTGCTATTATTCGTTTTAGACGATGGAAAAACTGTTATATTTATATTGTATTTTATGCTTCTGGCGTTGACTTCTTAGGCCCTAACTGTTCGATCTGGTGGAACAACGTCCTAGGGTGAAGCCTAGGATGCCCGGAAAGTAGAAATGACCATAATTTTCACACTGGTTGCAATTATTCGTTTTATACGATGGAAAAGCTGTTGCATCTTTATTGTATTTTATTCATCTCGGGTTGACTTCTAAGGCCCTAGCTATTAGATGTGGTGGAGCAACGCCCTAGAGTGACGCCTAGGTTGCCCGGAACGTAGAAATGACCATTACTATCACAATGTTTGCAATTATTCATTTTATACGATGGAAAACCTTTTGTACTTATATTGTATCTTATTCTTCTGGCGTTGACTTCTTAGGCCCTAATTATTCGATCTGGCGGAACAACGCCCTAGAGTGAAGACTAGGTTGCCCGGTACATGGAAATGACCATTACTTTCACACTGTTTGCAGTTATTCCTGTTATACGATGGAAAAACTTTTGCATCTTTATTGTATTTTATGCTTCTGGCGTTGACTTCTAAGGCCCTAGCTATTCGATTTGGTGGAGCAACCCCCGAGAGTGGGGCCTAGGTTGCCCGGTACATGGAAATGACCATTACTTTCACACTGTTTGCAAATATACATTATATACAATGGAAAATCTGTTGTTATAATGTTGTATTTTATGCTTCTGGCGTTGACTTGTTAGGCCCTAACTATTTGATCTGGTGGCGCAACGCCCCAGAGTGAAGCCTAGGTTGCCCGGAACGTAGAAATGACCATAACTTTCACACTGGTTGCTATCATTCGTTTTATACGATGGAAAAACTGTTATATTTATATTGTATTTTATGCTTCTGGCGTTGCCTTCTTTGGCCCTAACTGTTCGATCTGGTGGAACAACGTCCTAGGGTGAAGCCTAGGATGCCTGGAACGTAGAAATGACCATAACTTTTACACTGGTAGCAATTATTCGTTTTATACAATGGAAAAACCGTTCCATTTATTTTGTGTTTTATGCTTCGGGCGTTGACTTCTAATGGCCTAACTATTCAGTCTGTTGGTGCAACGCCCTAGAGTGAAGCCTAGGTTGCCCGGAACGGAGAAATGACCATTACTTTCACACTGTTTGCAAATATACATTATATACGATGGTGAATCTGTTGTATTTATGTTGTATTTTATGCTTCTGGCGTTGATTTCTAAGGCCTAATTATTCGATCTGGTGGAGCAACGCCCTAGAGTGAAGCCTAGGTTGCCGGGAACGTAGAAATGACCATAACTTTTACACTGGTAGCAATTATTCGTTTTATACGATGGAAAAACTGTTTCATTTATTTTGTATTTTATGCTTCGGGCGTTGACTTCTAAGGCCCTAACTATTTGATCTGGTGGAAGAACGCCATAGAGTGAAGCCTAGGTTGCCCGGAACGTAGAAATGACCATAACTTTCACACTGGTTGCTACTATTCGTTTTATACGATGGAAAAACTGTTTCATTTATTTTGTATTTTATGCTTCGGGCGTTGACTTCTAAGGCCCTAACTATTCGATCTGGTGGCGCAACGCCCTAGAGTGAAGCCTAGGTTGCCCGGAAAGTAGAAATGACGTTGACTTTCATACTGGTTGCAATTATTCGTTTTATACGATGGAAAAACTGTTTTAGTTATTTTGTATCTTGTGCTTCGGGCGTTGACTTCTAAGGCCCTAACTATTCGATCTGGTGGCGCAACGCCCTAGAGGGAAGCCTATGCTGCCTGGAACGTAGAAATGACCATAACTTTCACACTGGGAGCAACTAGACGTTTTATGCGAAGGAAAAGCTGTTGTATTTATATTGTATTTTATGCTTCTGCCGTTGACTTCTTAGGCACTAACTATTCGATCTGGTGGAGCACCGCCCTAGAGTGAAGCCTACGTTGCCCGGAACGTAGAACATACCATTACCTTCACACTGGTTGCAATTATTCCTGTTATACGATGGAAAAACTGTTGCATCTTTATTGTACTTTATGCTTCTGGCGTTGACTTCTAAGGCCCTAGCTATTCGATTTGGTGGAGCAACCCCCGAGAGTGGGTGCCTAGGTTGCCCGGTACATGGAAATGACCATTACTTTCACACTGTTTGCAAATATACATTATATACAATGGAAAATCTGTTGTATTAATGTTGTATTTTATGCTTCTGGCGTTGACTTCTTAGGCCCTAACTATTTGATCTGGTGGCGCAACGCCCCAGAGTAAAGCCTAGGTTGCCCGGAACGTAGAAATGACCATAACTTTCACACTGGTTGCTATCATTCGTTTTATACGATGGAAAAACTGTTATATTTATATTGTATTTTATGCTTCTTGCGTTGCCTTCTTAGGCCCTAACAGTTCGATCTGGTGGAACAACGTCCTAGGGTGAAGCCTAGGATGCCTGGAACGTAGAAATGACCATAACTTTTACACTGGTAGCAATTATTCGTTTTATACAATGGAAAAACCGTTCCATTTATTTTGTGTTTTATGCTTCGGGCGTTGACTTCTAATGGCCTAACTATTCAGTCTGTTGGTGCAACGCCCTAGAGTGAAGCCTAGGTTGCCCGGAACGGAGAAATGACCATTACTTTCACACTGTTTGCAAATATACATTATATACGATGGTGAATCTGTTGTATTTATGTTGTATTTTATGCTTCTGGCGTTGATTTCTAAGGCCTAATTATTCGATCTGGTGGAGCAACGCCCTAGAGTGAAGCCTAGGTTGCCGGGAACGTAGAAATGACCATTACATTCACACTGGGCGCAATTATTCGTCTTATATGATGGAAAAGCTGTTGTATTTATATCGTATTTTATGCTTCTGGCGTTGACTTCTTAGGCAATAACTATTCCATCTGGTGGAACAACGCCCTTGGGTGAAGCCTAGGTTGCGCGGAACGTAGCAATGACCATAACTTACACACTGGTAGCAATTATTCGTTTTATACGATGGAAAAACTGTTCTACTTATTTTGTATTTTATGCTTCGGGCGTTGACTTCTAAGGCCCTAGCTATTCCATCTGGTCGAGCGACGCCTTAGAGTGAAGCCTAGGTTGCCCGGAACGTAGAAATGACCATAACTTTCATCCTGGTTGCAATTATTCGTTTTATATGATGGAAAAACTGTTGTATTTATCTAGTGTTTTATGCTTCTGGCGTTGACTTCTTAGTCCCTAACTATTCCATCTGGTGGAACAACGCCCTAGGGTGAAGCCTAGGTTGCCTGGAACGTAGAAATGACCATCACCTTCACACGGGTTGCAATTATTCCTGTTATAGGATGGAAAGACTGTTGTATTTTTATTGTATTTTATACTTCAGGCGTTGACTTCTAAGGCCCTAGCTATTCGATCAGGTCGAGCAACGCCCTAGAGTGAAGCCTAGGTTGCCCGGAACGTAGAAATGACCATAACTTCTACACTGGTTGCAATTATTCGTTTTATACGATGGAAAAGCTGTTGTATTTATATCGTATTTTATGCTTCTGGCGTTGACTTCTAAGGACCTAACTATTCGATCTGGTGGAGAAACGCCCTAGAGTGAAGCCTAGGTTGCGCGGAACGTAGAAATGACCATAACCTTCACACCGGTAGCAATTATTCGTTTTAGACGATGGAAAAACTGTTATATTTATATTGTATTTGATGCTTCTGGCGTTGACTTCTTAGGCCCTGACTGTTCGATCTGGTGGAACAACGCCCTAGGGTGAAGCCTAGGTTGCCCGGAAAGTAGAAATGACCATAACTTTCACACTGGTTGCAATTATTCGTTTTATACGATGGAAAAGCTGTGGCACCTTTATTGTATTTCATTCATCTGCGGTTGACTTCTAAGGCCGTAGCTATTAGATGTGGTGGAGCAACGCCCTAGAGTGACGCCTAGGTTGGCCGGAACGTAGAAATGACCATTACTTTCACACTGGTTGCAATTATTCGTCTTATACGATGGAAAAGCTGTTGTATTTATATCGTATTTTATGCTTCTGGCGTTGACTTCTTAGGCCCTAACTATTCCATCTGGTCGAACAACGCCCTTGGGTGAAGCCTAGGTTGCGCGGAACGTAGCAATGACCATAACTTTCACACTGGTAGCAAATATTCGTTTTATACGATGGAAAAACAGTTTTATTTATTTTGTATTTAATGCTTCTGGCGTTGACTTCTAAGGCCCTAACTATTCCATCTGGTCGAGCAACGCCCTAGAGTGAAGCCTAGGTTGCCCGGAACGTAGAAATGACCATAACTTCCACACTGGTTGCAGTTATTCGTTTTATACGATGGAAAAGCTGTTGTATTTATATCGTATTTTATGCTTCTGGCGTTGACTTCTAAGGACCTAACTATTCGATCTGGTGGAGAAACGCCCTAGAGTGAAGCCTAGGTTGCGCGGAACGTAGAAATGACCATAACCTTCACACCGGTAGCAATTATTCGTTTTAGACGATGGAAAAACTGTTATATTTATATTGTATTTGATGCTTCTGGCGTTGACTTCTTAGGCCCTGACTGTTCGATCTGGTGGAACAACGCCCTAGGGTGAAGCCTAGGTTGCCCGGAAAGTAGAAATGACCATAACTTTCACACTGGTTGCAATTATTCGTTTTATACGATGGAAAAGCTGTGGCACCTTTATTGTATTTCATTCATCTGCGGTTGACTTCTAAGGCCTTAGCTATTAGATGTGGTGGAGCAACGCCCTAGAGTGACGCCTAGGTTGGCCGGAACGTAGAAATGACCATTACTTTCACACTGGTTGCAATTATTCGTCTTATACGATGGAAAAGCTGTTGTATTTATATCGTATTTTATGCTTCTGGCGTTGACTTCATAGGCCCTAACTATTCCATCTGGTCGAACAACGCCCTTGGGTGAAGCCTAGGTTGCGCGGAACGTAGCAATGACCATAACTTTCACACTGGTAGCAAATATTCGTTTTATACGATGGAAAAACAGTTTTATTTATTTTGTATTTAATGCTTCTGGCGTTGACTTCTAAGGCCCTAACTATTCCATCTGGTCGAGCAACGCCCTAGAGTGAAGCCTAGGTTGCCCGGAACGTAGAAATGACCATAACTTCCACACTGGTTGCAGTTATTCGTTTTATACGATGGAAAAGCTGTTGTACTTATATCGTATTTTATGCTTCTGGCGTTGACTTCTAAGGACCTAACTATTCGATCTGGTGGAGAAACGCCCTAGAGTGAAGCCTAGGTTGCGCGGAACGTAGAAATGACCATAACGTTCACACTGGTAGCAATTATTCGTTTTATACGATGGAAAAACTGTTTAATTTATTTTGTATTTTATGCTTCTGGCGTTGACTTCTAAGGACTTAACTATTCGATCTGGTAGAGCAACGCACTAGGGTGAAGCCTAGGTTGCGCGGAATGTAGAAATGACCATAACGTTCACACTGGTAGCAATTATTCGGTTTAAACGATGGAAAAACAGTTTTATTTATTTTGTGTTTTATGCTTCTGGCGTTGACTTCTAAGGCCCTAACTATTCGATCTGGTGGAGCAACGCCCTAGAGTGAAGCCTAGGTTGCCCGGAACGGAGAAATGACCATAACTTTCACACCGGTAGCAATTATTCGGTTTATACGATGGAAAAACTGTTCTATTTATTTTGTATTTTATGCTTCGGGCGTTGACTTCTAAGGCCCTAACTATTCAATCTGTTGGTGCAACGACCAAGGGTGAAGCCTATGTTGCCCGGAAAGTAGAAATGACGTTAACTTTCATACTGGTTGCAATTATTCGTTTTATACGATGGAAAAACTGTTTTATTTATTTTGTATTTTATGCTTCGGGCGTTGACTTCTAAGGCCCTAACTATTCGATCTGGTGGCGCAACGCCCTCGAGTGAAGCCTAGGTTGCCCGGAAAGTAGAAATGACGTTGACTTTCATACTGGTTGCAATTATTCGTTTTATACGATGGAAAAACTGTTTTAGTTATTTTGTATTTTGTGCTTCGGGCGTTGACTTCTAAGGCCCTAACCATTCGATCCGGCGGCGCAACGCCCTAGAGGGAAGCCTATGCTGCCCGGAACGTAGAAATCACCATAACTTTCACACTGGTTGCTATTATTCGTTTTAGACGATGGAAAAACTGTTATATTTATATTGTATTTTATGCTTCTGGCGTTGACCTCTTAGGCCCTAACTGTTCGATCTGGTGGAACAACGTCCTAGGGTGAAGCCTAGGATGCCCGGAAAGTAGAAATGACCATAATTTTCACACTGGTTGCAATTATTCGTTTTATACGATGGAAAAGCTGTTGCATCTTTATTGTATTTTATTCATCTGGGGTTGACTTCGAAGGCCCTAGCTATTAGATGTGGTGGAGCAACGCCCTAGAGTGACGCCTAGGTTGCCCGGAACGTAGAAATGACCATTACTATCACAATGTTTGCAATTATACATTTTATACGATGGAAAAGCTTTTGTACTTATATTGTATCTTATTCTTCTGGCGTTGACTTCTTAGGCGCTAATTATTCGATCTGGTGGAACAACGCCCTAGAGTGAGGACTAGGTTGCCCGGTACATGGAAATGACCATTACTTTCACACTGTTTGCAGTTACTCCTGTTATACGATGGAAAAACTTTTGCATCTTTATTGTATTTTATGCTTCTGGCGTTGACTTCTAAGGCCCTAGCTATTCGATTTGGTGGAGCAACCCCCGAGAGTGGGGCCTAGGTTGCCCGGTACATGGAAATGACCATTACTTTCACACTGTTTGCAAATATACATTATATACAAAGGAAAATCTGTTGTATTAATGTTGTATTTTATGCTTCTGGCGTTGACTTCTTAGGCCCTAACTATTTGATCCGGTGGCGCAACGCCCCAGAGTGAAGCCTAGGTTGCCCGGAACGTAGAAATGACCATAACATTCACACTGGTTGCAATTATTCACTTTATACGATGGAAAAGCATTTGTACTTATATTGTATTTTATTCTTCTGGCGTTGACATCTTAGGCCCTAGCTATTCGATCTGGTGGAATAACGCCCTAGAGTGAAGACTTGGTTGCCCGGAACATGGAAATGACCATTACTTTCACACTGTTTGCAGTTATTCCTGTTATACGATGGAAAAACTTTTGCATCTTTATATTATTTTATGCTTCTGGCGTTGACTTCTAAGGCCCTAGCTATTCGATTTGGTGGAGCAACGCCCGTGAGTGGAGCCTAGGTTGCCCGGTACGTAGAAATGACCATTACTTTTACACTGTTTGCAAATATACATTATATACGATGGAGAATCTGTTGTATTTATGTTGTATTTTATGCTTCTAGCGTTGATTTCTAAGGCCTAATTATTCGATCTGGTGGAGCAACGCCCTAGAGTGAAGCCTAGGTTGCCGGGAACGTAGAAATGACCATTACATTCACACTGGTTGAAATTATTCGTCTTATACGATGGAAAAGCTGTTGTATTTATATCGTATTTTATGCTTCTGGCGTTGACTTCTTAGGCTCTAACTATTCCATCTGGTGGAACAACGCCCTAGGGTGAAGCCTAGGTTGCGCGGAACGTAGAAATGACCATAACTTTCACACTGGTAGCAATTATGCGTTTTATACGATGGAAAAAATGTTTTATTTATTTTGTATTTTATGCTTCTGGCGTTGACTTCTAAGGCCCTAACTACTCGATCTGGTGGAGCAACGCCCTAGAGTGAAGCCTAGGTTGCCCGGAAAGTAGAAATGACCATAACTTTCATCCTGGTTGCAATTATTCGTTTTATATGATGGAAAAACTGTTGTATTTATAAAGTGTTTTATGCTTCTGGCGTTGACTTCTTAGTCCCTAACTATTCCATCTGGTGGAACAACGCCCTAGGGTGAAGCCTAGGTTGCCTGGAACGTAGAAATGACCATCACCTTCACACGGGATGCAATTATTCCTGTTATAGGATGGAAAGACTGTTGTATTTTTATTGTATTTTATACTTCAGGCGTTGACTTCTAAGGCCCTAGCTATTCGATGAGGTCGAGCAACGCCCTAGAGTGAAGCCTAGGTTGCCCGGAACGTAGAAATGACCATAACTTCTACACTGGTTGCAATTATTCGTTTTATACGATGGAAAAGCTGTTGTATTTATATCGTATTTTATGCTTCTGGCGTTGACTTCTAAGGACCTAACTATTCGATCTGGTGGAGAAACGCCCTAGAGTGAAGCCTAGGTTGCTCGGAATGTAGAAATAACCATTACCTTCACGCTTGTTGCAATTATTCCTACTATAGGATGAAAAAACTGTTGTATTTTTATTGCATTTCATACTTCAGGCGTTGACTTCTAGGGCCCGAGCTATTCCATGTGGTGGAGCTACGCCCTAGAGTGAGGCCTAGGTTGCCCGGAACGTAGAAATGACCATTGCTTTCACACTGTTTGCAAATACACATTATATACGAGGTAAAAGCTGTTGTATTTATATTGTATTTTATGCTTCTGGCGTTTACTCCTAAGGCCCTAACTATTCGATCTGGTGGAACAACGCCGTTGTGTCAAGCATAGTTTGCCCGGAGCGTAGAACACACCATTACCTTTACACTGTTTGCAATTATTCCTGTTATACGATGGAAAAACTGTTGCATTTTTGTTGTATATTATGCTTCTGGCGTTCACTTCTAAGGACCTAACTATTCGATATGGTGGAACAACGCCCTAGGGTGAAGCCTAGGTTGCCCGGAACGTAGAAATGACCATAACTTTTACACTGGTAGCAATTATTCGTTTTATACAATGGAAAAACCGTTGTATTTATTTTGTGTTTTATGCTTCGGGCGTTGACTTCTAAGGCCCTAACTGTTTGATCTGGTGGAGCAACGCCCTAGAGTGAAGCCTAGGTTGCCCGGGACGTAGAAATGACCATAACGTTCACACTGGTTGCAATTATTCGTTTTATACGATGGAAAAGCTGTTGTATTTATATCGTATTTTATGCTTCTGGCGTTGACTTCTAAGGACCTAACTATTCGATCTGGTGGAGAAATGCCCTAGAGTGAAGCCTAGGTTGCCGGGAACGTAGAAATGACCATAACCTTCACACCGGTAGCAATTATTCGTTTTAGACGATGGAAAAACTGTTATATTTATATTGTATTTTATGCTTCTGTCGTTGTTTTCTAAGTCCCTAACTATTCGATGTGGTGGAAGAACGCCATAGAGTGAAGCCTAGGTAGCCCGGAACGTAGAAATGTCCATATCTTTCACACTGTTTGCAATTATTCGTTTTTTACGATGGAAAAACTGTTGTATTTATATTGTATTTTATGCTTCTGGCGTTGACTTCTAAGGCCCTAGCTATTCGATATGGTGGAACAACGCCCTAGGGTGAAGCCTAGGTTGCCCGGAACGTAGAAATGACCATAACTTTCACACTGGTTGCTACTATTCGTTTTATACGATGGAAAAACTGTTTCATTTATTTTGTATTTTATGCTTCGGGCGTTGACTTCTAAGGCCCTAACTATTTGATCTGGTGGAAGAACGCCATAGAGTGAAGCCTAGGTTGCCCGGAACGTAGAAATGACCATAACTTTCACACTGGTTGCTACTATTCGTTTTATACGATGGAAAAACTGTTTCATTTATTTTGTATTTTATGCTTCGGGCGTTGACTTCTAAGGCCCTAACTATTCGATCTGGTGGCGCAACGCCCTAGAGTGAAGCCTAGGTTGCCCGGAAAGTAGAAATGACGTTGACTTTCATACTGGTTGCAATTATTCGTTTTATACGATGGAAAAACTGTTTTAGTTATTTTGTATCTTGTGCTTCGGGCGTTGACTTCTAAGGCCCTAACTATTCGATCTGGTGGCGCAACGCCCTAGAGGGAAGCCTATGCTGCCTGGAACGTAGAAATGACCATAACTTTCACACTGGGAGCAACTAGACGTTTTATGCGAAGGAAAAGCTGTTGTATTTATATTTTATTTTATGCTTCTGCCGTTGACTTCTTAGGCACTAACTATTCGATCTGGTGGAGCACCGCCCTAGAGTGAAGCCTACGTTGCCCGGAACGTAGAACATACCATTACCTTCACACTGGTTGCAATTATTCCTGTTATACGATGGAAAAACTGTTGCATCTTTATTGTACTTTATGCTTCTGGCGTTGACTTCTAAGGCCCTAGCTATTCGATTTGGTGGAGCAACCCCCGAGAGTGGGGCCTAGGTTGCCCGGTACATGGAAATGACCATTACTTTCACACTGTTTGCAAATATACATTATATACAATGGAAAATCTGTTGTATTAATGTTGTATTTTATGCTTCTGGCGTTGACTTCTTAGGCCCTAACTATTTGATCTGGTGGCGCAACGCCCCAGAGTAAAGCCTAGGTTGCCCGGAACGTAGAAATGACCATAACTTTCACACTGGTTGCTATCATTCGTTTTATACGATGGAAAAACTGTTATATTTATATTGTATTTTATGCTTCTTGCGTTGCCTTCTTAGGCCCTAACAGTTCGATCTGGTGGAACAACGTCCTAGGGTGAAGCCTAGGATGCCTGGAACGTAGAAATGACCATAACTTTTACACTGGTAGCAATTATTCGTTTTATACAATGGAAAAACCGTTCCATTTATTTTGTGTTTTATGCTTCGGGCGTTGACTTCTAATGGCCTAACTATTCAGTCTGTTGGTGCAACGCCCTAGAGTGAAGCCTAGGTTGCCCGGAACGGAGAAATGACCATTACTTTCACAATGTTTGCAATTATTCATTTTATACGATGGAAAAGCATTTGTACTAATATTGTATTTTATACTTCTGGCGTTGACTTCTTAGGCCCTAGCTATTCGATCTGGTGGAACAACGCCCTAGAGTGAAGACTTGGTTGCCCGGAACATGGAAATGACCATTACTTTCACACTGTTTGAAGTTATTCCTGTTATACGATGGAAAAACTTTTGCATCTTTATATTATTTTATGCTTCTGGCGTTGACTTCTAAGGCCCTAGCTATTCGATTTGGTGGAGCAACGCCCGTGAGTGGAGCCTAGGTTGCCCGGTACGTAGAAATGACCATTACTTTCACACTGTTTGCAAATATACATTATATACGATGGTGAATCTGTTGTATTTATGTTGTATTTTATGCTTCTGGCGTTGATTTCTAAGGCCTAATTATTCGATCTGGTGGAGCAACGCCCTAGAGTGAAGCCTAGGTTGCCGGGAACGTAGAAATGACCATTACATTCACACTGGGCGCAATTATTCGTCTTATACGATGGAAAAGCTGTTGTATTTATATCGTATTTTATGCTTCTGGCGTTGACTTCTTAGGCAATAACTATTCCATCTGGTGGAACAACGCCCTTGGGTGAAGCCTAGGTTGCGCGGAACGTAGCAATGACCATAACTTACACACTGGTAGCAATTATTCGTTTTATACGATGGAAAAACTGTTCTACTTATTTTGTATTTTATGCTTCGGGCGTTGACTTCTAAGGCCCTAGCTATTCTATCTGGTCGAGCGACGCCCTAGAGTGAAGCCTAGGTTGCCCGGAACGTAGAAATGACCATAACTTTCATCCTGGTTGCAATTATTCGTTTTATATGATGGAAAAACTGTTGTATTTATCTAGTGTTTTATGCTTCTGGCGTTGACTTCTTAGTCCCTAACTATTCCATCTGGTGGAACAACGCCCTAGGGTGAAGCCTAGGTTGCCTGGAACGTAGAAATGACCATCACCTTCACACGGGTTGCAATTATTCCTGTTATAGGATGGAAAGACTGTTGTATTTTTATTGTATTTTATACTTCAGGCGTTGACTTCTAAGGCCCTAGCTATTCGATCAGGTCGAGCAACGCCCTAGAGTGAAGCCTAGGTTGCCCGGAACGTAGAAATGACCATAACTTCTACACTGGTTGCAATTATTCGTTTTATACGATGGAAAAGCTGTTGTATTTATATCGTATTTTATGCTTCTGGCGTTGACTTCTAAGGACCTAACTATTCGATCTGGTGGAGAAACGCCCTAGAGTGAAGCCTAGGTTGCGCGGAACGTAGAAATGACCATAACCTTCACACCGGTAGCAATTATTCGTTTTAGACGATGGAAAAACTGTTATATTTATATTGTATTTGATGCTTCTGGCGTTGACTTCTTAGGCCCTGACTGTTCGATCTGGTGGAACAACGCCCTAGGGTGAAGCCTAGGTTGCCCGGAAAGTAGAAATGACCATAACTTTCACACTGGTTGCAATTATTCGTTTTATACGATGGAAAAGCTGTGGCACCTTTATTGTATTTCATTCATCTGCGGTTGACTTCTAAGGCCGTAGCTATTAGATGTGGTGGAGCAACGCCCTAGAGTGACGCCTAGGTTGGCCGGAACGTAGAAATGACCATTACTTTCACACTGGTTGCAATTATTCGTCTTATACGATGGAAAAGCTGTTGTATTTATATCGTATTTTATGCTTCTGGCGTTGACTTCTTAGGCCCTAACTATTCCATCTGGTCGAACAACGCCCTTGGGTGAAGCCTAGGTTGCGCGGAACGTAGCAATGACCATAACTTTCACACTGGTAGCAAATATTCGTTTTATACGATGGAAAAACAGTTTTATTTATTTTGTATTTAATGCTTCTGGCGTTGACTTCTAAGGCCCTAACTATTCCATCTGGTCGAGCAACGCCCTAGAGTGAAGCCTAGGTTGCCCGGAACGTAGAAATGACCATAACTTCCACACTGGTTGCAGTTATTCGTTTTATACGATGGAAAAGCTGTTGTATTTATATCGTATTTTATGCTTCTGGCGTTGACTTCTAAGGACCTAACTATTCGATCTGGTGGAGAAACGCCCTAGAGTGAAGCCTAGGTTGCGCGGAACGTAGAAATGACCATAACCTTCACACCGGTAGCAATTATTCGTTTTAGACGATGGAAAAACTGTTATATTTATATTGTATTTGATGCTTCTGGATTTGACTTCTTAGGCCCTGACTGTTCGATCTGGTGGAACAACGCCCTAGGGTGAAGCCTAGGTTGCCCGGAAAGTAGAAATGACCATAACTTTCACACTGGTTGCAATTATTCGTTTTATACGATGGAAAAGCTGTGGCACCTTTATTGTATTTCATTCATCTGCGGTTGACTTCTAAGGCCTTAGCTATTAGATGTGGTGGAGCAACGCCCTAGAGTGACGCCTAGGTTGGCCGGAACGTAGAAATGACCATTACTTTCACACTGGTTGCAATTATTCGTCTTATACGATGGAAAAGCTGTTGTATTTATATCGTATTTTATGCTTCTGGCGTTGACTTCATAGGCCCTAACTATCCCATCTGGTCGAACAACGCCCTTGGGTGAAGCCTAGGGTGCGCGGAACGTAGCAATGACCATAACTTTCACACTGGTAGCAAATATTCGTTTTATACGATGGAAAAACAGTTTTATTTATTTTGTATTTAATGCTTCTGGCGTTGACTTCTAAGGCCCTAACTATTCCATCTGGTCGAGCAACGCCCTAGAGTGAAGCCTAGGTTGCCCGGAACGTAGAAATGACCATAACTTCCACACTGGTTGCAGTTATTCGTTTTATACGATGGAAAAGCTGTTGTATTTATATCGTATTTTATGCTTCTGGCGTGGACTTCTAAGGACCTAACTATTCGATCTGGTGGAGAAACGCCCTAGAGTGAAGCCTAGGTTGCGCGGAACGTAGAAATGACCATAACGTTCACACTGGTAGCAATTATTCGTTTTATACGATGGAAAAACTGTTTAATTTATTTTGTATTTTATGCTTCTGGCGTTGACGTCTAAGGACTTAACTATTCGATCTGGTAGAGCAACGCACTAGGGTGAAGCCTAGGTTGCGCGGAATGTAGAAATGACCATAACGTTCACACTGGTAGCAATTATTCGGTTTAAACGATGGAAAAACAGTTTTATTTATTTTGTGTTTTATGCTTCTGGCGTTGACTTCTAAGGCCCTAACTATTCGATCTGGTGGAGCAACGCCCTAGAGTGAAGCCTAGGTTGCCCGGAACGGAGAAATGACCATAACTTTCACACCGGTAGCAATTATTCGGTTTATACGATGGAAAAACTGTTCTATTTATTTTGTATTTTATGCTTCGGGCGTTGACTTCTAAGGCCCTAACTATTCAATCTGTTGGTGCAACGACCAAGGGTGAAGCCTATGTTGCCCGGAAAGTAGAAATGACGTTAACTTTCATACTGGTTGCAATTATTCGTTTTATACGATGGAAAGCTGTTTTATTTATTTTGTATTTTATGCTTCGGGCGTTGACTTCTAAGGCCCTAACTATTCGATCTGGTGGCGCAACGCCCTCGAGTGAAGCCTAGGTTGCCCGGAAAGTAGAAATGACGTTGACTTTCATACTGGTTGCAATTATTCGTTTTATACGATGGAAAAACTGTTTTAGTTATTTTGTATTTTGTGCTTCGGGCGTTGACTTCTAAGGCCCTAACTATTCGATCCGGCGGCGCAACGCCCTAGAGGGAAGCCTATGCTGCCCGGAACGTAGAAATCACCATAACTTTCACACTGGTTGCTATTATTCGTTTTAGACGATGGAAAAACTGTTATATTTATATTGTATTTTATGCTTCTGGCGTTGACCTCTTAGGCCCTAACTGTTCGATCTGGTGGAACAACGTCCTAGGGTGAAGCCTAGGATGCCCGGAAAGTAGAAATGACCATAATTTTCACACTGGTTGCAATTATTCGTTTTATACGATGGAAAAGCTGTTGCATCTTTATTGTATTTTATTCATCTGGGGTTGACTTCGAAGGCCCTAGCTATTAGATGTGGTGGAGCAACGCCCTAGAGTGACGCCTAGGTTGCCCGGAACGTAGAAATGACCATTACTATCACAATGTTTGCAATTATACATTTTATACGATGGAAAAGCTTTTGTACTTATATTGTATCTTATTCTTCTGGCGTTGACTTCTTAGGCGCTAATTATTCGATCTGGTGGAACAACGCCCTAGAGTGAGGACTAGGTTGCCCGGTACATGGAAATGACCATTACTTTCACACTGTTTGCAGTTACTCCTGTTATACGATGGAAAAACTTTTGCATCTTTATTGTATTTTATGCTTCTGGCGTTGACTTCTAAGGCCCTAGCTATTCGATTTGGTGGAGCAACCCCCGAGAGTGGGGCCTAGGTTGCCCGGTACATGGAAATGACCATTACTTTCACACTGTTTGCAAATATACATTATATACAAAGGAAAATCTGTTGTATTAATGTTGTATTTTATGCTTCTGGCGTTGACTTCTTAGGCCCTAACTATTTGATCCGGTGGCGCAACGCCCCAGAGTGAAGCCTAGGTTGCCCGGAACGTAGAAATGACCATAACATTCACACTGGTTGCAATTATTCATTTTATACGATGGAAAAGCATTTGTACTTATATTGTATTTTATTCTTCTGGCGTTGACATCTTAGGCCCTAGCTATTCGATCTGGTGGAATAACGCCCTAGAGTGAAGACTTGGTTGCCCGGAACATGGAAATGACCATTACTTTCACACTGTTTGCAGTTATTCCTGTTATACGATGGAAAAACTTTTGCATCTTTATATTATTTTATGCTTCTGGCGTTGACTTCTAAGGCCCTAGCTATTCGATTTGGTGGAGCAACGCCCGTGAGTGGAGCCTAGGTTGCCCGGTACGTAGAAATGACCATTACTTTTACACTGTTTGCAAATATACATTATATACGATGGAGAATCTGTTGTATTTATGTTGTATTTTATGCTTCTGGCGTTGATTTCTAAGGCCTAATTATTCGATCTGGTGGAGCAACGCCCTAGAGTGAAGCCTAGGTTGCCGGGAACGTAGAAATGACCATTACATTCACACTGGTTGAAATTATTCGTCTTATACGATGGAAAAGCTGTTGTATTTATATCGTATTTTATGCTTCTGGCGTTGACTTCTTAGGCTCTAACTATTCCATCTGGTGGAACAACGCCCTAGGGTGAAGCCTAGGTTGCGCGGAACGTAGAAATGACCATAACTTTCACACTGGTAGCAATTATTCGTTTTATACGATGGAAAAAATGTTTTATTTATTTTGTATTTTATGCTTCTGGCGTTGACTTCTAAGGCCCTAACTACTCGATCTGGTGGAGCAACGCCCTAGAGTGAAGCCTAGGTTGCCCGGAAAGTAGAAATGACCATAACTTTCATCCTGGTTGCAATTATTCGTTTTATATGATGGAAAAACTGTTGTATTTATATAGTGTTTTATGCTTCTGGCGTTGACTTCTTAGTCCCTAACTATTCCATCTGGTGGAACAACGCCCTAGGGTGAAGCCTAGGTTGCCTGGAACGTAGAAATGACCATCACCTTCACACGGGATGCAATTATTCCTGTTATAGGATGGAAAGACTGTTGTATTTTTATTGTATTTTATACTTCAGGCGTTGACTTCTAAGGCCCTAGCTATTCGATCAGGTCGAGCAACGCCCTAGAGTGAAGCCTAGGTTGCCCGGAACGTAGAAATGACCATAACTTCTACACTGGTTGCAATTATTCGTTTTATACGATGGAAAAGCTGTTGTATTTATATCGTATTTTATGCTTCTGGCGTTGACTTCTAAGGACCTAACTATTCGATCTGGTGGAGAAACGCCCTAGAGTGAAGCCTAGGTTGCTCGGAATGTAGAAATAACCATTACCTTCACGCTTGTTGCAATTATTCCTACTATAGGATGAAAAAACTGTTGTATTTTTATTGCATTTCATACTTCAGGCGTTGACTTCTAGGGCCCGAGCTATTCCATGTGGTGGAGCTACGCCCTAGAGTGAGGCCTAGGTTGCCCGGAACGTAGAAATGACCATTGCTTTCACACTGTTTGCAAATACACATTATATACGAGGTAAAAGCTGTTGTATTTATATTGTATTTTATGCTTCTGGCGTTTACTCCTAAGGCCCTAACTATTCGATCTGGTGGAACAACGCCGTTGTGTCAAGCATAGGTTGCCCGGAGCGTAGAACACACCATTACCTTTACACTGTTTGCAATTATTCCTGTTATACGATGGAAAAACTGTTGCATTTTTATTGTATATTATGCTTCTGGCGTTCACTTCTAAGGACCTAACTATTCGATATGGTGGAACAACGCCCTAGGGTGAAGCCTAGGTTGCCCGGAACGTAGAAATGACCATAACTTTTACACTGGTAGCAATTATTCGTTTTATACAATGGAAAAACCGTTCTATTTATTTTGTGTTTTATGCTTCGGGCGTTGACTTCTAAGGCCCTAACTGTTTGATCTGGTGGAGCAACGCCCTAGAGTGAAGCCTAGGTTGCCCGGGACGTAGAAATGACCATAACGTTCACACTGGTTGCTACTATTCGTTTTATACGATGGAAAAACTGTTATATTGATATTGTATTTTATGCTTCTGGCGTTGACTTGTGAGGCCGTTGCTTTTCGATGTGGTGGAAGAACGCCATAGAGTGAAGCCTAGGTAGCCCGGAACGTATAAATGTCCATATCTTTCACACTGTTTGCAATTATTCGTTTTATACGACGGATAAACTTTTGTACTTATATTGTGTTTTATTCTTTTGGCGTTGACTTCTTAGTCCCTAACTATTCGATGTGGTGGAAGAACGCCATAGAGTGAAGCCTAGGTAGCCCGGAACGTAGAAATGTCCATATCTTTCACACTGTTTGCAATTATTCGTTTTATACGATGGAAAAACTTTTTTACTTATATTGTATTTTATGCATCTGGCGTTGACTTCTAAGGCCCTAGCTATTCGATATGGTGGAACAACGCCCTAGGGTGAAGCCTAGGTTGCCCGGAACGTAGAAATGACCATAACTTTCACACTGGCTGCTACTATTCGTTTTATACGATGGAAAAACTGTTTCATTTATTTTGTATTTTATGCTTCGGGCGTTGACTTCTAAGGCCCTAACTATTCGATCTGGTGGCGCAACGCCCTAGAGTGAAGCCTAGGTTGCCCGGAAAGTAGAAATGACGTTGACTTTCATACTGGTTGCAATTATTCGTTTTATACGATGGAAAAACTGTTTTAGTTATTTTGTATTTTGTGCTTCGGGCGTTGACTTCTAAGGCCCTAACTATTCGATCTGGTGGCGCAACGCCCTAGAGGGAAGCCTATGCTGCCCGGAACGTAGAAATGACCATAACTTTCACACTGGTTGCTATTATTCGTTTTAGACGATGGAAAAACTGTTATATTTATATTGTATTTTATGCTTCTGGCGTTGACTTCTTAGGCCCTAACTGTTCGATCTGCTGGAACAACGTCCTAGGGTGAAGCCTAGGATGCCTGGAACGTAGAAATGACCATAACTTTTACACTGGTAGCAATTATTCGTTTTATACAATGGAAAAACCGTTCCATTTATTTTGTGTTTTATGCTTCGGGCGTTGACTTCTAATGGCCTAACTATTCAGTCTGTTGGTGCAACGCCCTCGAGTGAAGCCTAGGTTGCCCGGAACGGAGAAATGACCATTACTTTCACAATGTTTGCAATTATTCATTTTATACGATGGAAAAGCATTTGTACTTATATTGTATTTTATACTTCTGGCGTTGACTTCTTAGGCCCTAGCTATTCGATCTGGTGGAACAACGCCCTAGAGGGAAGACTTGGTTGCCCGGAACATGGAAATGACCATTACTTTCACACTGTTTGCAGTTATTCCTGTTATACGATGGAAAAACTTTTGCATCTTTATATTATTTTATGCTTCTGGCGTTGACTTCTAAGGCCCTAGCTATTCGATTTGGTGGAGCAACGCCCGTGAGTGGAGCCTAGGTTGCCCGGTACGTAGAAATGACCATTACTTTCACACTGTTTGCAAATATACATTATATACGATGGTGAATCTGTTGTATTTATGTTGTATTTTATGCTTCTGGCGTTGATTTCTGAGGCCTAATTATTCGATCTGGTGGAGCAACGCCCTAGAGTGAAGCCTAGGTTGCCGGGAACGTAGAAATGACCATTACATTCACACTGGGCGCAATTATTCGTCTTATACGATGGAAAAGCTGTTGTATTTATATCGTATTTTATGCTTCTGGCGTTGACTTCTTAGGCAATAACTATTCCATCTGGTGGAACAACGCCCTTGGGTGAAGCCTAGGTTGCGCGGAACGTAGCAATGACCATAACTTACACACTGGTAGCAATTATTCGTTTTATACGATGGAAAAACTGTTCTACTTATTTTGTATTTTATGCTTCGGGCGTTGACTTCTAAGGCCCTAGCTATTCTATCTGGCCGAGCGACGCCCTAGAGTGAAGCCTAGGTTGCCCGGAACGTAGAAATGACCATAACTTTCATCCTGGTTGCAATTATTCGTTTTATATGATGGAAAAACTGTTGTATTTATCTAGTGTTTTATGCTTCTGGCGTTGACTTCTTAGTCCCTAACTATTCCATCTGGTGGAACAACGCCCTAGGGTGAAGCCTAGGTTGCCTGGAACGTAGAAATGACCATCACCTTCACACGGGTTGCAACTATTCCTGTTATAGGATGGAAAGACTGTTGTATTTTTATTGTATTTTATACTTCAGGCGTTGACTTCTAAGGCCCTAGCTATTCGATCAGGTCGAGCAACGCCCTAGAGTGAAGCCTAGGTTGCCCGGAACGTAGAAATGACCATAACTTCTACACTGGTTGCAATTATTCGTTTTATACGATGGAAAAGCTGTTGTATTTATATCGTATTTTATGCTTCTGGCGTTGACTTCTAAGGACCTAACTATTCGATCTGGTGGAGAAACGACCTAGAGTGAAGCCTAGGTTGCGCGTAACGTAGAAATGACCATAACCTTCACACCGGTAGCAATTATTCGTTTTAGACGATGGAAAAACTGTTATATTTATATTGTATTTGATGCTTCTGGCGTTGACTTCTTAGGCCCTAACTGTTCGATCTGGTGGAACAACGCCCTAGGGTGAAGCCTAGGTTGCCCGGAAAGTAGAAATGACCATAACCTTCACACTGGTTGCAATTATTCGTTTTATACGATGGAAAAGCTGTGGCACCTTTATTGTATTTCATTCATCTGCGGTTGACTTCTAAGGCCGTAGCTATTAGATGTGGTGGAGCAACGCCCTAGAGTGACGCCTAGGTTGGCCGGAACGTAGAAATGACCATTACTTTCACACTGGTTGCAATTATTCGTCTTATACGATGGAAAAGCTGTTGTATTTATATCGTATTTTATGCTTCTGGCGTTGACTTCTTAGGCCCTAACTATTCCATCTGGTCGAACAACGCCCTTGGGTGAAGCCTAGGTTGCGCGGAACGTAGCAATGACCATAACTTTCACACTGGTAGCAAATATTCGTTTTATACGATGGAAAAACAGTTTTATTTATTTTGTATTTAATGCTTCTGGCGTTGACTTCTAAGGCCCTAACTATTCCATCTGGTCGAGCAGCGCCCTAGAGTGAAGCCTAGGTTGCCCGGAACGGAGAAATGACCATAACTTTCACACCGGTAGCAATTATTCGTTTTATACGATGGAAAAACTGTTCTATTTATTTTGTGTTTTATGCTTCGGGCGTTGATTTCTAAGGCCCTAACTATTCAGTCTGTTGGTGCAACGACCAAGGGTGAAGCCTATGTTGCCCGGAAAGTAGAAATGACGTTAACTTTCATACTGGTTGCAATTATTCGTTTTATACGATGGAAAAACTGTTTTATTTATTTTGTATTTTATGCTTCGGGCGTTGCCTTCTAAGGCCCTAACTATTCTATCTGGTCGAGCAACGCCCTAGAGTGAAGCCTAGGTTGCCCGGAACGTAGAAATGACCATAACTTCCACACTGGTTGCAGTTATTGGTTTTATACGATGGAAAAGCTGTTGTATTTATATCGTATTTTATGCTTCTGGCGTTGACTTCTAAGGACCTAACTATTCGATCTGGTGGAGAAACGCCCTAGAGTGAAGCCTAGGCTGCGCGGAACGTAGAAATGACCATAACGTTCACACTGGTAGCAATTATTCGTTTTATACGATGGAAAAACTGTTTAATTTATTTTGTACTTTATGCTTCTGGCGTTGACTTCTAAGGACTTAACTATTCGATCTGGTAGAGCAACGCACTAGGGTGAAGCCTAGGTTGCGCGGAATGTAGAAATGACCATAACGTTCACACTGGTAGCAATTATTCGGTTTAAACGATGGAAAAACAGTTTTATTTATTTTGTATTTTATGCTTCTGGCGTTGACTTCTAAGGCCCTAACTATTCGATCTGGTGGAGCAACGCCCTAGAGTGAAGCCTAGGTTGCCCGGAACGGAGAAATAACCATAACTTTCACACCGGTAGCAATTATTCGGTTTATACGATGGAAAAACTGTTCTATTTATTTTGTATTTTATGCTTCGGGCGTTGACTTCTAAGGCCCTAACTATTCAATCTGTTGGTGCAACGACCAAGGGTGAAGCCTATGTTGCCCGGAAAGTAGAAATGACGTTAACTTTCATACTGGTTGCAATTATTCGTTTTATACGATGGAAAAACAGTTTTATTTATTTTGTATTTTATGCTTCGGGCGTTGACTTCTAAGGCCCTAACTATTCGATCTGGTGGCGCAACGCCCTCGAGTGAAGCCTAGGTTGCCCGGAAAGTAGAAATGACGTTGACTTTCATACTGGTTGCAATTATTCGTTTTATACGATGGAAAAACTGTTTTAGTTATTTTGTATTTTGTGCTTCGGGCGTTGACTTCTAAGGCCCTAACTATTCGATACGGCGGCGCAACGCCCTAGAGGGAAGCCTATGCTGCCCGGAACGTAGAAATCACCATAACTTTCACACTGGTTGCTAT
Organism: Calliopsis andreniformis; assembly: GCF_051401765.1. Classification (NCBI taxonomy): domain Eukaryota; kingdom Metazoa; phylum Arthropoda; class Insecta; order Hymenoptera; family Andrenidae; genus Calliopsis; species Calliopsis andreniformis. The sequence goes on along the minus strand of NW_027480426.1, from coordinate 8,765,803 downwards.
TATTCGTTTTAGACGATGGAAAAACTGTTATATTTATATTGTATTTTATGCTTCTGGCGTTGACCTCTTAGGCCCTAACTGTTCGATCTGGTGGAACAACGTCCTAGGGTGAAGCCTAGGATGCCCGGAAAGTAGAAATGACCATAATTTTCACACTGGTTGCAATTATTCGTTTTATACGATGGAAAAGCTGTTGCATCTTTATTGTATTTTATTCATCTGGGGTTGACTTCGAAGGCCCTAGCTATTAGATGTGGTGGAGCAACGCCCTAGAGTGACGCCTAGGTTGCCCGGAACGTAGAAATGACCATTACTATCACAATGTTTGCAATTATACATTTTATACGATGGAAAAGCTTTTGTACTTATATTGTATCTTATTCTTCTGGCGTTGACTTCTTAGGCGCTAATTATTCGATCTGGTGGAACAACGCCCTAGAGTGAGGACTAGGTTGCCCGGTACATGGAAATGACCATTACTTTCACACTGTTTGCAGTTACTCCTGTTATACGATGGAAAAACTTTTGCATCTTTATTGTATTTTATGCTTCTGGCGTTGACTTCTAAGGCCCTAGCTATTCGATTTGGTGGAGCAACCCCCGAGAGTGGGGCCTAGGTTGCCCGGTACATGGAAATGACCATTACTTTCACACTGTTTGCAAATATACATTATATACAAAGGAAAATCTGTTGTATTAATGTTGTATTTTATGCTTCTGGCGTTGACTTCTTAGGCCCTAACTATTTGATCCGGTGGCGCAACGCCCCAGAGTGAAGCCTAGGTTGCCCGGAACCTAGAAATGACCATAACATTCACACTGGTTGCAATTATTCATTTTATACGATGGAAAAGCATTTGTACTTATATTGTATTTTATTCTTCTGGCGTTGACATCTTAGGCCCTAGCTATTCGATCTGGTGGAATAACGCCCTAGAGTGAAGACTTGGTTGCCCGGAACATGGAAATGACCATTACTTTCACACTGTTTGCAGTTATTCCTGTTATACGATGGAAAAACTTTTGCATCTTTATATTATTTTATGCTTCTGGCGTTGACTTCTAAGGCCCTAGCTATTCGATTTGGTGGAGCAACGCCCGTGAGTGGAGCCTAGGTTGCCCGGTACGTAGAAATGACCATTACTTTTACACTGTTTGCAAATATACATTATATACGATGGAGAATCTGTTGTATTTATGTTGTATTTTATGCTTCTGGCGTTGATTTCTAAGGCCTAATTATTCGATCTGGTGGAGCAACGCCCTAGAGTGAAGCCTAGGTTGCCGGGAACGAAGAAATGACCATTACATTCACACTGGTTGAAATTATTCGTCTTATACGATGGAAAAGCTGTTGTATTTATATCGTATTTTATGCTTCTGGCGTTGACTTCTTAGGCAATAACTATTCCATCTGGTGGAACAACGCCCTTGGGTGAAGCCTAGGTTGCGCGGAACGTAGCAATGACCATAACTTACACACTGGTAGCAATTATTCGTTTTATACGATGGAAAAACTGTTCTACTTATTTTGTATTTTATGCTTCGGGCGTTGACTTCTAAGGCCCTAGCTATTCTATCTGGCCGAGCGACGCCCTAGAGTGAAGCCTAGGTTGCCCGGAACGTAGAAATGACCATAACTTTCATCCTGGTTGCAATTATTCGTTTTATATGATGGAAAAACTGTTGTATTTATCTAGTGTTTTATGCTTCTGGCGTTGACTTCTTAGTCCCTAACTATTCCATCTGGTGGAACAACGCCCTAGGGTGAAGCCTAGGTTGCCTGGAACGTAGAAATGACCATCACCTTCACACGGGTTGCAACTATTCCTGTTATAGGATGGAAAGACTGTTGTATTTTTATTGTATTTTATACTTCAGGCGTTGACTTCTAAGGCCCTAGCTATTCGATCAGGTCGAGCAACGCCCTAGAGTGAAGCCTAGGTTGCCCGGAACGTAGAAATGACCATAACTTCTACACTGGTTGCAATTATTCGTTTTATACGATGGAAAAGCTGTTGTATTTATATCGTATTTTATGCTTCTGGCGTTGACTTCTAAGGACCTAACTATTCGATCTGGTGGAGAAACGACCTAGAGTGAAGCCTAGGTTGCGCGTAACGTAGAAATGACCATAACCTTCACACCGGTAGCAATTATTCGTTTTAGACGATGGAAAAACTGTTATATTTATATTGTATTTGATGCTTCTGGCGTTGACTTCTTAGGCCCTAACTGTTCGATCTGGTGGAACAACGCCCTAGGGTGAAGCCTAGGTTGCCCGGAAAGTAGAAATGACCATAACCTTCACACTGGTTGCAATTATTCGTTTTATACGATGGAAAAGCTGTGGCACCTTTATTGTATTTCATTCATCTGCGGTTGACTTCTAAGGCCGTAGCTATTAGATGTGGTGGAGCAACGCCCTAGAGTGACGCCTAGGTTGGCCGGAACGTAGAAATGACCATTACTTTCACACTGGTTGCAATTATTCGTCTTATACGATGGAAAAGCTGTTGTATTTATATCGTATTTTATGCTTCTGGCGTTGACTTCTTAGGCCCTAACTATTCCATCTGGTCGAACAACGCCCTTGGGTGAAGCCTAGGTTGCGCGGAACGTAGCAATGACCATAACTTTCACACTGGTAGCAAATATTCGTTTTATACGATGGAAAAACAGTTTTATTTATTTTGTATTTAATGCTTCTGGCGTTGACTTCTAAGGCCCTAACTATTCCATCTGGTCGAGCAGCGCCCTAGAGTGAAGCCTAGGTTGCCCGGAACGGAGAAATGACCATAACTTTCACACCGGTAGCAATTATTCGTTTTATACGATGGAAAAACTGTTCTATTTATTTTGTGTTTTATGCTTCGGGCGTTGATTTCTAAGGCCCTAACTATTCAGTCTGTTGGTGCAACGACCAAGGGTGAAGCCTATGTTGCCCGGAAAGTAGAAATGACGTTAACTTTCATACTGGTTGCAATTATTCGTTTTATACGATGGAAAAACTGTTTTATTTATTTTGTATTTTATGCTTCGGGCGTTGCCTTCTAAGGCCCTAACTATTCTATCTGGTCGAGCAACGCCCTAGAGTGAAGCCTAGGTTGCCCGGAACGTAGAAATGACCATAACTTCCACACTGGTTGCAGTTATTGGTTTTATACGATGGAAAAGCTGTTGTATTTATATCGTATTTTATGCTTCTGGCGTTGACTTCTAAGGACCTAACTATTCGATCTGGTGGAGAAACGCCCTAGAGTGAAGCCTAGGTTGCGCGGAACGTAGAAATGACCATAACGTTCACACTGGTAGCAATTATTCGTTTTATACGATGGAAAAACTGTTTAATTTATTTTGTACTTTATGCTTCTGGCGTTGACTTCTAAGGACTTAACTATTCGATCTGGTAGAGCAACGCACTAGGGTGAAGCCTAGGTTGCGCGGAATGTAGAAATGACCATAACGTTCACACTGGTAGCAATTATTCGTTTTAAACGATGGAAAAACAGTTTTATTTATTTTGTATTTTATGCTTCTGGCGTTGACTTCTAAGGCCCTAACTATTCGATCTGGTGGAGCAACGCCCTAGAGTGAAGCCTAGGTTGCCCGGAACGGAGAAATGACCATAACTTTCACACCGGTAGCAATTATTCGGTTTATACGATGGAAAAACTGTTCTATTTATTTTGTATTTTATGCTTCGGGCGTTGACTTCTAAGGCCCTAACTATTCAATCTGTTGGTGCAACGACCAAGGGTGAAGCCTATGTTGCCCGGAAAGTAGAAATGACGTTAACTTTCATACTGGTTGCAATTATTCGTTTTATACGATGGAAAAACAGTTTTATTTATTTTGTATTTTATGCTTCGGGCGTTGACTTCTAAGGCCCTAACTATTCGATCTGGTGGCGCAACGCCCTCGAGTGAAGCCTAGGTTGCCCGGAAAGTAGAAATGACGTTGACTTTCATACTGGTTGCAATTATTCGTTTTATACGATGGAAAAACTGTTTTAGTTATTTTGTATTTTGTGCTTCGGGCGTTGACTTCTAAGGCCCTAACTATTCGATCCGGCGGCGCAACGCCCTAGAGGGAAGCCTATGCTGCCCGGAACGTAGAAATCACCATAACTTTCACACTGGTTGCTATTATTCGTTTTAGACGATGGAAAAACTGTTATATTTATATTGTATTTTATGCTTCTGGCGTTGACCTCTTAGGCCCTAACTGTTCGATCTGGTGGAACAACGTCCTAGGGTGAAGCCTAGGATGCCCGGAAAGTAGAAATGACCATAATTTTCACACTGGTTGCAATTATTCGTTTTATACGATGGAAAAGCTGTTGCATCTTTATTGTATTTTATTCATCTGGGGTTGACTTCGAAGGCCCTAGCTATTAGATGTGGTGGAGCAACGCCCTAGAGTGACGCCTAGGTTGCCCGGAACGTAGAAATGACCATTACTATCACAATGTTTGCAATTATACATTTTATACGATGGAAAAGCTTTTGTACTTATATTGTATCTTATTCTTCTGGCGTTGACTTCTTAGGCGCTAATTATTCGATCTGGTGGAACAACGCCCTAGAGTGAGGACTAGGTTGCCCGGTACATGGAAATGACCATTACTTTCACACTGTTTGCAGTTACTCCTGTTATACGATGGAAAAACTTTTGCATCTTTATTGTATTTTATGCTTCTGGCGTTGACTTCTAAGGCCCTAGCTATTCGATTTGGTGGAGCAACCCCCGAGAGTGGGGCCTAGGTTGCCCGGTACATGGAAATGACCATTACTTTCACACTGTTTGCAAATATACATTATATACAAAGGAAAATCTGTTGTATTAATGTTGTATTTTATGCTTCTGGCGTTGACTTCTTAGGCCCTAACTATTTGATCCGGTGGCGCAACGCCCCAGAGTGAAGCCTAGGTTGCCCGGAACGTAGAAATGACCATAACATTCACACTGGTTGCAATTATTCATTTTATACGATGGAAAAGCATTTGTACTTATATTGTATTTTATTCTTCTGGCGTTGACATCTTAGGCCCTAGCTATTCGATCTGGTGGAATAACGCCCTAGAGTGAAGACTTGGTTGCCCGGAACATGGAAATGACCATTACTTTCACACTGTTTGCAGTTATTCCTGTTATACGATGGAAAAACTTTTGCATCTTTATATTATTTTATGCTTCTGGCGTTGACTTCTAAGGCCCTAGCTATTCGATTTGGTGGAGCAACGCCCGTGAGTGGAGCCTAGGTTGCCCGGTACGTAGAAATGACCATTACTTTTACACTGTTTGCAAATATACATTATATACGATGGAGAATCTGTTGTATTTATGTTGTATTTTATGCTTCTGGCGTTGATTTCTAAGGCCTAATTATTCGATCTGGTGGAGCAACGCCCTAGAGTGAAGCCTAGGTTGCCGGGAACGTAGAAATGACCATTACATTCACACTGGTTGAAATTATTCGTCTTATACGATGGAAAAGCTGTTGTATTTATATCGTATTTTATGCTTCTGGCGTTGACTTCTTAGGCTCTAACTATTCCATCTGGTGGAACAACGCCCTAGGGTGAAGCCTAGGTTGCGCGGAACGTAGAAATGACCATAACTTTCACACTGGTAGCAATTATTCGTTTTATACGATGGAAAAAATGTTTTATTTATTTTGTATTTTATGCTTCTGGCGTTGACTTCTAAGGCCCTAACTACTCGATCTGGTGGAGCAACGCCCTAGAGTGAAGCCTAGGTTGCCCGGAAAGTAGAAATGACCATAACTTTCATCCTGGTTGCAATTATTCGTTTTATATGATGGAAAAACTGTTGTATTTATATAGTGTTTTATGCTTCTGGCGTTGACTTCTTAGTCCCTAACTATTCCATCTGGTGGAACAACGCCCTAGGGTGAAGCCTAGGTTGCCTGGAACGTAGAAATGACCATCACCTTCACACGGGATGCAATTATTCCTGTTATAGGATGGAAAGACTGTTGTATTTTTATTGTATTTTATACTTCAGGCGTTGACTTCTAAGGCCCTAGCTATTCGATCAGGTCGAGCAACGCCCTAGAGTGAAGCCTAGGTTGCCCGGAACGTAGAAATGACCATAACTTCTACACTGGTTGCAATTATTCGTTTTATACGATGGAAAAGCTGTTGTATTTATATCGTATTTTATGCTTCTGGCGTTGACTTCTAAGGACCTAACTATTCGATCTGGTGGAGAAACGCCCTAGAGTGAAGCCTAGGTTGCTCGGAATGTAGAAATAACCATTACCTTCACGCTTGTTGCAATTATTCCTACTATAGGATGAAAAAACTGTTGTATTTTTATTGCATTTCATACTTCAGGCGTTGACTTCTAGGGCCCGAGCTATTCCATGTGGTGGAGCTACGCCCTAGAGTGAGGCCTAGGTTGCCCGGAACGTAGAAATGACCATTGCTTTCACACTGTTTGCAAATACACATTATATACGAGGTAAAAGCTGTTGTATTTATATTGTATTTTATGCTTCTGGCGTTTACTCCTAAGGCCCTAACTATTCGATCTGGTGGAACAACGCCGTTGTGTCAAGCATAGGTTGCCCGGAGCGTAGAACACACCATTACCTTTACACTGTTTGCAATTATTCCTGTTATACGATGGAAAAACTGTTGCATTTTTATTGTATATTATGCTTCTGGCGTTCACTTCTAAGGACCTAACTATTCGATATGGTGGAACAACGCCCTAGGGTGAAGCCTAGGTTGCCCGGAACGTAGAAATGACCATAACTTTTACACTGGTAGCAATTATTCGTTTTATACAATGGAAAAACCGTTCTATTTATTTTGTGTTTTATGCTTCGGGCGTTGACTTCTAAGGCCCTAACTGTTTGATCTGGTGGAGCAACGCCCTAGAGTGAAGCCTAGGTTGCCCGGGACGTAGAAATGACCATAACGTTCACACTGGTTGCAATTATTCGTTTTATACGATGGAAAAGCTGTTGTATTTATATCGTATTTTATGCTTCTGGCGTTGACTTCTAAGGACCTAACTATTCGATCTGGTGGAGAAATGCCCTAGAGTGAAGCCTAGGTTGCCGGGAACGTAGAAATGACCATAACCTTCACACCGGTAGCAATTATTCGTTTTAGACGATGGAAAAACTGTTATATTTATATTGTATTTTATGCTTCTGTCGTTGTTTTCTAAGTCCCTAACTATTCGATGTGGTGGAAGAATGCCATAGAGTGAAGCCTAGGTAGCCCGGAACGTAGAAATGTCCATATCTTTCACACTGTTTGCAATTATTCGTTTTTTACGATGGAAAAACTGTTGCATTTATATTGTATTTTATGCTTCTGGCGTTGACTTCTAAGGCCCTAGCTATTCGATATGGTGGAACAACGCCCTAGGGTGAAGCCTAGGTTGCCCGGAACGTAGAAATGACCATAACTTTCACACTGGTTGCTACTATTCGTTTTATACGATGGAAAAACTGTTTCATTTATTTTGTATTTTATGCTTCGGGCGTTGACTTCTAAGGCCCTAACTATTTGATCTGGTGGAAGAATGCCATAGAGTGAAGCCTAGGTTGCCCGGAACGTAGAAATGACCATAACTTTCACACTGGTTGCTACTATTCGTTTTATACGATGGAAAAACTGTTTCATTTATTTTGTATTTTATGCTTCGGGCGTTGACTTCTAAGGCCCTAACTATTCGATCTGGTGGCGCAACGCCCTAGAGTGAAGCCTAGGTTGCCCGGAAAGTAGAAATGACGTTGACATTCATACTGGTTGCAATTATTCGTTTTATACGATGGAAAAACTGTTTTAGTTATTTTGTATCTTGTGCTTCGGGCGTTGACTTCTAAGGCCCTAACTATTCGATCTGGTGGCGCAACGCCCTAGAGGGAAGCCTATGCTGCCTGGAACGTAGAAATGACCATAACTTTCACACTGGGAGCAACTAGACGTTTTATGCGAAGGAAAAGCTGTTGTATTTATATTGTATTTTATGCTTCTGCCGTTGACTTCATAAGCACTAACTATTCGATCTGGTGGAGCACCGCCCTAGAGTGAAGCCTACGTTGCCCGGAACGTAGAACATACCATTACCTTCACACTGGTTGCAATTATTCCTGTTATACGATGGAAAAACTGTTGCATCTTTATTGTACTTTATGCTTCTGGCGTTGACTTCTAAGGCCCTAGCTATTCGATTTGGTGGAGCAACCCCCGAGAGTGGGGCCTAGGTTGCCCGGTACATGGAAATGACCATTACTTTCACACTGTTTGCAAATATACATTATATACAATGGAAAATCTGTTGTATTAATGTTGTATTTTATGCTTCTGGCGTTGACTTCTTAGGCCCTAACTATTTGATCCGGTGGCGCAACGCCCCAGAGTGAAGCCTAGGTTGCCCGGAACGTAGAAATGACCATAACATTCACACTGGTTGCAATTATTCATTTTATACGATGGAAAAGCATTTGTACTTATATTGTATTTTATTCTTCTGGCGTTGACATCTTAGGCCCTAGCTATTCGATCTGGTGGAATAACGCCCTAGAGTGAAGACTTGGTTGCCCGGAACATGGAAATGACCATTACTTTCACACTGTTTGCAGTTATTCCTGTTATACGATGGAAAAACTTTTGCATCTTTATATTATTTTATGCTTCTGGCGTTGACTTCTAAGGCCCTAGCTATTCGATTTGGTGGAGCAACGCCCGTGAGTGGAGCCTAGGTTGCCCGGTACGTAGAAATGACCATTACTTTTACACTGTTTGCAAATATACATTATATACGATGGAGAATCTGTTGTATTTATGTTGTATTTTATGCTTCTGGCGTTGATTTCTAAGGCCTAATTATTCGATCTGGTGGTGCAACGCCCTAGAGTGAAGCCTAGGTTGCCGGGAACGTAGAAATGACCATTACATTCACACTGGTTGAAATTATTCGTCTTATACGATGGAAAAGCTGTTGTATTTATATCGTATTTTATGCTTCTGGCGTTGACTTCTTAGGCTCTAACTATTCCATCTGGTGGAACAACGCCCTAGGGTGAAGCCTAGGTTGCGCGGAACGTAGAAATGACCATAACTTTCACACTGGTAGCAATTATTCGTTTTATACGATGGAAAAAATGTTTTATTTATTTTGTATTTTATGCTTCTGGCGTTGACTTCTAAGGCCCTAACTACTCGATCTGGTGGAGCAACGCCCTAGAGTGAAGCCTAGGTTGCCCGGAAAGTAGAAATGACCATAACTTTCATCCTGGTTGCAATTATTCGTTTTATATGATGGAAAAACTGTTGTATTTATATAGTGTTTTATGCTTCTGGCGTTGACTTCTTAGTCCCTAACTATTCCATCTGGTGGAACAACGCCCTAGGGTGAAGCCTAGGTTGCCTGGAACGTAGAAATGACCATCACCTTCACACGGGATGCAATTATTCCTGTTATAGGATGGAAAGACTGTTGTATTTTTATTGTATTTTATACTTCAGGCGTTGACTTCTAAGGCCCTAGCTATTCGATCAGGTCGAGCAACGCCCTAGAGTGAAGCCTAGGTTGCCCGGAACGTAGAAATGACCATAACTTCTACACTGGTTGCCATTATTCGTTTTATACGATGGAAAAGCTGTTGTATTTATATCGTATTTTATGCTTCTGGCGTTGACTTCTAAGGACCTAACTATTCGATCTGGTGGAGAAACGCCCTAGAGTGAAGCCTAGGTTGCTCGGAATGTAGAAATAACCATTACCTTCACGCTTGTTGCAATTATTCCTACTATAGGATGAAAAAACTGTTGTATTTTTATTGCATTTCATACTTCAGGCGTTGACTTCTAGGGCCCGAGCTATTCCATGTGGTGGAGCTACGCCCTAGAGTGAGGCCTAGGTTGCCCGGAACGTAGAAATGACCATTGCTTTCACACTGTTTGCAAATACACATTATATACGAGGTAAAAGCTGTTGTATTTATATTGTATTTTATGCTTCTGGCGTTTACTCCTAAGGCCCTAACTATTCGATCTGGTGGAACAACGCCGTTGTGTCAAGCATAGGTTGCCCGGAGCGTAGAACACACCATTACCTTTACACTGTTTGCAATTATTCCTGTTATACGATGGAAAAACTGTTGCATTTTTATTGTATATTATGCTTCTGGCGTTCACTTCTAAGGACCTAACTATTCGATATGGTGGAACAACGCCCTAGGGTGAAGCCTAGGTTGCCCGGAACGTAGAAATGACCATAACTTTTACACTGGTAGCAATTATTCGTTTTATACAATGGAAAAACCGTTCTATTTATTTTGTGTTTTATGCTTCGGGCGTTGACTTCTAAGGCCCTAACTGTTTGATCTGGTGGAGCAACGCCCTAGAGTGAAGCCTAGGTTGCCCGGGACGTAGAAATGACCATAACGTTCACACTGGTTGCAATTATTCGTTTTATACGATGGAAAAGCTGTTGTATTTATATCGTATTTTATGCTTCTGGCGTTGACTTCTAAGGACCTAACTATTCGATCTGGTGGAGAAATGCCCTAGAGTGAAGCCTAGGTTGCCGGGAACGTAGAAATGACCATAACCTTCACACCGGTAGCAATTATTCGTTTTAGACGATGGAAAAACTGTTATATTTATATTGTATTTTATGCTTCTGTCGTTGTTTTCTAAGTCCCTAACTATTCGATGTGGTGGAAGAACGCCATAGAGTGAAGCCTAGGTAGCCCGGAACGTAGAAATGTCCATATCTTTCACACTGTTTGCAATTATTCGTTTTTTACGATGGAAAAACTGTTGTATTTATATTGTATTTTATGCTTCTGGCGTTGACTTCTAAGGCCCTAGCTATTCGATATGGTGGAACAACGCCCTAGGGTGAAGCCTAGGTTGCCCGGAACGTAGAAATGACCATAACTTTCACACTGGTTGCTACTATTCGTTTTATACGATGGAAAAACTGTTTCATTTATTTTGTATTTTATGCTTCGGGCGTTGACTTCTAAGGCCCTAACTATTTGATCTGGTGGAAGAACGCCATAGAGTGAAGCCTAGGTTGCCCGGAACGTAGAAATGACCATAACTTTCACACTGGTTGCTACTATTCGTTTTATACGATGGAAAAACTGTTTCATTTATTTTGTATTTTATGCTTCGGGCGTTGACTTCTAAGGCCCTAACTATTCGATCTGGTGGCGCAACGCCCTAGAGTGAAGCCTAGGTTGCCCGGAAAGTAGAAATGACGTTGACTTTCATACTGGTTGCAATTATTCGTTTTATACGATGGAAAAACTGTTTTAGTTATTTTGTATCTTGTGCTTCGGGCGTTGACTTCTAAGGCCCTAACTATTCGATCTGGTGGCGCAACGCCCTAGAGGGAAGCCTATGCTGCCTGGAACGTAGAAATGACCATAACTTTCACACTGGGAGCAACTAGACGTTTTATGCGAAGGAAAAGCTGTTGTATTTATATTGTATTTTATGCTTCTGCCGTTGACTTCTTAGGCACTAACTATTCGATCTGGTGGAGCACCGCCCTAGAGTGAAGCCTACGTTGCCCGGAACGTAGAACATACCATTACCTTCACACTGGTTGCAATTATTCCTGTTATACGATGGAAAAACTGTTGCATCTTTATTGTACTTTATGCTTCTGGCGTTGACTTCTAAGGCCCTAGCTATTCGATTTGGTGGAGCAACCCCCGAGAGTGGGGCCTAGGTTGCCCGGTACATGGAAATGACCATTACTTTCACACTGTTTGCAAATATACATTATATACAATGGAAAATCTGTTGTATTAATGTTGTATTTTATGCTTCTGGCGTTGACTTCTTAGGCCCTAACTATTTGATCTGGTGGCGCAACGCCCCAGAGTAAAGCCTAGGTTGCCCGGAACGTAGAAATGACCATAACTTTCACACTGGTTGCTATCATTCGTTTTATACGATGGAAAAACTGTTATATTTATATTGTATTTTATGCTTCTTGCGTTGCCTTCTTAGGCCCTAACAGTTCGATCTGGTGGAACAACGTCCTAGGGTGAAGCCTAGGATGCCTGGAACGTAGAAATGACCATAACTTTCACACTGGGAGCAACTAGACGTTTTATGCGAAGGAAAAGCTGTTGTATTTATATTGTATTTTATGCTTCTGCCGTTGACTTCTTAGGCACTAACTATTCGATCTGGTGGAGCACCGCCCTAGAGTGAAGCCTACGTTGCCCGGAACGTAGAACATACCATTACCTTCACACTGGTTGCAATTATTCCTGTTATACGATGGAAAAACTGTTGCATCTTTATTGTACTTTATGCTTCTGGCGTTGACTTCTAAGGCCCTAGCTATTCGATTTGGTGGAGCAACCCCCGAGAGTGGGGCCTAGGTTGCCCGGTACATGAAAATGACCATTACTTTCACACTGTTTGCAAATATACATTATATACAATGGAAAATCTGTTGTATTAATGTTGTATTTTATGCTTCTGGCGTTGACTTCTTAGGCCCTAACTATTTGATCTGGTGGCGCAACGCCCCAGAGTAAAGCCTAGGTTGCCCGGAACGTAGAAATGACCATAACTTTCACACTGGTTGCTATCATTCGTTTTATACGATGGAAAAACTGTTATATTTATATTGTATTTTATGCTTCTTGCGTTGCCTTCTTAGGCCCTAACAGTTCGATCTGGTGGAACAACGTCCTAGGGTGAAGCCTAGGATGCCTGGAACGTAGAAATGACCATAACTTTTACACTGGTAGCAATTATTCGTTTTATACAATGGAAAAACCGTTCCATTTATTTTGTGTTTTATGCTTCGGGCGTTGACTTCTAATGGCCTAACTATTCAGTCTGTTGGTGCAACGCCCTAGAGTGAAGCCTAGGTTGCCCGGAACGGAGAAATGACCATTACTTTCACAATGTTTGCAATTATTCATTTTATACGATGGAAAAGCATTTGTACTAATATTGTATTTTATACTTCTGGCGTTGACTTCTTAGGCCCTAGCTATTCGATCTGGTGGAACAACGCCCTAGAGTGAAGACTTGGTTGCCCGGAACATGGAAATGACCATTACTTTCACACTGTTTGAAGTTATTCCTGTTATACGATGGAAAAACTTTTGCATCTTTATATTATTTTATGCTTCTGGCGTTGACTTCTAAGGCCCTAGCTATTCGATTTGGTGGAGCAACGCCCGTGAGTGGAGCCTAGGTTGCCCGGTACGTAGAAATGACCATTACTTTCACACTGTTTGCAAATATACATTATATACGATGGTGAATCTGTTGTATTTATGTTGTATTTTATGCTTCTGGCGTTGATTTCTAAGGCCTAATTATTCGATCTGGTGGAGCAACGCCCTAGAGTGAACCCTAGGTTGCCGGGAACGTAGAAATGACCATTACATTCACACTGGGCGCAATTATTCGTCTTATACGATGGAAAAGCTGTTGTATTTATATCGTATTTTATGCTTCTGGCGTTGACTTCTTAGGCAATAACTATTCCATCTGGTGGAACAACGCCCTTGGGTGAAGCCTAGGTTGCGCGGAACGTAGCAATGACCATAACTTACACACTGGTAGCAATTATTCGTTTTATACGATGGAAAAACTGTTCTACTTATTTTGTATTTTATGCTTCGGGCGTTGACTTCTAAGGCCCTAGCTATTCTATCTGGTCGAGCGACGCCCTAGAGTGAAGCCTAGGTTGCCCGGAACGTAGAAATGACCATAACTTTCATCCTGGTTGCAATTATTCGTTTTATATGATGGAAAAACTGTTGTATTTATCTAGTGTTTTATGCTTCTGGCGTTGACTTCTTAGTCCCTAACTATTCCATCTGGTGGAACAACGCCCTAGGGTGAAGCCTAGGTTGCCTGGAACGTAGAAATGACCATCACCTTCACACGGGTTGCAATTATTCCTGTTATAGGATGGAAAGACTGTTGTATTTTTATTGTATTTTATACTTCAGGCGTTGACTTCTAAGGCCCTAGCTATTCGATCAGGTCGAGCAACGCCCTAGAGTGAAGCCTAGGTTGCCCGGAACGTAGAAATGACCATAACTTCTACACTGGTTGCAATTATTCGTTTTATACGATGGAAAAGCTGTTGTATTTATATCGTATTTTATGCTTCTGGCGTTGACTTCTAAGGACCTAACTATTCGATCTGGTGGAGAAACGCCCTAGAGTGAAGCCTAGGTTGCGCGGAACGTAGAAATGACCATAACCTTCACACCGGTAGCAATTATTCGTTTTAGACGATGGAAAAACTGTTATATTTATATTGTATTTGATGCTTCTGGCGTTGACTTCTTAGGCCCTGACTGTTCGATCTGGTGGAACAACGCCCTAGGGTGAAGCCTAGGTTGCCCGGAAAGTAGAAATGACCATAACTTTCACACTGGTTGCAATTATTCGTTTTATACGATGGAAAAGCTGTGGCACCTTTATTGTATTTCATTCATCTGCGGTTGACTTCTAAGGCCGTAGCTATTAGATGTGGTGGAGCAACGCCCTAGAGTGACGCCTAGGTTGGCCGGAACGTAGAAATGACCATTACTTTCACACTGGTTGCAATTATTCGTCTTATACGATGGAAAAGCTGTTGTATTTATATCGTATTTTATGCTTCTGGCGTTGACTTCTTAGGCCCTAACTATTCCATCTGGTCGAACAACGCCCTTGGGTGAAGCCTAGGTTGCGCGGAACGTAGCAATGACCATAACTTTCACACTGGTAGCAAATATTCGTTTTATACGATGGAAAAACAGTTTTATTTATTTTGTATTTAATGCTTCTGGCGTTGACTTCTAAGGCCCTAACTATTCCATCTGGTCGAGCAACGCCCTAGAGTGAAGCCTAGGTTGACCGGAACGTAGAAATGACCATAACTTCCACACTGGTTGCAGTTATTCGTTTTATACGATGGAAAAGCTGTTGTATTTATATCGTATTTTATGCTTCTGGCGTTCACTTCTAAGGACCTAACTATTCGATCTGGTGGAGAAACGCCCTAGAGTGAAGCCTAGGTTGCGCGGAACGTAGAAATGACCATAACCTTCACACCGGTAGCAATTATTCGTTTTAGACGATGGAAAAACTGTTATATTTATATTGTATTTGATGCTTCTGGCGTTGACTTCTTAGGCCCTGACTGTTCGATCTGGTGGAACAACGCCCTAGGGTGAAGCCTAGGTTGCCCGGAAAGTAGAAATGACCATAACTTTCACACTGGTTGCAATTATTCGTTTTATACGATGGAAAAGCTGTGGCACCTTTATTGTATTTCATTCATCTGCGGTTGACTTCTAAGGCCTTAGCTATTAGATGTGGTGGAGCAACGCCCTAGAGTGACGCCTAGGTTGGCCGGAACGTAGAAATGACCATTACTTTCACACTGGTTGCAATTATTCGTCTTATACGATGGAAAAGCTGTTGTATTTATATCGTATTTTATGCTTCTGGCGTTGACTTCATAGGCCCTAACTATTCCATCTGGTCGAACAACGCCCTTGGGTGAAGCCTAGGTTGCGCGGAACGTAGCAATGACCATAACTTTCACACTGGTAGCAAATATTCGTTTTATACGATGCAAAAACAGTTTTATTTATTTTGTATTTAATGCTTCTGGCGTTGACTTCTAAGGCCCTAACTATTCCATCTGGTCGAGCAACGCCCTAGAGTGAAGCCTAGGTTGCCCGGAACGTAGAAATGACCATAACTTCCACACTGGTTGCAGTTATTCGTTTTATACGATGGAAAAGCTGTTGTATTTAT